>NC_132795.1:88903147-90103147 GCF_048418805.1 Vulpes vulpes
GCCAAGCAAGAACTATTGCGGCCAGCCTTGAGCTTCTCAGGATTTAAGCCCACGATGGAATTGTAAACGAGGGAGCAGACTGTTTATTCCAGCAGCCAGATTGTCTCTGGCCATAAAGTTCTGTGTTTGGAAAGTTTTTTTCTCCCCGGTATATTATCCCCCAAAAAATGAGAAAAAAGGATCGGGGAGGGGATATTGAGCAAAGGTCATGTTTTGTTATCATTTATTCAAGCTGCTCAAAGAAAAGCATCGACTTTCCTGGCTTTGAATGGGCTTGCTAATACATAAAACCATTTCAGCATCTCAGAAAGAGAGAAGCCACGAGGAAGCCAGGTGGAGCTGGGGTTGAGGGGGAGAAGCGAGCAGGAGTATTTAGAAGAAAGTATAAGTAACAGGGTTATAACTAGTTTGGAATTTGAGTTGCAAAATTAGGTACATTTCAAATTTTGACCCAATATTTTATGTCTCTTTACAAACAGGTACACACTTTTAAGAGATTAGATTTATTTGTGGGCCTTAAAAAAATTGAGATGATATCTATGCTCATAAACCAATTTGAATTTTCTTTTTTGGCTTAGAACCGTCCAAACAAGTGGTGGATTCCTGGTCAGCAGGTACTTACTAAGCAACTGTTGAATTAAAATGATGTTTTGTTTTCTTTTTCCCTCCTGACTTAGGTCCAAATAGCCTCAATCTGCAGTACATCGAGAAAGTGGAGCAAAGAGAAACTCAGAGTGAAATCAGACCTACAAGGCACTCAGCAACACCGTTGAAACATGTGAAGCCACCCACATGAACCACAACAGATGAAGCTGGCAAAGGCTGGTCTCCCATTAAACAGGGAAAACGAGACCAGCCATCTCTTGCCTAAAGCAGAATTATGCTTTTCAACAAGGCAGCCAGCTCAGGGCTGTGATTCCTCTCTGCTATTATCGTGACAAGAGTTTCCCCACAAATAACAGCAGACAGGCTCCCTGGCACAGGGTATCCAAAGGTCTCTTTGAACCAGAATGAGAAAGCTTCTAGAAGCTACTGTTTGACTTGAGTCATTTCTTGGTGTCTACTTGCCCTTACCATGACTACCAGGTTGCCCTAAAAGCAGTTCCAAGAATGGAGGAGAACACGAAACAAAAATAAGGCCCTAAAATATATGATGGAACTTACTAGAACTTAATGATATTTTAGCAAAATTACACAGTAACTTACAAAACTCAAAAGCCAAGTAGTTTATCTTGAAACAATATCAGCCTCACTTGGGAACAGTGGCCCAATATTTCTGGGCCTGTTCTGACAATCTACATGCGGGAAACCAGAAACTGACGCTATAGGTGATGTCAGCGACAACAGCTCCTGCTCCCGGCACTGCTCGTGGTGCCAAGCACCATGCCATGCTCTGCATGGTCCTTCCGCTTTCGCTCATCACCACAACCTGCAAGGTGCCAAACACTGCCCTCATTTTTCAGGGGAAGAAACTGACTCTCAGACAAGTAAAGTCACTTCCCTGAGGTTTCACAGGAGAAAAACAAAACTGGAATTTAAACCCAGACCTACCCAACTTTCATCTAAATTTTATTTTCTTATTTCTAGTCTCCACAATCTAGCCTCCCAGCGTTGCTCCAGAAGACTAACCGTTCTAAAGTCATCCTTAAACTGCACACTCACCTGCCACCACAGTGGATTCAAGATGCTTCAAGAAATGAGTTAGCTATTCCTGAGAAGATTAAGGCAGGTTGTGAGGTGGTTCTGAAGACAAGACATCAGGAATCTAGGGGCCTGGGTGTCAGGATTTCTGCTAGCAAATTCTGTAGCTTCAGCTCCATCACTACCTCTCTCTCCTTATGTCCTTCTATTTCCTTTAGGAGCAGTAGCACCAGCAAGCTGTCTGTCTCTCTTAAATGTGGATTAGCTATAAACACTAAAACCATTTTAAACTCTTCAGGAAAAAGTCCACCCGCATCACCAGTATTACCATATCATCACGTTGTAGTCATAAGGGCTGCTCTCACTTATTCTGATCCTCTTTCCAGGCAACACGACAGGATCTGATCTAGGGAGGGCCATGTGTCTTGCCTTAGCCACTGCAGAAGGTGGTTACGTGTCTCTTCTGAGTAGAGGGTTTAAGAGCAGCACAACCTGCCTTATCCTTTCCTCCTTACAACAGCGATATGGGAAGATGTGTTGAAATGAAGCCTCCATCGGCTTAAATCCCTGAGCAACTGGACGAGCTGAGCCTCCCTGCAGACCCATGATGGATGCGTAGCATGCGTGTGAAGTCACAGAGATGTACAGGTTAGTCCGTGACTGCAGCATAACCTAGTGCACCTGATGGATACAAACTGCAGAGAAGACCTGTTTCTGGAGAGTACCAACAGGGGAAACAGAACAGAAAGTAAAGAAACTGAAGAAAACCCATTCGTTTAAATAATACTTATTAAGCACTTATTTTTGTGACAGGGTATGCTGACGTGAGAGATATACTCTTCTTCCTGAATTCAGAAATTCAAAAGAGCATCTTCTATTAGAAAAACATACAGTGTTCAAGGAGCTGATTTGAAATAGGAAGAATATTTGCCTTTGACAGACACTTTTAACTACAAAAATCAATTTGTAGTCCAGGGAAAAGAATCCCCCGTCCCCAAAGTCATCTACAAATCTACCTTTCAAGCAAATCTGGTTAGATGTTTTCATTCTCTTTAATTCTCTGTACTCATTTATAAAAGTATGGCTAACTACACCTAAAAGAGGGAAAGCCTTAATCTAAATATATTCAAACATTCCAAGATGGTGACTGACATTTCTACAGACTTCTGCTAAGGGCTAATATGAAAGACCAGGATTAAAAAAAAAAATAGAACCTCCACCCCAATAAGGAATCGATCTTTACTACCACTTACAGCCAAATAAGTAAATAAATCAACAAACTTGTGGCATCTGCATTCAATAAGGCTTATATAAACTTCAGTTTTGTTTGTGAGAAAACAATTGTCCATTGTAATAAGCTCACCCGACGGCATTACTATTCTCTTTTTCATCTCCTAGGGGCTTACTTCCCAGTGCCAGTACGGTTTCACATTTCTAGGCAGTGGCACTTCATCATAAATAACCTAACAGCATATAGCATAAAATCTTAGGAAAAACTTTTTTTAGGAGACTTGGCAAGAAAAATATTATGTGAGAAAATGTCAAATTTCATAATCCCATGACTATTTTTTCAAATCTTTTCAATTTTTATACTTGTTTATGAAACTGGAGTTTACCATAAGTAAGCTTCTCCATATATTAGACAGCAGTAATTCATGTCTATAAATATAAATACTTATTTATATGTGTGCATACATATACACACACGTGCACATGCATGCACACACACACACACACACACACAAGCCAAGTTGAAGAGCTATGGGTGTTGAAGGCAAGCCTCCCTCAGAACTAAGTTAGATATTGTGGAATGGTCAGAAGCAGTACTGTGCTATAAACAGCCCCAGCTCAGCTGCTCCCAATCTTTGTCCTTCAGGCAAACCCTTCACCTCTCTGGACTTTTGCCATTTCACCTACAGAACAAGGAAATCAGGCCAGATGCTCTTGAATGTCCCTTCTTGCTCATCCGTCCATGGATCTACTACCAAAGCTGCTTCCAGTTTGCAAATGTTATTGGGTAAATTAAAAGTCTGTGTACTTAGAATTCCAACTGGGTAAAAATATGTCAGCCAACAGCAAAAAGGGAAAACTCAAACATGAAAAAAGTTATGATACCAGAATGGTGAGATTGCTGGAGATTTTTCTTCTTTTTTTTTTTTTTCTTTTTCCAAATTCACTTAATATTACCACTACATTATTTCTATAATTTTATAAATCAAAGAAAAATAAATATAACAATCTGTGAGGGGGGCAGTGTTTAAATTTTTTTTTAAATTTATTTTTTATGATAGTCACAGAGAGAGAGAGAGAGGCAGAGACACAGACAGAGGGAGAAGCAGGCTCCATGCACCGGAAGCCTGACGTGGGATTCGATCCCGGGTCTCCAGGATCGCGCCCTGGGCCAAAGGCAGGCGCCAAACCACTGCACCACCCAGGGATCCCCAGGGGCAGTGTTTATAATAACCCTCAGAGAGCATCAATACATGAACATAATAAACCCCTTGTTCATGTTTATAGGCATATAACATTTACTGCACTCAAATCCATGATTATCAATTCCAATCTTTCCACAACAAAAATCTCTCAAGCAACATCATTTATTTGTCTAAAGATGTCAAATAAACTAGTTTGGCAAAGATTTTCATTTTTCAGTTGTCTGCCTTAGCATCATGCCTACTATAATTCATGTCTAATGTCACCCCCCATCTCACCTTGTCCACCTATGCACACATGCTTGTAGACATGACAAAGTTGGCATTCTCAGGTTAATACTTATGCCAAAGGTCATAAAAGTCATGTTAAGCAGAAGCGCCCAGGGAATTCGGGTCTCTCTCTATTACCATATTCTCTCCCACTGTCCAAGTTTTGACAACATAATGTGATTACATAATAACTCAGGCAGGAAGAAAATTAGACACCATACAGGAAACCCAGGTGAGGCCCCCACGGAGTTATCTGAGTTAGTTATTCTGCTGCATGTGAAGTCAGGCAAGAAACAAAATTACAAGCCTTTTGGAGCCCTGAAAATTCCTACTCACTTCCCACTCCACTCCCACCCAACCAAAAACAATCTCTTCCATGGCAGAAATTTTGCCACTTAAAAAATGGTATTTTCTCCAAAACATACACTGATGGTAACAATGAATTATTTTAATCAGCACAACCCTTGGTGGTCCAAAGAATCAAAAATCAGCCACCTTTTGCTCAGTGCATTCTCATTATCTTAGAATAACGCCAAAAAGTACCTTTTGGAGTCCCTGGCTATAAGGACCTCATTTCTGAATAGAACCATCCTAAACTATTAGCACCCAAAACGCCTACCGTCCATAAAGAGAAATTAAGGTTTTAAAATATCTTTCTTTCAGAATATCTGACTAGCTTTCCCATGATTTCCACATCCTACAAACCTAGGAGCTCACCAGAAAAGCAGGCTCTACCAGTGGCTCTAAAGCCCTTACCTGCAAGATTTCAAATCTGATTGCTGCCAACACTTCTGTTGAAGTTCACAAAGAAAGAAAATGCAACTGACACAGACCCCCTTCCCCACCGTGAGAATGAATTGAGCATTGATATGCCTCCTCCTACCTCGACAAAATAAAACTGCACAGAGCAGGAAGCCAAGAGGAGTCCTTGGCAACAACCAAAAGAATGAGACAATGGTTTCAGCAGCATTCCCCCTTGTTCATAAGCTTCAATTTTCCATTTCATTATTATTTTGAAGGTGGTTCTTGTCTTCTGCTCCAACGAGTGATCCAGCTAATACATAAACAGGTATTTTTTATATCTGGTTTCTTAATATTTTAAACCAGTCCTTGTCCATCAAGATTGGAAGATCCCTCTACCGAAGGGGAGGCAGTAGGTACAGTAAGAATTGCTGGAGAGTTTCTGAGACCATGCACTGAAATGTTCAATGTACCACAGCAGGTAACCACCTAGACTCTGGAGCCAACGCATATGGGTTCTAATCTCCGCTCCACCACCTTGCAGCTGTAATATAAGGCAACTGATTTCATCTTTCTATGCCTCCGTTTCCTCATCTGCATAACAGGGATAATAACTGTGCCTTCCTCATTGAGTCACTTTGAAGACTAAATGAATACTTACAGCAGTACCTGGTACACGGTGACTGCTACATATTAGCTATTATTATCACCAGTCCAGCCATTGGACGTCTTTGGATAAGTAATCACTTTCCCTCCTCAAATCTCAGTGTTTAAAATGAAATTAATCATATACTTATCTACCCAACTTACCTCAAAGGTTGTTGAAAAAAATCAAATCACCCAATTGATGTGAAAAGTTCTTTGGGATAAAAAAAAAAAAAACCTCACAGTCATATCTGTAAATATATTACTTTTTAATATAATAATAATATACCTCAATCAATTAAAACCAAGTCCTTTGTGCTAAAGGAATTAAAAAGAAATCCTGAATCAGCCCGAACTCCACCATGAGCCAAGTTGAGGGGATGACTTGGAAGGGAATGTGCCAACCTGGTTTTTACTTCTAAAAGTGTATTTGAACCACTCTCTCTTGAATGAGCCTTGAGGATTCATTCAAAGCCCAATCACTGGAGCTCTAAGGCAAATCATCTGTGTTTGTCTGAGCAGCAAGACAATATGCTTTCTGATCAATTCTACCTTACTACAAGAGTACTCTGAAATCAGAAACATTTTAGTCACTTAGTAATTGCTTGGCAATGCAACTTCTGACCCAAATAACCCCGCAGGTGGGGGGTGGGGGCGGCGGTGGTGGTGGCAGATGCTGTTGTCACAACTGCCCAATCCGAAAAGCCACCCAGGCCAAATGATGATTTAGAGTTTGGACCTCACAAAGGCAAGCTACCAGCTCTCCCCAAATGTTTGCTGGACTGAACTTTTGGATTGAAATGACCAGTTGTACTGATGCCAGGTGAACATGGCTGGAAGCAACCAGATGCCAAATGAGTCAACTCCACTGACTACTAGTCATACTTTTCTCTATCATCCCCATTCCTTGCTAACACGCATCCTCGACAGTATATACCTTCTCCATACTGCTCCCCCTTTTCCTTTCCCCCTACAGTGCTGTATCCTGGGCTATCAGCCTCGTTTCTACTTATAGGAAGAGCCCACATACCATTTTCAGTAATTGGAATTTTTCCTTCCAAAAAACTTATCCTTCTCTCTCTCTTTTCTTTGACTCACCATGCATGCGTGCAAAGACAGCTTCACTATTACACATTTATGGAAATAATAATAACTGATACTCACTTTACTCTGACCTAGGCACTGACCCCAGTACTTTACATAAATTATCCTACATTAAAAAAATAAATAAATTATCCCACATAATTCCAGAACAAGTCTGAGGTGAAGAATATTATTATCCCCCTTTATACACGAATGGGCTAAGGCACAGAGATGGCAAATATTGTGAGAAGGCCATAAGACATTCACGCGGGACATCTAGACACTGGCAGAACCAAGAGATGAGTCGACAAAGTCTGATTCACAGAACCCCACATTTTAGCAAAGTGCAGAGTACTACAATATGCAAACACGGGGATGTGTGTCTTCACAATTGTAAAACCTGAAGTAATTTCATTTCACACTGGCCTTCCTAGGGATGGTGACTCACATAGACTTGTCTCAGATCTTTTCAAGGAACACAAGAAAGGACCACTTTAAGGCTCTTTGAGATACAGCATGAGCTTTTAGCTTGATCCCATGGATCCATTTTTTACACACATAAGTCTGTGTGACTATATGAATATTCCTTCCTCCTGTGTACAAACTTTCAGAAACATAATTACACCTTCTGAGTGGAATGCCATATCATTTGTCAATCAAAATGTAGTCAATAGATGGTCAAGAATTTATTGTGCCTGCTCCTGGAAATAGAATGGTGAAGACAGCAGTTATGGACCCTGCCCGGATGGAGATTTTTACAGTCTAGTAGAGAAGACAGACATTTAAGGAATGAATGTAAATAATTTAGGGAACAATGACAAGAAAGCAAAGTGCTCTAAAGAAAAATACAGGGTGCTTTTGGGAAAATGGAGGGAAGGGGAGAGGTAGCTAATTTCCTTTAAGCCCATGACATCCTTCTTGGAATTTGAACTGAATGCTTTCAAAATTGCCCCAAATCCTGAAATCACTTAATAAATATTTCTGAATTAATATCCTAGACTAGGGAAATGAGGTAATGCTTGTAAACCAGAGAAACACGTGGCAGTTTTTTTATACTCCCAGTGTTGGGAGAAAGTTGAAATGAGCTTGAACAGAGAATGACAAGAAATACAGGGTACCCTTTGCTGTGGTTACAGCACTAGCCACACTAGCCGGATTGTTTGGGGCCTCACTTTCATGAGGCTTAATACAATCAGGAAGGGCTTAGATGTCCAGCCACGATAAATACCCCATCAGGAGTCTGATCAAGGAGACAACCAAAAACCCAACCAGCCCAGGCTCTCTTGCGGTGCCCAGACACACATGTGGGCAGTTCCATCGGCCAAAAATGCTGCTCCCCTCTGGGGGCTCCCCAGTCCCCACCAATCAACACATTCTTAAAGTAGCCTGGGGCTGCTGAAGCTCATAATCAGACCTGGGTTGGATTGCAAACATCTCTATAATGCCAGTGCTAGCTAACATGATTAGGCACAGAGCATTAGCCAAATAAAAGGGATGGGAGACAAGGAGCCAGAAAGACTGAGAGATGGAGAGAAGTAAAGGAGTATGTAGTTTTCACAAGGGGAAAAAAGAAGTGGGAAAAGGCCCTGTAACTGCCCTGAAGAGAGGAAATTAAAAGTCAAAGGAGCACCAGAATTCAAATCATTTATTGCTTATCCACCTGGCCAGTCAGGTAGTTAACCAATATTGAGGACCTGCCATATGCCAGTTCTCTGCACTGAAGATGCTGCAGTGAACAAATAGGTATGACCCCTGCCTTCGTGAAGCTCATAGCCTACCAGAAGGCAGACTCAAAACAAATGCCATTACAGCCCAACATTTAAGTTACCCACCAAGACTGTACATACTCCCATAGCAGATATTTTGGAGGAGGGAATGAATGAATGAATGAATGAATGAATGAATGAATGAAAATAAACAAATGACTATCCTACTGCGGTGGTGAATTCCATGGTGGTATCAACTTGGCTAGGCTATGGTGCCCAGCTGCTTAGTCAAACACTAGATGTTGCTGTGAAAGTACTTTTTAGATGTAATTAATATTTATGGTCACTGAACTTTAAGTAAAGCACATTACCCTCCATAGTGTGGGTAGGCCCAATCAGTTAAAGGCCTTAACAGCAAAGACCAAAGAAAAAAAAATCTACCTCAAGACTGGAACATAGAAATTCTACCTGAGGGCCAGCCCCAGTGGTTCAGCAGTTTAGCACCACCTTCAGCCCAGGGTCTGATCCTGGAGACCAGGGATCCAGTCCCACATCGGGCTCCCTGCATGGAGCCTGCTTCTCCCTCTGCCTGTGTCTCTGCCTCTGTGTGTATGTGCGTGTGTCTCTAATGAATAAATAAATAAAATCTTTAAAAAAAAAAAAAAAAAAGAAATTCTACCTGAATTTCCCACCTGCTGACCACAAATTTTAGACTTTAGACTCTCCACAACCATGTAAGCCAATTCCTTAAAATCTCTAAGGACAGATATAGATATACAGATAGAATATAACTCAATAGGATATATAATAGGAGATAGATAGATAGATAGATAGATAGATATCCTATTGGTTCTATTTCTCTGGGGAACCATATCTAATACATCCATTATATATGCACATTAATTGTAAGGCAGGCCTTAATTCCACAAATATTAAAATCTGAATAGTTTTACTTCTAAGAATTGAGGCAATAAGATCATTATTCTTCACTAAACGATTGCCAGCATATTGAGGACTGCAAAGAAGAAACAGAGAATGCTATAGCAGTGAGCACAGAGACCTCCGTCCCTACCCCCCCACACCCAGGAATCTGGGAGTGCCAGAGTGCTGAGTGGGCAGAGACAGCAAGCATAGGCATCACCAGCTAGAAGACAAGATGAACTCAAGCAGCAGAGCAGAAAGGAATTCTGATAAAGTACCAGGAAACCTGAATGTGCTTGCCCACAAACTCACCCCCACCACTCAAGGCCATGCCCAACTCCCACTACCCAAAGCCCAATACCCTAAATGAGCCCACCAGTCTCTTCTCCAGGTCCTGGGAAACTTCACCCATGGGCTCAGGCCTCCAGCTTTCCCATCCTGAGAAGGAAAGCCAAAAGCAGCGAGCCCCCACCCTACTTGCACAATCCCAAAAGGGTTAATTCCTTACTCCCCACCCCCTCCAACACACACACACACACACACACACACACACACACACACACATTGTAAGTAGTGGCAATCTTTCCTAATCATTTCCATTTCTATTCCTCTTTAATTCTCCCGTTCTCCTCTTTGTTTTCATGACCTGTGGGAACCTGAACTCCAGCTGGAGGTAGAGTCTGCCTTTATACTTAAAGCAGATATTTAAGCAATTATCCTGTCACTGGGCCTTGCCTTGCCTCCTCCATATGGGTCGCTCCCAAGCAAGGCATTTGGTTTCTCCTTTGTTCCTGGTGCACTGAGTAAAATTATTCCAGAAAGCCCTTGCCCTTGAGCAACAGGGGTGGGAAGATGGGGGTAAATTCGGCTGGGGACCCTCAATGTCAAAAAGGAGGCAGGGAATGGCGACTTGGACAGCTGTCAGCCTCTCTGGCTCTGCCCCAACCCATGCTGAACATGCTTTCTCCACCTAGCAGCAGAGCGGGTAAGAAGGCTAACGTCCGCTCCCAGACACGGAAGCTCAGGTGGTAGGAAAGGACAGGGCTGTGCCAGTGCAGTGAACTCTGCCTGCTGCCCTGGGCTGCAGGTGCACACGCTTCCCTAGGTCCCTGCTGGCCCTGCGTAGGAGCCAGTGATTAGACAGCCAAGAGACACATGTAGAGTCATGTCCAGTTTGCTGTGACCAGAAGGGACCACTGCAGAACACAGGGGTGTCCAAAGAGAACCTCCAATATTATCTTCCTGGGGCTGTTGGAACAAATTACCACCGAATGACCTAAAACAATGGAAATTTATTCTTTCACAGTTATGGAGACCAGAAGTTCAAAACTAGCAACGCGAGCCAAAGCTCCCTTGGGAGTAACTACGAGAGACTCCACGCTTTGCTCCTTCCAGCTGCTGGAGGCTAAGGGCATTCCTTGGCTTCTGGTTGCATCACTCAGATCTCTGCCTCTACAGCTGCACTGCCATCTCCACTGTATATACATTTATACCGAACCTTTCTCTGCCCTCCTCTTCTAAGGACACTTGTGATGGCATTTAGGGCCCACCTGGATAACCCAGAGAAAACTTCTCATCTTAAAATCCTTAATTTAATCACATCTGCCAAGACTTTGAGACAGAAGGGTAATGTTCATAAGTTCTAGGAATCCTAGGAACTGGTATGGCTGGGACAGGGATCATTATTCACCCTGCTCTCACTTACGTCTACTCTATCTCAGAGTAAAAGAGGGGGCTAAGAGGGAACCCTCTCTCCCATCCTAAATTCCCACGGATTGAGGGGGAACAAGGATCTTATCAGGTGAGCAGTGGGCCAAGCACCTTCACAGACAGAGAGGCCGGAGAGTAGAGTAGTTGGGTTTTAAACCCCATGGTCAAAAAGACTGTGTAGAATTGAAGGTAATTAAAGGAGGTCTGGGCTAAATTTTATATCCACCACTTGCCAAAAAAGGTGGCTTTGAACTAGCTAACCTGGACATGTCTAAACTCCAATTCCTGAATCTATACAATGGGCACAATAATCCCTACTTCAGTGAGGGCTGTAAGGATAATTACTGATAATTACGTGCCAGATATCATGGTCAGCACTTTGCAAATATTTTCTACTTGAATCATTAGAGAGATATATAAGGTCAGTATCGTTATCCCCATTTTACAAATGAGTAAAGAGAGACTCAGAGAAGTTACATGATATGCCCAAGAAGATCACACAGCATAAAATAACTCCCAGAGCCTTATTCTGTAGCCAAGTTTGACTCTAAAGAAAAGTAACCCTGATTCTCATCCCTGGATGTACACTAGTAACACCAGGGAGTTCTTATCATATGGACATGGCCAGCCCCTCTTGATTACTTGGATCAGTATCTCTGAGGGTAGGACCTGGGTGTTTGTTAAAAGCCCCTCAGGTGATCAATGCACAGCCAAAGCTGACAACCACTCAGCTAAATAAACCCTTCTCGTCCTCTGGCTAGGTAAGGGCAGGCCTTCCTCCACGTCAGAGACCACCCCCAGCCAAAGTACCGGCTCTCTGATTTCCAACTGCGCATCGTCGGTTAGCTCTTCTTGACAGCCCTGATACCTGATGTAACAAGAAACAAAGTCCTTCCTTGCTAAGCAAAGAATGTTCTCAGTTATGCATTCATTTATTTACTCACCTAATGAATGCAAACTCCATGCTGCTTTATTTCCAGCCCCAAGTACCTGGCACCTAGTAGGTCTTCAGCAAAAATCATTATTTCATTCAGGTCAGGCAGTTATAAAGGCTTCTTTGTTATTCACCCTTTAGATACATTTTTGTTCCCATTTTGTCTGATTTCCTTTGCCCCTTCAAGACAGGTCCTAATTCTTTTGCCCTCATTCCAGGAATCACCCTGTGTGGGCTAACTCCTGCTCTCCCCAAGTCCTGACCTACCACTTATAGTGGTCTAAATGGCCCCCCAAAGATATCTTCATTCTAATCCCTAGAATCTGTAAGTGTTAGCTTACTTGGAAAAGGTGCTTTGTAGATAGAGTTAACTTAAAGATCTTGAGATAAGCACATTATCCTAGGTTACCTGTGTGGCCCCCTAAATGCCACAGCAATTGTCTTTATAAGAAAGATGCAGAAGAGGGGCACCTGGGTAGTCCAATTGATTAAGCATTCAACTCTTGGTTTCAGCTCAGACCATGATCTCAGGGTAATGCAATCAAGCATCTCTGCGCTTAGTGCAGAGTCTGCTTGAGACTCTCTCTCCCTCTGCTGCTCCCTCTTGTGCTCTTTCTCTCTCTCTCTAAAACAAATAAATTGAAAGAAAAAGAAAGAAAGAAAGAGAGAGAGAGAGAGAAGAAAGAAAGAAAGAAAGAAGAAAGAAAGAAAGAAAGAAAGAAAGAAAGAAAGAAAGAAAGAAAGAAAGAAAGAAAGAAAAGCAGAAGAGTTGGACAAGGCAGTGTGACCACAGAAGCAGAGATTGAAATTAGCCAAGAAATACCCATGCCACCAGAAGCTGCAAGAGGAAAGGAAGAGACTTGTCCCTCAGTGGAAGCATGAGACTGCTGACACTTGATTTTGACCCACTGATAGTTATTTTAGACTTCTGGCCTCCTGAACTGGGAAGAACAGTCTGTTGGTAATTAGTTCTAGCAGCCATAGGAAACCAATATACCGCTTATCCTAAGCTATTCTTTGTGTCCACCTCAGGGCTCTGACCACACCCAATCTAGCACCCAACATTTGGTCCACACCATGCCAGGTTATGGTCTCACACCACCACTCCAGAGGAGCTTTTAATCATCCTGCTCACTCCATGGAGCAAGGGCCTAGGATATCCTCAGTCAGCCAAACGGACACATTGCCAGATACCAAGTTCAGGGTCTACAGGACTAGATCCTGGGTGGAAAGAAATGGAATACAAGATTGACTCTAAGGGACCATCAGATCCCTTCCACAGGCAGCCCAGCAAGACCGTTCATGTGCTGGAGAATGGCGAGAGTGGGGTCAGGCTTGGAAACTGCAGTAAAAAGCTGGACCCCCTCCTCCCCCCACTTCTCCTATAGCCTCTCTTTTTCATCTCTCCCTGCAAAGGATCATGGGCCTTCCATCACCTTCAGTGACAATCCCTCATATTTCTATAGCACTTAATGCTTTTGCAAAAAACTTCTACATTCATCACTTCACCCCACCTCTGAGGTAGGTGGGAGTGCTACTGTCCTATTTTACATGTAAGGTTTGAAGACTGAACTGAGGTCCAAAGTTTTAAGAGCTAACCCAACAATCCACCTAACACAACAGCAGATCTTCTAATTCTGAATCCAGTGCTCCACCTCGTTCACTTCACTCTTGCCAATGTGCCTCTGGGGCTCACAAACAGACTGTACCAGTACAGAAGGACTGCCACCTCAGTTATCCTAATCAACAGCTCACCCTCCAGCACACTTCACACGGATTAATTCATGTACTCCTCACCGCTGCCCTCAGACACAGGTACTAGTCATCATCCTCAGATTCTAAATGAGAAAATCAAGGCACAGGAAAATTTAACAATTCATCCCAGGCTTAACTGGAACGTCTGGAGGAAGTCATGATTTGAACCCAGGCAATTTGACCCAAGTCTGTCTCAACCCAAAGGAAGCTCAGAGACTACCCCAAGAACTGTTTTCTCAGAGCTGGAGTTCTGCAACAGTGTATTAAAGAGCAAGGATGTTCTAAACACTCTTCAAAATAAAGAACCAGAAGCAAAGTGTAACTAAATTAGTCCTTTAGAATGAAAGTGATAGTGCTTTGGAATTCCTACTGGAAACTCTTTCCACCAGATGTGTCCATTTGTAATGTGGTCATCATTAGGCACACATGTTTGCTCTGTGTGTGTGTGTGTGTGTAAGTGTGCGTGTGTGCATGCACTCGGGCACTAACATAGAATGAGATGAGTGGCAGACCTTCCAGATGGTTCACCAGAAACCTTACATCAGGGCTTTCTCAGTGCCCCTGCTCCATCAAAGGGACTTTGAGTTTGGAGTCTGAGTAAATTAACAACATCCCTGTTCTTTATTTATCTCCATTCTGTCTGTGATAAATAGCCCTGGGGAGTCCTTCCTATTTCTGAGTTGAGAGAAAAATGAAACATCCCTGCCTACATTTCACACCGGTATAGACAGAAGGGTATTTATTTCAAGCTAGCTATAGTCTAGCATTATAGTATGTGTTTTCAATCTCCCCAAAGTAACAATTGTGCTCATGGTCTTCACTCCAAAGCCTTACTAGTGACCTTGACCAGATGGGGCAGGATGCCAGTGCTATGTAGGAAGAACTACGCCTTCGCTATAAAACTAACAGTATAATTCACAGGTCTAATGCATACAGTGTACAGATCAAGAATAATGCTGACGCTGGCTGAAAGATGGATTTGGGGAGGTCTTCCAGTTGAACTCTTTCATCATATAGGTGTGAAAACTGAGGTCCAGAGATGGGAAATGATCTGTCCAGGATTACACAGTAACAAATAGCTGTGCCTGCTTATATTGGTAGACTAGGAATCTTGAACAAACTTTCATGCAGAGAACAACCCAAAAATCTGGGTAATATATAGAAATTACCTGGTACTGGAGATGTTCCAAAACAGACGAATTACAGAACCAAATCTGAGTGATAAAAAGAAAACCCAGAGAAGTCAGTTTGTCATTTGAAGCTACTTTTCCCCACACCCTAGGGGCTCAGCCAACTCCAGTACAGGTGGTTGAGAGGTGTAAAACTTAAAACCTTTTGGGAAATTGTCTTGTGACAGAAAAAAAAAATCAAGTTCAGGATCAGCAAGGCAGAAAGGCTAGTGAATTTTGGGTTGGGTCATGAAAGGGATATAACCTTATCATTAGAATAAGGTTGAGTAAAAAAATAAACCAGTTCTCACAGGAACCAAAAGCCAAGTTTGAATATCTATCACTGATTAGATTAAGGTGAGCCGGGATTTCTGAGGGCTCCCAGTTTCCAGTAACAAGTAAATTGAATACTCTCTAAAGTAAAATACCTTAGGCTAAGCCTCAAATTATCTTTTTTTTCCATATGCAATACCTGGTACTCAATCAAAAATAACCTAGCATACAAAAGGACCCAGATAATAGTTATCAGAGACTTTAAAATAACTATGCTTAATATATCCTAATAATTGAAAGCCAAAATGAAAAATTCAGCCAATCAACTGGAAACTACTTTAAGAAGGAAATAAATACACTAAAAATATAATACTAAAACTAAAAGAACTACAGTTACTAAATTTTTTTAATCAATGGAAGGTCTTAACAACAGACTAAATGCAACTGGAAAGTTAATTAACTAGAAAATACAGTCAGAAGAGAATTCCAGAACAGAACACTGAAAGATAAAAGGATGGAAAATAGAGAAAAGAAAATACAAGATATCAAGACCTATATAGGAAGAAAAGGTCTAAGTAATAAAACTGTTATCATAGAAGAGAAAATGGAGGAACAGCAATATATAGGAACATTTTCCAAAACTGCTGACATACAATAAAAGCACAAATTTACAAAGCACTCACTATGAATATCAAGCAGGATAAATACCAACTTAAAAATTTTTTAATTTTTTTATATAGTTATTAAAAAAAGCCACTTATCATTAACACAAAAAGAGGGTCTTGGAATTAAAACAGGAAAAATGACAGAAGCAACAACAGAATTCACATCTGACTTCCGATAAGAGCACAAGTCTGATGATAATGTAACAATATCCTAAAAGTGCTGAGAACATAAAAGCCATTCCAAAATCCTATACCCAGCTAGAGTGTCACTGAAAACTGTCAGTGAAATCAGGCTATTTTTCACACAAATAAAAACAGAGAATCTATCAGTAGACCTGAACTAAAAGAAATGTCTATACACAGAAATATGCCATCCCCAGCAGAGCCTTAAAGATGCAGGAAGACATGAAGAGCAACAGGAAGGGCAAATACATGGATAAGCTAAATGAATAGCTACTCTATAAAATAATAATTTTGTTTTGTAAGATTTAAGATATCTATAAATTAAAAGTATCATGGGAGCATACAAATTGAAAGGGGGAAAATATACAGTATTCTAGGCTCTTTGTTTTAACCAGTGACTGATAAAAGTTCTCATTTATTTTATATTTGTCCTGTCAAATATGTATCTGTAAATTTTTTTAGTATCTGCTATTATCACCAAAAATATAACAAAGTAATAGAAATAGAAAATGACATAATAAAGAATAAACTGAAAAGAAAGCAAAGAAGGAGAGAACATGAATAGGTTAGACAAACATAAAATAAATAGTACATATGTATATTTAAACCCAAATATGTCCATAATACATTAAAAGACAGATGGAAAAAATATTCGACAGAGAAATATTACCAGACAGGATAAAAATCCGAAATTCCAAAAATATATGCTGTCTAAAAGTGACACTCATTAAATATAATCATACAAAAAGGTTAAGAAGATGTAAAATACATATATACTATGCAAATATTAATGAAAATAAAGCTGCCACAGCTAAATTAATGTCAAAATAGGATTTTAGGTAAAAATCATTCACTAAAATAAAGAGGGACACTTCATAATGATAAAAGAAATTCACCCGACCAGAATAGCATATTGTTTTAAATTGATGTATGGGTATTAATATAGCCAGTCACCTCTAGGCCAGATTCAAAGTGATGAGAAAAGAATGTCCCTGGCTTCACAGGATGACCTTAAATGACGATAAGGAAAGGAAAAAGGGGGAAAAAATGAAAAATACATGAGGTGAGCTACAGAGATAGAGAAGAGAGAAAGACAGAGAGAAAAAACTAAAAAGTGATCTGGATATGAAGGGGGAAAATCTGGGAAAAATAAAATAGAAGAGGGAGTAAGGAGGAGGGAAAAAGGAGAGAAAACAACTGGAAGTAAAATGAAAATGTGTTCAGAGAAAAAGTATGGAGTCAGCGAGTGTCCACAAATGCATCTCCTTCACAGAAGTCCAGCTTTTTAGCACCCGGGGTCAGACTTTCCTGTGGCATAAAGAGTAATACCTGTTAATAAGCTTCTGGCTTTGTTAATTTCAAAGAGGAACAGTCATGATCATGACCACCTTTTTGGCTTCAAACCTTGCACACAAATATGGTACTTTCCACACTACGTGATCAAGAACAATCATTCATTCCCTGCCTGAAAAATTAGAAGTCAGAGCACAACTAGCTACACCCCACCCCAGCCGTACTGCCAGAAACCCTGTCTTCCTGAGGCCTACCAAAAGTAACCAGAGAAGTTAAACCCAGGATAGGACTCAACTAAATCCTGAACTCAATTTCTTTTTTTTTTAAGTCTTTTTTTTTTTTTTTAATTTTTATTTACTTATGACTGTCACAGAGATAGAGAGAGGCAGAGGGAGAAGCAGGCTCCACACACCGGGAGCCCGACGTGGGATTCCATCCCGGGTCTCCAGGATCGCGCCCTGGGCCAAAGGCAGGCGCCAAACCGCTGCGCCACCCAGGGATCCCCTGAACTCAATTTCTAAACCATTTCCCCAGATGGGAGTTGACTTCTGGGTGAACATGACAGGGAAGACTGGGAGCAAATGTATATCTGTTGTTCTTTATCTGCACTGAATGCTTTGCTGTTTTGCTGAGCTCAAAAGTGGGTCTTTTTTTCAGGGGGAGAAGGGCAGGGAGAGCTGTCACTCATTAAAAAGAGCTTTTTCATACAGTTTGGAAAATACTGATGCCCAAGACCTTCAGGTAGAACTCTATTTAAAACACTGACATAGCATTCCTAAAAATTAGGGAATCTTGGAGGAATAATTCATTTACTCAACCAATAATGACAATACAGTGATAAGCAAAGCAGAACTGACATTCTAGAGAAGAGAATATAAAAATAATTACAACTTATGATGAGAGATGGGACAAAGAATAACTGGGGAGAGAAGAAAGCCAACTTCAGAAAGGGTGGTCAGGGGAGGTTTCCCTGAGGAGGTGACACCTCAACGAAGAGTAAAGGATGAGAGAAGCCAACCATATATGGACCAAAGAAAACTTTCAGGAGGAGGAAATGCATGAAAGAGACCTGAGGTGGGAAGGGACTTCTCGGTGTGTTTGAGCACCAGGAATCAAGTCCAAAGTTTGTTGGTACCTGAGGGAAGGTACAGTGGAAGGAGAAGTCAGGGCAGAGAGCATGCAGAGCTTATTGGCCAAGGTCAGGAGTTTGTGTTTTATCCTGCCAGCTATGGAAAGCTTCCAAAATGTTTCAAGTAGAGGAGTGACTTGATCCATTAAACAAATGCAAAAGTCACAGCCCTCAAGGGCAACTGCAGGAGGAACACTGAAACCCAGAAAAGAACTTCCTGGCTAAGACTGCTTGGCACCAGAGGCTGTAACAGGCAAGACATCCCTGCCCCTGGGCTGAGAAAGCCCAGCCTTTACTTGCCTGAAATGGTCTAAGATGGATGAATCTTCCTTAGGGAGGGCAGAGCCTGGACTATGTGACTAAGAGGTTGTTATTGTGGCTTTAATTACACTGTTGGGGTTATTCCCAAACATAATGCTGTAACAGTATTTCTGAGCATCGATTCCATTCAAAGGTGGACAGGGAGGTCTTATCAAATAGAAGATACCACAGAGTCAAGCCAGGTAAACTTTTTACCTCAACCAAGAGAAGCAAATACAAGCCAAGCCTGAAAAGAGAAACAGGAGATTCTAATGCTGCAGAGATTTTGATCAATGTTTCTCTCCCAATGTTTCTCTCTTGTGGTCCATGACTTATCTGCATCACAATCACCTACAGGATTCATTACAAATGCAGATTCCTGGTCTCCCCCAACCCAGACCTACTGAATCAGAATGTGGCTTAGAATTTGAAGTGGATCTCCTATGGCAAATGCATTCCTGCCTGTTTAATTATTAGTATAATATAATGTAAGGATAGAAAAACACTACTGGGTCTTCTAAACCCCCCCAAAGCCCTGAGCATCTCTCTTATTTTAATGAGTCTCAATTTTAATTTGCAGAAGTATGGATATTTAATAAAATTTTTAATTTGTTTTGTTAAGAAATATAAGTTGCTTTAACATATTTTTGCTGTTTCTTAATAGCTTATTGAGGTATAATTAACATACAATAAACTATGTTTAAAATGACAATGATAAATTCTGACATACACAATCATGACATCATCATCACAATCAAGATAGTGTTTCTTCATGCCCCTTGAGAATCCCACTCTCATGCCCCTCTTCCCCTTTATCCCATTCCCAGGCAACCACTGATCTGCTTTCTTTTGCTAAAGATTACTTTGCATTTTCTACATTTTTTTAATAAATGGAATCATACATTATGTCCTCTTTATTTGTCTAGCTTCTTTCACTCAGAATAATTATTTTAAGATCCATCCATGTTGGGACACCTGGCTGATTCAGTCAGTAGAGCATCCAACTCTTGATCTCAAGATCGTGAGTTTGAGCCCCATGCTGGGGGTAGAGAACACTTAAATGAAACTTGAAAAAAAAAAAAAAGATTCATCTATGTTGTAGATAAAGTTTATTTTATTCCTGCATAATGATCTATTATATAGATATACTACAATTTGTTCATTGATTCAACTGTTGATGGACACCTGAGTTGTTGAGACTTTTTGGCAACTACAAAAACTGTTATGAACAGTCTTTACATGGGCACATGCTTTCACTTCTCTTCGACAAATACCTAGAAGTAGAATAGATGGGTCATCCCATATATGTACATTTAACTTTTTAAAAAACTGCAAACTGTTTTCAAAAATCTTTTATCATTTTACATTCCCACCAGCAGTGTATGAAAGCTCCAGCTGTTACATATACTGCCAAAACTTGGTCAGTAATTTTTATTTTAGACATCCTTGTACATGAACAATGGTAACACACTGTGGTTTTAATGTACATTTCCCTTATGACTAACAAGGTGGATCAATAAAAGCATGGATATTATCAGTCATCAATATATCTTCTTTGGCAAAATGTCTACTTAAACCTTTTACCCAAGGGAGAAGGGTTATTTCCTTACAACTGAATGTTGAGATTCTTTATATATTTTGGATACAAACCCTTTATCAAATATGTGATTTACAAATATTTTCTCCCTGTATATAGCTTGTCTTTTTATTCTCTTAATAGTGACTTTTGAAGAGTACATTCTTAATTTTTATTAAATCCAGTTTGTTGAGTTTTTTTTCCCCTATCAATCATGCTTCTGAGCAGATCTAACCCCAGGTAGAGAAAACCTCCTATGTTTTCTTCTAGGTCTTCTTTTTTAGATTTTATTTTAGGTCTATAACCCATTTTGAGTTAATATTTATATACGCATAAAGTGAGAGTTGAGGTTCTTTTTCTTTTATGTAGATAAACAATGGTTCCAGTGCTATTTATTAAAAAGATAATTCTCTTATCACTGCATTGTCTTTGAACTGTTGTCAAAACTCAACTAACAAAAATGTGTGTCTGTTTCTCAATTCTATTCTGTCCCATTGATTTATCCTTATGCTGATACCACACCATCTTGATTATTGTAGTTTTTATTATAATAAATCCTCCAACACTCTCCTTTTTTCAAAGTTCTTTTGAGTATTCTAAGACCTTTGCATTTCCATGCAAACTTTAGAATCAGCTTGCCAATTTCTACCAAAAAAAAAAAAAAAAGCCTATTGCAATTTTGATTGAACTTACAGATCATATGGACAGAACCTTAACAATATTGAATTTTTCAATCCATGAGCACAGTATACCTTTCCAATTATTACATACGCTTTAATTTCTCTTAGTACTGTTTTCTAGCTTTTAGAGTACAGGTCTCATGCAACTTTTATCATATTTGTCCATAATATTTCATACCTTCAATGCTATTGTAAATTGTATTTTTTATTTCAATTTCTGATGGTTTGTTGCTAGCATATACAAATGTACCTGAATATGTATATTGCTCTTTTACCTTGCAACTTTGTTAAATTCACTGATTAAGTCTAGTAGCTTTTTTGTACATTTCACAAGATTTTCTACATTGGTAATCATGCCATGCACAATATCTGAAGATCTTTTTATATTTTTTCTTTTATTGTTTCTTTTTTTGCCATATTGTACTGCCTACACCCTCCAGTAAAATGACTACAGGAATGGACATTCTTGTCTTGTCTTCCATCCTTGTCTTGACATTCTTATCTTGGAGCCTTCCAAACAAGGCTCAAGAAAATCACTGGAGAAAAGCATCCAATCTGATACCACTGCTTATGATGTCAGCTATACATTTTCAAAGATATCCATTATTGTTAGGAAGTTTACTTCTATTCTTTGTTTACTGGGTGCTTATATCAGGAATGACGTTGAATTTTGTCAAAATGTTTTGTTTTGTTTTGCATCTATTGAAAGGATATTTAAGGTTTCTTTTTTTTTAATTGCTAAATTGGTTAATTCACTTGTTTAACTTTCTGGAGATAAACACCACTTGGTCATGATATATTATTCTTTTATATGTTATTGAATTTGCTAACACTTTAGTAAGAATATTGCATCTATAATCATGAATACTGACAATCCATAGTTTTATCTTCTCATAGTGTCTGTCTGAATGTGGTATTACTCCCATTCTGTTTTATCAACTGAGTTGAAGACTATTTTATCCTCTTCAATTTCCTGGAAAATTTTGTGTAGAACTTTTTTTTCTTTTTTTCTTAAATGTTCAGTAGAATTCTTCATGAAACTCTCTGGCCCTGGAGTCTTCTATGTAGGAAGGTTTTAAACTATAAATTCAATACCTTTTATGTAGAATTATAAGGTTACCTATTTCTTCTTGAATGAGCTTTGGTAGTTTATATCTTTTCTATTTAAATTAAGTTGTAGAAATACTGGCATAAAGCTCCCCTTTATTATCCTCTAAATATCTGCAAAATCCAGAATGATATTACCACTCTCATTTCTGATGTTGGTAATGTGTGTCTTCTTTTTTCCTTATGAGTCTTACTAAAGATCTATCCATTTTTATCGATCTTCCTAAAGAGCCAGCTTTGAGTTTCATTGATTTATCTCTATTATTTTTGTTTTCTGTTGATTTCCACTATGATGTCCAATACTCTTCTCTTTCCTTTGGGTTTCAAATGTCTTTCTCATTTTAATTTCGCAAAGTGGTGGTTGAGGTCATTAGTTTGCAACTTTTTCTAATACAGATATTTAGTGCTATAAATTTCCCATTAAGACTATGTAGCTGTTTCTCACAAATTTTTATTTTTTTATTTTCTCTCAGTTAAAATAATTTTTACCTTTCCTTTTTTATTATTTTTTTGACCCGTGACATTTTTAAGTGTGCTATATAATTTTGAAAAACCTGGGAGCTTTCAAAATATCTTTGATATTTAGTTCTAATATACTTCCTTCATAATCAAAGAACACGCATTGATTTGAACCCTCTCAAATTTATTGAGGCCTGTTTTATGATCCAGAATATGGTCTATCATGGTAAAAAACATTCTGTGTAAACTTGTAAAGAATGTGTATTCTGCTGTTGTTGGGTAGTGTGAACTATAAAATTCAATTAGAACAAGTTGGTTTATAGTGTTGTCCATGTCTCCAATAACCTTTCTGATTTTCTGTCCACTTGTTCCATGAAGTCCTGGGAGAAGGGTGTTGAAATTTCTGATTAATATTGCATAATCTAGGGGCACCTGGATGGCTCATTGGTTGAGCATCTGCCTTGGGCCCAGGTCCTGGGATCCGATCCCTCATCAGGCTTTCCACAGGGAGCCTGCTTCTCCCTCTGCCTATGTCTCTGCCTCTCTGTGTCTCTCATGAATAAATAAAATCTTAAAAAAAAAAAAAAGATTGTGTAATCTCTTTCTTCGTGTAGTTGTCTCAGTTTTTGTTTCTTTAGGATTATAATAACCTATTAAGAAATTGGCACTTTTGCCACTATAAAATGAACCCTTTATCCTAGGCAATATTTTTTTTTTAGGCAATATTTTTTGTTCAGAAATCTACTTTGTTTGATATTAAAGTACCCACTCCTGCTTATTTCTTTATTAGTGTCAGCATGTCACCATTTTCCATACTTTTGTGTCTTTGATCTAAAATGGATTTTTTACAGATGATATAGTGTTGGGTCTTGTGTGTGTGTTTTTTAATGAAATATGACAATTTCTGTCTTTTGATTGGGATTTTTGGGCCATTTACATTTACTGTGATTAATGATATGGCTGCATTTTAACCTCTTATATTGCTGTCGGTTTTCTCTGTCCCATCTGTTCTCTTTTACTTGTTTCCTACATTATTTTGGATTAACTGAATATTTTTTTACAATTCTATTTCATTTGCTTTTTTGCTTATTAGCTGTAACTATGTTACTTTAGTAATTTTGGAATTAACCTTATTCATCTTTATCATATTCAAACTTTGTGATAATGGTACCACTTCAAAGAGAAGTATCTTACATCTTTGTACTTTCATTTCCCACTTTTGCATTTCTAATGGAAAATTTTATCCATTATTTCTTCAAATTTTTTTTTCTGTCTTGCTTTTCTCTCTTCCCTTTTAAGGACTCCACTGACATATTAGACCACAGGCAGTTCACTGGTGCTCTGTTCTTGTTTTGGTTTTGGTCTCTTTCAGTCTGTCCTTCTCTGCTTTATTGTGAACAGTTTTTATTGTTATGTCTTCAAGTTCACTGATGTTTTCTCCTGCAATGCTGGTTTCTTGAATTTATAAATTTAAAGCAGTTATAACAGTTTTAGTGTCCTAGTCTATAAATTCTATCCTCTGTGTAATTTCTTAGTTGGTTTCCATTGATAGATTTTTCTCTTCACTATGGGTCATATTTTCCTGTTTCCTTGCATGCCTTATAGTTTTTTTTTTTTATCAAATTGCTAGACATTACAAATTTTACTTTGTTGAGTACTAGATATTTTTGTATTCCTCTAAACGTTTTCAGTTTTTTTCTGTGGCACAGTTAAGTTGCTTGGAAACAGTTTGATTCTTTAGGTCTTTTTTAAGTTTCATTGGATGGGATCAACATTTAATGTTTGGCTAATGTTTTCCACTACTAGACAAAACCCTTCTGAGTATTCTATTCAATGTCTTGTGGATTATGAGGTTTTCTATTCTGAATGACAGAAACAGGAACTATTTCTGTCACTTTATGATCTGCAAAGATGTTTCCTCTAATCCTTGTAGTTGATTCATTCTCTAGCCTTGGGTAGTTTCCTCACATGCATGTACTGATTAGTACCACCCAACTGACAATCTGATGGGACCCTCTACAGATCTCCTTAAAGGTCTCTCAACTCTGCTAGTCTTCCCTATGCACTCTCATCACTTTGCCTTCCCAGACTGCAGCCATGTCCTCTAAACTCACAGAAATTGCTAGGATTTCCTTTCCTGTACCATGGCTTGGAAACTTTCTTCAGACATTAAGCTAGAGTGATCAGATGGCTCACTTCATTTTCCCATATTTCAGGGATACCATCCTTTGTTGCTTTATGCCTAATAACTCAGCCCTTATTTCTTATATTTTGTCCAGTTTCACAGTTTTTTGGGGGGTGGAAGGGTAAACCCCGTCTCTCTTACTCCATTCTGATTGGAAAAGGAAGGCCTGAAAATACCTTTATCACAGCACTTTCTACATTTGTTTATATAACTGACCCTCACAAGATCATACCTTCTTTGAGACTTTATTCACCACTACACATAAGATATATTCAATTAGCATCTACTGAACTTAATTATTATGGTAGATTGTGTCTCAATAATTCCTACTCTAGTAAGCATGGGTGAGACAACTCCCTCTTGTTCAATATAAGGTACGAGACTCTGGGATTTCTAGGTTCTGACCACACTTCCATCACTAAAAGTACACTATTTTGGATAAAGTACATAACCTCAATAGATCTCACATGTGAAATGGAGATAAGTATCCTTGTTAATTTCAAAAGTATGCTGAGAAGAACTTTTTAAGGGATAAAAAAATCAGCCCAACAAAAAAAAAGATTATCAAAAGCAATTACAAGAATCTCTCAGGAAACCTAAGAAATGACCATACCTAGCAATACATTTTTGAAGTTACTATGATTCAATAATCATAAACATTACATTCTAGAATTGTAAAATGCTGAAACTGGAAAAGTTCTTTTCACATTTTACAGACAGGAAAACTAAGACCCAGAGAGGGTAAGTGATCCACTCAAGGTCACTCGGACAATCAGTGACAGAGCTGGGATTGAAGCTCTTCCTATTACAACACAATGTCTTTCAGTTCAAACCATCATTTTCTTATTGTTTTCATTGATGATTGTTTTTCGTTCATTCTTTGATTTCACAATCTCAGTGTGGTGCATTCCCATGGATGGAGTGGATTACAATGTCATAAATTTTTTTTAATTGTGAAACCCAAAGGTCACTTGCATAACTGTCATGATAGGCAGTAGGAGGATGATTTACAGATGCAGGAAATACTCAGCTGCAAAGGATTCCTCTGGCAGTTAACAGTATTCATGCTATGCCACATGCTGGAGTTAGAAGCTGCAACACTCTAACAGAAAAAAAAAAATCCAAGACCAACATATAACTACATTTCACTGTTTAGTGCTCTTGGGATTAAAATACCAGTATGTCTGAAGACAGAACCCTGACCAACCACGTCTAAGGTTTGGCAAACAGGGCAGGGCAGTAACTGAATGGAGGATTAAAGTCCAGAGGGGATGGATGTGAGGTGAAATCTACTGAGCTCCCCCTATTGGACTGGCCCAGAAGGCACAGCCCACAAAAGAAGAAAATCAGAAAACACTGTCCTCCAAAACAACAATGCAGCAGAAGTCCATGGGCTTCTCTGGAGCAGGGGTTAAGGGGTAAATGAGAATGGCAGGAAGCCTGGAAGTATCAGGCCCTTATTTTGCTTAAGTAGTGACAAAGAAGCAACATGATTAGGGGTCCTCTCATTACAGTTTCCTGGAGGACTTCAGCAATGTTCAGAAGTCACTTAGAATGAACTCTCCGGTTCTATATTGTTGGTGGACTGCACAGTTGCTCCCTGGCTCCTGGAAATTTCTTGTAAGCAGATCATCTGTTAGAGAAGCCCAGCAAAGGGTTCACATGGTCATTCATGTTTGGTGTTTTGCTTTTGTTTTTTTAAGATTTATTTGAGAAAGAGAGCGAGAGCGCATAAGCAGGGGGAAGGGCAGAGGGAGAAGGGTTCCCTGCTGAGCAAGGAATCCAATGTAGGACTTGGTCCCAGGATCCTGGGATCATGACCTGAACAGAAGGCAGCCACTTAACCCACTGAGCCACCCACCCAGGCACCCTCATGGTGTGGTCTCTAAGAATGTCCTGCCCCAGGGCACCTGAAAATCAGGCTCCTAGTCAAGCTCCCTGCTTGGTGGGGAGTCCACTTCTCCTTCTCCTACTTGCTCATGCTCTCTCTCTCTCACTATCACTGTCATTCTCTCTCAAATAGATAAATTCTTTAAAAAAGAAAGAAAAAAGAATGTCCCACCCCTTAATTGTTTGGTACACAACCTCATAAGTATATGTTACAGTCCTGCGTTTATCTTGAGATACATAGACATCGGAGTTATTTGGTGTTCCACATAATTTACTTACCTACCTAGTTCAAGTATCTAAACAAAAACATTTCTCTCTTTGGCCAGGATTTGGCTTTCTGATATTTGGTTTATAGCAATAAAAAGAGTAAGAGGTCAGCTAAGTAGATCTTTATTCAGAGGCAGGTAAAAATTGTATATATAAAGGCTGAGGAAAAGAAACCACATAGAAATACAAATGAATATGTATGCATATTTGTGCATCAGTCAAGAGAGTCCAATTATGTCACAATCATTTTTTAAAAAAACTAAAATTCCAGTGGCACAGAACTACAAAGGTTTATTTCTTGTTCATACCATAGGTCAATGGCAGATCACCTGGGGGCTCTCACCCCAATATCCAAGCTCATGGAGCAGCCACGATCTGAAACACTGCCAGCAAATGCGACAGAAGAAAAAGCATACCAAGCTACCATAGCTTCCACCTGGAAGTGACACTCATTGACTTTAGTTAACGTTTATTGGCCAAATCAAGTCTGGTGACCATGTCTGCCAATGTCCGGGAAGTGGAATGTTCCCCACAAGGAAGAGAACTGGCAGTTGGTAAATGGTCTTCCATAGCACAGAGACGAAAGGTTTCAGAGAAGTCAATCTAAGAAGATGTCCTGATATTTGGGGACAAGATATGCTAGGCTATATTACATTATGATTTATTCATCCATTTATTCATTTAACCAGACTATTACTCTTTGCCAAGCACTGGCTAGTGTTACTTCAAAGCCTGTGCTATTACCCACTGGCTGTGGGGCCTGCCCAAGTAACCATCCCTTTTTCTCACCAGAATGATCTGGTAAGGGAGCTGGAATGCCTATGGAATCAGAAGAGAAATGGGTGAAAAGAGAGCACTGCCTCATCCCATAGAGGTAAATGAGACCAGCCACAAACTTCTGAACAAATAAACAAACTAAAGAACAGCAAAAGAAGAAGAAGAAGAAGAAGAAGAAGAAGAAGAAGAAGAAGAAGAAGAAGAAGAAGAAGAAGAAAGAAGAAAGAAGAAGATGGCTCCAAGTCAAGCTCCCTGCTCGGTGGGAAGTCCACTTCTCCCTCTCCTTGCTCTCTCTCTCTCACTATCTCTGTCATTCTCTCTCAAATAGAGAAAGAAAAAGAAGAAAGAAAGAAGAAAGAAAAGAAAGAAAGAAAGGAAGGAGAAAGAAAGAAAGAAAGAAAGAAAGAAAGAAAGAAAAGAAGAAAGGAAGGAAGGAGAAAGAAAGAAAGAAAGAAAAGAAGAAAGGAAGGAAGGAGAAAGAAAAAGAAAAAGAAAGAAAGAAAGAAAGAAAGAAAAGAAAAGAAAAGAAAAAAGAAAAGAAAAAAGAAAAGAAAAAAGAAAAGAAAAGAAAAGAAAAGAAGGAAAGAAAGAAAAAGGAAACCAGCAACAAAAAACGATGAATCACGATGCACAAGGCAAAATAAAATCTGGAAGGGAATAGCAGAGATGGGAAGAATAAGGAGAACCCAGTGAACTAGCAAAGTACATCAGTGAGGGGCATCTGAGAGGAAGGGAGGATGTCAGAGAAGACAGTAAGCCCAAATCAAGGCCTGTCCCCAGACACCAGCCATCAACTGCCCTCAGGTAGGAGTCTATGAACACAGACCCCTGCACTGGGATATGCTCACACACCCTCACCAACAGACCAGTGTGCTTCCCAGCAAGGCTGCAGGCCACTCCATGGCCCAGCTGCCCTCCTGGGACAGCCACCATCTTTCTTTCCCTTTTCCATCTTGAATGGCAATTAGGAGAAGGTTAACTGAGTGTCTTTCTCCCAGGAATCCTCTTCCACTTTTCAAAATCACAGCGTTAGCAAAAGAAAATCCCAGCTTAGGCTAACAGGTAGGAGCGTGGTGCGGCCCTGGGAGCTGCTGTTGGAAGTGGGGAGATTGGGCGAATCTTCCCAGCGGGAGGTTAATACTCATCATTCGGAGTTGCAGCTGAGGCCCATTTGAGTGACAGGCAGCCGGGAGCTGAAAGAGCCGCTCGGATCCCAGAACTGCTGGCATGCGGGCTTGAAAGAGATTTATTTCAGGATAATTAGCTGGGAGTATTAAAGGTGGCCAGGAAGATCCGCAATTACTGTTTAGCAAACAGAAAGGAGACACACACATGCAAAAAAAAAAAAAAAAGAAAAGAAAAAAAAAGCCAAAAATGAAATTAAAAGACCCAAATTTTTCTCCACTTGAAAGCTGTTGAATAATTGAAAAAAAAAAAAAAGCTCAAAGCAACTTTACTATATTCAGACACATATGTAGAAGTGTCAGAGGGGGAAGGAAGGGAAGAAAAGAAGGGAGAGAATGGAGTCTTGGGTGACAAGACTGATGGCAAAAATAGTGTCTTCGAGACCAGGGATTTGGGGTGTAGAGTTTTATGACAAATTGTTCCGATATCAAAAGGAACTTTTCATACCTCTTTTCTTTGTTGCTTCCTTTTACCAACACAAAAAGATCTGTGCCAACACTAACATTCCTTGAACTTAAAAAAAAAAAAGATTAAATCAAATCATACTAAAGTGCACATAACTGAAACAAGAAAAGTCACATTTCCTAGATATTTGGAAAGAAGGAAGGAAAGAAAGAAGAGGGAAGGGAGGAATGCAGGGAAGGAAAGAAGAGGCCCTGCAACTTAATCCTCTGTGCCATGGAAGGAATGAGCAGCTTCACCTGAGCATGGTCCTGGCACCTTCCAGAGTCAGAAGGCTGGGTGGGGTATTTCATCCTCCCATTTTTCCACATGTCCACCCTGGCCAGGGACAAGGCTGTCTAAAAACGAAGCCAGCACTTGTTTACCTCCTTTTACCATGCGGTGAACCAAAATAGGATTTTCTAAATAGCCCTCTCAAGGAGAGCCCTGTTCCTGATCGGTGACAGCCAACGTAAGGAGCATTTTCTTCTCCGAGTCTGGTTACCAACGATAGCCAAGGAGATAAACGGGGCTGCATACCTTCATATACTTTCACTTCTGGAGCACTCCAAAGAGGAGCTCAAAAGGTCCCCATCCACTCTCAGAATTCACTCACTAGAGATGCATTCCTTCCTTAGCTTTTAAATGTTCCCTCTCAGGTGTTTTCCCATAAAAAGTCTCCTTGGAGAACGGATCTTTAAGTTTTTATGAGCTAAGGTCTTGGCCTAGAGTCTTTCAAAAGCCTTCAGAAATAAATGTCAAGCCCCTGGTGGAGGGATCTGAGGAAAGGGGCACCAGACGGGAGGGGTGGGATGAGTGTAAGGAAGGAAGGCAAGGTGGCCTCCCAGGTTACACCTTCTCAAATCTGGTCAAGCGTGAATACCACACTAACTACTCAGTAAGGCTGGCAGGCTTACAACGAAAGACTAAGTCTCTGGCCATGTGTGTTTACATCATGCTGAAAAGATCTGTAGAATTTTAAAACACATAAAACAATAGTTTGTGTTATTTATGGAAATATATGGTAAAAGTACAAAAGTATGCACAGCAATGATACGCATAAACGTGTCAGAGAACGAGAGCCTAGGACTTTAGTTCTCACAAGTCTTTATTCTTTAAAACAAGGTAATAATTCCAAAAGGAAATAAAGAAAGGTAAACAGCTTGAGAATTACTATAGAGGGAAGTCTGATTTGCCACACATTCAAGTGTTCCCAGGAAGTGTCACAGAAGGTGTAGGATTCATCAGGGAAGGTTCTGCTCCCACTGGCAAACAGCCTCCATCTCCCATGACTCTCCTGTGTCCACTGCCAGTCCTGACTTAGCCCAGGATTTCCTGTAGCCACAGAGAAAAGTTTATTGTTCTTCAGGTCTTACTTTCTTTTTTTTTTTTAAGATTTTGTTGATTCATTCATTCATTCATTCATTCATTCATTCATCAGAGACAAAGAGGCAGAGGCAGAGGCAGGCTCCATGCAGGGAGCCCGAAATGGGCCTCGATGCCGGGTCTCCAGGATCACACCCTGGACTGAAGGCGGCGCTAAACCGCTGAGCCAACCGGGCTGCCCCAGGTCTTACTTTCTTCATAAGATCACAGGTTCTAGTGGGGAGAATGGTTTCTTCTGCTGGCTCTGGATTCGCCACTGAATCGCCTTCATATAGCTGGGCTGCAGGCATATGAAGGTAGAAGAGAATTCTGGGAGGAGAGGAGGTTCAGTTTTTCCGGCAATTGGGAATAATTACCCAGTGTTAACATATTCACTGAAGTACTGTTTACAATTTTAAAAATGGAAACAATCTAAATATTTGGCAATAGAAAATAGTTTACACAAATTAAGGCACATCAATAATATGGAATATTTTTTAGATTATTTATTTATTTGAGAGAGAGAAAGAGAGCACAAGTGAGGGGCAAAGGACAGAGGCAGAGTGAGAGAGGGAATCTCAAGCAGACTCTGTGCAGAGCCAACACAGGGCTCCATTTTACAACCCTGAGATCATGACCTGAACCAAAGTCAAGAATCAAATGCTGAACCAACTGAGCTACCCAGCTGCCCCAGTAATATGGAATATTTTACAGAATATTTAAAAGAATGAGAGTTATGGCAAGACATCCAAGATGTAGTAAATGAAAAATCCAAGTCCCACCTGAAACACTTTCACACTCAAAAAGAAAAAGGAACACTTGGAACACTTAAAACTAGGTATATAGTATATATACATTTTTATGTTAATGTTATCAGAGCTAGACCACTATATACAATATCAGTCATTATTCTGACCTATACCTCATCACTCTCTACCCCTCTGTGTATACAAAACAAAACTGTCATACAAAACAAAAATGTCAATGTGGCCCTTCTAGCCTTTGGTTTACCCTGGTTATTATATGATCTAAAAGACACTGGAATCACTATATTATCTTTGAGCATAAGAGTCCCTCTCTGGGTACATGAGACAACTTACCCATCCCATAGGCCCTGTCCTTGCCCAAAGAAAAGGTTAAAAGGTATGGAAAAATCCCATCCCATAGAAGCTGTTTCTCATCTTGCAGAATCTCCGTATCTCCCCATCTCAGAGCTTATGACTCTTTCCAATCCTACCATGCACCCAACTCCCAAGTTGCTGGAGGTTTCAGAAAGGGAAGCTGTGGGCAAACAATGTCAGCTTTGACTTCATAATACAAAGTTGGCTCCTTCTGAGAATGGGAGAAGAAAACAGAATAAGAATGGAACACAAATTAATTTCAATAAATTATCCTGCTATGGATAGATGGACAGATGGAAGCAAAAAAGAACAGGCTAGGATATGATAGAGATCTCAGTCAGCGTTCTCTAGAGAAAAGAACCAAAAGGATAGAGAGAGAGAGAGAGAGAGAGAGAGAGAGAGAGCGCACAAGCTCAATGTATTAGTTCTACTGCCTTGGCTCACGTGATGGTACAGGCAAGTCCAAAATCTGTGGGGTAGGTTGGCAGGGTAAAAGCCCAAGAATGAGTTGCAGTTTGAATCCAAAGGCATCCTTTGTTCTATTAAGGCCATCAGCCTGACTGGATGAGACCTACCTATAGTATGGACAGGGATCTGCTTTACTGGAGGTCTACCAATTTAAATGTTAATCTAATCTAAAAAACACCTTCACAGAACATCCAGAATAATGTTTCACCAAAGATCCGTCCATTTTGGCCCAAGTTGACACATAAAATTAAGCATCACAAATAGATACAGAGGAAGACAAACAGCTATAGAAATACATGATAGAAATAGACAGACAGACAAAGATAGAAGATACAGATACGTAGTCTCTGGAGAGAAACACTTTCACAATGGTTATTTTAGGAAGAAGTTGAATATATTTCTTACTTGTTAAAGTGTTTTACAATGAGAATGTACTAATACATTATTTGTGGGTGTGTGTTTACATTTTTTTTTTTTTAAGAACAAAGATTCTGGAGGGAAGGAAGGGAAAAGAATGCTATTTATGCCTCCAAACTGCTGACAAAGGAACTCTGCTGTCCTCTACTGCTCCTTTGTAGAAGGGGTTAGTGCTGCTGTCACCTCTCAGATGCCAAGAGCGGTGTGAGGCACTGGATGTGGAGAAACAAATTCAACAAAGGAAGCCCCAAACTCATGGAATTTACATTCACATCATCCCATTTCAACAAGCCTATAACATAAGCACTAATGCCCTGCTTTTGCAGATGAGGAAACACAGGCTAGCTGATACTAAGAAAATGTCTCTAGGTCATACATGTTCCAGACCTTATTTTGTCTATCCTCAAATCTCCAGCTCCTCAGGATAAACACTAGACTCCCTCAGCAAAGGGACTCTGCATCTCTTGGATATTAGCACAACAAGCATGTTGCAGCTTTTACAAAGAGATTTCCATTTCCCTTCAGCAGTAAGATAAACTTTCCATCGCCTGCAGCTCCTGGGCCGTGGCTGGCAGCAGCTATATCACAGGCATGCCAAACGCAAAGAAAGTTCGAAGGACAAACGCAGCCAGAAAGCATCAGAGCTTTCCATCCAGCTTCCAGACTTATTATTTCTTATTATTTCTTGAGAGCGTCCACTGCTCTTTTAAAAACAAGGGGCCTATTTTGTGAGCTGCTCAATGGTCTATTTTAAACTCATGGGCTGTGTTTGTTTACATTCAATCCGAGGCCTTGCCCTTTGCAATAAACCGTCACTGGCATCGTAAAGAAAAGCATCGTGGAGACTGCCATATCACTGTTTACAGCTTTCTCACGTGAAGAAAAGGGGTGGAAATCGAATATTTGCAATTGTCCCAGTTCTGAGAGGGCCCTAGAAAAGAAAGATGGTGCCAAGCCTACAAGTCTACGGATTCCTAGGGCAGGAGTAAGTAGTATGTAGGCGCCAGAATGGGAGAGAGTGCCTTCTCACATACCAAAGAGAAGAATAAACATAGTAACTTACTCAACAAACACTTACTGAGCACCAATGATGGTATGCACCAGGCACTGTTCTAGCTACCTGAATACAACAATGAACACAACAGAGAAGCTGCCCTCAAGAAATGGCATTCTCTTGAGGGGAAGCAGGCAACAAACAATAATTAATAACATATTGTGTTATATATATTATTTTAAATATGATACTAATATGTTAATTATTAATAATAAGAATAAATATGTTGAAGAAACATTCGGTGATACACATACAAACTCAACACCTTTCCTAAAGAGAAGCCCAGGCCTTAATGTGACATTGGCCAATCATTTAGAAGTTGTGACATCTGAACTCTGAACATTGTTGGTCTGATCTTATCACCACCTTACTCTTCCCTCTTCACCTTAGCCCAAATCTTTGCTCACTGAGGGTAGGCTCCAGCATGACCGGGAAGGAAGCCAGATTAATCTGCAACACCCTCCAGCCCCTTCCAGCCTTTTGCCCACAGCAAAGCTGCAGTCTCCACACTGACACCCAGCAGGCCCTCAGTCTTTGCTCTAAGACCCTCAGGTAGGGAGAGAAGAGTTTGCTACAAACAAATGTTTATAACTGTACAGGCTCTGGTTTACCTCTAGCAAGTATTTGCTGTTTAAATGTGAAGACCCTCTCCTACAAGGGGAATGCTTAACCCAAAATCCTACTCCTGGTGGAGAAATTTTATACTTTGTGAAACCTGAATAAGCAAGATATTTGTAAGCCAAGAGAACTTCTGGGCTCTTTCCTGGGATCATAGAAGTCTCCCACTCTGTCCCTACATCTGCCTCCTGCAGCCTTCACTTGTCTAATGTCAGAGGCAAGTCGTGTTTTCCAAGGACCAGCAGTCACTATATGACACAGGAGCAGGGAGGAAGAGAGGAAGCAAGAGAGACAGACAGATATCAGAGAACCTGCACATGTGAGCAAGACATTTGTTAAGAAGGTCTTTGAACCCCTCAGGGAGAAGAAGTCCATCACAGATCTGATCTCATGGTCTATGCAAAGGGACCCCCATACTGCAGTGATGTTTTTGACAAGACCTGTGATTGATTTGCCGGTTCACTAATGAATGGACCTGGAATTGCACATTGCTTTGGCTCTAGAGAAAGCATATGATTACAGCATGCACAGTGGCAAATGCTATAATTAAAGATGCAAAACAGGGTTCATTACACACCCATTTTCAGTGCTTGGAACTTTCTGAAACAGTTTCCTTTTCAGAAGCACCAACTGCAGGTGATAAGCCTCAGGAGACCTTCTTTCACCCAGAACATACAAAAAAAAAAATTAAGGTAGAATTGGGGTAGAGGAAGGGAGCTTATAAATCTTTAGAATGAAAACAAACAAAAAAGCTAACACAAAGGAACCTACCTTTTCCAGGGAAAAAGTAAAAGAAGGATGCACACATCTCTCAGAATAGGGACCCAACCAGCTGGATCTCAAGAGTTGGGACAAATGCTGGCTCTCATTCAGAAAGCCACACTTGGAAATCGTATCACAGCTCTGAAAGATCGCATCTCAACAGCAGATCACTGTAAGATATGGTTTGTCCTGATACTGGGTTCACAGTGGTTTCTACCAAGCCATTTAAAAATGAATAAAATAACTATAACCACAACAAAGGCAAAAAGAGCCATCATGAATGTATAGCATATCTTCCCCACCAAAGGCACCAAATAAATAGCCTGGGTGTACCTGACGTCTCTAACTTGGAGGAGGCAGAGGAAATGGTCCTTATTTTCCAGGTAGGGAAAGGAAGGTAAATGAGGCACAGACAGGTTATGTGAGCTGCCTAAGGAGAAGGAGTAGGACAACAGCCAAATCCGGACAAAAACTGGCACTCCTGATTCCCAATTCAGGGCTCATTCTCCTCAGACTGCACTGTCTCAGAAATGTCAAACATATTATGCAAGAATATCAGGAGTCTGTGTTGAGGTGGAAAAGCTTGGTTTCCAGTTAATAAAATTATCAGTACATGCACAGCACAAAAACGCTCTCCCCTACTGAGTGCAGACCACAGAGTAGGCCCTGGGAGCCCAGGCACCGGCCAAGCAGTGCATCCTTTTAAATACTAGCTAACAGTGAGGCTGTGAGATGCTGCACCTCTTATCTGCACCCCTTTCAGGAAGCATAAGTAAATATGAGCTTGAAAGAACCACCGCATTTGCAGAAGCAGGGTAGAGGGAGAGGGGGCACAGACACTTAAAGCACCTATCTGACTAGTCTCAAATTTTGGCCCTCTTCTTGATCCTAAAATATAAAAGGGTGGGGGAGTGTGAAAACAGAAAAAGAACGTCACATGTACAGCTGCAAAGATGGTAAGACTGCAAAATCTGAGCAGGCCAAGCTAGGAAAACCTCACTCTAAACATTCATGCCCTTTGGCCCTCCTCAGGGGGCAAAGGACACTTGGACATGGGCCATGTGTGTGCAAACTGCCTATGTGCATGTACACACATCACAGATTGTTACTTTCTATAATTACTTAAGGAGACATTCATTACACTGAACTAGGAGGTAATTTCAAGAAATCATAGAATCCCTCTCCCTAGCGAGGAAAACTGAGCAAGTCATAGGTCAGCACCTCTGACTTGAGCCAATCTAGAGAAGCACCAATAAAGACCTCCCAAGAGAGACGCAATGGAACCCTCCTCACCTACCTCTACGTGAGCTTAACTGCTTTGCTGCTAGACAGTCCTTCCTTAAGGAGAACTTACATCCCATAGGCTGTGGCTTAAACCACCTCCCTCACTCTGTCCTGTCATTGTCAGAAGCACATTTGCATTCTTTTGGCAAATTTCAATTTTTCTCTTTAGTACTGGTAGCTACCAAGGATTGCTGAGTAATAGAGGATAGCATGCAGATTTATGTGAAAACAAGTAAAAACCATGGATAAGGATCTTTAATGACAATCTAGATTGTGTTTCTTCCTTAAGTTGGTATTGGTAATAGTTTAAATTACCAGGCCCATACCTGAGCTGGCTTTTGAGACAACTTCAGATATTTCTACCTACAATGATCAGTTCAATGAAAGCTCGAAGTTTAATAGTAGCTACAATTTTGGGGGCATTCTATTCCAGTACTAATTAGAATTTCTGGTATGTATACCAGGAAAAAACTGAAGATTCTAAATTGAAGGTTCAATGAACATTCTGCTAAGGCCACTAACATGTACCCCACATTGCCCTCATGTCCCTCTTGAAGGGAATCAAGAAATCTGGGCTTTGGATCCTAGTATAACCACTATATAACCAATATATACCCAGGTTCTGTGCAACTCTAGGGAAATAACAGCCCTGAACTGGAGCATTTTTTCCTCCTGTGAAGTAAATTTTTCAGTACAAATGATCTCAAAAGGAGACTAAGATGTCTAAGATTCTGCCTAATAAGTCTGTGATAATATAAGATAAAGCTTGTGAACTACTTTTTTTTTTTAATGATTTATTTATTCATGAAAGACACAGAGAGGCGGAGACACAGGCAGAGGGAGAGGCAGGCTCCATGCAGGGAGCCTGATGCGGAACTCGATCCCAGATCCCAGGATCACGCCCTGAACCGAAGGCAGACGCTCAACCGCTGAGCTACCCAGGCATCCCGCTTGTGAACTACTTAGCTCAATACTTACAAGCACATGGTAAGCACTCAATATAAATGTTCGCTATAACTACCAGTTAGTGATAGGCACTAACAGTTGGCCCAGGCTCACCAGTTGGAAAAGAGAGTTTTATGTCCTATTTCACTGCCCTAGAAGAATGCCACCACTGAGCCCCTAAAGGTCCAGCAACAAGTAAACTCACACTAGTTATAGAAAACTGTCCACACCCACAAGTGAGTGTGTGAAACTTCAGAATGATGAGATGTCATAAAGAAAACCACAAAGCCCCCTGAAGTCATCAGTTTGGGCTGTTGCCTTGCAGCTAGCCAGCATCACCCCAAATCAGACCAACCCTACACCTTAATTACTCGATTGCTGAGCCTCAGTATACATCAAAGACCTTCCCTGGACCCTGCCTTAATACTACGGTATATGGCTTATGTCATTCATTGTACCTCCTTACTGTTTTCTTCTCCAGCACACACAGGAAGACTGCATGTCCCAGCCTCCCTGGCAGTTGGGTTGCAGCCATGCACCTGAGTGAGCTCTGCCCATTGGAATGGTGGTAACAGTGATCATGCAACTTCCGAACCCTTAAAGGCATCCAGGATTATGCCATTTCTCTTCTTCCTTTTTGTGGCAACTGTGAAGGCCACATGTGAAGATGACAAAGTAATATGATGGAAGCCACCTGGATCCAGAGAGAGGAGACTTGCCTTAAAAACCTGCCCAATCCACACTGAACTTGACAAAAGCAAAAAATGAACTCCCATAGTGTTATGGCCCAGCTATGTCAGGGCTTGTTTCTGTAGCACAGCTGATTGTATCCTAATTAATAAAGATTCTGAAAAAAAAAAAAAGATTCTGGTCCTTCAATATATTAACAGAATGTACATGTATTAAATATACCTATAGTGTTTTTCAAATTCTGCATTACAAACTATTATTTGGTCCTGAAATCAATTTGATGGATTATAATAACCTTGTTCAATAGAAAATACAATAGAATAGAAAATACCAGGAGCTACCTTTAGTATATACGTAAAAACTGTTTCATGAAACGTTTGCTTCAGTTTCATAAGTGTGAGTGATGTATCTGTGTGTGCCAGGTTGTGATATAAACTGCATTTCTTACTGTGGCTTGTGCTCAAAAAATGGAAAGCTTACAGCAATCTCATGAGGTAGGCATTATCCCCATTCCACAGCTAAGGGCACCATTCAGAAGATCTAAGTGATTTTTCAAAGTCACACAGTTACTAAGTGGTGGCACTGGCGTTTGGACTGAGGTCAGTTTACCTCCAAGTCTCATGCATGTCGGTCTTCATCACAGGTGGTACAGCCCGCAGCCACTGGCCCACAGCCACATCAGCCAGCCTCCTCCTGGGGCGCCTGAACATGTAACCTCCAACCTTACCTGGCCCTTCACACATTTTTAGGAGCCATGTGTGAGCATTCCGATGGCTTCTATTCACAGATATTTCAAACAGATGTGCATTAAAAAAAAAAAATCACACAAATTTCTCAGCCTATCTGTAAAATAGGTCAGTTTATATTTGATTTCTCCCAAGTGGTGCCTCAAATACCACAGAAGGAAAACCGAGAGAAAGGTTAGCTGATGCCAGGCCAATGATGGCAAAGGGGGATCTGATATTTATAAATCCTGAGCATCAGATGGGGAAAAAAAGAAGAAAGAGAATCCATTCTTATAAGGCTAGATGAGGTAAAAGAGAAAAACTTGAACTCTACCAAGACCTATCCATCCCACTTATGTTCACTGATTCCTCAAGTACATCTGTGGACAATTCAAAACTGGATTCAAATATGGTATATGGATACTGTGTATCTTGAAAATCAGTTTGAAATAATCCTGGGAGCTTTGCCCCTTTAAATATCAATCTACATGGTTATCAGCTTGACTCCTATGCAACTCGGGCCTTGATTCTTTGGGAAATGTGAGATTCATTCTGTTGTCTGATTCAGAAGCTGGAAGCAGCATCATAGGTCTGATTGTGCCTAGTGACAGTAGACCGGCAAGGGGCCATGGAGGAGTCTAGGGGCCACTTCCATGGGTGTGCGGATAATCACAGTGCTAAAGAAGACCAGTAACTTGAAATTTTACTTGGAATGGACAGAGAACGTGCTATAGTCAAGTTCATCTCTAACCCCTTGGGGCTAAAATTTAAAGAAGCTCTGGAATGGCAAACAAGTCTTGACTGGCAGCTTCCCAGAAAGGGAGGTCTACTCTCAGTAGGTGGTATGGTGCAGGATCTCCAGCCTTAGGGCCAGCAGAGGAGCTTCCTGCTTCCAGGCAACCAGGCCTAATTCCCTGCAAGGAAGCAGTCAACAAAATGAACAGGGTTCTGAGAGCATTACTCACCCACTTTACCTAGGGTCTACTCTATTATACCAAGGCCCTTCAGAGTCATGACCAGTGGCAGACCTTTTTGCTTCCTTGAGGGTCACCTAAAAATCCACAATCATACAAGGTTAGCAAGAATGGCGTTGTCACCCCCACGCCCTGCCCAGGCAGCTCCACTCTCAAACCCACCTAACAGGCACAGGCGGACTCATCACAACTCCCAGCCCCTTTCCAGCTGACAGAGTGCTCCTTGAGGCAGGATCTTTCACGTCGAATATTTCCAGCTCAAATATTCCATCAGAAACATTTGGGCCCCATCTGAGTTCACACGTTCTGGCATGGCCTCGCCCACAGCCCTCCCCATCCACCCCCAAGAAATAACAGTCTGATGTTCCTTCTCTCCTCTGTCTCTTTGGGAAGGGAAGATGTTACTCACTAACCTAACGAGTGTATTTAAAAATTGCAGCTGACTGCCATAGTAAATTCATGTCATGTTTTTTATGATAGATAATATTTCAGAGACACAGTCCTGAATAGAACCTTAAAAAAAAAAAAACACCCTTCTTAGAAATACAATTTCTGTTCAGAAACTCAGCTGCCCGCTTTCGGCTGTTACTTCTATAGAGAAAACATGTTCTGGATTCTAGCAGACAGGCAACAAAGCCAGCGAGGGGCCAGCGCAAGGAAGAGAGTGTGTGTAACTTAGACTTAATGTGGGAAACTCCAGTCATGGTAGCACACCTTTAAATCTCATTAAGCCGCTTCTAGGTATCAAAGGTGGGCCAGTCGGGCCATTTCCTGAGTCCTTCAAGTACAGGGTACAGGAAATTGACAAAAGAGCTTCCATTAGTCGAGCCAAAATTCGCACGGCCCTATTATTAAGATGCAGCCTAGTCTGATCACCCTCTTAATCTATCAAAAACCCCAAAAGGATAATCTTTTAAAAGCTTCCCCCTTGCCCACCCTTTGAACCCCCAAGCCCTTTCCTTCTTTGTTGCTTAAATCAAGGTAAGTTGATTTTGTGCAAAGTTTGGAGGAGAGACATATTGGTAGCTGGTAGGTGACAAAAGACAAACCAGAGACTTCTCTACCTGGAAACTGTTCCCTTTGATTCAAGACGGAATGTCACCACTTTGTAAACAAAGATGATTTAAAAATGCTGCCTTCCTGATTCTTTTTTTTTTTTTTCTTTTTTTTCCCAGAGTCTTCTCACGGTACCTGGCACTCTCAAAACCCCCATTAGGCACACCACAAGAATACTCAAAGGGATTACGTGCTCTTTGCTGGTTTTGTTTTATAAGCCAGGGGCCACTGAAAGAAAATAGTGCCTCCCGTCCAGGTGTCCCTGCTTGGCAAAATAATGGATGCAGATTGTGTGATCTGGAGCTAAGGGACATTAACACCCTCAGACCTCTGGACAGGCACAACACTGGCAGGCCAGCTCCAGCGGCCTCGACGAGCAGAGCAAGACTCACTGGCACCCCCGGACACTTCTCGATAACGGCTTTTATTCTGGGACCAGGCTGGAAGGCAGGTGCTCCTCCCCCTCACACAGAATGAGTGAGGAGCTGAATGGACATGCAAGATGGACTGCCTGCATTATTGATTTAAGACGGCCAGCTGACGGTACACTGCGCCTCCTTTTATTTATTTCCACAAGGTACATCTTTCTCTAAACTGAATTGTCTTTGATTTGAAAGCCGGGGTGTCTTCCCCCACCCCCACCCCAAAGAAACCGAATCCCATCTCGACACAGCTGCTCAAAGGCAGCCTGGTGGCTGTTACCTACCGAGGCAAGCTTTTGTGCTGCCGAAGGGAAGACAAGGCCCGCGCTGTGAACATAATTTTTGATCATCCCTGTTTAAATATGCTGAGTGTCAATCAGAGAAGTTTGAAGAACATTATAATTACAAAATATCTCCCTGCTCTATAATCAGTATTGTTTGTTATAGTGGCCTGAATGGTGATAACGATTTCAATATGTAATCCGTGGAACTTACAAATACCCATTTCACATGTGCGTTTAGGAAACACACCGGCAAGAGGAAGAACAAACAGAAAGGACCACACCAGTCAATGGCATGTTTGGAGGGCTGAGCGATCCTCCTCATGACGGCAACAGTGATGCTGCAACAGTAATGCAATGTTCTCCACCTCAAGGGACATTCTGTGGCCACAACCCCCGGCCTAGAACACTGGGTCAGGATTCTTCAGGTTCACCAAGTGATTGGCTACTGCCTCAATTTTACTTTCACCTCGTGTGGGATCTTGTGGGACTCAGCCTAAGCCAGCATGCTCCCACAGCCACCGTCAAACTGGGGTTCTATGTGTCTCGTGTGTTCTGAAAAGGCAAGAGTGAGAAGCTCACCAAGCCACCTGGATGGGAGAGGAAGAATGACTAAGCCAGGCTCTGGGTACTTCATCTGCTTTGCTTTGAAAGCCTCTCACCCTCTAAGAGGCATACTGGAAATGAATTTTGAAAGAGGCCCCTGATACACCCTCAGCCTTCCCTTCACTTTGGAAACTGAGAAGCAAACCTACCCATCCAACATCTCTCCACCTTACGCTGGCTTCCTTCACATCCACCTCCCAGAGCCCCCAGCACTGACGACAGAATCATCTGCCAGCACTCCAGGGCCGGCACAAGAACTGGACAGAACTGGCTGCCTTCCTGAGGGCCCTTCATGAGCCATCAGAGAAGCAAGCTCCAGCGAAAGACAGAATCCGCCTTCACTGGCTTCCTTATACCTACACGGTCAAGTCCACACTTTCTAGGCTGCTATCCCATGCTGCCAACCATCTGGCTCCAGCCTTGCAATTCAGCCTGCCTACAGAAACCCTTTTATTCACAGTTCCCCATGTCCCACCTTTGCTAGTGCCTTCTCCTGATATGAGGGCATTGCCTAGCCCTCCTGCTCCAGCAATCTAGATCTTACCAGATCTCACCCACATCCATACCAACCTCCCCACACTATGACACCCAGTCTGATGTTCAGGCTCTCTCACTTGGCACACCTGGGATGTGCACCCTTCAGAAGAATTACAGAATTTGAGAGTAAGACATAGCCTTACATATCACCTAATATAGCTCCCTTCAGTTCTTCAAGTGAGAAACCCAAAGGGTACACTCGAGTTTCCCAACCTGCAGACCAGAGGCCTTGCTCCTGGGCCATGGAGCTTCATGAGCTTCTGGAAGGCAAGTTCCCACTTGCTGCTTATCCCTGTTCTCTCCAGAGCTTCCCATGATGCCCTCCCTGCAGAGGAGCTAGAACAAGCTGGCAAATGAAGTCTCTGCTGCCATTATGATTTAGGATGCCTAACTATTCTTGAGGCCATAAGGTCTCTTTGTATTTTTTCCACAATGTGTAGCTTTCTCCAAAGTAAATCATTTCTTACTTAAAAGCCATGTTACCCTTATCTCATTTTTTGCTTTTTCCCTTCTTCCCCTCCCCTCAAAGTGAATCCTTTTGTCAAGGCAATAGACATCTTCCTTAATTGCCACAGTGTTTCTTCCCAATTATCACACCACAGGTTTCCATCCAAGGTCCCAAATTCTGGATCTTATTCTAGGGAAAGGCAGATAAAATAAAAATGCCAAGAGACAAGCTGCAGAGAAAAAGAAAGCAAGGACCCTACCCTCTCTGAGTCCTGGCCACTACTTACCAGACTGTACCATACCCCACACCTTGGGGATTTCACAGTGGCCCTCATGTCCTTTCAAGTCTAACAGTACGTTTAAGAGGTTTTATCTGTTTCACTCTCAGTTTGGAATTACAGTTTTTCTTTTGAACAAGGCCAGGAAGTGGCCACTGTAACTTGTTAGCCAAGTCATATGAGAACATAAAAGCAGGTGTACAGTGTATGTTCAACTCAAGGATAACATTAGCTTGGGGTATATAGGGTTGGCTTCATGGGAAAAACAGGATTTGAAGTAGGCCTGAAGAGACAAATTGGATTTGGACAGTGTTTCAAGTGAGGGACGTGAGGAGACACAGTCACCAAAATCATCCAGTGTGCCAGGAGACAATTAACCAAGACTGAATATGAACTACAATATCCCTCAAACAATGTCCATGAGTGACACGTCAAGAGATTTCCTCCTATCACTTGGGTGAATGGAGAAAAGGGGGATGGGGAGGCAGGGAGAGAAGGACAGAAAGAAAATCTCTGAGAGGACAAAGCAACCAAACACTCCTCCTAAGGCCCACAGTCAAAGGCAGAGGACTTTGAGAAGGCTACTGCTGAGTGCTGGGAAGGGCCCTGGGGACATTTCCTTTTCCTGTGTCCCCCCTCTTCACCAGCACCCTCCACAGAAGGGATAATAAAATATTAATTCTATCTGATCTGGGGCCACCCAAGCAGTATCATATCACATGATACTTTAATGACCACAATTCAGGCAACACAGCCTGGCTGTGAAGGAGGAACTCCTCTCCTAGCCCAAATCCAAAAGGTGCTCATGTTACTGGAAATAACAGGAAGTGGGGCTCAGAAACTGAACATGGGACCCCATGAATGCACCAGGGCCCCCTGGGAGCTTGCTCTGTTATAGGATAGAAAGGCATCTACCACCTTCCACCTTGTTCTTCATCACCACTAAAGTGAGCTGTTCTTCAGCATATGGTGTCACTCCAGAACTAATAAAATGTGAAAGTCTAATTGTATTAGCAATTTCCCATCATATTCTATTAATATGTATCATATTGGTATCCATTTTCACTAATGTGACATGAAAGGCAGTAATGTGATTACTTTTTTAGTGAAAACAAATGCTAATGTAATGAAATGTTGACCACATAAGCTGGGAGATATGGCAACCAGCAGGTATTTGGGACTTTCTTATTCTTTTAAAAAAAAAAAAAAAAGAAAGAAAGAAAGAAGGAGGAGGAGGAGGTGAAGGAAGAGGGAGGTTTCAATCAGAACTGGGCAAAAATATTTCAACTATGCCATGGAAGTTCATAGCCAAAAACCTGCCAACAGAGCTCTCCTCTAGGGCAGAGGCTGGCACACTATAGGTTAAGAGGCACAATGGGAGGCAAGTCAATATAGAGTTAAGACGTGGTTGTTGACATCAGAGAGATCTGCCTTCATACTCCGGAATTTTCTAGCTGGGAACTTGGGGCAAGTTAATTTCCCTAAGCCTTGGTTTCAGCATTTGAATAGCAGAGATAATAACAGCATCAAACTCAGAGATTCTTAATAGAATTAAATGAGATCATGCTTGTAAAGCACTTGGCAGTATCTGGCACATAGTGAATGTTCACAAAATCTCAGAAATTATTATTGTGATAGACATAAGAGCAGAATAGTCTAAAACTTTTTGTCCAATAATATTAGTTCATGTTCAGCATGTAGTCCTTTAAAACATGCCCTTGTTCTGGAATATTCTACCTTCTTTGGAAGATGCAGAAGAAAATGCTACATTCAAACAATAAGAAAAAGAAAACATGGGAAATGGAAAATAAACCTCCCCACAAGCCCTTCTGAATTATGTTCACTGCTAAGAATAAGTGAGATTTTAGGATCAAATGTGCAAAGAACAAGTACCATTTTGAAGTGTAAAAAAAGTGTTGTTTTTGTTGTTATTTTCATCCAGGTCCTTCGTCCTTTCCTGCTAGTTCAGAAGTGAAAACCCAAAACCCCTTCCTGTGCTGACCAGGAGACAAGAGAGGTATTTACTTAGAGACTTGGGCACTGCCAGGGCCACAGAGGATATGAACAAGCCGCCACCGGCCTCTGACCCAGGCCCCTAACCAGCAGGGTGGTAGGTACTCTAACAGAGATGTGGCCTTTCAGAGGCTCTTCATGGCCAGGGCTCCTGCAGGAGGAAAGCTAGTGACAAGAGACAGGACAAGAAGGCCTCCTGTGCTGGTTCCCCAACAGGATCATATAGGTCTGGCTACTGAAAACTCCCAGAGCAATTTGACTGCCAGAGGCTCTGACTCTACAACATGGGCCTAAGAGAACCAAACCACTTAGCCAACAACTTTGACTTGTAACAAGCAACTCAAAGTTTTTCCATGGTCCAGCATCCCTAAAGCATACCATCCCCTGGATATTTGGAAAGAACATCTATGAAATGAGAATGGGTTTGTCCAAGGTGCCTGGTGTCCTTCCATCCCAGGACACACTGAGAATTTCATTTTCTACCTCAGAGAATTCCATACATTTGGACCTTTATATTATTTAGAATTACACCGGGCTGCTCTTTTCATAAATGAAGTTTGTGCACTAAGCTTTATACTCAGCACTGTATTTAATACTCACATCAACCCTCTGAGACAGGCATTGTGAACCCCATTTTACAGATAAGTAAGCTGAGCCCAGAGAACAGCCAGGAACTAGAGGTAGCACGAAGAATTAAATCCAGCCTGATTCTAAATCCAGTATTCTCTGAAGAACTACCTGCCTTTGTGGGATAATACTTCTTCCTGACAAAGTTATGAGAAGCTCACTGAGGGCAAGAATTGCCTTTTACCAAATCCAATGAAACCAGGAGCTCTGGGTTTAATCTCTACCTCCACCTCTCACCATCTCTGTTAACTTTAACTGTTATCTGACCTCTCTAGGCAGGAAGCCAGGTAATTTATATTCCAGACCAGAACATGTCTGAGCCTGAAAGGGGAAACTAACTGCACAGGATGCTGGGATGACAGATAAAACACGGTCATCCTAAGGAAGTGGAGAAATGTGATCCCTCAGAACCTCATTTGCAAAACAGGCTGGATGAAACACCAAGGTCACCTCTCAGGCTGAGAACCTGGATTCTAAGAGTACAATAAGGGAGAAAAGATACTCATCTGGACATCCAACCAGGAACACAAAATGGTGAATTCTGGGGGCCCAATGAGTACACACAGGTGTGCATTTGTTCATGTTTGTTTAATCCCTGAAAAACACTACAAAACATGAAAGAAAAGCCATCTCTAATCTCACCAACTAGAGCCCACTTTGGAATTTGGTGCATTGATCTTTCCTGATTTGTACCTATGTTTCAACAACATAACTATACAAGCACATCTTTTTTTTTTTTTTTTAATTAAAAAGTGAGTGACCCAGAGGAAGACATGGACATGGCCAACATGCACATGAGAAAATGCTCCGCATCACTTGCCATCAGGGAAATACAAATCAAAACCACAATGAGATACCACCTCACACCAGTGAGAATGGGGAAAATTAACAAGGCAGGAAACAACAAATGTTGGAGAGGATGCGGAGAAAAGGGAACCCTCTTACACTGTTGGTGGGAATGTGAACTGGTGCAGCCACTCTGGAAAACTGTGTGGAGGTTCCTCAAGGAGTTAAAAATAGACCTGCCCTACGACCCAGCAATTGCACTGTTGGGGATTTACCCCAAAGATTCAGATGCAATGAAACGTCGGGACACCTGCACCCCGATGTTTCTATCAGCAATGGCCACAATAGCCAAACTGTGGAAGGAGCCTCGGTGTCCATCAAAAGATGAATGGATAAAGAAGATGTGGTTTATGTATACAATGGAATATTACTCAGCAATTAGAAATGACAAATACCCACCATTTGCTTCAACGTGGATGGAACTGGAGGGTATTATGCTGAGTGAAATAAGTCAATCGGAGAAGGACAAACAGTGTATGTTCTCATTCATTTGGGGAATATGAATAATAGTGAAATGGAATATAAAGGAAGGGAAAAGAAATGTTGGGAAATATCAGGAAGGGAGACGGAACATAAAGACTCCTAACTCGGGGAAACGAACTAGGGGTGGTGGAAGGGGAGGAGGGCGGGTGTTGGAGGGGAATGGGTGACGGGCACTGAGGTGGACACTTGACGGGATGAGCACTGGGTGTTTTTCTGTATGTTGGTAAATTGAACACCAATAAAAGTTAATTAAAAAAAAAAAAAAGTGAGTGACCACACTATTGGCCTGCTCTTATGCATATTCCCACTCCAGCATATAAAAATCTGCCTAAAAAGGTAAGAGGCTGCATATAGTCTTCCATCACAAGCACAGGACTGTACATCTCACCATTTACCCTTTTACTGGACATTTTAACTGCAACCATTTCACAAACCAATTATAAAAAATGTCATTCTACATATGTCCCTAATACAGACAATACTCCTGCTATTATTTTTAGGTACTGCATAAGAGCATCTTAAATGTTCAAGAATCCAGCCAAACTACTCACCAGAAAGTTTGTACCAATATACCCATTCCCACTGACATTGCATATGCCTGCCCACTTCCCTGAATGCTTGTCAGCATCAAAGTGCTTTCATTTTTGCAAATCTCCTAGGTGAAAAACAATTTTATGTTAGTGTTTAACATTTCTTTAATAACAAGCAAGGCTAAGTATCTTCAAATGTTTATCAGCCATTAACAAATGTTTTTCTGTAAATTACCTGTTCATACTTTTGCCCATTTTTCTATGGGTTGTCTTTTACTTCCTGCTTTGTAAGACCTCCTTTGTATATTAAGAACAGTCCTTTATATAAGATGCAAATACCTTTCCCTAGTTGGTCATCTGTCATAAATTTATTTGTATTATCTTTTATCATATATAAAACTTTCTGCTTTTAAGTCCTATGTTTCTATTCTTTTTTTTTTTTTCCTCCAAGGTCTCTGGGGTTCCTGTCTTCCTTTGCAAGTCATTCCACCCCTAAGTTTATTAGGATATTATGCACAGTAGGAATTCTGAAGCTGGGAGTTTCCAGGAGTCACACACAAAGAGAGTTTGGTTGAAGCTACACCTCACGTGCCCTAGGGGACTGCTGGTCAAGGCTGGGGGATAATGAGCAGCACAGCAATTCCTACTTCTCTCTCCCGAAATGCCCCAAAGGGCAGAGAAGAGTGAATCCACACTGCCAGGGGTCTGAGAACCTAGCTCAGTGAAAGGAGAAAGTTCTTAGAATTCCCATGCTTTAAGAATTCATTAGAATTTTGTTTCAACTCAATAATTTGGTAATATTTATTTTGCTATAAAAGTAATTTTTTTAATTACTACCAAACTAAATTATTTAACTTCCCCTCCTTGAAATCACCTACCAGGTTTATGAGGCAGGCAGCACGTCTAGTGGTAACTGAACCCCAGGTTCAGGCATTTTTAACACTGTTATTAAAATTAGACCAAAGCAGAGAAGGACAGTGGCCAGGTGACAAGTTCCACAGGTTAGGGAACTCAAAGCTCCTTTCAGGGCCTGTCATCCTAGGAATCTGACCTGAATGCTGAACACAAAGGGGGAAGGTCTGGGTTTCCAGAGTCCTTGGCCAATGCCTCCATTCCCTCTGCCCCTCCTGCCCTTCCTCCACAACAGTGTCCCAGCTCCTTTTCCTTCCTTCCACTTACCCTATCCTTTCAACATCCCCAAACTCCTCCAGTTGCTCCACAATTTTCTAGCCTATTCTTAGATGAGGCTGTTTTATTCCTATTTTGGGACCATACATCACAGACCTGCAACCAGCCACCCAAAAGGCCTGGGCAAGCAATGACCACTTTTACTGTAGGAGTTACTGTGGAACGTGGCATCTTCCACTAGGACAGACACTGTAGCAAAACACAGCACTAACACTCAGGGTTAAGATAGTTACTGCCAGCCTCCTGATGTATAAAATGGGGCAAAGGGACACCAGGGTGGCTCAGTGCCTTCTCAGTCTGCCTTCGACTAAGGTCATGATCCCAGGGTCCTGGGATAGAATCCCACATCAGGTTCCCCATAAGGAGCCTGCTTCTCCCTCTGCCTATGTCTCTGCCTCTCTCTGTGTGTCTCTCATGAATAAATAAATAAAATCCTTTAAAAAATTAAATTAAATAAAATGGGGCAAAAAACAGTACTATTTCATAGGGCTCCAAGGAGAATGAAATGAGTTAATACAAATAAAGTCCTTAAGACAGTTTCTGTCACAAACTAAGCACTCCATAAATGTTACCTGTTGTCCATTATTATATCATATATAAGTGCTCAGTTAGAGTTTGTCAACTAATGAATGGTTCTTGTGCCAATTTTATCCATTAAGAATAAGCAATCCCCTGTCCTAAGAGCAAGGAGGGATGGTGACTGGAGTAGGATGGGGATGTGGGTTGTGGTGAATGATGTTAATCAAGCAAATATATTAGGGTAGGTAACCTGCTTGCCTATCACATGGCACTTGCATTCAAGGCTGCTCCAGAAAAGATCATCAGATCCATACACTGGTTTTCATCACTGCAACAAAAAAGATTTAGATGAGAAATAGCAGCAGCCTCTGGGGGCCCAATTTTTCAGATGGATTTACTTGGCAAAAGTTCATACCTGCTCAGAGCCTTGCATCCTTCTCTTGGGCTGATCCTGAAGTAGGACTCCTGGATACTTTTCACTCTCTCAGTTCTGAAGCAGCACTGTGATTTGCCATTGCTCTCTAGTTTTCATTCCAACTGCCCACGGGGCCCCATTCCCAGCATGGCCCTACCTCTCACTAAATGACAAAAGATCAAAGCTTTTACAAAGCCACAATGAGAGGGAAGGAGAGATCAGGTTATCTGGGCCATTTACCATACACATACACAGGCATGTGTGTACTCATGTACACACACACACACACACACACACACACACTCCTCTGCCAGATTATAAACTGCAAAGCCAAACAAGCCATAAACTCTTATGAGGAACGAGGGGGGAAAGCCATGCCAGAGAGATAACAATAATGTCAAATTTCAGACATGAGCAGGTTTTTGTGTGTTTGGGCTCCAAACCAGGGGTTTGGGATGGGAAAGCTGGAAAAGCTGACAGCCCCTTAGAACTAACACAGCTCAACTGGGTGCCACTATAATAAATCAAAATCAGTTATGTAAAGTGTAAAATTATCATTTGGAAATCACTCTCTCTGAATAATTCAATCATTGACTTTCACATCAAACAACCATTTCAACCACCCACACACACAGTTCAGTCTCACACTGGTCTTAAACTCTCTTTAATTATCGGCATTAACCTATCACATTACTATTTCATTCCTATTTCATCCTGGGGGAGGGGTCAGTGATTATGATAAATCACAATGAACGAGAAAGACTTTCAGCTGTCCTTCCACACAGTTCCAGAGTTCCCTTGATCTGACGGTGACAGGTCTGCCTTTGTCCCAGGAAGGGACAAGGACAGATAAGCAGCCTCCCTCTTGACAAATGCATTACGGATGCCAGTCAAACAAAAAGGCCAAAGAACCCAGCTCTGCAGCTGTGCGTGGCCGTCTCCCATGCCTACATCCCAGGCTGAGCAGAGATGTCTACTTGCCCCTCTGGCTGGTAGGTGGAACATGCAGATCCATGTAAACAAATTTCACCAACAGCCTAGTTCCCGTATACCCCACTGAGCAGCCATTACCATAAAATAATAACAAGAATTTTTAAAACACATGCATATATCTAAAGCTAATCACTTACCCCTCCAAGAACAGCTTACTGAGCACAAAGGCAAGTCTCCTATTATACTCTTGCGGTGGGGGGGTGGGAGATCTAGCCCTTGTCTCAGTGACCCCAAGAAACTGGGCTGTACAAGAACAGGCTTCAGGTGAAATATTTCACTTAGGGAGTCAGGGTTTCCTCTATTGCTGGTTGCTCCTAGTTCTGTGTATCTAGGAGTGTTTTCCACCTATCCACACACACTTATCACTCCCACCCTCTCAGCTTTCAGATCTCTGGGTTTCCATGTATTCAATAGTGAAGGAGTTACCATAAGGAAAAGCCAACAAGATGAAGATGTTTCTGTATAGATGTCCACTGTACATACTATAAAAAAAAAAAAAAAAAGAAAACAACCTGCATGCCATCTATAATGCACAGGCTAAGCAGACTGTGGCACATCCATCCAATGGAACATCATGTTACACATGTGCATTCATAAGCAACAGAAAGCTGTTCATACATATTTTTAAAAGAGAAGAGCAAAATCAAGTGAATCATTTGAGAGCATGTGAACATGTCTGAAGAAAGAGGATAACTATATTAGGATATGTCCAAAATCCTAATAATGGTTATATCTGGTAGCACTATTACAAGTGATGTTTATTTCTCATTTTCTACTTTATTTTGGTTTGTATTTTCTAATCAAGTCTACAAAAGAGCAAGTTAATAGAGTAGTTAAGACCATGGACCTGGAGTCAGTCTTCCTGGAATCAAATCTAGTTCTGTCACTAAATGATGTGACCTCAGGTAAGCTATTTAATGTCCCAGAGCCTTGGTTTCTTTATCTGTAAAATGGGGAAATAATGATTCCAGCTTCTCAGAACCACTGGTGAACATCAAATGGGCTGATTCTGTAGAGCCCTTATCACAGTGGCTGACACATAGTAAACACTGTGCAAGTATTAGCTGTGATTATTCAGATAACTGTATCTTTCTTAAGTAATTTTTTTTAAAGGGGAACTTCAGGCAGCTATCAGACCTTATGTACATCCACATCTCTTAGTATGACTTTTCTCAATAGTAAAATGGGTGAATTAGATAGATGACCTCAAAGATCCATCCCCATTCTGTGCTGGTATAATTCAGTGTGGATGCTTCTAGTGGGCCCTGAGTGTAGCCTAGAGGGTAACAGAGACACTTCAAAGCAGGATGCAGTGGGGGGCTACTGGGAAGAGGGAGCGACAGGGCCCCTGAGAAAGATCAGAGGGAGCGTTGAGTGCAGGGCTGGGGGAGGGGAGACTGCAAGAATGCCAGCCAAGGCTAGCAGCCTCTCCACTCAACAATGTGATTAAGTGACTGGCTTCTCTTTTTCACAAAGCCAGACTTCAGCTCAAAGAACCTGAGGGACTATTTTAAAGAAAAGTTATTCCTTTGTTTTTAATTGTAATTAAGTAGGTATTTTATAATTTTTAAATGGCGCAATTTACATGTCACTTCCATGATGCGCTGGGTACCCTTCACCAGAGGGAGAGAACGTACGTTTAAGAGGACTGCTGTGTATTCTTTTGTGATTAGTGAAGTGCATTTATGCAATTGTGAGTAGAACGGAGATACTGGGATATTTCAAGACTTCATTAAACATGCCAGAACTTTAACAAATTTACATGACGCCAAAGTTTATTCGTGTTAAGATTTCATTCATCCTTCTTCCCATACTTTGACAAAATGTTTAAGTTAGTTTCTCATTTTATTTGTCTACTGAGTTCCCTAAGTTAGGGAAATTAGTATTGTGTATGCGGTTTGATTTAATTAGCAATTGGGGAAATCGGCCTGGCATGTTTCATGGAAGCTTGGGGAAATTGTCAATTAGCATTGTGTTAATTGGTGTCTGCCGTCCTTGCTTTTTAGTTTTTAACCCCTTTTACCTTGTTCCCTCTTTCAGTATGTAAAATCTGGCTGTTTATTATTCTTTAAATAAAGGATTAATTGCCTGAATTCCTGCCTCTGCTCCATGTCCTTTTTCTCCCTGAGCAGATGGGGAGTTGGGCAGGCCCGCGGTGGCAGCCTTGTTTCTTTCAGGCCCTGGTCCTCCCTGGCACAGGAGGAAGCACTCTCCGCCGTACTGCCCTATGCCCAGCCTGAAGCTTCCTCTCTGCTGTCATCAGTGCCCAGTGGATCCTCGCTGGCTGCAATCACGGAAGAGCCCTCCTGGCTCGCAGGAAACCCCCCACTGCTCGTTCTTCTGGAGTCTGTTGTGGCTGATACACTAGATTTGAGCAACTCATGTCCTCTGGCCCAATCAGTCCCCTCCAGGAGGGCAGGTGGGGGATCCTCTCCAAAGGCAGGTTGGGGGCTACTTGAAGTGCTTTCTGGGGAGCCAGCTCTTTTAATCTCACTATATCCCCAAAGGTAGGTTTATAGTAAAAAGGCTGGGGTTCAACTCCACTTATGGGATGCAAGATAAGCCTCTGTTCATCTTGTTTAACACTGTTATTTTCAGAGTTCAGCCCTTTGTGGACCATGCGGTCCTTCAACCAGCAATACTGGTATTAGCTGAGAACCTGAAAGAAGCGCAGAATCTCAGGCCCCAGTGGGATCTTTAAGTCAGAATCTGCATTTAACAGACTTCCCAGGGGATTCATATCACATTAAATGTGAGAAGCACTGACCTAGCACATTGCTTGGTTTGTGTAAAGCCAAAAAATTGATTCTGCTGCTAAAGTGTCTGCTATACCCCAACATCTGTCGTCTTCTTTTCCATAGTCATAGAAATTTTGACTGGGCACTCAGCTGTCCAGACAAAGAATATATTTCCCAGACTCCTTTGCAGCTAAATTTTTTACCACGTGAACAAGTTCTGGCCAGTCAAATATAAGTGGAAGTTTCCAATGACAGCTTCCAGAACACTTCCGTAAGAGAGAACTAGAACTGTTCCACTCATCTCCACCCATCCTACTGGTTGGAACACAGATGTGATACCAACAGCTCCACCTTGGACCATGAGAATGAGGGTTATACTTTGCATCTGCCAGAGAAATCTGGAAGATTAGGTCCCTGGGGATTTGATGGGCAGAGCCCCCCAACTTACCCTGAACTGCCTCCCCAACTTTTCTTTAAGGTGGGAGAGGGTCCTATCTTTCATAGACAAACCTATTCTGACTAGCAAAAAAAAAAAAACAAAGCCCATCTTATCTACATAACACATAGTGCTTCCCAAAATAGGGGGTAGGATGAGGAAATTATCTACAGTGTACAGAATAAGGACCTGTAAGCAGAAGTCTCTTGAAGACAGGTGTCAGCTCAATAAAATGCTTCCCTGTAAGTAGAAGTGTCCAGCTGTGAAATGAACTGGCTACCTCATTGAGGCAGCAAGCTTCCCATCACTGGAAATGTTCAAACAACAGCTACAGGGCCATCTTCCTCTGCTTCTGAATGCTACAAAGGACATTCCTGCCCTTGATCACTTTCTACCTCTAACTTCTAGAAAACTGTAGAAAAACAAAAATATATACTCAGAGCATGATGGATTTTAAATCTTGAATGTGCCCTAGTCACTGAACCAAGCAGGAAACTTCTGAGTTTCCACTTCTGCACCTTGATCACAAGAACTCTGTGCCATTTATTTATCCATTGCCTCTCAGATCCACACAGGTCCTTCCATGTTCCTCTTCACCGCTGGGGCAAAGTCTGCAAATCACACTTCACACACTCTCCAGCAGCTTCCGGTCAGGTTCTGCCAAAGGGAGGACCCAGTGGACGATGAGAAGGCGGGAGAAAGGGAAAAGCTCCCTGGCTCTTTTCTCGGACATCAGAGTCAGCTCTGGTGCTGGCTGGCAGTTGCCACAGTGGCAACAGAATGGAGCTGATCCGATTCTGATACCAGCCACCCAGGAGGGTTGCAGCAGCCCCTCCCTGGCAGTTCCAGCAGCGCAGCTGTGGGCTCAGGTGCAGGCTCTAGTCCAGGGGGATTGGCAGCTTCCTAATCTCTGAGTATTGCCTCTTCTTTCTTCTGCTCCTTCACAACCACCCTACCTTCTCCCTTTTGCTCCTCTAGTCCTCCCTTCTAGCACCTTTGTAACCAGTTCTCTGCATTAAACCTCCTCTTTTTGAAACATCCCAGGTGGTTCCTGTTTCCCTGGCTGGACCCTGACTGATGCAATCACCAGCTCTCATGGGTCTCTCTTTTCCCCTGAGGCCTCCCCAGCACATGCCAGAGGGAGACACATATAAAATCAGCACCTGGTGGCAGCAGCACCCACCACCAGCCTCTCCTGCCCTGGCTGATCCCTGAGCTGTCATCCATCAGACAGCAAGCAAGACCAGAGGGCTGTAGAGTCTTCAACTTAACACCTAACAATCACAGCTGATGAGGCCGCACTCAGAGACAGATCTATGGCTTCAATTTCTCACCAGTATTTTAGTTCCCCAGGCTAGTTGTCATGTAGCTGGTCTCATTGAGAGGACATTAAGGGACCCATTTTTCAGGAGTTGGCTTATGCTAGCAGAATTCCATTTCCACGTGATATTTATCAACAAAAAATTCTCAAACATGCTCCCACACCCCAGTCCCCAAGCAGATTTAACTACTAGCTAGACAGCACCCATTTATAAACAAGCAAATGAAATCCTTCTCTTTGATAAGGAGAGCAAGAAAATTCTCTGCCATAGGGTTTTTTTCAAGAGGTCCCCTGGGAAAGAGACAGAGATTCTGGAGCAGATATCTCTGCCAGCCTTACCCCACTTCCAGCTCAGCTTCCAGAATAGGCATTGTGGCCTAGTGGTTGGCTGTGGGGAGACGTGGGACCTGAGAGCCAAGACCAGGAAGCTTGTGAATTTTCTACTCCACTTTCTCCATCTCTCATTCCAGAAAAAAACACTATCAATAGAATTGCAACTGTTACACCGTTAGTCAATACACTGGGTTAGGCAGTCAATACAATGGGTTAGGCAGATGTAAACCTCCATGAGGATAACACGTGCATAAAAGCTCTGATATAAGTCTATGGGACCTGACACAGGATCCAGAATTAAAACCTAATGCATTCCCAGAATCTGAAGATCTCCAATCCGCTTTGGAGAGGGGTTGGCTTTTCAGAGACCAACTGAGCTACTCCAGAGTTTAGGGAACACTGAGTGGCAAAGAGGCCTGCTGTGGGACATGGTCATCAATTTTTAAAATACACTTATCATTTGTCCATGTGGCTCAGAACACATTCTTACAGTTCTGGTGGAGGATCAGTACCTATTCGTACAAGTCTCTCTCAGTACCAGGACTAGCATCAGAGGGATCTGGCTCCTGCCTCAGCCCCCTGGCAGAGCAAGTCACTACTCACATCCCATGAGAACAGAATGAGACCTCGGTGAGAGCCAGGAACTCTGGAGACCTGACGCACACCTGGCTGCCACTGTTTCATTTCCACGCAGCTCTCCCATCACCTGAAGGACTAACCACCAGGTCTTTTGGGGTACTAGGGGGATAGAAAATAAAGAAGGTCACAAATGGACAATTTCCAGTGGGTCACTGATGAACAACACTAAAAGTCTCCCTTCCTGTTCTTCTATAGGCATGGCCTCCTTTATTTCAGTTTATGCTCACCTTCCCTCCCCTGAAAGTCCTTCTAGATTGAGAGCAGGATCATACAGTAGACACAGTTAGCTCTAGAATTCCGGGGCTGTAATCAGAGTAGTTAGAAAGTTTCTCTGTCTCTGTGTCTCTCTATACACACACACATATACACACGTACTTATAACATTTATATATACACACACTCTGTATTTATAACGTCTCAATGCACATACATAAACCCCACATATACTATGTGTGCGAGTATATGCTGAAAGAGCAAAATAAGGAAGAGAATTTAACAAAGACAGGAAAGCCTGTGGTCAGAGTGTAGGACAATCATAATCATTAAAAACCAGCATTTACTATATGCCAGGCACCTTGCTAGTGCCTCTATATACACTGTCTCAGTTTTTTTCCAGTTTTGGCTACATCCACATGTACTAACAGTATCATTTGCTAAATGCTTTTATTTTGATATGTTTACTTGTTTTTTTATTATTTTATGAGAAAAATCTCATAGTATCTTAATATAATCATGGGTTTGATGTGTATTTTTGGTAAAATACATTGGAATAAAATCTACAAGTATAATATTCGATGAAGTGTTCACCAAACACTATCTATAACAGTACATAATCTCATTTGGGGAAACATCACATCGCACACTGATTCTTCACAACTCCATGCTATATTACAACTGTCCCCATTGTACACTGGAACAATCAAGGCTCACAGGGGCTAAATAACTTAAATAAATAAAGCCCAAGACAGTAAAGTCACAGTAGTCGATGGAGGAGACTGTCCAGAGAGAGGGAGTGGCCAAGAGTGTCCACAACCAAAGAGGCCAATCAGGTTAACCAAAAATGCAAAGGATCCCTTCACACTTGGACCGTCACAGGCCCAGACTGTAATAAGACAAAGAATGGAAAGAATGGAAAAGTGGGAGCAGAGAGGCTAAGTGGGCAATTCCAGAACTTGGAAAGAGAGAGATGCAAGGAACACAGAATTTGTATTCAATTCATGATTGACTATAAATTCAATCGTGCCTACAGTTGCTCCCCAATGCGAACCTCAGAATCGTTCCTATTTCTTCCTCGGTACAAGTAAAGTGAGATGAGGGCAGATGCAATCATAGGTCTGGAAAGGATGTCTCGGATCCCCATAAAGGAGTATCGAGGTACTGTCAGGTCGCAGCTTGAGCCAGGTTGGAAAAGTGAGGCAGCTGGGTTACACTGGCAGCCCTCAGAGTTCTCAGCGTTTCCCCATCCTGAGGAGGAAAGATCCTCACAGCAATGCTCGTCCTAAAGATGTTCCCTATCATAGATGTCACTCAAACCTAACTTGAGACAGGGACTCTCACAGAGATTACCATCTCCTCCTTAAAAAACTGAACACCCTTGGGAGAGCAGCAGATGCTAAAGTCCAAGAATGCTAAAAAGGGCTCCAGCCTTCACCATCTCTGGAGCCAGTGGGTTTACAGCCATTTAAAGGAGCACTAAAATTCCAAGAGCCTTTATGGATGTCAGCATCCTCTCCTCGTAACTGCAGACATGGTGCTGGGTAAGCCAGGATGTGTTTAAGGTAAATGTTTTAGAAACACTGAGAAAGATAAAGACCAGATCTTCCTTCCCCTCCCCCCCTCAACCACATGGAAGGATAGGGAAAGATGAGGACAGAGTGGGAACCCTCTTATATCTGGGGACTGACAATGACTATCAATCATGTAAATCATTTGTGAGGGCTGGCACTTCTCCAGAGAGGCGAGACTTCCATTTCCTGAAAACTATTTGGTTCTATCCAAAGCAATCCTCAAAAAGTTAGATGAGAGTTGAATCAAATTTGCCAATTTTATTTTTCTTTTCTGTGTAGTCCCTCGACTCCTCTCCCCTTGTCATCTCCCTAAACCCCAGTCCTCAGAATCTCTACAGAGCTCCCAGCAGCAGTGAAAGAGGCACAAGGCATGGAGACAGAGAGGCCCTGATCACTCCTCCAGATATACAACCACTTACCTGGCTCTTTGGACCCAGCCTCCCAGCTTGAGGCAGCCCTGCAGGATGAGGTCGAACCAGGATGTCTCCTGTGTCCTTCCCCTCTGGCTGAGCCAAGAAAAAGAGAAGGACACAAACTAGCCCTATAGCAGGAAGCTTCCACTTAGCTATGAGGATGGTCATTTTGATCAGAGACTGCTGGTCAAGAGCTGTTTTAACCTTGGCAGGAGGAAGAGAGAGTGGGCCTTTCTTTTGTGACTGCAGCTGTAGAATTGTACTTTTAAAGGCCTAACCATGAACTTTATGACCTACCCAAGTCTGACACTGTACTCATTCAGTCCTCTACTTCCCAGGTCATAACCCAACCAGAAAACCTACACCCCAGATGAAACTGGGGCTCCAAACATCCACTCAGAGACAAAATCTGTAGCTTTTAGTAAAAAAGTGATTATTTATAGGTTGACAATGAAAGCCAACAGGGCACACATATGATGCTTTCCTGAAAGACCTGGGAACAGATCTGGACTGGGCAAACGCTGGTGTGAGAATGGGCCTAGCTTTGGACAACAGGTAAGTGATGAGAATACCTGCAAAATAACAGACCAATGTCAGACAGAATGATGACAGTAACAAATATTTGCAGAGCACATATCACTCTAGAAGTAGTTTCATACTCATTTTCTCTTTCATTCTTAGAAGTGATTTCTGCCTGGATGGCCTACAAGTACATTCCCACATGCTCAAACGCATCCATCTTCTCCTCTACCCATCTCTCCTCTACCCTAGTGCCGTTAAAGATATCAACCCTCTCCCCAGCTATAGAGCACAAAATCTAGCAGCGTTTGATTCCACCACCCCCTGAAGTTCCATGGCCCATCTTTGTAACATTTCATATCAGGTTTTGTTTCTCTATCCCATCACCACCACCCAAGGTAACCTCAGGACCTCTCACCTGGACAACTGTAATTGTTCCTAACTGGCCTCTTCACCGTGTCATATAGGGAGGGCCTCAATCCACAACTAGGTGAAGGTCACAGAACCTCTCTGCTCACAAATGCCGATGGCCTTGGCATTCTTATCCCCCAAAGTCTCTTTCAACTCAACTCCCATGACAAAATGTGGGTGCCTCTTTAGGCCACCTGTTAATACCTTAATGCCTCTATTTGCAATTCCAAAATAGAAAAAATTCTGAAAATAGGAGAGGAAAAAAAAAGGCAAAACTTATCTGATCGTAATACATATGACGCTACTTAATTTTTTTTACTTCAGAATATTCATACATTTCACTAAAATAATATTAGTATCTTTGAACACAGAACAATTACCTGAGACTCCACCTGGGGTATTATAAATTATACTGGATATGCACCAAAAAATCTTGGTAAAATCTGAAAAATTCTGTATTCTGAAACACATATGGTCCAACAGATTTTAGACAATGGATCTGAGGCCTTTATTAACTTGCATTAGAGTCCTTAGTCTTCATGCCTTTCACTTAGTTATCAATTAGTGAATCCTCAAATTGAGCACTTATTATATAGAAGGCAACTCCCCAGGCAGTGAAGACTTGTAAGAAGTTAAAATACATGATCCTTGACCACAAGTTCTTAGAGCCCTACATCCTATAGATCTAAAGTAGAACCGATATGCTATGGGCCCAATGAAGGAATCTAATGAGAAAGGCATCATGGCAGACTTGCGCTCAGGAATAACTTTGCAGAGGAAGTTAACATTATCCTCAGTAGTAAAGAAGAAACAGAAAAAGCAATAAAGGCCCAGGAAGGCAACCCAGTGTGGACAGGTAGGGTGGGAAATTCACAGGGACTTGCAAAGTAGTTGCCTATACTGAACTACTAGATTTGTGTACAGTCATGGGACAGTTGGCCACTATTTATACAATTACACTTCTTAGAAAACTATTCCTTCTACTGCTACTAATATTCCTACCAGCACTGCAGCCAAAAATGTCAACTGGACCCTCAGCAATACTGGGTGAAAAATCCTACAAGTAACTGTTTATGGAAAGCGCAATGAATGCCAAGGCTGGTGAAAATGTGGTTGGAGACGTAGCCAAGGTCAGATCATTATGGGCCTACATAGTAAGTGGTAAAGCCTAGTGGCGGACAGTATGAGCTCAACATTTAATAGGTTCAGCAACCCTCAGAAAGTTGCTTGATTCTGCTGTGCCTCAGTTTCTTCAACTGCCCTGTACTGAGGATACTGTATTGCTGATGAAGTTGAAACTACCTATTCCATCCAAGCATTGTGAAGATTCAATGAGAATATGCATGCAAAGCATTGTGTAATATTCAACAAACGTTAGTTGCCATTACATTACCATTCACAGGAGCTTAGGGGCCAGAGAAAGCAACTGAAGGATTGTGACATGGTCAGATTGACATCACACAGCCTCAGGTCATGTACAATCTGGCTTGAAAGGAAGCTGGAGGCAAGGAAACCAGTTAGAAGGCTGTTGCAGTGATCCAGGCAAGAAATGAAGCAAGGCTGAAATCACAACCTCGGCAAAGGGATTTAAGGCTGACCTATGGGTTGAATACAATAAAGGTCCAAGTCCACGCTAATATAAATAAATAATATTAAAAATAAATAGGGTAGAAGGAGCATTAATTTCTCACAGCAGAATTCCAGTCAACAAATGTGGAAGTAGAGACAGAAACAGAAAATCACCACAAAGCAAATACACTGTAGTAACTGTGCAGGTAAGAACCACTGATGGGTGCTAAACTTCATGGGTGAAAGAATGATGGGAAGGGGAGAGCCTGGCAGAAATGAAAAGGTGGTTCTCTATCATAGCCAGACGATACAGCAGTGGCTGCACTCTACAGCCAAAGGCACTATACACATTGAATTGGAGGTGCTGGGGCCTTGGCAGAGCAACTCAATGAGCCCCCAGCCCTGCCCTCTGGGAGCAGCCAGCCTGCCTGCCACAAACAGTGCTGACTCCAGTCACCTCTGAACAAAACAAAGCCTAGCACATTAGCTGTCTCTCCAACCAGCTGGTAGCAAACACAGAGCCCCTTCTGCTTCCAAGCAAATGGAGCAGCTGTTCTAGGGCCTGTGTTTGAGCAGGACCTCTGGAGCCAGGCTGCCTAGGGTCCAATTCCAATTTACTACTCACCAGCGCACCTCTGGGTGACTCATTCTTGCTGGGCCTCAGTTTTCTCATCTGGAAAATGGTAATACTGGTATGCACCTTAAAGGGTTAATCCACATAAAGGGTTTATCACAGTGAATGGCCTAAATCAGCGCTTGGGATTATTAGCCATTAGCACATCTTGATGTAAGATGCCTGCCCGGGGGCCTCCACCCAGTGGGAAAGGCCCAGGGGATGGCAGCAGCTGTCTGGTCTTTCTACTCACATACACCTTGACCCCTGACTTCAAGGATTTGGAGAGGCACTTCCACTACCACCCCCGAATTTGGTAGGAACTTGGAAAGTGCTGATAAATCCATTTTTCTTTATTTCTAATTTATACCCTGCCTGCCAGCTTCCAGAAAGGATGTAAAGCAGCACAGATAAATCTACTCAACCTCCAGTGACAGGAACCAGGGTATTCTCTTCTTCCACATCTGCCATGAAGGTCAACCCATCCTACCCTTCCAGGCAGACAGGGGTTAACCAGGGAGCAAACACAGGAGGGGGACGGCACCCCACCTCGCACCGCAGAGCTGGCATCCCCACCTCACCCACCCCAGGCCACTTCCCTCCCTCCCTGCCTGCCTGCAGCTCCCGTGTTTCTTGTAGCCACACCATGTACGACACCACGTACATCCACGCCGGCCTCTGCCACCTGGCAGGGGCTGCAGGAACAGAGTATCAAGGGGCAAACTGTCCTCCCACAGCTGCAAAAAAGTATACAAATGAAATCAAATCAACAGTACCTTTGGAGGGAGGCTGTTTGCTTCATCCTGGAAGAGCAGCCGGACAGTATCAAAGGACGAGGGTGCGTATCTTGGTGGCTGGTAGGTGAAGCTATTCTCTCCCCTCCACACCCCTGCAGCAGCCCCCCATGACAGCGCCCCCCCCGCCCCCCCGTGACACCTGCTCCCAGCAGCTCCACTACCCACGGCTGGCTCTGGCTGAGCAGCCCTTATTCTCTCCCCTGACTACTCCAGGCTCCGCAGCCTGCCAAGGCCTCCCGGTGCCTCTGCTCCCTCCAGATGTCAGCATCACCAGTCACTCAGCCTTCCCTTGGGCACACAAACCCCTATTAGCCTTCCTCACTGCTCAACCCAACCCCTCAGATGCTGATCAACAGATGTGTAAGCTCCCTGAGTACAGGCCGATGGGGCAGCATGCAGGGCACAAGCTGCATGATTGGAAGGCTTGGAGATGTTGCCACACATGATCCTTTTGTATTTTGAGCAAATTACTCAAAGCTAAGCTGGCAATTCTCAAGGTTTAAAGTATGTAAGAACAACTGGGAGCTGGAAGCTAGGGATGAGAGGGACATGCTCTTGGCTACAGCAAAGATTTTCATGCACTATTCCAGAAATTCAGTTTTAATGAGTCCAGGCTGGAGCCCAGGAATCTATTTTTAATAAGATGCAGGGGGTCTTATGTCATGCTATGAGTAACAGACCCAATCCCAGGACCTCGGCTATGTGGGAAAGGCCAGGCTTGGGAGTCCAGTGCTGCTGGAGCAAGGCCTCAGCTCTAAATACCAGGTGGGTAATCTTACACAGGTAAACAACTCGTCTGGTGCTCAGACTCTATCAATGAAATGGACAGGCAGGACAAGACTCCTAGAACTCTAATAGTGCAAAATAATAGCTAATATTTATTGAGCATCTATTATATGCTAAGAATTCTTTGAAGTATTTTTCACATATTTTCCCAGTTTCTCCTCATAACAGACATATGAAGGAGGTGCAATGAAGAAACTGAATAGTGGCGTGTTAAGTGACCTGTTGAGGGCCACCCTGTTGGTGATGAGAGCCCTGGGATTTAAATCCAGACAGTACAATCCAGAGCCAGAGCTCACCCCCACCATGCTCTGGCTCCAAAAAGGACTCTTGGAGTGAGACTTTACAGTGAGAGCAAGCAGGACACCTGGGTGGCTGCCGTACTGGCTTGCCCATTTCAGGACTCCAGCCCCACCCTGGAGCTGCCCCCGGGGTCACCTTCTAGGCCGGTTTAAAAGCAAGTCTTACTGCATGAAGTCAAAATTAGCCTCAAAGCACAAGTAGGAGAAACACCCATTACTTCTGCAAAACTGGAGAGACTTTTAAAAGCAAGAAACAAAGTGTACAGGCCTAAGGAATGCCAGGGCCTCCTCAACTCCAGAAGCTCCTCACAGGGGAGGACCAGACACTAGAGGGGAGCCTGGGAAAATTCCCATGAGGCCAGATTGCCAAGCAGAGCTGGTCACGGCATCAGGCCACTGCAGGCCTTTGCCCACATTTTCAAAGGAGAGAAAGCACAGATTACACCTCAGGCCATGAAGCAAACGGCCAAAAGTTCCTTGGGGAATCCTGCCCACCCCCACAGGAGCAGCAAGCTCAGGAGAGCACCTTAGAACCAAGATCACACGAGGGGTTAAGGGTGCCTGCCTTAACCTGAAGCAATGTACAAGCTGGACCCAGGCAGAACCCTGAAAGAGAAAGGAGGTAAAAGGAGACCAAGGGTACTCACCATGGGGTCCTTTTCCCTCAGGACCCTCTGGCTGGGCTTGCCCTCTGCTCACACCATTTGTGAGGCCCATATATGCCTCCCTCTTCCATCATTCATTGCCTTCCCAAATCCTACTTATCCACCTAAGCGCAGCTGAAAAAAAACCCTCTTCCTCCATGAAGATGTCTGGAGAACTCCTCCTTATCACCCCACCCCAGATCACAGACCTCTCCTACTTCCAGCTTCTCCCACTCAGCCTTTGGGACTCCTTCTTATATTACGGACTTGTGATAGGCACAGCTCATTGCTTGGGAGCTGGGCTCCTGGGTCCACCTGTCTGGGTTAGAATCCCAGTTCCGCCCTTTACTAGCTGTGAGATCTTGAGCAAGTCACTGAATTTCTCTAACGCCCAATGTCCTCAGATTTGGGCTGGGAAGAGTAATTCTTTCAACCTCATTGGGTTGTGAGAATCAAGACACGTATTAGGTGCCCTTGCACCTAATAGCCACTTAATGAAAGTGGAGGATTCTTAGCTATCTTTTTTAATGTACCTGTATTTTAGCTTTTGCCCAGCTAATACATATTTCCATGATGGGGGTGTCTTTATATCTCCCAGCTGCAACGCTGTCTATCCTCTACTGAGGACCTACTGTATGCCAAGTCCTGTGCTAGATCACTGAAACCCTAAGCTGCCCTTTGGGAGACTCCAGGCTGGAGGGCCTACCTGGTACCCTACATAAAAGCCATTTTTGTTGGCATAAATCTCCCTGCAGTGAGCCTTGGGCAATTTCTGTACTCCCCTCAGTCACAGGTTTGGCAGACGCCCACAAGAGGGAAAAGGTGGCCATGTGGAGTTCTGCAGGGTGCTGCAAAAGCACAGAAAGGACGCTATGGGTATGCATGTCCACATCCATGCATAGGTAGGGTAGCTCATGGAAGAACATTTTGCACTCTAGCTCATTTCTTGGGTCTCTCACATAACCGGCAATGTGACCTTGGTTAAATTTCTAACTCTCTAATTCTTGGTTTCCTCATCTAATCATGGGAATGCAAATTTCTTCACAGTGTTATTATTAGAATTGCTTCCAACAAATGCTAATGGATTAATCTTGCCAAACTGGGAAGCTACCAACCTTCCCCTGCCCCATGAATCAAAGGGAAAGGGCATGTGGCCTTGGAGGAAGGCTCAGAGGGACCCAGAGCATGGAAGAAAAATAGCTACATGCCCTTTAGCAACACTCAACAGTCAGTGTAGAGATTCCCAGGAGAACACAAACTCCAGTAATGGTTAAAAGAGCTATGAATTCAACAGTATGCACGAACGCAGTATTTCTTCATACATCTTTGCCCCCAAGCACTATATTGTAATGTGAATGGAAGCAAAGTCAAAGCAAAGGTCAAAGATGTGTTCATAAGTGAACATTCAAAATGGCGGGCAAAACTGTGTTAACAACAGGGGCCATGCTACGCTCAGTCCAGAAGGCAAACTCATCTTGAGAAAAATCACTCTCCTTCCACCCACACTCCCCACTACTTTAACCAGACAGTAAAAAGCAAAGAAATTTTACATTACATTATTTAGAAACATAAGAGCATCACGAAAAGAAAAGGTTTTTTGTTTTATAGTCAATTTAATGGCCAACAGTGTGTCCTGACTCTCCTTCTGCAAAATGGGTATTAAAAGACTGCCTACTTCATAGAGTGGTTGAGAGAATTAGCTGAGATAAAGAATTAGCTAAGGTAAAGAATTCAGCACAGTATCTGATACATAATAAGCTCTGACAAGTGTTAGCTGCTGCTGTTGTTGTTTTTGTTGTTCCTGTCCCCGAATTGTTAAAATTAAAGAATCATGAATTGGGGAATTAGGCACCCTAATCAAATGGTTCAGTCTTTGGGTTGGAAATCTTATTCAAATATCTAAACATCCCCTTCTTCCCATAACATCTGTGGCTTAATGGGACACAACTTGCATTGCTCTGGCATATCCAACAAAAAACCCTGCCCTGGTCTTCTGACACCCCAGGGCTCCCTGGGGTGGAAGAAAAGCAGAAAGCTAAAGTCAGGTGGAAAGACTGGGATTGAGGACTGGAAGAGGAGTGGCTGAAAAGAAAATGGAATTGGTCCAAAAGACACAAAAAAATAAAAAATAAAAGGGGAGTGTGAACAGTTCTTTAAAAGCCTCACATGCCCCGGGAGAAACCTTCAAAGGAGAGAAGAATGAGCTAACCCTTCAGACCCTTTGAAGTACTTACACGTATGGTGGAATCCCTTGGTCCGCTCTGTCTTCAAATCCTGCCCAGTTAAGGGCCCCCCAACTACATGCTTTATATGGTGTGTACCTGAAAAGCCAAGTGCTCAGGCATTGCAGGGAATTTCTCTCACCATTTAATATGGAATGCCTGGAATATTCCGGCCGAGAAGTATTTCTTAATTTCCTGTGCAATCTGAAGGCATTATCCAAGGGTTATTTTTGTTTTGTTTTATTCAGAAGTGGGGTTGCTGGAGCATTCCTCTTGGACATGTTCAGATTTGAATTAATTAGAATTCCTGTACAGTTTTCTTCGGTTATAATTATAGCTTAATTTGATTGCTTAATAGCTCTGGTTTTCGTAATGTTTAGCACCTGTTGTAAATTGCACAAGATAAATCACCTTCTACCTTCCACCGTGTTTATGCCTAACTTTTGCCTTTCCCCTTTCAGCTGGTGGGCTTGCGGCGACAGCCACACGCTTTGCTCATCCCTGCCCTTTCCACCACAGAACTCTCTTTTGCAAGGCTATTTAACCAGAGAAGAAGTGACTTTTACTTAAATGCCTCCTTAAGACTGTTAGATTTTTTTAAGGGGAAAAAAAATTGAGAAAAAAAAAAAAAAGAGTATTTCAGATGCTATAAACTCTGAAGACTGACCTCTGGTATTATGTAGACTTCCACTTAAGGGTCACCTTTTTGATGCACTGGGTGTGTAGAATTTTTTTTTCCCCTCCTTTCCTTTCTAGAATTATTAGACAGCAGTGGAAGCCCTGCATCATTAATTGATTTCTCCCATGCATTGTGCTATGATACAATTTTTCAAGGCTGTGCATAATTGTGTTCTCTGTGCCAGCGTTCTGTGTTCTGTCCTTGTCATATTGTCATTGAAGGCTGTTTCCACCCTCTGTAATTGGAGATGTTCTACTTTTGGACAAAGGTGTGGGGGCAGCTCAGGGGAACAGCGCTGACATTTACTTCATCAATTTATTTTTATTGTTCCTACATTTATTGCAGCTATAACAGCCCTTTAATAGTTATATCTCCTCCCTGTAGGGTATTCTGGTATTTGAAATTTTTTTAACTCATTTGTTCTCATAGATAACAGTAAAGTGCATTTCAGGATAACCTTTAGGTTTCAATCTCCTCTCTTCTTTTGGCTCTGAGGCAGTCTTCGCTTTAAACTTTTACTGCATTGCCAGTCTAAAGGCCAGAGCGCCAAGTTCATTCTAGCACTGGAGTAACCACAAATTAGTGGTCCTGAAAATTTCAGGGAGGTTAGTCCTAAACCAAGAGTGCAGCTATTACCGTAATTCAAAACTGGTCATCCTTTTAATAGGGGGGGGGGCCAAAGGAAGGTGGGAGGGAAGGAGAGAAAGTGAGAGAGGATGACAGAGAATCCGGGGAAATACTTAACAGACCTCACGTTACAATCCTGGTCAAAAAAGGACTGTAATTAAATCTTTATGACTGATGAAGCATCGCAATGAACCAATTCTGAGTCTCTGTCCTTCAAGGCCATAGACACGGGGCACAATGAAGAGGAAACTGCACTTGGATTTACTATTCTTTCTTTGGATACCATAAGCCTCCATCCCAGTCCCACCTCCCTTAGAAAAGGTTACCTTAGGATAGCCTGGAAATAAGTCCTTATCTGCAAACCTAGCTTATTTATTTACTTTTTAATTTTTACCAGCCCTGTAGAAAAAATAAGTATCAATTTTGTCTGCTTTCCTACCACCATCTTTGTGGTTGTGAAAACATTTGTCTGGGCAAGAAATGTTTCAGTGCTTATTTTTAAGACCATGATACTAAGCCATTGTATAACAGTTTGTGCTCTGGTTGCCAGATTTAAAACAATCATTTCCACTGAACAGTCTACGCATATTTCAAATGGGGGTTCATTCCAGTTTCTATCCCCCCAGTTTCTTCTATAGAATCATTACTACAACAGTATCACCAGAACTTACTAGAAATCGGCCTTCGGCTCATCAGAGAGGGCCAAACACTTTGTCCATTATTGTAATGCCAAATACGTAGCCAAGAAAAACAGCTCCAAATTCCACACCGGTTCTGGCTGCAGGAGCCTTTTTTCTCTCCCTACTAACAAGAACATCAACCTGGGAAACAGCATTTCTCATGCACCCAGTTGTCACCATTTATAAAAAGAAAAGTTGTTTCAAACTACACAAACTCTCAAGACCTCCATGACAGGAGATTGGTCTCGTATGTCCCTGACACAGCAGGAAGAGATAGATTGAGTGGGCAAGGTGGGTGTTCCTGGTCTGGGTTTCTCTCTCCCCCCAGTTCTTTCACTATAATAGAGAAGGGGGACCCCAGGCCCAGTACATCTTGGTGAAACTTCTAGAGCCAGGGAAGCCTCTAGTCCAGGGATTCCTGCAGACACGCTCTGTTGAGTGGTAATGCCTTCACAATGCCCATTTGTGCCACCCTCCATATCTTTTTTTTTAAGATTTTATTTATTTGTTCATGAGAGACAGAGAAAGAGAGAGAGAGAGAGAGAGAGAGAAAGAGAGGCAGAGATACAAGCAGAGGGAGAAGCAGGCTCCATGCAGGGAGCCTGATGTGGGACTCGATCCTAGGTCTCCAGGATCACACCCTGAGCCAAAGGCAGACGCTGAACTGCTAAGCCTCCCAGGCATCCCCAACCCTCCGTATCTTTCCAGTTTTCTCTACTCCCTGCCCTCTGCCACCACTTCCAATGCAAAAGGACTCTTTTCAGAAGACTGTCTTCTACTGTCATGCTGGTACATGAGTTAACCCTTCAGAAAGGGAAAACAAGATGAAGAAATAACAAGCATACAGCACCAAGAGGGAAAAGTACCTCAGACTCTTCATCCTGGAATCCTAGCTTGAGGAGGGCATCAGAAGAGCATGGTTCTGGGTCTTTGCTTCCCAACAGGGCTCCACAAAACTACCCCAGAATGATGCTGCCAAGTTTCTGATGAGGATAGGATGCTTGGAGGCTCGAGTGGGATTTTTTCTAATTATTCTTATTCCGGTTGGACTTTATCCCTAGAGAGTTACAGAAAGATACCACCAGCAGGGCATTAATCCAGATGAAAATATTTTAATGATTCCCTTTTACAGATCTGGCTCAAAATTCCAGGTCTTGCTTACGTAGGTTCCTGACTCCTTTCCTGATCTTTGAAGACATACAGAGAAAAATCACGACAGGGAAAGACACCATAGCTTGAACCCTCCAGAACTTGGAGAATATACCCATTGAAAGGGTACAGACCAGAGGCAGCCCTGAGCCCAATGGCAAGAGTTATTCTTCACCAGTAGTCATCTGAATCATGGGTGCAATGAGGCAACTACGAGTTTCACCATCCACAGGCAACTTATTTTCAAGGATGTTAGAGCCTGAGAGTAGAGCTGCCAGGATCTGAATGATTAAAATCACTGAAAGTTAATTCTGGCCAATTCTGGTTTTTAATTTGCACGTGTGTCTCCAAGTTAACCATGATGCTGGCCACAGCTAATATGAAACAAGCTCGATAACAATGCCATTCCGACAAGAACACCTTGCATAGAGGAGGGGTGTCTTTGGACTCAGAGATGAGCCCTGAAGGTCAAGTGTGTCCAAAGTGGCCTCCTGAATAGCAGACTAAAGAGGGCATGGGGGGGCGGGGGGAAGGACATGGAAGAGCACAGGGAACAGAAGGAAGGAACTCTATACCACTCCCTCAGATCTGAGAGCATGATGTCAGCATTGGGACAAGGCAAGGCAAGGCAGAAGGGAAGCCACCCGAAATAAAAATGAAGGAAGAAAGAGGCCCTCAAATGGGAGGCCTATTTACATGGTTCTCTAGCCAGCTACTGAATGCCCCTTAACAAGGGGATGCAGAAGAAAAGGAAATGCCATGTCAGTTGGTGAAGGACCTGCCATGCCAAGCCTATCCTCCTTCAAATGGTTTGCCAGGAAGAGCTGGAGTCTAGGACGGGTAACGAATAAAGTAACAGGTCCTCAGAGCTGAGCTACTCTTAGGCCCCAGTTCATGGCACCCATCACTGCTAGCTCATGCAAAGTTCCCTCATTTAATCTTTTCATTCTTCCTTCCTTTTTCTCCCTCAGTCTCCTACCCATTGCAATAGGTACCTACTGTGCTTCAACTTTTATCTTGCATCTATGGATTCTGAGGGGCTGGTTCAGGAGTCATGTCTTATGGAGATCAAAGAAAAGATCTAACAAAGAAAATACCGTGGTGGACTTCAAGGACATGTATGGCTGTGAAGTTTATTTCTGTGAATGGTGCCATCTGGATCTGTGGAATGAACAACCTGTACAACTGGACATGATGGTGCTGTTAAATATTTTCTAAAATACTACTGATATTGCTATTTTTGGGTTGACATCAATACAATTCTTTAGATTTTAGGACTTCTTTTACGTTAAAGGTAATACATGCTTGTTAGAAACAAAACTAAAAGAGCTCAGAGGGTACAAAGTTAAAAGTTCAAGGACCTCTCTTCTCTTACCAGCACCCTTCCCATTCTACTTCCACAGTTAAAAACTGTTAACTCTTCCTTGTAAGTACATCCTTCCAAAACTCTGTTATACATGTGAGAATATAACACATGCAAATATTTTTATATAAGCAAGATCATACTACATGCACTGTTTCACTACTATTTCTTGTAACATATTTTGGACAAGTTTTTATAAAGAGACAAAAACGCATATTTCACTCTTTTCAGCATCTGTACAGAATTCCATTGTATGAAAGTATGACTATTTATTTAACCATTGCCCTACTGGTGGAAATTTAGTCAGTCTTCCATTTTTGCTATTGTAAGCAAAGGTGCATGTTAAACGTTCATTTTTATATGCATGGAGATATATACATGTATACATATCCACAAGTGTACACAGAACAAATTACTGGAAGTGGCATTTCTATGTCAACAGAAACACACAACCTGAATTGTGGTAATATTATCAAACTACCTTTTCAAAAAGTAGTACCAATTTACACGTCCACCAACACTATTTGAGAAACTACCAATTAGAGAAGTGAAAATGATATATGGTTTAATCTACCTTTTAGAAACTACAATATAATTTTTACATATTTACTGGCCACTAATATGTCTTTTTCTTTGCAATGTCTGTTCGTGAGTTCTCCTATTGGTATATTTCCCTTTTTACTGGTGTGAAAGAGCTCTTTGTACATTAAGGAAATATATGTTTAAAAGATGCTCCCCAGTTGGTCATTTTCTTTCCCCATACCATTTGTTTATGGTATTTTTGCTATGAAGAATCAACTACTCACATTTATTTCCAATTTTTATGATAGTCTGCCATTTAGAAGTTTCAGATTTTGTTTTCAAACTAATCAGTTTTTTATTAGCATCCATGGTTTCATGCTCTACTTAAAAATGTCTGCTCTACTTGAGTATCATTTTTTTGTAATTGTACTTTTATGGTTTGCTTTTTTTTTTTTACATTTAGGGATCCAGATTTATTTATTTGTCCAGGTGACCTGTCAGCATCTCAACACCACTGATTACTATACCAATTCTCCATTGCTTTGCAATACCACCTTTATAATTTCATAAAGTCTCATATATTTCTGGACTTCCTATTTTGTTTCATTACTCTGTCTACCCTTTTCCTCAACTAGTACCATACTGTATTATTACTATATCTTTACAATACAGTTTTGGTCTTGGTAGAGTGTTTTTTTTTTTTTAACTGGAGTTTATAAAAAGCAAAAAATTGTCAAGATCTTATCCTAGGACAAAAATTTTTCCTTTCATGAAGAGTACTCATACAAAGAGTTTGAGTTTATTTAAAAAGAAAAGAAAAAACTAGAATGTGTAATCTATCAACCATAAAATAAATGTTTAATAAGAATTTATTATGCCAGTTGCTGAGAGAATTGATAGAAAAGATAAGATCCTGTAGAAAAGAGACCCCAATCTGAAAGAATTATTTAGATAAGAAAGTGCCAGAACACAACTACCAGGACAGTTAAAACAAAAGACAGCCCTGTGGGTCTGGTGATCAGAGAAGCTTCTCTGGGATGATAATGGATAGACATAAGGACTACTCACAGAACTCTAAGTTGTCATGAGCAAGAAGGGCCCCTTTCCCCTGGAGGGAAAAACCTGCTTACAGGTTTGTATTTTTGGAAAATAATAGTAAAAACCAACACTTACTGAGTGCTTACTGTTTGTCAGCCACTGTTCTAAGTGTGCTACATGCATCAACTCAAACTTACAACAATCCTATGAAATAAGTACACACTCTGACTTGGCCTATTTTATAAAGGAACAAACGGAGTCACTTACACAGTGGTAGAGCAGAATTTGAACTCAGGCTGTCTGACTCCAGAATGTTCCTCCCTCATCATTAAACTTCACTGCCTCCAAAGCCAGAGAGAGAGGGTTTGATCCATATACCTCCTCTGCCTGAAGCCCTTCCCCAGATGATAAAACTATTAATGGTGGCAGGCTGCCAGTCAGCCCAGCGGAGGCCCTGTGTTCAGGCTGCAGAAACCCAAGCTCAGTGGACAGCCTGAACTTCCTGAAGGAATTGAGGCACCTGGAATGCTGGCACCCTGGCCAGAGTGTGCAGTTCATTCTGCTCGGTGCTTGCAGCTCCTCTCCTGCAGAGGAGGCCAAAAGTTCATGCTCCTGCACACTCCCTGGGCCTCCGGTGCAATCTGGTCACCTGGGTGACCCCTGCCCACCTGGGACCAGGGTGGCCTCTGTCTGACCTCATCCCAGGCTGACAGCTGGTGTCACACTCATCCAGACAGCCGACGCTCCGGGCCGGACAGAGCATTGTCTCTTGCCCTGCCTTACAAATGGGAGAGAGAGCAGGCCACTCCTGTTCATCCGTGGCCTCTAACAGAGGCAGGTCCCTGAATTTAAGGAGATAGGATGAAAACAAAATACCAGCCACAACTATTTCTGACTTTAGGAGAGAAAAAGGGCCAATGGTCTCCTGAAGTCCAGTGCCAGGAATCGTTAGAAACAAAGGCCCTCCGTTAGGCAGGGTCAGGCTAGAGCACAAAGCCCCATTGTTAGATTACACCAGTGGTTTTCCAACTTTTCTTTTTAAGCCATGGAAACATATGCAACCCCTCAGCCAGGCCCTCGACGTCTGGAAGGTCTTTCAGGTAAAGCCCATTACCAGGAAGAAAAAATGGCACTCTGAACTCATGTCAAGCATTGAGACAATAGTGAAAAATGTCCAATTTCCCATTAAGTCACCACTCAGTATTTACAGAGACTGCCTCAGATGGGTATCTGGGAGTCCCTTCCCTCTGATCTCCCTCTCTCCTCTCACCATGCCCCGAAACTGAAAATTGGTGGGGTCCAGAAGACCCTTATTCCTGGCTCCATTCTGGAAGGGCAAGGTTGGGTCCTTATCCTGCCCCACTGGAGTCTCCTGGACTCTTCACAGCCACAGAAACCCCCCTCCCTAATGTTGACAGCCTCTCAACCGAGCACTGTCATAGAATATGATGTTAACAAATCTCTGCCTCTTCTCCATCATTCTCTCCTAACTAGAGGAGAGGAGAAAAGGAGACAGAAATCCTGACCCCGCCCCACCATTTTTCAAAGAGTATCAGACACAGGAAGCAGGTTCTGTAATACTACTCTGGTCCAAGAAAGGGCAGGACTTCACCCTCTCTGCCTTGGACAATGACATGCAAGTAAAAAGGCTCATCTATACAACATTTTCAATTCAATTCCAAGAGGTTCATGAACCCTCCACGAATTCAAGAATCTTGGATTAAGAACCTCGGGCCCAGTTTAGGAGCTATCCTCTACCACTCCAGAGTCTATCTCAGGGACAGGCAGGTACTCACCAAGCCTGTTTTTGTTTTCTCTTCTGAACTCACAGCTAATCTACATCCCCGAGTCCCATTGCACGTAAGTGGAGATGTCTTGCGGATGAAGGCAAGCTCAAGTGATGGCAGTTAGAGGCAGGCATACCTAACTTCTCCATTCTCTCTCCTACACAGTCTACCCCCTGGATGATTCCAAGGATACTCTGAAGCCACGTGGTGAAGAGGACTGAACCTTTACATAGAAGGAATTTGGGTCCCTGAGTGACAACTTGGAACAGAAAGGCCTCCTCCCCTGGACCAATCTACATAGGACTGTGTGATGTAAACGAAAAATACGTTAAGGGGTAGGCTACTGAAATCTGGAGATCGTTTGTTACAAAGGCTAGCATAATTACCCTATAGTAGGAGGAGCTCTCACCATTCCCTGAGAGGTGCTGTTAGGAACTCACACAGGGCAGTGCTCCTTCTCTACTCCGAATACCCCAGGACGTCAGGAAGAGAGCTCAGTTCACCTATGCCCACCTCTGCAGTCGGCCGCCACGCTCAGGAGGACCTCAGGAGCATGGTAACGGCTGACATTACTGAATACTCACCCTGAGCTGGGCCCTGCGTTTGGCACGTTACACCAAGACCTCATCTGGACTTCTCATCGCAACTCAGAAGAAGGCACTAGTCATATACCCATATCCATTTCAGATTTGATCCAAAAAGGTTAAGTAACTGCCCCCAGATGGCGCAGGTAAAAAGAACACGCAGTCCTGAGACTTCGAACCTGGCTTGATGTTCCCAACTTCTCAAGCCATCTTTTCTAAGGCAGATAAGCCCAAGGAGAGTCCTATCTGAAGGCTTTACCGGTCATCACCCTGGTTATCAGCTAACGGTGCATTCGCAACTGTCAGAAATACCTGCTAGCGCTCACCCGAGAAGAGGACAAAGCTGGGGGTGAAGGGCTGCTGGTTGCAGAGTCGACAGGCTTGGGAAGGCAAACTCGGCCCGGGACGCTGGGCTGACGGCTGGCCCGCCCTGGGCCCTGAGCTGCCCTTGCCTGCAGGCCACAGTCCCACGTGACCTCACAGCTGCCCCAGAGGGGGCCGAGCAGCTGAGGGCCCAGGTGCACGCGGAGCCCAGGGCAAGGGGAGAGAAGGACTTGGGGTGGGCGGTCCTCCCACCAACCCCTCCACACCCAGCGGCCCGCCCCGATCCAACACGGCCGGCCAGACTCCGAAGGGGGCAGCTTCTCCCAGTCTTCCGATGCCCGGGGAGGGGGGTACTCAAGGCTTGGACTCCGCGGCCTGTACACCCAGGAGTTTGGTTTGCGGTGGACAGGAGCGGCACCTACCCGCCCGTGGTAAGGGCCACGTCCAGCCAGTCTCCAAGCTTCCAAACACCCGGGGGAATCAGGTAACATGGAGCATCCCTCCATCCCCGGCAAGAGACCGGGACGGGGGCGGGGTCCGCGCGGGGGCGGGGCTTTGCTGGGGCGGGGCCTGCGCGGGTAGGCGGCTTCCCGCAAAGGCTCGCACGGCCCCTCCCACATCAGGCCACCTGTTCGGGGCCTTGCTCGGATGCTTCGGACACTTCTCGTCTTTAAATCTATTTCGCACGTTATTACACTTTCCTTTGTGCAATTTTTAAAAATCTATAATTTATGAAAGCTGTCATTCAATAGGGTCTTTGCGCTCCCCGGCTGGAACTTCTTATAAAGTACTTCTCAGTAGGCAGCGAATCACTCCCCTTTGATTACCATGTGATTAGTTTGTTCAACTGATGGCCTTTCTTCCCTAAGATATTCATTGTGTCTTCTGCCTCCTATGCAGTTCTTAAGAATTTAAATGAGCCATTTTATATCTTCCTCCAAGCCCAGAATCCACACACCCGGCTCCACCCTTCGGCCTCCCCTTTGAGTGCGCCTAATAAACAGCAGCGCGGTTTCCGAGGGCCCCCTCTAATGGGGAATTTTATGTTGTTTCTGACATTGTTTGTTGTGCTTCCCACAAGACCAAATGCTGCTAAAGATTGAGAGACAGTGACATAAATGTCAGGGAAACGCCTCAGTAGTGTCAAGCCTAATTAGACACTTGCACTTGGGGGGACAACCAGGAATACCATAAAACTCAGAGCGCATCCTCTCTGAGCACACGCCTGGAGTCTGGCAGATGGGGCAGGACATGAGAGAAGGCCCAGGAACAGGATCAAAGGGGATGGAGAACAGTTTCGCTGGGATATTGAACTTGATTTTAACACATCCTTTTGTTGCTTTCAGGTCACTCTTGTCCTGGAAGTACCCATAAGCAAAGTCATTGAACGCTATCAGTCACTATGGGCACAGTGATAAAGGTCTTGAAGGCTTGTTAAGGGCCAAGAAAATGTTTGAGATGGAAAAAAAAAAAAAAGAAAGAAAGAAAGAAAGAAAGAAAGAAAGAAAGAAAGAAGGAAGAAAGATGAAGGCTCCAAATGACAAAACAGAAATTATAAACTCAAAATGACAAACTAACAATTAACAAAACAAATTACAAAAATTATTTTATGGAGCACACAAACACACATATTATGACACATAGGTGCATTTTAATGATTAACATAACGTGGGGTGAGGCTTCCAAAACTAAGTAAGAGTGCCTTTAGCCCATGAAGGTCCTTGAGCAGCCACATCTGCCTGATTATAACATATTTCCATGTGCATGTATGGATCCTTTCACATAGATGAGATCACTAACATCCAAGTTCTTGAGCACTGTGCCAGGAACACTGGGGGAAATGAAGATATTGTCCCTGCCCTCACAGTTATTAGAATCTAGTTGAAATATAGGACCAAGCTATGAAGAACAATTCACTTATTATGAGAATATTATGAGAATATTATGTGCAATATTCTCAATATGGAGAATAAGATGATGAACAAAAGATACAAAAATGTCTGCCCTCCCATTCAACAGTCCAATAAGCAATGGTATAAGAAAAGTACTAAGTTCAACATAACCACCAATAATAAAAACCAATAAGTATTTTTAATGGGGTAGAGTGAGGAGCAAAGGAGTTTGGTGTTGCCCAGATGGTCAAATACAAGTACACGGAAAGGGAGGGTATGAGCTGTGTCTGGTTGCTCAGTCACCCATTCTGGAGCCTACCCTCCTCCCCAGTGGTATACAAAGAAGCAAAAAGTCTGTTTTTGCCCACAGGGAGATAATATATATATGGATGAGATAATGTGTGTAAAAAGGCACACTGGAAACTCTCAAGTGCAATGTGAATTATGTATCTTATTATGTATGTGACACATTCTGTTTATTCACCTGAGTAGAGATACTGAAGTCACTATGGAGAAATGCATGTTCAATAATTTTCTACTCTCAATTTTTATCCAGAGGAATCTGGGTGGCTCAATGGTTAAGTGTCTGCCTTTGGCTCAGGGCATGATCCCAGAGTCCTGGAATTGAGTCCTGCGTCAGGCTCCCCATAGGGAGCCTGCTTCTCCCTCTGCCTATGTCTCTGCCTCTCTCTGTGTCTCTCATGAATAAATAAAAATCTTTAAAAAAAAAAAAAACTTATCCAGATATTCCTTCTCTGCTAAGTTAAACCAGCTTGTACATAAATATCCTAAATCCTCTTCAGTCACACTTCGAATCCCACTGAGGTACGAGATCAGTAGCTACCTCAAAATAGCATTTAGCGAAACCAAAATCATTGAGAACTTGTCCAAGGGGCTTTCCCTGATGCATTTGAGGAGAGGGGTCTGATTCACTTGCTGTTAGGAGTATCCAGACAAGGATTCCAAGGCTTGGATTCCCAAAACTATGTGGTACAGGTCCGGTGTATTTTGGCAAGACAAAGGGTCTGTTTCCTTTAGTGGTATAGCAAGCTTACCACAAGTTTACTAATGTTTCAAACAGCTTGAGCGTTGTTTCAAAACTCATGACTCAAAATAAACCCTTGAAGTAAATAGAATAATTATTAAGCCCCATCTGACAGATAAAGAAAATGAGACAAAGCAGCCTGATATGGGTTGCTCAAAATCACACTGACTGGCCATAATAAAGACATTCAGCCTTCCTGGCACATTCTAGTCTTCCTTTCACCATACCCTTTACTAAGGCCACAGTGCCAAGACAGCTAAAGACACTCCTCCCTAAATCACTAAGCCCAGGGTTGCCTCTCCTGAGATAACCAGAATTATTTTATGAGTAAATACTCACCATTAATTTCCCTCTCAGACTTCTCCTGTAACAAGCACTTGTCCAGTTGCTCAAGTAGTTCTCCCCTAGACCCTCCCTTCTCTCCCCCAAACACATACCTAAAAAACAAACACAACCAGGCACATACAGTGTGGATCTTTTCAAAGCCCATTCCTCAAGTGCCTAACTTTTAGGATAGCCAGATGTAGCCTGAAAAAATAAATAAATAAATAAACAAACAAGCAAACAATAAACCCACCACAAGTTACCCAGCTAAATTTGGATTTCATGTAAACGACAAATATTTATTTACTCTAAGTATATCCCAGGCAATATTGGGGATATGCTATGCTAAAATTTTTCTTTTTTTAAAAAAAGATTTTACTTATTTATTCATGAGAGACACACACAGAGAGAGAGAGAGAGACAGAGACAGAGACACAGGCACAGGCACAGGGAGAAGGAGGTGCTAAACCACTGAGCCACCCAGGGATCTCCTTATACTAAAAATTTTCATTGTTCATTGCAATACACAAAACTAATTGCTCAAATGGATCAGAGTCTATAAGCCTCCTAATCCAAAAAGCAAATGCTCTCTCCTAGGTCTAAACATATCTTGGTTCTACTTGTAATCAGCTGCAAAAGTACAAAGTGTGAACTCACCTGTTTAATTGTCAAAGAATCTGAGAGTGATAGAAAGTTAAAGGTAATTCTGTCCCTGAGTCCCATGAGATCACACCTAAAGTAATGAAGACTAGATGACATTTAATCTATATATGCATACAGAATGCAGAACCCTCCCTGGGAACACTGAAACTATCATAACGAGGAGGCTCTTTGCACCCTGTAGAACTCCTAGTAACTGTGAATACAGTCATTTCTCTGCAGCCCTCCTCAGTGCTACCCAAAACCCCTGCTCCCCTACCATGACAAATTCTCCCATAACAAGCCTGGCACCCTTGCTGGTACATAGTAGGCTTGATCTTTATTTATAGAAAGAATAAAATGCAATGCATATTGAGAACCATATTTCCAATAGATTACCTCAAGTAAGATGAAACTGGGAAGAATCAGAAAAAAGAAAGTTCTGGGGAGAGGCATCATTGCTTCCTTTTGCAGGATGAAATCTCCTTGAGGGCCAAAGAAAAAAGGAATCTAGCACCTAAAAAGAAACAAGTAGAACACTGATAAGGCAAATACAAGCTTTCTCCTCATAATAGCGAGTGAATAAGTATTCACTAATACATCTCAATGGTACAGAGAAAAATAGCTAATCCTATGGAGGAGAGAGTCCCCCAAGGAGAACTGAAGAGGTCCTGGGCTCATCTGTATTTCCAGTGTCAGGCAGGACTGGGGATGGCTTCCAGGGTCAAGAGCCTTTCAGAAGGATGTTGCTGAAACCTCACCTCAACCTCCTCCCAATTAGAAAAGTAGCTCCCTTCATGCCCTTAATCCTATAGTGTTCGTTTTTAGAATGAGGGGTCCTGAGAACAAGGGGAGTGAGAGAGAGCCTTTATTTCTTTATCATTTATATTTAGTGTATTAGAATGTATTTACAACTCACAACTCTTACCAACTACAGCTCAAGAGAAACAAGTTTGTGAGAGCATGTGGAGAACTGTGGAAAGCGGCAGGAAACTGCTAGGGAATCAATTGAAGGAGCATAGGATAGAGAATAGAAAGTTACTTCAGCCCACCCTGTCACTAGTTCTGGCAAGGTAAGCTACACCTAGTTAGGGAGGGAACAAACAGGAAACCCTGAGTTGGGGATCTATGCAGCGGGGTTGTGGCAGCCCACAATGGCTCTGCATCTTCAGTGAGCCTCTCCCTATACCCCTATAGGGTACCCAAACACAGACATAGGCCCTGCTCTCAGGGATCAGAGTCCAGAAGGAAGACAGACATGTCACAGGCAATTCCACACTATGAGCTGAGCAACACAGGGCGACCAGTAGGCCAAATAAACACATGCACAGAGGCTTAGCCTAGCAGTGCCAACAGCAGGAGAAAAAGAGAAAGATTTTTGAAAGAATTTCATATTGAAAAAAAAAAAGAATTTCATATTGGATTTTTCTCCAAAAAAATGCAAAATAGAGAAAAATCAGAATTTTGTTCAACTTCTTTACAGTGCATGGTTAGGAATATAGATTCTGGAGCAATTCTGCCTATATTTGAAGCACAGCTCTGCCATTTACTAGCTCCATGACCTTAGGATGAGTTTCTTAAACATTCTGGGGCTCAATTTCCTCATCCATAAGATGGGGATAGCATAGAGCATAATATGTGATTGTTGGCCATTGTGAAACTTAAATGAATTTTAACATAAAGCACCAAAGCCTGTTGTGTAACAAGTGCTCAGGAAATGTCAGCCATTATTATTATGACATATAGAGTTATATATTGCTTTTATGTTAGGTCACATATCAAAATGAAGACATCTTAATCCACTCTAGGTTTAGAAGTTCTAAAAATCTTAACATGGTCTGATGATAAATATTATGGCAGAGGTATGCCCAGGGCCATATAGTTAAGATGCCCCTAGAAGAAACTCAGACCAGAGAATCAAGGGGGCTTCCTGTAGCAACATTCTAGGCTAATTTGCACAGGTGGAGAGAAGAGAAGTAGTCTGTGTAAAGGCCAGAGGCAATATGCAGGAAATCACAAACATCTGAAAATAGCAAGAATGGGGCAGGAGGGCCACCGACAGACAACTGCCCAAGCCCAGGCAACAGTTCTGGCTTGATGCCAGGTAGCACAATGCTGAGGGAGAAGTACATTTGGCTTTTGGAGAGGGTTTCCTAACTGGGGAAACTGGTAGGACATAGTAAATGATTGATTATGAAGGTAAGGTAGAAACTGACTTCTTCCCAACTGCTGGACAGTTGTTTGGGCAGCTACAAAGTTGTTGACACCATTCGCTGAAACAGGAAACACAGGAAGAGGAGATGAGTCGGGGGTCAGAGGGTGAGGGAGGTGGGAAGAGTGCTGGAAGTGAACTAAGGTCATGACTTCCATTTGGAATTATTTACCTTTGGTATTTCTGTCAAATAGCTAAGTGTGAATGCTGGCAAGTTAACTGGATACACAGAGAAAATAATTAAAAATTCAATAGCCATCCCCTAAATTACATAGAATTCTACTGTAGAATGAATCATTCCATACAGTTTTCCTAATTCCTGGGGGATGAGAACAATTATGACAATATATGTATCAAGCGCTTACTATGCTAAGGATTTTACATACATGAACTCATGTAATCCTTAAATCAATCCTGAGAGCTACATACTGTTAGTAACCCATTTTATAGTTAAGAATACTGAGGCTTGGAGCTAAAGATTAACTGGTTTGACAACATCACATACCTGGTAAGTAGCAAATCCATTTCCCCTTTTGACAGGTGCAGAAACCGAAGGTCAAATAGGACAAGGGATGTAAACAAGACTGCAGAATCTCAGAGGCTGTGGAGGCAACTCTACACCCAAATCTGCTCCTTCAGGAGGCCGGTGCTCTTTGCATCACTCCATGAATTCAAACTGTAGGAGTCTATTATTTACAAAGGGCAAGAATGAGAAGATTATAGGGGTAGGACCAACCAGTAGCCCTGTTCAAACAAGGCAATAACTGCTTATTTCCCTCAGAACAAATGTACAGCCTCCTAAGAGTAAGGCACTTCATGTCTGCCTGGTGCTGTTGATGGTGACGATGGCGATGACAGTGAAGGAGACTGGCTGCTGCTGAGGGTGATGCTCCAGTGGTGCTAACACTTCAATTACGACACAGAGATCTCTGTGATCTTAAAGTTCTTGAGGTCAAACTTGGGACTGAGAATGATCTTTTCTCTCTAGATTGTCCAAGAGAAGCGAACTCTGGCTGGAGTTGTGTTTGCGTTCGTTCATTCATCAAATATTACAGTGGCTGAGCAACTACTTTCAGGCCCTGTGCTAGGCGTACAGAACACAGAAATGAACAAAACACACATACTCCCTGCTCTTGGGCAGCTCACAATCTTAATTAAACACTCCACCTAGTCATGCCCACTGGTTGGAAGGTGAGTGGGGAGCAGTGTCCCCACATGAAAGCTGCCCCTAAGAAGCTGGCATTTGAGGCTTTTGCTGGGTCCCACTGACCAAGGCAACACTAAGACACTAGCTGTGGGCTAGGCCTGGGTTTCCAGCCCTGGTGCTGCCAGTGGCCAGCTAGGGGACCTTGGGAAATGCATCTAGCATCTCTGGCCCTGATGTAAAATGGCTGGGCAAAAGGGAAGGGCAAAAAAGACTCAATTCATGGTTTTCAAACTCATTTTAAGCTACATTCTCATTCTTTACTCAGCGAATATTTACCTAGAGTCGATTTTGCACAAATACATGAACAACACAAATATGGCCCGAGGCCTCAGGGAGTTTGAGGTCTGGTGGAAATCGTATACCAAACCTCACTGTGTAGAAATGGAGCTAATCCTGAGATCATCTGAGGCTCTACAAAACACAGTTTAAAAAAAAAAAAAAATATATATATATATATATATATATCCACACACAGACTACTAATCTCTCAGGCTCCTTCCTGCACTGAGATTTCTTGGGTTCTCCCAAGTTGGGGAAACAACAGCAGCAGAAACTGAACATCCTATATGCCTATCTCTAGTCCTATGTTGACGGGTTATTTTCTGTAATTTTGTCCAACAAGCCCCCGGCACTCAAGCTTGTCAAGGTACTGCTGCTTTGCTCCATTGGTGTGTTCTGGGGAAGCCAGCCATTTGCATGAGACTCTCCAAGTGTCTGGTTCAAACTGGGCAGGGAAAAGAAGGCCACGTGTATTTTCATTTGGAGGCAAAAGGATTTTCATGCATTACTCCCCAAGCACAGAGCAAGCTCTGGAGAGGCTGCCATGGATATTAGCAAAAGCAAGACAAAGGGGCACAGTGTGAGTTTCTTCTGCCCAGAGAATCTTTTTTTTTTTATTATTTGAAAGAAAGGGAATGAAAGCCCAGCTCCCCTATTCCCTTGTTAGTTTTGCAAAACAAATGAGCAAATAATTTTCATTCATCGACTTTGTTTTTCCTTCCAAAGAAATCTCTCCATCCTCTCTAAGGAAGACCCATTTGAGGTTTCCTGCACACGGTCTGTCCACTTGGTAGGAAGGGATTTGATTTTTTTTTCTTTCTCACACCATTCTGTGCCAACGTGAGCCTGACCATTTCCAGATGAAACACTGCCTTTACCAGAACGAAATGTTTGCAAAAAGGTCTTTAATGAACTGAAAACGTTAATTTGAAAAGTCTCCTCTGTGGAAAGAGTGAGGCTTGGAGAGGAAAGGAAATGACACACAGCCTGTGGACTGGCAGACGGCTGGTTTCTCTCAAGTGTTTCATAAGGGGGAGATAGAGGATGGGTTAGGTTGAGATCCAAAGTGGACCCTCACTTGGAGAGCAGGACCAACATGGCAAGTCTGAGCTTCGTTCACACACTCAGCTTTGTTTTGGTATTTTAAATGTCTATACACACAGGATTCTCCTAGTGAAAAACAATCTACAGTCCCTAGGCCCCTTCCCCACCACCAGAAATTCCAGCAAATGCCCCACTGGCATTATTTCAAAGGTAATCTCAATGAGAATGATGTTCATGTTAACAGCACCAACCACCACTAACACCACTCTTTTTTAATCAAGGTGTTATGCTCCCTCCCACCCACACCACCGGTGCCACCCAGATCGCACACAGGAGGAGAAAACATGAAAGTTACAGACTCTGCTAAGAACGCTGATTATAAGTCATCGGGCAGATATAATTACAGGAATTGCTCTTCCTAGCCGAGCTGATATTTATTTCAGCATCTCTGACCCTTCACGAGGATCTTGCTGCCACCTCACCCCCGACTTTCCACCCCCACCCCCAAAGGGCTTTTCTAACTGAAAGCAAACCCCAGCCAAATCCTGCTCATACTCTCGGCCAGGTGCCAGGAAAAGTGTAAATTTTCGTGCGCTCCGGCTATTTTGCCAGAAGTCTGCAAATGTGTCTGGACACGAATGGCTGTTCCCTTTTGCGAGGCCAGGCCCAAGCACCAGGAAGTTCTAAAAGCAGCACATGGAGAGAGATCAGGTGACCAGAGAAAGGGGCAAGAACAGCCTGTCTGTGTAAGTAAGTCAGGCTCTCCTGGCATATCCTGTCTGTGGCCACAGTCAGTCACCTTATTGCCCTTAAACGGAAAAAAAAAAAAAGAAAAAGGATAATCTTTCTCAGACTCAGTATTCCAACTGTGTGCTGTTAACTCTGTTCCCAAAGGCAATCTCCCAATTCCCTACCAGGACTTCACCTTCCATAATGGAAATTAAATCAGTTAAGTTTGGAGTGTCTGCATGCATGTGATGTGTGTGTGTGTGTGTGTGTGTGTGTGTGTCTGAGAGAGACAGAGAGGCCGTCTGTAAGCATGGGCATGGCTAACTAGAGTTAACCCATGCAGCTCCTTTGGCCTTGGCAGAGATGAAAGCAAAAAAGCATTTATTTTAAAGACTGTTTGAAAGGAAGGATTTAAAAAATGTAGAAAGCAAAGATCACTCAACAAGCAGGGGGCATCATTAACCAGTCTTGCAAGCCCAGGTCACTCTTGCTGCCACTCAGGATAGACAGGCCTTCATCCTTTCGGAACCCCCGGCACCTGTGGGTAAGTAGGGCGCCACCGAGCCCCATGCAGGTCTTCTCCTCCATGTTGATGCTTTGCCTCCTCACCATGCCACAACTGGGTGGATTTCACTGCTCGGTGAAGCCTGTGGTCTGTCTCTAAATTCCCCCAGTTTTCATTCCATCCCTATTGAAGGGGGCAATAAACTTTAATGCGGAGGATGCAATTATTTGGGGGCCAGGTGTGACTTAACAAGCTTGAAAGCCTCTGAACAGAAGCAAAACCAAAGGGAAGGGTATGTTTTCCAAGTGGTTAAAAAGTGGTGTTACTCCCTTCACACCCATCCTGCCCTCCCCCACTCCCCGACTCCCATCTTGCCCTGACAAAGCAAGGGACGGATTCAAATCAAAGGGATCTGGACTTTACTTACCAGATGAATATATTAAAGTGCTCTGGCTGCTAAGTTTCTACCAAAACAGCCATGGCTAGAACAAGGGAAGGACTGGACTAAAAAGGAGGAGGTGAAAAACCCCTACAAGAAACACAGGTTTGCCTCGAATTATACAATAGACATACTTCACTAAAGTGAAATATAAATGGTTTTAATAAATGGATTCACTGTCAGTGTACTGGCTATTGTTCCTAGAGGGAAGCCTTTCATAATTTGAAAAAGAAAGAGTAGCTGCTATTTATCTTTCAGGCCAATTTGGGGTGCTAGGTAGGATATGGCATTTTTTGTAGAGGACAGCCAAATAAAAGGGTTTACGGAATTTCTTAAAATGTGAAACGCTAGCCAGAAATGTAGCTGCAAGGTACATGTACTGAAATAAACTAGAGAAGGGGAAGAGAAGGAAAAAGGAGAGAAGGAGCGAAAGAGAGAGACAGTGCCTCCTTGGGTCAATGAACCCAATTCAATGGATTAAGGTGTCTGTACCCCATCCTAAAAGGGACTGAGATGAGCAAATAGCATGCAGAGAGATGAACTGCCAAGCCAGACAACCAAAGAGAGGGGATGTTACTCTATAAAGAGCAAGGCGGAGAAAAGGAGTGAGGTCAGGAAAAATGCATGGCAGGCTGAGTGTCCTGGGAGGTTGGGGGTGGTCAGAGACCCCAGTCAAGTGTTTGAAATAGAGAAGTTAGAAAATGTGTTTTGGCGATACACAGGTGCCTCTTGTTCTCCAGCAAAGAAGATTCCAAAATAAGCTGTGCCTTTGCTACCTTGGGACCTCATGGACCAGAGGGTCATATGCCATTCTTAGGGCCACAGTACCCTTCCCTGATGGAAAAAGCTCACATCTATTTCCAACTGCAAAACCTACCTACCCACGTCCTCTCAGCCTTGAGGAGCACAACTCCATAGACAGAAGGCAGAAAAGAAGAGCCGCCAGTGAGATGCAAGAATTGACAGCAGAACAGGAAAACTTCCAAGTCATTAATTCCTAATGAAATAAAGTGCATTTCAACCTTGTAGAGGTTTTTAATGTGTTCATTTTTTTTTACATGTTTTGCTTAATTTGTTTCTTTAAGAGGGAAGTTCAAAGAGGCTGCTACTTTTTCAGATTATTTTAAGAAATCTGCTTCGGTAATTCCGTTATTCTAGGTTACTCGTGTAGCCCACGCCGACTGTCAGGGCCTCCTTGGGTATCCAGCACCCAAGAAGCTCCTCAAGTGTGCAAGGCCCAGACCCACCCCAAGGGAGATTACACTCTGGCTGTACACAAAGGGAGGAAGATCAGGCCAGGAGAAGAACCAGCACCCTTTTCTAAGAGCCATACATTGTACTCAAGAACTCCATCTACCATATTTTAATTAATCCTCACAAAAACCCATGGAGGTAGATACAATTCCCACCAGCTTGCAAAGGAGGAAGCTGAGGCCCAAGCAGGTTAAATCCCTTGCCTGAGATCACATAGCTGGTCTAGGTCTGAGCGCCCAATGATGTAGAACATGCTGCACATGCCATAAGCAGTCAGAGGAGAGCAGAGCCCGGGATGCTTCACAAACCATCTTAGCACTGCTGTGGGGGACCCAACCTGTCCAGAAGGGTGGACTGGACTCACCTGCTCGCTCAGGGGCTCTGCGAGATGCCAGTCAATCATACGTGCAACGTTCAAAAAAAAAGCACCCTTTACAAGGCACATAAAGGAAACCCGTTTTTCTATCTTTAGGTCAGTCTGTGCCTCCACAGCCATCTGCAGGGATGGAACTTGGTTTCATTAAACATGATATTTTTGTCAGCTCTCTTATGCTTTTTTGTTTTGTTTTCTCTTGCTTTCAATTAAAGGATTTTTTCCCCTCCCAGAAATTCTTTGGGGATTTGAAACCCACTTCAAGGAAAGAAGAAAAAAAAAAAAGGAAATCCATCTTAGAGTATTAGTCACTGAGATGGGTGTGAAGACAACGGGCTATAAAACTGAAACCAGCTCCATCTCCAAAAGCAAAGAACAACCTCTAACAAACTGCTTTGAATTTTAAGAACTAGAAATAATGCAGGCAAACTGGTTTGTCATTCTTAAAATGCAATAATATTTAAAAAAAAAAAAAAAAAACCTCCAAATTAACTCCCAATGGCTACAACCAAATAAAGAACTTAGGCTGGGACCTCAAGCAAAAACTAGGATTCTTTGCTGGAGAAAAATACTTAGCTATAAAGAAATAAAAGTATGAACTGGAAATAAAACAAAAATCACACAAGAACAAATGTGGTGGGCTCTGGACATCCTGCATTCCACCAGCAAGTAAACCCAATACAGAATTGACCAGTATGGTAGAGAGTCAGGGAAGAGGGCCCAGGCTTGGACTGAGTGTTGCCCACCTTGAAATCAAAGAAATGGGCATGTATGGGGTGTCTGCCCTGCATGTATGACCATCGTCTCCTCAGTCGTGATGAAATAATCTTCCTCTTATCATAGCCTTTGATCTCACAATCCCCCTTTCCCACGCTATTAAGATATCCCATGTCTCAGCAATTCAACTTTGCATACTCAAACTCCTTTTTTCCTCTCGGCCCGCACCTGCCCACACATCAGGGCTCTGCTTTGCTTTATGCCTTTGCTTTGTGCCACTTCGAAATATTTTCATTAGATGGGAGCGATCGCCGTGGCAGAGGCCACATGCCACCCCCACATGGGGAGCTCCAGCCAGCATCCCTCCTCTGTGGGGCTTGGAGAGGTATCCCAAAGGCTCCAGGCCTTCCTCAGAGAAGAGGCACTGACCCAAGGGAAGGGAAAGGTCACACTTGCTTAGCGAAGCTCCCAGGGTTCTCAGGGACTCTCTCTCTCTCTCTCCCAGGGTTCTCAGGGTCTCTCCTCTCTCTCTCTCTTTTTCTCTCTCCCTCTCCCCCAGCATTCCTGGACAAATGCTGCTGTAAGAAGCTCATTGGGGAGCTTGGCTCAAACAGAGAGCACCTACCTGTTTCTTGTCTTTTGCAAACATTTCTACTAGGTTTGCTTCATTACCCCCTCACCTCCAACTTTCTGGGTCCCTTTTTTTTTTTTAAGATTTTTTTAATTTATTCATGAGAGACACAGAAAGAGAGAGGCGGAGATATAGGCAGAGGGAGAAGCAGGGTCCATGCAGGGAGCCCGATGTGGGACTCAATCCTGGAATTTCAGGATCACACCCTGAGCCGAAGATAAATGCCCAACCGCTGATCCACTCAGGTGTCCCATCTGGGTCCCTTCCAAGACATCTGAATGTAGAGTCTATGATGCAGGCTCTGGCCTGGAAATTGCCTGGAAATCCCCTCCAGCCATCTTTGGTCTTCCCTCTAAGGAAAGGAGAGCAAAATTCTGGAATCAGGTGCACCTAGGCTCAAGTTTACCTCACTTGATTAAGGCCCCTTAATCCCTCAGTTTCCTCATCTCTAAAATGAAAATCACTCTATTTCCCTCACATGTCTTTTGCGGCAGTTACATTAAATCATATGCGTAAAGTGCCTGTGTGGTCCAGGGTCAGGCACATACTAGGTAGTGAAGCACAACGGTTCCTGCTCCAACTGCCTATACCTAGTTTACCTATATAAACTTACAATAATAATACTAAATAAAATACAATAATAATAACTAAAACTATTTATTGAGTCTTTACTACTTGCCAAGCACTAAGTACAAGTCCTAAGTATTGTACACAGATTGCGCCCTCCAAAAGAAAACCCTGTGAAGTAAGTACCACCCTTATTCCCCTTTTAGAGGCCGGGCAACAAAGGCTCAGTGCTGCCCCTTAGTAAGCTACAAACACGGAATTCACCCCCAGATCTTCTGGACTTGAAAAACCCTGTCCTACTGTGGCCATCTGCTGCTTCCTGAATTCTCACAATATTCATGAAAACTTTTTAAAAACCTTTTCTTAAAGTTTGTCTCTTAACATTTCCCATTGATTCATTCATAAACAAATCCTAGCCTGCTTGAAAAAAGAAAAATAAGTAATCTTCCCTATTCCGTGGTCATTTGCATGATCCACAGCTGTATACCACCTCGTGTATTGGCAAAGTAGGTTTCCACAAAAAGTGATTTGTCTTTTCTCCCAAACCCACATTGTAGCCTGGGAACACCTGGGAACAAACGTATTCAGATCCCTTGGGACAAGACCTAGGTCCTCATCCTAAGGCAATATCCACTCTGGCTACATCCTTTGCAAAACCCAGTTTTCATTTAACCTAAAGCACGATAAAAATTTATTATATGGGAGGTCAGCCTCCTGCATTCACCTTCAACTTTGTTCTCAAAGACCAGCTCAGATTCTTCTAGGCAGCCCTATCTTTCAGCCCAAGGCCCGAACCACATGCCCTGTTGTGTCACAGAGCCCAGAGCCTGTTCTACAGACACCATCTGGCACTTCCTTAAAGGGTTTTCTAAGTGCTTCACATGTGGACACCTTGTTGACCTAAGAAGATTATAAATTCCTCAAAGGCTGAAGTCTTGTGTTCTGCTGTTTTTTGAAACTCCTAAAGTACTTAGCCCTTCTCTAGGCATCAAGTAAACACCTAGCAGAAAGTCCATGGATGCAATTACTCCCACAAAGTGCTAACTGTATCAGTTGCCCCACAGCCACAAGCATTCCTCTGTTTTTCCATTGGAAGTTACCATCAGCCCTATCCCAGTGCCCAAACCAAACCAAAATGATGTAAGGTCCAGAAGACACCCAAACAGAGATGCAATAATCCTAGCTCCACAACCCAGGTGGTCTCCCACCTCCTCCTCATAAAGATCATCCAGCCAGTCCCATCCAACCCAGGCTCTCTTTGCTCTAAACTCTTCCTTTACAAGGAGACACAGGCATCAATCCTTCCCTCTTCTGATAATTGCACTCTCCCCAATCTCAACTGTTTGGAAACTGCTTTCCTCCCAACATAACCTAATGAACATAACATCACGGGCACCCCATCCCTCTTACTTCAATAATTGGTCCTGGGATAACCACAGGATGTATATACCATCTCATACAATGATTGAGCCAAGGATGTGCATGTGACCCAGCTTAGCCAATAGCATCCTTCCCAAAGGTTTTTGTTTTGTTTTGTTTTTACTGGAACTGACAGAGAAGCTCCTCCCTCTCTGATTATGAAACTGTAACCATGAAAGTCAGGAGCTGCCCATCTCCTTTTGGAAGAGAGAAATCAGCTGAGACTAGAGCAAATGAAGTGGACAAACAGAAGAACAGAACCTGAGAGAGTAATGACAACATTCAAGACCTGACTGCAATGATTCTTAAGGCAGCCCTTCTGTCTGAGACTAGGTCATGGGGGTTCAGATTTCCCTTTTGTTTAAGTTAGATTTCTATCACTTGTGTCCAGACAGTTCTTCTAACATATATACTTCCCAGGAGGGGCCTGTAATTTAGTGCCAAAAACAAGTACAGATGAGGCCATCCTGCAGATAAAGGTAAGTGGGTGATAGAATTGATCCAGGGGTTCCTCGTGGGCAGGGCCTCTGCTGCTCTGAGGTAGACACAGAAGGGGGGGTGGCAGGAAGTGCTTCTCAACCCACCATGGCTTGGGTCATGGCCTACAGCATCAAAGGGCTCACGACTGAAACCCCCTGAAAGCAACGCCCCTTCCTTTCCTGCTGGCCACAGGTACTGATAGGAAAGGGACTCGCGAGCCTCCTGGTTGTACCCCTGAGGCAGGGGCCTGCTCTCTCTGCTCTGGGAAGACAGGGAGCACTGGGTGGTTCCTCAGCCAGAGCCTGCTGTGTCAAGATGTCAAGATGGCACCAAAACAAAACTTTGGTATCGTCAACCTAGTATGAAAAGGTGAGCTAGGAATCAAAACTTGAGCTTCTCTTCATTTTCTCCGTTACATGGGTAGAGAAATGCCTGGTTGCCTCCCAGGCAAGGCTCGAATAAGAGCATAACAATAACTACAACCTCCTTAGTAGTCACTATGTGCTGAGCCTGTGCATGCATTAGCTCATTAAGTCCTCCCAGCAGGCACACTCAAAAAAACTCTGGTTAGATTTTTAAAATGAAATCTTACCCAAAGACAAAGAGCTAGTAAGTTGCAGAGCTTGGTGTACAAACCACATCTATCTTAACAGTTTTGTGCTTTAGTGTTTATGCCAGTCCTCTACCCAGAAGTAGCATTGCTACATTTGGGGGGAGGTGGGGGGACCAGGATACCCAACTACATTTGAATTTCAGATAAACAACAAATAATTTTTTAGTCTAACTATGTCCCATGCAAGAGTTGGAGCATATATATTAAAAGATTATTTGTCGTTTGAAATTCAAATATAATTTGGGTGGTTTTGTACTTTATCTGGCGACTCTATCTGGAGAGATCAACTGTATGAATTAACTCTGAAAATGGTAGAGCATTACACAAAGCAAAGTCCTTTTGTTACATACCCTAACCCCAGCTCTAGCAGTGACTGGCATTATTCTGGGACCGCTGCAGGACATTCATATCCACAGCTATAAGATCCAGACAAGTATCCAGCATTAGCAGCTTTATATAGCCCTTGTGGATATCAGATAAGCTCTAAACATAAAAGGTACTTGAATAAAGTTAATTGGGATTCAGAAAGAATGATACTGACCACCTTTACATCCTCTCACACACATACTTGCCTTCACAGTGGCTAGGATATCTTCTCTGGGGCCTCTTCTTCTCTTTTCCCCACCACTCAAATACCTAGATCACAAAGTCATCCCACTTGCTAAGTTTCTGGCCACTGCATGCCAGTTTAATACTAGATTCTGAGGATTTTAGTGTAGAGATATGGGCGCCAACTTCAAGGCATAACACTGTGGTTGAAGAGATAGCATACAATTTGGTGCAGGAGCATGATGAGACAGTCCCCACTTGCTGGGCACCTTGGGCTCATCAGGCACTATGCTAGCTACATACCCAGAGATGGTCCCTTATAATGCTCCCAGCCCCTCATCTAGGAATCACAGGTACCCTGCAATCTGTTGGAACACCTGGAAACCACCAGGGAGCCCCCACCCTGCTGTCAGAGGTGCCAAATGAGGCACTGGCTTCTTAATAGAATGATTAAAATCACCAACTTGAGTATTGGGAGGAGAGCTCTGCATTTTTCCATTTCTCAGATTTCTCATACAGATCACTTTAAGACCAGGCATGCTTCAGGGACATTTAGAGTGTCAAACTGGCCCAGGTCCCAAAACATGAACCCTGTCAGAACACACTGTACGACCAGGACAATAGTAGTAACCGGCTCCATTATCCCTCGTTTGTGGACAGAGTGGGAAAGACAGTGTCTGAATCCCCTTTCCCAAACCTTGCGACTGTCCTAGCGGCGCAGTTGGCTACCACCACCCAGATCACCTAGCCTTGCACTACTGGCAGGCTAATGACTGCCCTGCCCTAGGGGACTAATGCCCTGCTTTGGTCTCATCAGGGATTCCTAATCTCTTCTCATTTCCCTCCATAATTCCAGCTGATAATAGTTACCAACTTTTCTCTATGGAAGAGACCTTCTGAGATAATGCAATTCCTCGCGTTCATTAAGTGGTTAAAGGACAATATTCAACCAGGGTTTTCCAAGGTCAAAGAACAACAGAGCAAGCTACAACTACCTGAAAGAGACCACACCACTTCCAGCTTCCCACACCACTTCTCCCAACTCAGACCTCTGGCTACACTGGAAACATTATGCCGAAGCACGTTTACTGGTCCCCACACTACCAGCCTTCCAAGAATGGCTTCAACTCTGTAAGGCGAAGTTGAAACCGAAGAACCAGAAGGCTGCCCACCTCACATGCTGCTTGCGCTGAATTAGGCTCTGGAACCATCTAGTTTTACAATCCAGGAAATACGATGTGACATCTTGGATAACCGAATCCAGGAAAGAGTAAACAGGATCCTACTGGACTTGTATGTCCCGCTTTTATCACCCTCTCTTCATTTTCTGGAATATACAGTTAATCACTTCCATACTAAACATTATATCTGCTTTTAATCCCAAAGTTTTCAGTACTTCAGTAGAGTCTCTTTTATTTATTTCTTTTCTTTCTTTTTTTTTTCTTGCTCTTTCAAGGTCTTCATTTTTTCAATTTATTTATTTATTAAAGATTTTATTTATTTATTCATGAGAGACACACACAGAGAGAGAGGCAGACATACAGGCTGAAGGAGAAGCAGGCTCCCTGGGGGAGTCCGATAGGAGACTTGATCCCAGGACTCCCGGATCATGACCTGAGCCAAAGGTAGATGCTCAACCACTGAGCCACCCAGGGGCCCCTCAGGGCCTTCATTTTATACCACTAACTTGTAGTTAAAAGGCTTGTTTTTGTTGCTTCTGTATTACCTGGAGGGTTTTGTTTGATTGTCTTGTTTGTTTGTTTGTTGTGTTTTGTTACTAGCCTTAAGAGATTCTAGGATCCTAACTCTGGTTCTAATGTCTGATATTTGACCTCATTCCTAGCTTTTTGCCTCTAATACTTCCTTTCATCACCTAGAACATTTCATCTTTCCTTAACCCTCTCTGAAATCCATACCTGTGGCCATATTCCTTCCCAAAGTTAGTCTTCCCTCCATTGTGAGTTCCTAAATAAAAGGGTCAGTAAAAATTTTCCCCTCCAAATGAGATACATTCAACCAATGCCCCTTCACCATTTTCACAGTGAAACTCAGCTTAAAAATTAAACAGTTTCTGGAATTTTTCTTTCGGATGTGAGCCCATGCCAATCACGTTTGTGCTCTTTACAAATGGATGGCTAGTCTTGCCTCAGAGTGACTTCCCCTTTCAAATCCTGCTCCCAAAAAACGTTTTCTCCCTGTCAGTTTACCACTGACTGTCTGCAAATCATCCTGTGATCCCATGTAGAAAGGACATGATACACAAATAAATTTTAGTGTCCTATACTCGGGGGTTATAACTGAAAATAGATTGGTAGTCAGAAAAAAAATGATGTGTGTATAGCACAAATACAATATATGTATGATGCCACATATATGGTGCCTATGTCAATAGCCTTAAATCCAGTATGATAATCTGCAAAATAAAACAGAACATCTGACCCCAAATCCAAAGATTTTTTGAATGAGACAAGTTTCTCATGGCTAATAAAGCTATTCCTAATTGTACTTCATCCATGTGGATGCAATTACAACCTGTTTGGTACCCTACCTCAGTAAACATCCCATGTGATATTATCACTAGGGCTAACAATTATAAAGAGCTAATCATGTTAAGGAGCATATGCACCTTAATTTTTAATTCTCACCAAAACCCCATGGGGTAACTCTTCTTTAACATTCCCATTTAACATATGAGAAAACCAAGGCTTACAGGCAATTGGTAACTTGACAAAGTTCCCATAATATGGCAAGTGATAGAGAAAGAATTAGAATTTCAGCTCATCCAGCTCCAGAGCCCATCATAGCCACTTCCTCCCCACATTCCTCCCCTGAAGGGTTCCACAGAAGGCTTACATTTTAAACCTGCTGGTAGGACAGGTGTTTGGAGCCCTCCACCAGGCTGCTCACCAAGAGACTAATCAGTCAGCATGGCTGTAGTAGGTCACACTTTGCTCCCCATCTTTTGTGGAGTATAAAGATGATTAATTGCTTACACAGAAATTGATCTAACCACTGTTTTATGAAAAATGCAGGATTTCCATATCTTTAAAGGGACTTCTCAAAGAAATGTGAATCAGGGAACAAAGTAATTGAATTTTTCTGTCTTTCCTGGCATTTTTAGCTACTGATTAATGTAGAGTCCTGGGTGTTGGAAAGACTTGGAAAGATCGATAATAATATTAACCCTTATGAAAAGGTTTGTTATGAGATGGGACCGTAGCTCAGGGTCTTATATGGAAAACAATCAAAGGTTAGAGTTTTGTGGGCATCAGCTCTACTGGCAGGGGGTAGGGGTGGAGCAAACTTTCTGGCTACTATGATCTTCAGGATTTCCTCAGAACCTGAGCCTTCCCCTGGTCTAACAGCGATCTCCTCCTGTTAACATGTCACCATTAGGAAGGAGAGGAAACCGTAGGGTTGGCGACCACAGCCAGGCAACAGTAGGGGTATAATGGCGCCCTCCCCCATCACCGTCCCAGTCCAGCCGACTAATTGTCCACCCCTCAGCTCTGTCCTATTAAGAAGAATGCCCCTTGTCTCTCAGGCCACAGTTGGTCATGAGGATTAACCCCTCCCACCCCCTCACTCCCCCACCCAGGCATTCCCCCTCCTTCCAACAGTCCTCTGAGCAGACATGACTGACAAGAGTACCACAGGCGATGATGTCACAAAGAGAGGGGGCAGTGTGCCCTGTTAGACCATCTTTCACTCCAGTGGACTCGCCTTCACAGACAAATTGATTTGCAAAGGTTCAGGCTGCCAGCCCGGCCTGCTTTGCATACAGAACGCTCCCTGGTGACACAATAAAAAGTGGCCAGGCTAACAGAGGAGCACAGCGGGGTCTGGCCGGTTCAAAGTCCAAACTCCACACCCCCTCACCTCAGTCTGGTTTGAAAGGTCACTGTGTGTCTGGGAAAATAGTCGCAGGATACAATCCTTTATTAAAGGTCACTATTTTTCAACAGCACTTAACACACACTTACACACAAATTGAGACTGGAGAGGGGGAAAAAAAACTGGGGGCTGCATCGTATTGTATATTGTGCTTGCAAGATTTATGTCTTGTGGTCACCAGCAATAAACACACACTGCTTCAGTATTAAAGTTCACATTAATCCACTGATTCTGCCTCCCCTGGAAATCAGCCTCTTCTTCGCCAGGCGGACAGGGGCAACCAAGACTTTTGTTCATCTCTTTTGTTCATTCCCTATATTTTCCTTCCCTTGTTGCAAATGTTTTACTTTTGTGGATTTTTTTTAAAAAAGATTATTGCTGCCGTTGTTATTATTGACGTGCAGCCACAGAACTTTACTCTTGGTAGTTTGCTCTCTTGTGCTGTTCACGACGTGGGCCTCGCATTTGAATCCAAGACCGTGTGTCCTCACAATGGCCAAGACTCAGAGTGTGTGTCTGTGCATCTGTGTGTGTCACAGACCTTGAGAAGCAAAAGTCAAGTTCCTTTCTGCGCTGCCTGTGAAAATCCAGGGGAGCACACTCAGACTAAGCCGGTGACCATAAAGCCATCAAGGAGACTGCCAGTCCTGCCTATCCATTATGTTGTATATTTTATTTGAGTAAATACTTCCAATACAAGCAAAAATAGCAATTGTATTTTCCTCCAGTAACAGGCAGTTCATGTTTGGTTCCCAAAGAATGTTAACAATAGCAATCCCTGCACTCATAACAAAAGAGATTATCAAAGAAGTCAGCCCAAGCTGTTAGATTAATTTAAGCAAGAACTGCAAAAGAAAATATTTAGGGGAAATTCTATGAATTTCAAATAGCCGGCAAAAATATATAACGTGGAGGATTCCACTCTGCTCTGCAGCACATTTTTGCAAAGCTTTTGCCAGTGATAGGTTTCTGAGCTATCAAAAGCACATTAATTTTTTCTGATTAAAACAGCTGTGAAAATATACAAGTGTAACTGTGAAAAATCCGGGGCTTATTGGATAAAAGATTTTTAAATATGGACTTGCCAAAAGTAAAATATCTAACACGGGGAAACTAATTCTGCGTGTGCTTCTAATATTTTGGCATAAATACTTTAATCCTCTTGTCCATCCTGTTGGCACCTCATCTACAGTTGACTTGTTAAGGGCTAGTTCCTTTGTAATGTCGTCAGCACCTCTCCATAGTTATTGACTGTGCTCTCATTAAAACTGGCAAGATCACAAAACGGCAGAAGTGAGAAGAGGTGGGGATGAAGCTGGCTCCTCACTACAAAGGTATTCAGAAAGGCAAAAGAACCTAAAGGAGAAATGAAAAAAACAGGACAGAAGTGAAACTGTCTGACAAGGAGGAGGAGGAGGAGAGGGGAGGAAGGGGGAGAGAGGAGGAGGATGAAGTAGGAGAAGGAGGAAGAACAGGTGAGACAGGAGGAGGGAGGAGGTCAGGGAGAAAGGAGAGAGAGGAGGGTGAGGAGGAGCAGGAGCCTTTTGGAAATGGGGCTGGGGTTTGGTGACTCTGCTTTCGTGTTTTTGTTCATTATGAAAACACACAGGTAATCACAAAGACCAAGTTCACCCAGAGTTATGCCAGGATGTGGCATATCAATGTAGCGCCCACACTCATAGCCACAGATGGCTCATCTTTTTATCTCGTTATTTAAAACAAATGCTTTTTGGAGGAAGACGTCAATTTCTCTTGCCTTTACCCCTGATTTTGGGCTTGGCTGGCAATGATTTATTTCACCGTGGACCCAGACTCTTCATTCCCTAATCTGCTACCGTGAAAGGGGCGACCTCATGAACAAAATCACTGTGTGATTCAAAAGTATGTGTGTGTGTGGGGGGGGGGGGTACATACATAACCCAAAGAGGAGAACCACCCAAAATCCAGTTCCTCAACTCCAAAGACAATACGTAAAGATGGAGAAAAGAAGAGAAGAAGAAGAAGAAAAAAAAAAAGAAGGATGTCCTCCTTGCCCTGGCCCAGGGTTGGAGGTGGAAAACAGGTAAAGCTATGTGCTGTGCTGATCCTGCACCCGGTCCCACTCAGACAAGAGTGCTGGGATTGGGACTCCAGGTCAGACGGGAGCTGCCATGAGCTACCCATTCCCAATGTGGGGCCCACACCCAGCACTCCCCTGGCTCCGTCCAGGCAGCAATTCAGGTGCCACTGCCCCCAAAGCCAGGAGTGCTGTGGTCCCGCTGTAAACGTAAGCGCCTGGGATTCCAACCCAGAGCTCCCAACGTGTTCAAAGGCAGCACTAATGTGTAAAACGTCTGGGCTCAGCTGAGGCATCGCATCAGTCTCTGCAAATGAGGTTTTTCGGACAGCAAAGGATGAAGAGCCAGTTTCTGAGGGGGTTTGGGAATTGCTGAGCTGGGATGGTCCTTCTCTCCCCCATTCTTGACTCTCCCTCCCTCCAGCCTCCACTCCTCCCCTGACCCCTGCCAGGTGATTAATTCCAGGCCCCAAGAGGGTCTCCAGAGGGATCCACATTCACTGCAGTGACACCCAGTGCTAAGGGAGAGAGAAACAAGCAGAGGATCCTCGGCTGCCAGCTGTGGCTCGAAGCCAGTAAGTCCCTTCTGACCAGGCTGTGCCATGCCCTGATCCTAGGCAACTGGGGGCTCTGCCCCCAGGATGGGGTGCTGAGGCCACACACCGGCTTCAGTCTTGGGGTGTGAGGCTGCCCTGTGCCCTCAGAGGAGTTCAAGGCACCTTTACACAGCACAGCCATGCTTCTAAGCCCTGTTCTCCTCCTCTGCACCCTGGTGTAGCCTCCTGTCTAAGACCATGCCACTCATCTCTGCCTCCTATCCCACCCTCCCACCTCATTCCAGGAAACCTGTGGTCACATAGCCACAGGGACTACCCATCCAGGAACTTTCCAGGGAAACGGCACCTCTCACTTACTATAAGTGCTTGGCAGGTGCCTGAGAGCCCCAGATGTTTAAGCATCCGACTCTTGATTTTGGCTCAGGTCATGATCTCAGGGTCGTAATATTGAGCCCCAGGTTGGGCTTCATGATAGGCATGGACCCTGCTTAAGATCATCTCCTCTCCCTCTGCCTCTGCTCCTCCTCTGCTATGAAAGGAAAGGAAAGGAAAGGAAAGGAAAAAGGAAAGGAAAGGAAAGGAAAGGAAAGGAAAGGAAAGGAAAGGAAAGGAAAGGAAAGGAAAGGAAAGGAAAGAGAGAGGAAGGGAGGGAGGTGTTTGGACTTGTCCAGGTACTTCAAGCCCTTCAGATTATCTTTCCAGGTGGGCAGAGACTGACTAATGCAAAAGCCTCCTGTGGCAGAGCAGACCTTTAGGCCGAAAAATGAGCATCACTTTTCTCCAAGACTCACGGCTTTGGGACATTTTAGTTTTTCCGTTTTTTGCAGGTCCCAAAGAGAAGTATCCCAGATATTTTCTTACCCTTGCACTATTCAAGCCTGTAATGATTATGCAGAAGTGTGTACCCGTGTGTGTGTTTGCACGAATTCACGCTGGGGGAAATACTGAGGCAATCACCCCCTGGTCACAGGCTGAGGACAGGCAGTTTTGTGTCAGTGTGTCCAGAATGCCAGCTCTATGAGGGCAGGGATCTTTATCTGCTTTGTACACCCCTGAGCCCCAGCACCTAGAACAGCACCAGCTCGACTATCCGTGCTCAATAAATATTTACTGAAAAATGTGATATGCTGCAGAATGGGAGTGCGTGACTCAGTGGTTTCTGGTTATTTCTTTTGTCACTGATTAAAAGAAAAATCACCAGGGTAGGAGTTCAACAAGATCCTTTTTGCTTATTGGTGTGTGTGCACATGTCTGGGGGTGGGGGGGTGGCATTAGTATCTATATGGGGTTTTTTTCCCTTTGCTGCATCTGGTCCAATCCTTCCACTTCTTCAGTGCCGGGGTCATGCACCTGAGTTCTGTTATAATAGTAATTACAATGGTTTTGACAGCCTTATGAGTATAGTTCGGAAAGCAGCTGTCACAGAAATTAGCAAGTTTTGCCAACAGCTCAGCTCAAAGGTGATTGGAGCCCAGGCCGGGACAGGAGGAGTTAACTGAGATGAGTGGGGTGTTATGCAAAGCACCAAATCCCTAAACTCCCGCAAAGATCTTTGATGGCCGTGATCAATAGATTCTCAGACCACACTGACATAACCTTGTCATGCCTCAGCAAGGGTACGATGGCTAAAAAGGGGTGGGGAGGTGGAGAGGTAGGAGGAGAGGGAGGAGAGAAAACAGGGAGAGGGATAAAGATATCATGTGCCCTCCCCTCTCCTGCACCCCCAGCGCCCCTCCTTTCCACACCTACCCCCTCTTCAACAGGCATCACACAGCAAGTGACTGGTAATGGTTCTTTGGCCTTGTACAGCTTTTAAAATCCTTCAGCTGAAGCATCTCAGCTCCAATCGCCAGCAAAGCTTGAGCACCCTTGAGACCCTGGTGCAGATAATCATCATCCACTCAGTGACAAGAAGCCGAGCGCCGCTTCGGTACCAAGGAGACCGAATGTGGCAGGGCACCAAGGTGCCATCTTAGATGCATCCAAGCAGCCGCCGTGGCGGCGGCAGCAGCAGCAGCACACAAGGATGTGGATGTGTGTGCAAGTTGTTGATCCCCCCCCTTTCCTTCTTCGTCTCTATCTTCTTCTCCCTCTTTCTTCACTCTCCACAGAGAATCCTTTCTCGAGAGGGATGCTGTTAACACAGCTGCTCTTAGCAGGCTTCCCGTTACCCAGCACCTGCCGGACCAAATTGAATCCTGTAGTCAATACTGTTGGAAAGGAAAATGACATTAATTTGTGTAAAAGTGTAATCAAAAGGTGGTTGGGTGATTTTTCTTGCTTTCAGAGAAATGTGGGTTTGAGTTTATGATTATATAAAAGGGAGCCAGTCGGTCAGCAGCTTCCTGCCTTCCACCCAGCACTTCCCAAGCGCTCTTGCTGCCTTGTGACAGCATTAGAGTTAATGGTGTTGCATTATGTATACAATACACTGTGGATGGTACAGCTGGCTGGGATGGTCCTGCGGACCAGGGTGCTGATGGGTATTTACACGCCAGCTGAAAGGTGGAAGAGAGAATATCCAGAAATAAAAGAAGAGCCATCCCTAATACACACAGAACTCAAACCTCCAGCAGCTTGGAGCAGCGGGTAAATTTCCAGATCGCAAGGGCCCCCGCGTTTATATTCCCTTTTCCACCTCGGGCCTTTGGCTCACATTTTCCATTCACAGAGCTCCCTGGCAAATTGAAGATGGTCTAAACAAGGAATACCACATCCCTTGCACGTATTAAAAATAGCTCTCCAAACAGCCCAAAATATTTTCATTCCATTGTCAACTTTCCATCTCACACCTTAACAAGGGGCAGTCCTCAGAAAGAGACAGCTCTGGGCAATTGTCCTTTGCAGGCCTGTCTTTGAGACCAAGTTACCAGGCCTGAAGCCCCTGCCCAGAGCAAATGAATTTTACTATTAAGCAGTCATACAAAGGAGATGCAAGCAAAAGGTTTGCAAAAGAAAAGATGCTGTTCCATTCTGGACTCTGGGAGGAAGAGGTGGGCATTTCATGTGCAACTTTGCTATCCCCCAGGGCCAACTGAGCATTAGGCACTGACCACGGCAATGGAAGAGGTCACGGTGATGACGCCGGGGGCCTGAGAGAGTGGGAGAGGAAACCATCTTTGCCCTGAAAGTGTGGAAAGTATGCCAGGAACCAAAGCAGGGGATTTTAGGATCCCAGAGAGCCTGACAAAAGACAACTACATCTTTAAAAAAGTTATTTAAGGAATTGGCCTTATGTGGGGGTGGGGGTTGGGGGGATGCAAGAGGTAGGAGACTTATGGGAAACCTCAGGAACAGCAGGGGTGGTCCTAGTGCCTCTCTATCCTCTGTCATCCCCCACCCCAGAAGGAAAAGCTGCCCCCCTATGTGCTGCCCAAAATTTGAATTCACTTAGTTGATTCATTCATTCAATGAAATCTACTGATCCTCTACCACCTGCCATGCACTGTGCTAGGTCCTGAGGAACAAAACTGACAAAAATATCTGTCCACATGGAACTTCCATACTATCCCTCCACCAGGGATGCAGCCTTTCGAAAGACAGTGATGGAGGGGAGGTGCACCTGGGCAGCTTAGGCAGTTAAGGGTCTCCCTTCGGCTCAGGTCATGATCCCAATGTCCTGAGTTTGAGCCCCACATAGGGATCCCTGCTCAGTGGGGAGTCTGCTTCTCCCTCTCACTCTCCCTCTGCCCCTCATTCTCTCTCTCAAATAAAAAAAAATAAAAAAATAAAAAAAAAGGATAGTGAGGAGTGCAAGCAGTCTTAGGAAAGAAAACCAAGGTATAAGCAACTTATATTTGTGTTCTCTAGGAAATTTTTAGTAGCAGGGGTGGGGGATGGAGGGTGGGAAGAGCACAGGACACTAAGTCGAGAGGGAAGAAGGAAATGGGGGGGTGATGAGCTGGCCCTGGAAAGAGGGAGGAGTACAAAAGCTGAAGTCACTGAGGCAAGATGCACCCACTTTGCAATTTTGCTGATGATTAGCACTGGTAATGAAGAGGTGATCGTGCAAATATCCATGGGGGGAAGTGCCAAGATTCTGAGTTACTATTATTTTTATATGAGGCAAAAAGCTGGCAAAAATCTCTATTCAGCTGCCAATAAGCCTGCATTCCAAGGCCAGGTCTAGATACAAAGCCGCAGGGCTCTCCAATATTCAGAGCAGTACAGAATCTGTCCCCAATCTCTCAGCAGCTGGCCTCATCCTTCTTCTCCTGGGCTTCCCACAAATCTCTGTAATGCTTTAGGAGCCCAAGCATGTCAACCAGCACCCTGTTCACCGAAAAAGATCCAACAATGTGAAAATAACAATTCTTTCCCTAAAATTCTGGTGTGCTGGTTCAAAGTTATTAAAAAACTTGACCTTCATCTTCAGCCACTGCAGTATCCACGAAAGCCATGGATTTCACTCGAGCCACAGGTCATGCTTTCCCCTGGCGTGCAGAATCATTCAGAGTCCTTATGTCACAGGAAAGCCTACCTCACGTCTGAATCATGTCAGAGCTTGTGTCCAGTCACAGAGAAGAGTCCAGTCACCTCCTTGCCCTCGTGCTATTTCCAGTCCTAACATTGGAGTCATAGTCCCTTTTTTCAGCCTTCATTCCTTTACCCTCTACCTGCATCAAGACATAAGACTTTGGCGCTGTCCCATTTCTAGAAAGGTCTTTTCCCCAGTAGCTTAAAGTATCACCAATTTCCTCCTCTCATAAAAAGAAAAGAAAAAGGGGCACCTGGGTGGCTCAGTGGTTAAGCAATCTGCCTTCAGCTCAGGGCATGATCCCAGGGTCCTGGGATCAAATCCCACATCAGGCTCCCTGCAGGGAGCCTGCTCTCTCTCTGCCTATGTCTCTGCCTCTCTCTCTATGTCTCTCATGAATAAATAAAATCTTTTTAAAAATTAAAAAATTAAAAGAAAAAGCTTTCAAATTACTTCATAGGAATCAAAATGGCATCCCCCAAATGATTCAATCAATCCCTTTACAAAGTCATGTTTGTGTGTGTGTGTGAGCACAACACACTCACTCACTCACATGCGACCAACTCAAAACTATTGGCCTGAAAAACTGGCTATCCCACAGATGCCCCTTTCGACATAACTACATAAAAAGAGGTCAGGTCTCGGCCTGCAGCCTGAGCTCAGTCTGTGATCTGCCCAGGGTCACTAAAATAAAAGATCATCCAGAGAGCTGAAAGATCCAAAGTTACTCGGTGTGCACACTGCCTAGGGGTGCTGAAACAAGGTTGAAAATACAACCTGGTACGTGACGGCTATGTGGGATATTAGATTGTGGCTGGCCCAGGGTGCTGAACGGCTGGCTGATATATTGGGTGTAGGTGGTTATGCAGAGAAATGAGCTGAAGAGAAAGACCCAAATACACAGAGGGAAAGAGAGATAGGGAGAGAGATCTAGAATGAGACCGAGTGATGGAGGGAGACAGAATGAGTGACAGTGAGACAAAGAGGCAGGGAACACAAAGGCGATAGATGCCCTCTTTTCCTCAGTGTTCCCAGAGATTAGAAATGAAAGCAAAATGAATAAATCGCCATCCTGGTTGGTGATATTGGAAACTTCTTTTCTTCCTTGAGGGAAAGGAAAGCGGATGATGTCTTCTCTTTATCCAATTTTTAAACAGTCTGCAGGGAGCTGGGAGGGAAATGCAGACCAGGAAAAATAACAACAGCAAGGGTGGGGAAGAAAAGAACAGTGTATGAACTCTGAGCCACCGTGAAAGTTGGGTGGCATCAAATTGTTGTGATTTTAGGAATGATTTCTCCTCACCAGTATATTTTTTTCTTTCTCCCCTCAAACTTGTTCCCGTGGGCCCTGCTTCATTGAACCTTAGACAATAGTGACCTCAGCATAGAGACATATATCCAGGCAGCCACAGCCTGAGGCAGGAGACCAGGATGCAAAGGGCAAAGGTTTGACCCTAAGAAAAATTTCTCATGGGGGTCAGATCACATTGCCTGGCTGGAAGGATTTTTTTTTTTTCCTGATATTGTTTTCTCTCTTCAAGTGACTGATTTTCCCAGCCAAATCTTTTACTCCCGTGGATGAGAAGTGGTGTTTGCCTCTTCTGGAGTTGCGTATGCATAGCTGCCTCCTGCCGCTTTCCATGAACGCCATCACTTGCCACTTCTCCAGAGCTCCCCTGGAGACATAGCAATGCAGCCAACGCCAGGCTGCACCAGCTCCAGCCTCCCTGCAACCTCCCAACCCCCACCCTTAGGGCCCACCCACCCCATACCCCCCTTAGGGAACTCAGCATCTCTCAAAACCGTCTGGTTACACGCGGGCCAATGAGACGGCGTTTGTTAGTTGCAAATGTTCAAATTAACACTTACTCCTGTCTCTGAGTCTGCAGGGAAAACCAAGTCTGACTACTAATTACAGCTTTGGGGGGTGAAAATAAACGGAAGTGTGCCAAGTCAAGGCCTTCATGAAGAAGAAAAATGTCTTCATCTGGTTGCAGCATTTTGACATTGGAGGCCCAAGAGCTGGAGAGAGGAGTGCTGGGGCTGAAAGGGGCTGTATCCTGCTGGGGCAGAAGCACGGTGCCTCCAGGCCTTGCCCTTATACCCTGGGCATCAGACGTCCAGGGCTGGCTCACACATCTTTGCTAGTTATGTGATAGTAGCAGAGGTGGGGAGGAAGCTGTTCTAGGAATCAAGGGAAGGTCATTGAGCGGTGCAAGGACCCCCCATCATGGCCCTACACAGCTGGTCTCTTTCTTCCCTCAGAGCTCAACAGTCCCTCCACGGCACCAGACCTAGTAGAATTTCCCAGGCTTGCCTCCACTCCCTGTGAAGATTTTCCTGACTACTCAACCCTTGCAATCTCCTGCACTTTGTTTCCTTGAAATTCTTTTTTCTATCATTCTTTTACTGGTGTAACAGCTTTGTAGAGTTAGCTAACTTTTAGCTCATCCCTAATGAGATGCCTCGATCTGGGAAATACTGCACTCTCGCTAGTCTTGGGAAATTTTCAGCCATTACACCTCGTGTATTGTTTCTGCATTATTTTTCTCCTCTTGGGACTCCTATGAAACATGTGCTGGGGCTTTTTGATCAGTCCTCCAAATCTCTTAACTTTTTTTTCATGTTTTCCATCCCCTTAGCTCTTCTTGCCATATTTTGGGACATTTCCTCAGTTCAGTCTTCCAGTTTCATAATCCAATTTCATAATTGTGTGCAGTATGCTATTTGATCTTTTGTATGATTTCAAATATACCTGCACATTTTCAAATAGTCCTTCCTCCAAGATGTGGCATCTAACTCCTCTCCTCTGAGTAAGGGCTAATTCCAATGACTCTCATCTAATGAATAGGATATAGTGGATGCAATGGTGTGTAATTTCCAAGACTTGGTGACAAAGAATATCATGGTTTCCTTCCCCTTTGCTCTCTCTCTCTCTTTGATCACTAGCTGTAGGGGGAGCCAGCTGTCATGTCATGAGGACACATCAATGTGCAATTTGGAGATGCCCATGTGAGGAGGAACTGAGCTCATCTCCACCTTCCCTGTGAAGGAATCATCTTGGAAGCAGGTCCTCCAGGCCCAGTCAGGCCTTTATAGCACTGCAGATCTGGTTGACAGCTTTACCAAACCTAATGAAAGAACCAGCCAGTTATACCATTCCTGAATTCCCAGCCCCAAGAAACTGGGATAATAAATATTTATGCTTTAAGCGACTAAGTTTTGGCATGATTTGTTAACTAATATACCCACAGACTTGATTTTTTAAATTCCAGTGATGATTCCTTCACCTTTGAAGTTTTCTATGACCACCTGCTCTTGTTTCATTTACTCCTGTTCATATTTCATCATTTCCATGCTTCCCATTACCTTTGAAAACATTTAAATTATGTGTTTGAAAATGCTTTTTTATTGCTCTATCAGGTCTTTCTCTTGGATGTTGGTTCATCTATTTGCTAAGTTTGTTATTTGCCTTTCATGGTCACTTGGACTTCATGTGTGCTTTGTAATTTTTGTTTGTGAAATTATCTTTTACGAGAATTTCCTCCAGTAAATATTCAGAAGACCCATGGCAATCTTAAGAAGGTTTGAGACTCAGATCAAACCTTCCTAGTTCAAAGTAATCTGCTAACTAGCATATTTGACCTGAGCATGTAGCGCAGTTGCAGGATCCTGTCAGCCTGGGTGGTACTTCCCAGGACCTTAGCTACAACCCCAAGCAGGGAAGAAGGGTTTTCCTGCTGCCCTCTCCCAAATTTAATTGGGAGAGTATGTGTCTGGGCCTTAGCTTTATATAGTTTATGTAACTCTAGCTCCAGGTCTTCAGGATAATGGGGTCCCAGCCTAAACCCACCAATAAACCAGTCCCATCCCCAGTGCCAACAAGCCTAACAGCTTCAGCCTCCAAATTCCAGTGTGGCCCATATTGTAAATTATTTTATGGAAACCTCTCCTCTTATGACTGCTGGAAATTCCCTCTTCAGGAGTATGTTCTTGTTAAATTTTTTTCTCTTCATTTGTAAGTGTTCAAGGTAGAAAGTGGAGACTTCAGCTTGTAGCTAATGTCTTTGCTCTAACAGAAATCTTATTTGCTAACTTTCCACATTTATTTTTCCTCCCTCCTCAATCATACCATAAGCTTCTAACAGTCAGGGACAGGATTATGCCCTTTAATACTTCTCCTCATTGGAAGAGCAGAACACTTTCAATGTGGGAGCTACTCTATAAATATTTGATTGACTGACAGGTAATGTGATAGGAAGGTCTGAGAGCAAAAGGGAAATTAAATTTCTCTCATATTTCATCAGGACTACCAACCCTCAGATTTGGAACCCCCTACAAAGTTGGTTCCTAAGCTTTCTAGATTATAGATACTTTGAAAACCTAATTAGACCCTCTCTGCAGGAAAAGAAAAAGAAAAAGAAAAAGAAAAAAAAAGAAAAAGAAAAAGGAAAGAAAGAAAAAAAGAAAAGAAAAGAAAAAAGAAAAGAAAAGAAAGAAAAGAAAAGAAAAGAAAAAAAGAAAGAAAAGAAAAGAAAAGAAAAGAAAAGAAAAGAAAAGAAAAGAAAAGAAAAGAAAAGAAAAAAAGAAAAGAAAAGAAAGCAGCAACACACAAACACAAAGCTCTGCCTTGTTTCAGGGATTTAAGTAGTTTAAAAAATTAGTATTAGAATATAAAAATGTTTCTTTTTTGTGTCTCTTAATAAAATTCTTTTGTTCTCATAAGTTATTTTTTCCTGCCCCTTACCAAAGTTCCTTTTTTTAATCATTAGAAATAACCTTATCCTTCTCTTGACAGATGTGGAAGCTGAGGGCCCTAGAGCCTAAGTGACTTGCCCAAGCAAATCATAGTGTGATGTTTGGCTAGATGCAGCTCTAGGACCAGTTTTTTTCCACTATCTTGACTGCTTCTCCTCATAACTTTAGGTCTAGGTATACTACTATGTAGTAGCACCACAAAAAAAGTCAGAATTAACTTTAATCCTATCAATAAATGACACTAATTTGTTACCAATATGGAACCCATACTTCACCTTGCTTTATAAGTATTCTCTTGTTCTAGGTCTTTTGCTATGGATCAGTTAAGTCAAATGGTACATCTAGAAATGAGACCTACAATCTCAGTCCCCTTAGCCAACTGAACTCATGTCATGCTCCCATCTGTCATTCAAGGTCAATTCAGCCAACATTTATTGATGTCTGGCATTTACCAGGCACTGCTCTCAACATAGAAAACACAGAAATGGCCAAGGTCACACAGGGCTCATTGGCTAATGGAACGATAGACATGTAGACACATAACTATAATAAAATGTACATGCTAAACTAGGAATATGCACAAAGTGGAAGAGAAAATTACAATTAATTTGAAAAAAGTGAAAATTGGCTAAACCACATTCTCAATTCACCATAAAACAAATCTAGGAATTATTAACAAAATAACACCCCCTCAAATACCCTCAGATCCTTGGAATTTTAAAAATTCACTGATAAAAAATTTTCAGGGATCCCTGGGTGGCGCAGTGGTTTGGCGCCTGCCTTTGGCCCAGGGCGCGATCCTGGAGACCCGGGATCGAATCCCACGTCGGACTCCCAGTGCATGGAGCCTGCTTCTCCCTCTGCCTGTGTCTCTGCCTCTCTCTCTCTCTGTGTGACTATCATAAATAAATTTAAAAATTAAAAAAAATTTTTTTTAAATTTTTTTCAGTTAAAGGGGAAAAAGTCAGTTCAGGACGATCTATAAAAGTACAAATGTGAACTTATGAGATGCTCTCAAATCTATAGTCAGAAGACAAATAGCCTTAAATACCTTATTAGTCATTTTTAAAAAGATAAAAGTAAACTAAAATTTCAAGTCAAACGATTTAGAAAAAGAAGAAATAATTAGCGAAAATAAAACCAATGTATTAAAAAAGAAAAAGAGTTGAGACTGTAAATAAATTCAAGAGAAAAATATATTCAAAATTAGGCATAAAAGAGTATATAATCCACCAGCATGCACTTTTACTTATATAAGAATCTCATTAAAATTTTTTTTAAAAAAATTAAAAAGGGATCCCTGGGTGGCGCAGCGGTTTAGCGCCTGCCTTTGGCCCAGGGCGCGATCCTGGAGACCCGGGATCGGATCCCACGTCGGGCTCCCGGTGCATGGAGCCTGTTTCTCCCTCTGCCTATGTCTCTGCCTCTCTCTCTCTCTGTGTGACTATCATAAATAAATAAAAATTAAAATAAAAAATAAAAAATAAAAAATAAAAAATAAAAAAAAGAATCTCATGTGCCACACTACAACAAATAAAAAAATAAAATCTTTGTAAAATAGGTAATTTTCTAAGAAAATGCAGATTATCAAAATCATATCTGAAAGAAGTCAAAAAGTTGAACAAATGAATGCCATAGAAGAAAATGAAAAAGTTGACTAAGACATTAGACTCAGATGGTTTTATGGGAAGATTCTTTCAAACTTTGAAGAAATCAACTATCCTATTGCTATATAAAATGTTGCAGATCTTTAAAAAAAAAACTCCTTTGTTTATTTTGTGAAGTTAGTATAACGCCAATAAAAAAAATCTCACAAAGACAAAAATAGCACAATTAATAGTCTAACAAAGCTTTGGTAAATTTCATACTAGTATAAGTAAAAAGATCAAAACGTATCAAAGGCAGGTTAAGTATGCTCATTATTCCCACTGTAGTTGAATACTTTTTCTAGACACTTAGCCAATGCAGTAAGACAAGAAGAAATAAGAAATGCAAGCTTGAAAAGGAGATAAAATTAACACTATTTGCATAACTGAAAGTCACCAACCCAAAACACTCAAGGTAATAAACCATTGAAACTAATTACCCAGTAAATGAGACAATTACAAAATAAATCTATATAAAACAACAGCTTCTTTAAAAAGTAGCAATAACTACCCAGTACATAAAATGGGTAAAGGGGTCCATTTTCAATAGCAACAAAATACAAAGTATCTTGGAATAAATTTAACAAGAAATGTGCAAGAACTTTATAAAGGAAATGATATGCTTTACAAAGCTCCATAAAGAATACCTTGAGTACAGAAGGAATGTTATATATTGTGTCAGAAAGCTAAGATTTAATATTGGAAGGCAGTAAGTTCTCCCCAAGTTAGTGGGCTTTTACTCAAAATCACAATGGGAATTTTGGGAATCTGAAAAAAAGTGGTTTTGAATTTCAAAAACTGTTTTGAAAAATCAAGAATAATAAGGTGAAATTGAACTTCAGCTGCCAAAACAAATTATAACTCAAATAAATAAAACAGTGCAGAACAGAATAGAAAGTCCCCAAATAGGCCCAATCAGATAAGAATTTAGTCTAGGAAAAGTGTGACATTTCAAATGAACAGGAAAAGATAAAACTTTTAGGAAGCAGTTCTAGGAAAACTAGGTAACTATTTTAAATAAAATGTAAAGTTCAATTATATGGCATGACAAAACTCCAAATGGATTTTAAAAATCAAATGTTTAAAAATGATGAAAGAACAAAAATGTAGATGAATATTGATTTGATGATTGGTATGTAAAACTTTTCTATGAATAAAATAAGGAAGGAAGGAAGGAAGGAAGGAAGGAAGGAAGGAAGGAAGGAAGGAAGGAAGGAAATATGAACAGATTTAACTACATGAAAATTACTTCCAGAAATAAAAATGACAAACACTGAAGGTAAATAGTAACTAGATAAAAATATTTGCAACACATAACAGATAATACTCTCACAATCAGCTCTTGCAAGTCCATAAGGAAAATAAAAATATTAAAAATGAGCAAAGGACATGGACAAGCAGTTTGGAAAAGGAAAAATGCAAATAACATATATACATGTTTGAAATGATTAGTTTTGATAATAACCAAAGAAATTCAAATTAAAACAAGTTATCAAATTTCATTTAAACTGAAATATCCTTGGCTGGTAAGGATATAGGATAATGGCCTTTTAATTTTTATTCTGTTGGCAGAGTTATACAAATTAATATAACATTTCTGAGGAGCAATTTAGATATATATATCAAAAACCACAAAAATATTCACCCTGCTGACCCAGGATCTCCACCTCTTGAAGTTTACACCCAGTAAATGATCAAAGTTGCTTACAAAGCTGCTTACAAATATTCTTTGCAGCCTTACTTCAATAAGGTAGAATTTGCATCCTCTAAAATATGGAATAGGGCCCTAATGAAATTACTTACAGCATGTTCACATGTAAACTTATTCAATTTTACCTGTAGATTATCTAATGATCCAAGAAAATGTCTAAGACACACTCCTAAAGAAAATGTTACAAAACAGTATGCATAACATAATCTTAACTGTTTTCAAATTTTAATTATGAAATTTGTTATTAATATGCCTGGTTCACTCTCACACTGCATTGAGACTAGAATGTTCTCATCCCTGGCCGCACATTAGAATAGTCTGGGATGCTTTTACAAAATGGCCCCGCCCAAAAAAATCAAGTCAGAATCTCTGTAGGTAAGGCTGTTTTGTTTTGTTTTCCAGTTTCTCCAAGTGATTCTAATGTGCAGCCAGTATTAAAAACTACTGCTGTATAGAGCAGTGGTGCTCAACCTGGGCAATTTTGCACCTCGAGGACATTTGACCATATCTGGAGAGATTTTTTATTGTTGTCTCAACTTGGAATGAGGGGTGCTATTGATGTCTAGTGGGTGGAAGCCAGGGTTTATGGGCTGAATTTTGTTGTTTCATAATTCATATGTTGTACCTACCCCCCCCATCCCGTACCTCCAAAGTAAGGTAACTGTATTTGAGGATAAAGTCGTCAAAGGAGTAATTAAAATGAGGCCTTTAGGGTAAGCCCTGAATCCAATATGGCTGATGTCCCTATAAGAAGAGAGACACCAGAGATGTGTGTGCACAGAGAGAAGGCCATGTGAGAATACAGCAAGAAAGTGGCTACCTGCAAGCCAAAAAGAGGCCTCAAGAGAGATCAACTGTGCTGGCACCTTGATTTTGGACTTCTATTCTCCAGAACTGTGAGACAATAAAATTCTGCTGTGTAAGTACCAGTCTTGGGTGTTTTGTTGCAATGTCCCTAGTGAAAAAGGGATACTACTAAATATCATATGATGCATGGGATATTCTCTGCAACGGAGAATCATATGGCCCAAAATGTCAAGAGAAACCCTGCTCTAGAGCCTGGCTTGGTGCTGCATGTAGATAATCAGTAAATATTTTCTTGATGAGGTAAATGAGATATTTGGTAGATAAAAATTCAGCAGGAGTTGGGCACCAACTGAATGTGAAGAGAGAGGAACCAAGAATGGCAACCGGATTTCTGGCTGGACTGACCAGGTGAGTGTGGAAGGCAGAATTCAGGGGGACAAACAGTTTGGAGCAGGAAATCAGGCAGAAATTGAGGGGAGTACCCAGTGGAGGTGTTCAGTGGCCAATCCAAAATAGATTTCTAGAAATACAAACAAAGTTATAGCTGGTGTACAGGGAGAGGTTCAGCTGCTACAAAGAGATAAGACTGTCCTGGAGGAGCACCTAGCATCAGCAAAATACAACAATGGAAGCTTGAGGACCACCAATATTTAAGGAGCAGACAGGGAAATGGAGCCAGCACATGAGATGAAGGCAGAAGAGGCCAACTGAGAACCTTCACCCAAAGGCAGCCATGGAAGCTGTGGTGGTTAGTTTTATGTACCAACATGGCTATGCTATAGTACCCAATCATTCAATCAAACACTAATGTAAGTGTTGCTGGGGTATTTCATAGATGTGTTTAATATCTACAATCAGTTGACTGATGATTGACAGTATTGACAGTATTACCCTCAATAATGTGAGGAAGCCTCATCCAGTCCATTGACAGGCCTTGAGAGCGAAACTGAGTTTTGCATGCAGAAGAAACAGGGAGTGCCTCAAGGCTCCTGCCTGAGTTGCCAGCCAGCTGGACAGCCAGACAGCCTTCAGACTTGCCCATGCCCACAACTGGGTAAGTTGATCCCGTGTTCTGTTTTTCTGAAGAACCCTGGCTGAGATAGAAGCCAAGGAGGGGGCCAGGAGAAAGTGAGCTAGTGCTCTGCCCTGCACCCTTTACACACACCTGGCTGTGGCATATTGGAATGAATTAAAGACATTACTCCACACTCACAGCAAGAACTCAGGAGAGAAGAAAAGAGAGATGAGGGGGAGGGCATGGGAAGATTTCAAAAATGTGTGCCTGCCTGTGGAAATGAGGGACCAGGAGAGGGGAATGTGGATGGATGGCTGTCCCATCCTACCCCTGCCACCACTTGCTGGGCACTCACTACATCCTGGATGCTGCTTTAAGCGGTTTACTCTCATTAACCCCTACCACAAGCCTTCCAGGGGGCGAGGGGGTTCGTCGTTTTGCAGATGTGGCAACTGGACCTGAGAGACAGTAATTACTCCAGATCCTCCTCTAGTGTGGAGGGAGCTCAGATCCAAGACCAGGCCTCTCTGACTCCACACCCCTGTTATTCACGACCAACTTCGTATTGTACCAGCAGCTTGACGGAAACATTAAGAGTGGGGAAAATGGAGTTCTAAAGCTAACTCTGGCCTGACTGGCTGCAGGGCACCTACAGGCAGGTGGTGGGTGGTGAGCTGAAATAGCCCAGCCTTTGAGGTTAGACACCTGGGGCTGGATCTCAAGTTTACTATTTATTGGTTGGGTGGCCTTGGGCATGTTTTGTACTATCCCACAACTCAGCCCCCCCATCCTTAAAGCAGAGATAAGTGGTTTCTAACTTTAAAAGATTGTGTTTTCTGAGACAGCATACATAAAGCACATACCAAGTGTTCAAGCAATGGGAGTTCCAGTCCATTCTCAGTCTTTCTCTGGTCTTCAGTTTTCTCACCCATCCTGCCTCCTATAGTGTTGTTGAGCTGGTCCAATGAGATAATAAATGCCAATGTCCTTGGTAAATTCAGGGCATCACCATTATGGGAGGACAGGATGGAAACATTGCACTTAATGCAAAATTTTGCCACCAGTTGTACAAGCCTGAGGAAGTCAGGTAAAACCCCCAGGGCCTTAGTTTCTCCATCTAAAATGCTGGTATAGTGATAGCTGTTCCTTCTTCCCCTATACTTAGGGTTATGAGGACAAATGAGTGCAATTTGTAATTGTTATAAATTGGAGTTCAGGTCATGTGGTTATGTTGGACTTCTAAACAACCAGACGACATGCCCAGCCCCCAGGCCTATGCCCATAATACACACACCTCCCATAACCTATAATGGAATATCAGCCCTCTTACCTCAGCTCATTTGTTTCCTCAAGGACACACTAGCTCTAACTTCACAGAAGTTTCTTTTGTTCTTTCAACTCCTGACTCGATGCACATCTCGTGCCTCGCTCTCCCTGTCATCTTCTCTCCCAGAGTTGACATATGGCTGAACCGATATCCTTCCTCTGTTTCCTTTCTTGTTACTACATGTCCAGTGGTATTGCATAAAAGTGCTCAACGGGAAGGGTCAAGCTCAGTTTCAAGCCTGAGGTCTGGGATTTCATCAAATCCTTAACGTTTATCTGCCCTCACCATCAGCCAAATACTTCCCAATTTAGGTCTCACTCAAGTAAAGAGAAGACTGAACTGGCTGGGCTACCACATACCCTTCATTCGCCTCTGTTTTTCTTACTTAATTCCAAAGGTACAGCCTCCATCCCCACTTAGGCTGGTGTAACGGTCCCAGACAGCATGACTACTCAGAGCCAGGCAGCATTTGTACCTGAGGAGGCTGCAGGGGCTGCAGCGTGAACAGACCACCTCTGCTGGGCTGGAAGTGGGGAGGCCCACACAAAGGGCTTTTTAGGTTCAATGAAATAAGACGTCAGTTTGAGTCCCATTTCAAAAGTGCCTCACTCTCCACAGGCCTTTGACACACAGTGAATATTATTACTAATAGAACTCCCTCCGCATACCATGAACAGCCTTAACTTAGGGCTGGGGGTTACTGGCCCAACCCAAACACCAGCACTCTGGGATTCTATGTCAGCAGATGTGCTGTCCCTATCTGTTCTCCTGCTTCTTGTGCCTAAATTCATTCGGTTGCCGATAAATCCACAATGAACAACTGGGTGCAACCGCGGTACCTAGAGTGGTGCCTGAAACCAGGGAGACATTATATAAACACTTGCATAGCGAATAAACAAATGAACGATGTACAAATAAAAAGTTCAAGTGGGGAAAACAGGGTTTTGGGGTTTGGTTTTGTTTGGTTTTGTTTTGTATTTAAATGAAAGAACAGAAGAAAGAACTGTAATTTGGGTTCCAAATTAGAAGGCAACCAGGCCTAGGAAAAAGTCAGTCATTTATTTGACCATTTGGGGGCATAGCAGTCAGCCAGCAGGTATTGACTGTGGACAGCTCAAGGTAGAGCTCTAGGCAGCTTCTAGCTCCAAGAAGTTTCATCCGCCAGGTTCGAGGACATCTCCCCTGCAGCCCCTGCTCCTCATTTCTGCCTTGTTTTGCTCATCCTGCTCCACGTACACAACTGAATGAGGTTACTTAACCCTGACAGCCTTCTCTGGGGAGCAATTAAAGCCTTTAAGATCTTACCTGTGCTTCACCAGAAGTCTTCTCATTAAATAGTTACTTAAAATGTTCCCAGGGCCTAAACCATTAAGATTTAAAGGAAACAATTGGCTGCTTTTTTCCATGCCAAATCAGACCGTTGTTTAACATGGTGAGAGCTACCACTGAGGTAACTGAAGGAGAAAAAGGGGGGCATATGTTGCTGGAAAACAGAAACTTAGCAGGGAAATTAAAACCAAGACAGGTTCCGGGACCAAACCTAGTCAATGGGCTATCTTCAAGAATCGGGCTCCTGCAGTCCAAAGTCAGCACCAAACTGGCCTCCAGGACTTCCAAAGCACCTCCATCCTGCATCCCTTCTCACAAAACAGTCAGACTAGAGGCTTCATGGAGGAAGAGGCCACTGGCTTGCCTGGAGAGATGGCAAGCCAGAGAGGTGGAGCCGCAAAAGACAAGGCACAGCAGCGAGAGCAAGGCGATGAGAGTGCGCAGGGCCCAGCCAAGGCAGGAAGCTTGTTTGGAAGCAGGAGATAAAGTTCTCCTTTCTGATCATGCCCCACTCCACTGAGAGAATCTCACCCTGCGTGGGAAAGTGCTTTGGGGAACACCATAGTCATCTGTGTCTGAGTTGCGTGCAGAGCTCATTACTGAGTCATCTTGAAGTTCTGACTTGTGTGTGGCTGTTTAAGCCAGGGGTTCCAATTTATTCCAAATTTATTCAAAAATTCTAAATGGTGTCAGGTCAGATCAAAAAAATGTGTATCTTCGCCTTCAAATCTGCAGTTTATTGATCCAGGACAGGAAGAGGACTTCTCAATGGGAAAGACACATACGTCTGTTCCGAGTCCAGCGCAGAATAAATGGAAAACATCCCTGGGTTCTAAACACTTCAGGCTTCTGTTTACCAGAACTTTCTCAGAAAGAATTCTTCACTCTTCTGAGCTATGAGTTTATGCAGGCGTCAGGATAACTTGGTAATTAAGTCCCCACACAAACCAAACTCAAATGGTTTGGGCATTTTTTTTTTTTTTTTTTTTTTTTTTTTTTTGCTTTCCCTGTCATTTCCCATGAAGGTCTTCTCTCTTTGCAGGGCAGGGTACTATCAAAAGACTAAGCCCATATAAGCTGGCCTTGGACTCCTTCCAGTTCCCTGGTAGTTGCCTCCATGCTTGTGAAGACCCCACCCCCAGCAGGCACCTCTGTCATGCTGCAGTCAAGGTTGTCATCCTGGGTAATGACTCCAGGCCAAATAAAAATTTTTTAATAAAATTTTGAATTTTAATAGGGCCTTCTATAGCCATTGTCTGCAACAAACACCAGACGTATTGTTATCAATCCTTTATGTATCTGAGGACATTCTCATGGTATCAGCCCTGCATCCTCACAACTCGAACTCCTAGCTTCTTTGGCAACTAAGATACAGGACTGTGACCTGGCTCTGTCATTACCCATATCCACATAAGACTTTGTTCTGGAAATGAGCAAGTAAGCACAGTGAGGAGCTCTGCCGAGGGAATGCAGAGGCAGCAGGCCCTGAAAGACTGAGTCTGGCTCCAGACGCAAGAGTGTCTCTGCTGCTGGAGGAAGCAATACATGTGATAGAGGTGGTGAATTCCTCGCACTGAGTTCCCAGCAGCTATAATGTGGTTCCATCTTCAGACCATTTCTGGCATATGGTTGGGGCATTTTTCCTGGAAGCTTAACCTTGAACTTGCTTCTCTCCCAACTCACAATGATTCTGGTGGGAACCAAATATCACATCATAAATCCATTTTCTTCTTGAAACAGTTTGCAACCAACGGTGCTAACCATGGGCATTTTGGGAGCCAAGGGCCCAGAAGCCTAAGGGCACATAGACCTTTGACACTTGTCTCTGCTCTGTGGGGACTCTTTCCTCTGCTAGTCTTTAGTGACAGGGTAGAGGACAAGGGTCATGCCTTCCTGGAGATTTAGGGAACTCATTCTTTCAATGCAAGGCAACCCTGTAAGTTAAGAGCAATCCTTTCTTTGAATCAGTGATGTCTGCAGATGTAAGTTCCTCTGACACTCATATAAAGCTACAACACAGAAGAGCTTCAAACTGAAACCTCAGGACAGGTCACAATCTCTCTCCTCCCACCCTTCCCCAGCTACAAGTCAATCTTTACTTCACCCCTCTCCATACTCCCAGTCATCTCCTCTCTCAAACCCTTTCTCCTTCTAACCTCAAACTTGCAATCACCCCCTTTAAAGTATAATAATGAAAAATAGCTTGGAATCTTATCCTTTGAGAGAGGAATCATGCGACAGGAATCAAAGCCTTGGACTAAAGGAACAATATTCCCTGGTGAAATTCTAAGCATCGACCCAGTCAATAAAGGAAATTTGTGTTTGATATACTTTAATTTTTATCTGTTTCTTTGTTTTTAGCAATGAGGACTCCCTAGGGTGACTACAAAGCCATCACATAGGAAGGAAGGATTCTAACATTTATTGAAATATATTGTGCTGGATGCTTTTTCCCCACATTTCACATATACCCTTTGCCTTCAACACTTCAGGTGCTCCAACTACTTTGCTGCTTCTTCAATGTGCCAAGCACCATTTAGCCTCAGGCCTTTATTGTGCCATTCCCTCTCCTGGAAGCACTGTGCCCAGATACCTGCCTATCTCACTATCTCATGACCTTCAGGTCTCTGCTCAAGTATCCTTAATTAGAGACACTTTCCCCAGACCACCTGTTGGTATTTCTACTCCTGGTATTCTCATCTCCCCTTACTACTTTATTAGTTCTCTATATCACTGATCACCATATGACATATTTATTAATTTACCGTCCAGCCTCCCACCCAAATGTAAGTTCTCCAACAGCATGGATTTAGTCTTTGTTCTCAGCACTTCTTAGAAAAATCACTAGCATGTAGTAAATGGTCAATAAAATTTGTTGAACAGATGGAATTTTTACAGAATTATGTAAATGTCATTCTCATTCTCAAAGATAACAATGCTCAGAAAAATTTAATGAATTGTTCAAGATCTCCCAGCTAATCCGTGGTGAAGGCTACACCCAAACCTGAATTTGTACAACAAAGACCAAGCGTGCTCAACCCCACCACCCTAGGCAGGTTAATCATAGAAAGTATTAAGATTGATTCCCTCAGTTCCTCAGTGATATTCCAACTTCTTCCTGATCAGTAACACTTTTATTGCTTAAGGTAACACTGGTTGCTGTAACTGACAAAAACCTTCATATCTATGTGGATTAACACAATAAAAGAATCTGATACAGGTATTCTTAGTAGGAACCTCCATATGGTGAATCAAGGACCCAGGCTCTTTCTAACTTGTGGATCCACCCTCTTCAACACATGGTTCACAAAGTTGCTCTGAGAATCATTTTTATGTCAACCAACGTGAAAGGATAAGAGCATGAAAATCACATGTTGGGGAGGGAGGGAAATGTAATATGGTTATGAGCCCAGGAAGAGGAGAAAACAGGTATGTAATTAATTGCCAGCCCTAAGAAGATCCACATGCCATCTTCTATTAGTAACTCACCTTTTAGAGTGCCTCAATTGCTGAGTGGGGAGGTACCACCTAGACCTAGAATTCAGGAAGTCTTGGGTTCAAGTCCCAGGCCCACCACTGACTATTTGTTTGACCTTAGTCAATTACATACCTAAGTCTCAATTTCCTCAACTATAAAATGAGGACACTAACAGCATCTATGTCATCAGGTTGTAGAGAGGAAAAGCTGAGATAATGCTAGTTGAGTAGGTAGCACTGTCCTGACATGCAGCTATTATTAAAGGGAAAATGTTCAGGGGAAAAAAAAAAAAAAAAAAAAAAGAAAATGTTCAGGGGTCCCAAGCCTTTTATCCTGGCAGTCTTACTTCTAACCCAGCTGGTGTCCAGAGAGCCACTCTGGGTCTTAAAGCTTAGGCTAGAAAAGCTTTGTTGCTGGGACACCTGGGTGGCTCAGTGGTTGAGCATCTGCCTTGGGCTTAGGTCAGGATCTCAGGGTCCTGAGATCGAGTTCCTGCTTCTCCCTCGGCTTGTGTTTCTGCCTCTCTCCCCCGCCCCCCATAAATAAATAAATAAATAAATAAATAAATAAATAAATAAATAACCTTTAAAAAAAAAAAAGGAAAGAAAAGAAACAAAAAGCTTTGTCCTCACTTGACAGTGACCCATGAATCCTCTCTGTTGTATTTTATTGATAGTTTCTGACAAATCTTATAGCATTGGTTTGCATAAAAGTAAGTTTGAAATGTCCTTTCCATTAATAGAGGAGCTCTGCTCTTAACTAATCACACATTGGCTTTTCCTGCATTACTCATGGTGCCAGGGAGAAGAGGCCTAGCGTAGTGTGGCCTCTGGTATGGAGAGAAGGCTTGTGCAGAACAAAATGAGCAGGATTGGGGCGAGTGTGAGAGTGCTGTTTTCTCTCCTTTGTTTCCTACAAATCTAGTCAATGGGACCGAGGCCTGCTGAAAAATCGACCCATGGAGGAGGGACTGCTTCCAATTTCCCTTAGGAGTATTTTCAAAGGATTTGGGGAACCTCAGATTTTCAGAAAAATACTGATATTAAAAAAAATTTAAGTAAATTGCTCAGGGTCACCCAGTAAATGCATGGTTTGATTATGGTGGGGTCCTAATAGGAAGAGCTCTAGTCTCAGAAACTAGAGCCCCCATGCTGGTCCAACCCCATGGCCAACATCTGCAGGGGCAGCCCCAGGCTAGACTGGAATGCAGTGGTCTGTCCACTCCTATCTTCTGCTATGCCTTGTTCCATGTTCATAAAGAAAAGAAAGAAAAAAGCCTTGGTTTTGGAGTAGGTTAGCTGTCAGTTCAAATTCCTGCTTTGCCACTTAGGCAAAGTTATATTATCTCTCTGGTCTCGATTCCTTACGTGTAAAGTGAGAAAATCTATGTCAAGGGCCACCACTGTGAAAGTGGGTAACTCAAAGTAGATACCAAGTAAATGTTAGTAGTAGGAGTTTCTGACTCCACCCCTACCCTGAGATCTCTCCCATTCCTGTAGGTCTTGATGTCACCAATCAGAATTGTTCTTAAAATGTCACCCCTCTCTGAAGTATTCTCACTTTAATGTGACACACTGTGTACCTGGCAGGTAGGGGAATTTGCCGCACCTTGAATAGAGACATGCAGATATCTCTGTGACACTAATGGGGTGGGCCCAACAGAAACGCACTTAGTAGGGTCTGAGAACCTCTTGGAGGGACAACTCCTCCTGAGAGATGGAGTCAGAAATTATGATCTTCACCTAAGGGAAAGCCTTTCACAAAGAAAAGGAGTAAAGATTCTGAGTTGGAATCAATCAAACCTATCTCTATCCCAGCCACAATGGGTAGGTACTTAAGTCCTAGATAGAAAATATATAAAAGTAGAAAGAACTAAGCAGCACTTCCAATTAGAATGCAGAAAATCACAAGAGACTGTTGCTTCCATCCTAACTATGAAAAAAAAAAAAGCCAAATAAGCTGGCTTAACATAAAAACTATCAGAGAGCTATGATGCAAAGAAGTGAAAATGAACTAGATTTCAAAAAATGATCCCTTCCTGGCAAGAAGAGAGCTAGAATGCTTTCATCACTAGTAAAGCAGTAGAGAAAGAGGAATATACCATGGATGGGGATAAGGAGAAAACCACCAAACTTCTGATGAACATAGCAGCAAATTGGTTGGCATGACAGATTAGGACCTTGAGGAACTCAAGAAAAACTGTGAATCTGTACCTACCCACCAATATGCTCCCCTTGTTTTCATGTAGGCCCACAGGTAGTATGATGAGGGCCAGGAGGAAAAGAAGACTGACACAGATCCCCCTGACTCACAGCCTTCCCCAAGCACAAGGCTGAAGCTTGAGGTAGAGCAAGAAATCTTAGAGAAATCACTCTGGGGTTCTCTGTGCTTCCACTAAGTGCACTACAGCAATCCTCCAGAAGATGTGGACAGGACATCTGGGGAGAGAGAGAACTCTCAAGATGCAGAAAGTTGGAGACAAAATTGGGAAGCAAAGAATACACCCCAGTGGGGGAGGTAGAAGTTGGCAGCCAGATTGTAAAGCATAAAGAATTTTCTGGAATCTCACCAGTATTCAGACACTAAATCTTGCTAGAGTCTTAATATTCTTCTGAAACCATTTTAGGCCAGTGGCACAATGAATCTAACTTAATTTGCAATCAAGCCCAGACTCAGCTGAACTACAGATGAGATTGACTCAATCCTCCCACACATGCCCTGGAGAGCGGGGAGATGATTTCCTTTTCTGGAGATGAATATAATTTACTCTACTTGTTATTCTATATAAAACGTCGCCAAACATCAAGATATATGAAAGGTACAAAAGCGCAAGAAAATCTTACCCGTGGTCAAAAGAGGAAACAGTCAATTGAATAAGACCCAGAAATGATCCAGGTAGGGGCTTTAAAATAACAATGACAAATATTTTAAAGAATCAAGAGGGGAAAATATATGCACGAACAAGTCAAGGATTTCAGAGAACAGAAGGTAACTATAATGGAAACAACAGAAATGAAAAAAAAATCAAAAATAAAAATGTATTTAATAAACTTAACATCAAATTAGATTAGCAGGCAATGGATCAATAAACTTGAAGGCAAAATAGAAATTATCCAAACCAAAACCAAAGGTAAAATAAGGGGGAAAGAAACAGAACTGAGGGATAATATCAGATGATCTAGAAAACATTTAAGTGAAGTTCCAGAAGAGAAAAGGAAGGATAACAGGGCAAACGTGTTTTTCTTTTTTCCCTTCTTTCTTTCTTCCTTTCTTTTTCAGAAATAACAGTCAAGTACTTTCCAAAATCAACATGAAGATCCAAGAAGCTCAGTAAACCCAAGCAGGAAAAATACAAAGAAAACCACACCTTAAAATGTCACAGTTAAATTGCTGAGACTCAAAGATTAAAAGCAAATTTCATAAAAGTAGCCAGAGGAGAAAAGATATATTATTTATAGGAAACAACAATAAGAATGAGGCTAGAAAACTGAAACAACTTTCTAGTGCTGAAAAGAGGGAAAGCCTGTCAACTTAATGTACCATATCCTCTAAAAATACAGATAATATACAGACATTTTCAGATAGAATAAAAAAAAGAGAGAATTTGTCTCCAGAAATCCAGTACCACAAGAAAGACTCCCCAAATTATGTGTGTATAAAATATATTTTTATTTTATATATATTATACGAAATATATAGTATATAGTATATTATATATTAGCTTCTGTAAACATTGTTGACTTTTTAAAAAAATTGACTTTTTAAAATAAAAATAATAATACATCATGAGATTTATAGCATAAATAGAAGTAAAATATACAAAAACAAGAAGACAAAGGCAAAAGGAGGTACATGGAATTGTTGCCATAAGGCTCTTTTATATTGTTCATAAAATAGTATGAATATATTTGAAGGTAGATTATGACCATCTGGGATGCCTGGGTGGCTCAGTGGTTGAGCGTCTGCCTTCAGATCAGGTCATGATCCTGGAGTCCCAGGATCAAGTCCCACATAGGGCTTCCTGCATGGAGCCTGCTTCTCCCTCTGCCTATATCTCTGCCTCTCTCTCTCTCTCTCTCTCATGAATAAATAAATAAAATCTTAAAAAAAAACTATTATAAGAATAGAAAAAGATACTCTATATAGACATTAAATATAAGAAAGCTAACATGCTATGTTAAAATCAGACAAAGTGGGCTTCAAGACAAAACATATTACCAGAGATAGAGGATTCCATAATTATAAAAAGGGTCAATTCATTAGAAATAAATAAGAATCAATCCTAAATGTGTAGAGACTTATAACAGCATTTCAAAATTCAAAAAGCAGACCTTGACAAAACTAAATAGAAATCCACATTCATGGCTACAGATTTTAACACATCTCTCTCAGTAATTGATATAATAAACAAAAAAATCAGTAAGAATATAAGAATTGAATACCACTTTCAAATAGCTTAACATAATTGATATTTATAAAACGCTATTCCCAGATCAGAGAGAGGCAAGATGGTGATGGAATAGGGCAATCCTAGGCTTACCTCCTCCCTCAAACACAGCTAGATAAATATCAAATTATTTTGAACACCCAAGAAATTTATCTGAAAATAAATAAATAAATAAATAGATCTGAAGTGATAGAGAACAAAGCTGCACATCTACAAACCAGAAAAATGTCCCATGAAAGGTAGGAACTGCAGGGAGTTCATAGGAGAAAAGAGCTGTGGGTCCTGCCCAGGGGAGGGAGCCCTGACCACGCGGGGAGTAGCAAGCAATAAGGAGAGAGAGAAAAAGTTGGGGGTGGGGGTGGGGAAAGAGACAGAGAGTGAAAACACGGGTAGGGAACTACACAAGAAAACTATTCCCCAAAACCACTGACAGGGAAAAAGAAGAGGGTTACAATACCACCAGTTTTCTATAAACAGTGAAGCACAGATCATGAAGTTTCAGAGGTCTCACCATTGCCATACATACCTGGGGAGCTGAATTGTGCTTTGGTGGGAGAACAGAGCTGAGCCCCACCAGCAAGCAGCCTGAGGATCCTCAGGGTTACATGGGGAGAAGCAGTTCCCCTGCTTAGAGTACATTTGGTAGAGGTCAGATGGCCTCTCAGGGGGCAAAGGACCTGTGAACACCATGGAGCTATCCTACTCACCAGAATAGAAACAAAGACATTGATGGAGGATGGCACACCCTGGTGCCAGCTGTGTATTGTGATTTACCGTAAACTTTGAACTACTGCAGAGTCACATGACTGTCTTCAGTGACAAGCCAGCACCAGCCACAAAGCATGGAGACCCTCCACCAGAGGATCCATAAGGGTTGATGCCACAGGGTCTCTGAAGTGTGAGATCTTGAAACACAACTGTGCCTGAGATAAAACATAGGAGTGTTCCACCATTTGGCAGGTGGACAGCTCCGACACAGACAGGGTGAAGATGGGAATCTGACAGAAACCAAGGACAAAGGCAGGCTTACTGAGGGGTGGCATGCATTTCCTGTTCCACATAGGATAGAGAGAACAAGGTGAAGCCATTTTTGCCCCAGGCTCATCAGCTTGATCCACCTCAGTGAGCTGAACAGCAACACCAAGTGGACAATGGAGATGCTACACCAAGCTCCACCCTCCTGCGAGGGGCATGCACATCTCCACAAATCCACCTTAGAATCAGAGCAGCAGGCTCTTCGCCCAGAAGAGCAGCACAAACCCCTTGCCCACACCAAGTCTACTAATCATAGAGTGCTGCAAAGCTTCTGCTCTAAGAGACACAGGATCTAGCATCCTTTGGGGATTCTTCATCTGTTTCCTTTGGGTTGTTTTTGTCTTTGTTTTTGTTTGTTTTTTAGATACAGAAAGAGCAATTTTTAATTTTTTTAAGATTTTATTTATTTATTCATGAGACACAGAGAGAGAGAGAGAAAGAGAGAGACAGGCAGAGACACAGGCAGAGGGAGCAGCAGGCTCCATGCAGGGAGCCCAAAGTGGGACTCAATCCCAGGTCTCCAGGATCATGCCCTGGGCTGAAGGTGGCACTAAACCGCTGAGCCACCTGGGCTGCCCAATTTTTAATTTTTTAACTTATTTTATATAATTTTAAATTTTTCTTTCTTCTTTCTTTCTTCTCTTCCTTTTTACCTTTTTTCTATCAAGTTTCTCATAACAAAGCAGAATAAAATGTATGTAGGATCTATCTTCCTTTATGTATTTTATTTTAAATTTTTTTCAGTTTTTTTCATTTCTTTTTATTGAAGTTCAATTTGCCAACATATAACATCCAGTGTTCATTCTATCAAGTGTAATTTTAATTTTGTTTTAGTTTGCTTTATTTCTCCCTGAAATGACAAGATGGATATATTCACCCAAAAATACAGGGAAAAATGACTAGCAGAGATTTAATCAATGCAGATAAAAGTAAGATGTCTGAACTAGAATTTAAAACAATAGTTATAAGGGTACTGGCTGGGCTTGAAAAAAAGCATAGAAGACACTAGAGAATCCCTTATTGCAAAGATAAAAGAACTAAAGTCTAGTCAGGCCAAAATTTAAAATGCTGTAATCAAGATGCAGACCCAAAGAGATGCCATAAAAATGAGGATGGATGAATTAGGAACATATCAGTGATACAGAAGATAAAACCATGGAAAATAATGAAATTGAAAAGAAGAGGGAAACAAGTGTAATGAATCACAAAGACAGACTTAGGGAACTCAATGACTTATTAAAATGTAACAACATTCATACCATAGGAGTCCCAGAAGATGGAGAGAGAGAAAAAACGGGCAGAAGGTTTATTCAAGCAAATTATAGCTGATAACTCTCTAATATGGGGACGGATATGGGCATCAAATCCAAGAAGCACAGAGTACTGCCATTAAATTCAATAAAAGCTGACCATCCCCAAGGCATATTATAGTCAAATTCACAAAATACACAGACAAAAAAGAATTCTAAAAGCAGCAAGGGGGGAAAAGGTACTTAACCTACAGGGAAGACAGCTTAAGTTTGAAGCAGATTTGTCCACAGAAATTTAACAAGTCAGAAGAGAGTGGCAGGATATATTCAATGTGCTGAATGGGGAAAATATACAGCCAAGAATACTTTATCCAGCAAGGCTGTCATTCAGAATAGAAATAGAGATAAAGACTTTCCTGGAAAACAAAAACTAAAAGAGTTCCTGACTACCAAACCAGCCCTGCAAAAAAAATATACAGGGTAAATTTTAAGCAGGGGAAAAAAGATCAAAAGCAACAAAGACTAGAAAAGAATAGAGCCAGAAACACCAACTCTACAGGTAACACAATGACACTATATTCATATCTTTGAATAATCACTCTGGCTGTAAATGGACTAAATGCTCCAAAGACACAGGGTATCAGAGGGGTACCTGGGTAGCTCAGTCAGATAAGAATCCAACTCTTGATTATAGTTCAGATCATGATCTCTGGGTCATGGGATCAAGCTCTAAGTCAAGTCCATGCTCAGTAGAGAGTCTGCTTGAGATTCCCTCTCTCCTTCTCCCTCTGCCCCTCCCCCAATTCATGCTGTCTAAAATAAATAAATAAATAAATAAATAAATAAATAAATAAATAATAAATCTTTTTAAAAAGACATAGGGTATCAAAATGGATTTTTTTTTAAAAAGATTCATCTATATTCTGCCTACAATAGACTCATTTTAGACCTAAAGACACTTGCAGATCAAAAGGGCATGGAGAACCATCTGTCAGGTTAATGGATGTCAAAAGAAAGCCAGAGTAGCCAAACATATGAGACAATGGATGTCAAAAGAAAGCCAGGGTAGCCAGACATATCAGACAACTAGATTTTAAACCAAAGAAAGTAACAAGAGATGAAGAATGGCATTATATCATAATTAAGGGGTCTATCCATCAAGAAGATCTAAAAATTCTAATATTTATGCCCCCAGTTTGGGAGCACCCAAATATATAAATCAATTCATAATAAATATAAAGAAAGTCATTGATAATAATACAATAATAGTAGGCAACTTTAACACCCCACTTACAGCAGTGGACAGATATCTAAGCAGAAGATCAACAAGAAAACAATGGCTTTGAATGACACACTGATGGATTTCACAGATATATTCAGAGCATTTCAACCTAAACCAGCAGAATACACATAATTTTCAAGAGCACATGGAACATTATCCAGAATAGATCACCTCCTGGGTCACACAAATCAACCCTCAACCAGTATAAAAAAATCAAGATCATACCATGCATATTTTCAGACCATGATGCTATGACTCTTGAAATCAACCAAAAGAAAAAAAATTGGAAAGACCTCAAATACATAGAACATGTATTTGTAAATACATGTAAAGAACATCCTACTGAAGAATGATTGGGTTAACCAGGAAATTAAAGAAGAATTTTTTTAAAATACATGGAGACAAATGAAAATGAAAACACAACAGTTCAAAACCTATGGGATGCACCGAAGGCAGTCTTGACAAGAAACTATATTGTAATACAGGCCTACCTCAAGGAGCAAGAAAAGTATCAAATATAAAACACCTTACATCAAAAGAGCTAGTAAAGAAACAGCATATAAAGCCTAAAGCCAGCAGAAGGGAAATAATATAGAGCAGAATATAGGAAAAAACAAATAACAATAGAACAGATCAACAAAACTAAGAGCTGGCTCTTCTTAGAACCAGCTAAGTTCAATTTCAATAGAAGAACCCCAAATAAAATTGATAAACCCCTAGCCAGACTTAACAAAAAGAAAAGAGAAAGTACCCAAATAGATAAAATCATGAATGAAAGAGAGATCAGGGATGCCTGGGTGGCTCAGCAATTGAGCATCTGCCTTTGGCTAAGGGCATGATCCCGGAGTGCCAGGATCGAGTCCCACATCAGGCTCCCTGTGAGGAGTCTGCTTCTCCCTCTATGTCTCTGCCTCTCTCTGTGTGTCTCTCATGAATAAATAAAATGTAAAAAAAAAAAACAAAAATGAGAGAGAGAGAGAGGGAGAGACCACAACCAACACCACCAAATATAAAATGTTATTCCCAAAGGGGCACCTGGGTGACTCAGTGGTTGAGCATCTGCCTCTGGCTCAGGTTGTTAATCCCAGGGTCCTGGGATTGAGTTCTACATCAGGCTTCCTACAGGGAGCCTGCTTCTCCCTCTGCCTGTATCTCTGCCTCTCTCTGTTCTCTCATGAATAGACAAAATCTTAAAAAAACAAAAAAAGTTATTCCCCAAACCTGCAAATACTTATTAATAACATGTGTACCTAAAACATTCATCAAGAGAGACTATATGCTGGGCCATAAAACAAATCTGAAAAAAAGCAAGTCTCAAAATCATATCAAAGTCAAAATAATACTCTCTAATCACAATGAAATTAAATTAGATATGAATTACAAGAAGCCAGAAAATCTTGAAATGTTTCAAATTTCAAATACTCATTTCTAAATAACCTGCAAGACAAAAAAGAAATAAGAGAAATTAGAAAATATCTCTAAGTGAATAATAAAGAAAATATAACAGGAAAATTTGTGAGATACAGATAAAGCTGAGCTTAGAGGGAAATTTAGACTTATAAGTGCCTGTGTTAGGAAAGAGTTAATCAAAGACCTAAATTTTTACCTTAAGAATCAAGAAAAAAGGAGTAAATTCAAACCAACATAAAGTAGAAAGAAGTAAATAATAAAATAGCAGAAATTAATTTAAGTAGAATGGATAAAGAAATTAAAAAATTAAAAGTTGAATATTTGAAAAAATTGATAAAACATAAATCCTTAGTAAAACTGATAAAAATATTAAAGCACAAATAACCAAGGAGCAAAAGAGACACCACTGAAAATCCTACAAATAATATAAGAATAATAACGGGATGTTATGTACAAACAAATGCTAAAATATCAACAATTTCTATACATGGAAAAATTCCTTAAAAAATAAAACTTACTAAAACTCAGATAAGGAGTAAAAGAAAATAGAAATGGTCCTATGTCTATTAAAGAAATTAAACTCATAGTAAAATACCTACCAAAGAGGAAACCACCAGGCACAGATGACTTTACCAATTAATTATGTAAATATTTAAACAAGAATTAATACCCACCATATACAAGCACTTTCAGAAATTACAAAGAATATTTCCCCACTCATTTCATGAGTTTCATATAACAATGATATCAAAACATGACAAAGACATTACAAGAAAAATAAATATCCTTCATGAACATAAATGAAAAATTCTTAACAACATATTAGCAAAACCAATTTACATAGATAGATAGATAGATAGATAGACAGATAGATAGATATCATTTCCATCCAGGAATGCAAGATTGGTTTAACATTTGAAAATTGTTCAATGTAATTAAAGATGAAAAAAATTACATAATCATCTCATAAGATACAGAAAGAGCAATTAACATAATACCTATTCATTTAAAAAAATTTTCAAAAAAACATAAACCCTCTTAGCAAAGTAGGAAGATAGGAAGAGAGGGGGAAGGAACTCCCTTAATTTGATAAAAAGAATCTATAAGAAACCTATTGGTGATATCATACTTTTATCTATTCTCATCACTTCTATTCAGTATATACTAGAAGTCCTAGCCAATGTAATAAGGCAAGAAAAAAATACAACACAGGAATGTTAAAAAGAAGTAAAACCATTATTTGCAGACAATTTGCACAGTAGAAAATCCTATGGACTGTACGAAAGGAGAAGAAATAATAAACGAATTTAGCAAGGTTACATGATAAAGACTAACATACCAAAAGCAATATAGTTTCAATATAGTACTGACAAATAATTAGAAAATAATTGTTTAAATCCTTTTTAAAATAGCATTTAAAAAGCACTGAATATCTAGAAATAAATCATTTAGAAAGTATACAAGGCACAGAAAGGTTTAACAGAGAGAAATAAAAGAAGTAAAGAAATAGGGAGATATACTGTGCTCACAAGTTAGAAGACAAAATATTTTTTAAAAAGCCATTCTGTATAAATGGATCCATAGATTTGATGCCATTCCAACCAAAATTCCAGGAGGCTTTTGAAAATTTTATAAACCAAATGCAGAAGTTCTATGGGCACAGAATTACCAAAACACGTGGAAAAGAATAACAAATTTGGAGTAATTTTATTACATGATTTCACACTTTATCATAAAGTTATAGTTTGATATTAAAGAAAGAATAGACAAACAGATCAACAGAAAAATGCAGAGATTCCATAAATCAACCCATACCTATATGGTCAATTGACTTCAACTTCTGTTAAAAAGGAAAGTCTGACATCTGGTGCTAGATCAGTTAGATATCCATAAGAAAAACAAAGCCAACCTCAACATCAGCCTCACTCCTTACACAACAATTAATCAAACAAAGGTGGATTACAGGCCTAAATGTGAATAGTAGAGCTATGTAGTATCAAAAGAAAATATAGACGAATATCTTCATAATCTTTAGATAGGCAAAAATCATAGGATTGTTGTAAAAAGCATTAACCAATAAAGAATAAACTGACATGTTAGAATTAGGGCAGATCATATTTTCCAAAAATGGTTAGAGCAATATATCCAGTCCCACATGGTCTTCCAAAACATTGCCACTCCCTACTAAGTGGAGTAAATTAACCCTTCCCTGGAACCCCAGTGACTATGTAACTGCTCCAACTCTTAGGGTAAAGCAGAAGTGATTCTATGTAACTTCTGAGGCTAGGTCAGGAAAAATAAACAGCTTCCATTTGACTCTCTTTTTTGAGATGCTCTCACCTTGAGAACCCAGCAACATGAAGAGGTCATAGTATACATTCCTTCCAACAGCTCCATCTAAGGTCTAAGCTGACAGTATCAAGGGCTTGAGCGGTCAAGGCTTCAGATGATTTCAGCCCCCAGCTTTTAAGCCACCCCACCTGGCACCAAAAGGAACAGAGACGAGCTATTCCTATTGAGTCCTACCAAAATCATAGATTTGTGAACAAAATAAATGTTGTCATTATTTTAGGTAAAGAAATTGGGGGGGGGGGTAGTTTGTTAGAGTATCTGGAGCATTATCAAAAATGATTCTAGATGTCAAAAGACATCATTAAGAAAATGTATAGGCTATCCACATACTAGGAAAAAAATATTTATAATACATGACAAGGACATGTATCCAGCATATATAAAGAATACTTACAAATTAAACATTTAAAACTAACAGACTTATTTTTTTATATATATACCCAAAAGACACCTCTCAAAATATAAGATATGGTCAATTAAACATGAAAGGTGCTCAACATCATCTTGAAGTAAAATCATAATTTCACACCTACTAGCATGATTAAAATAAAAAGCACTAGCAATGCCAAACGTTGAACACAATGTGAAGCAAGCAGAATTTCACATATTGCTTGGTACAAGTGTAAAATGGTACAATCACTTTGGAGAACTGTTTAGCTGTTCCTTATAAAGTTAAATAGGGCAGCCCGGGTGGCTCAGCAGTTTAGCACCACCTTTGGTCCAGGACGTGATCTGAGAGCTGGGGTTGAGTCTCATGTCGGGCTCCCTGCATGGAGCCTGCTTCTCCCTCTGCCTGTGTCTCTCCCTCTCTCTCTCTGTCTCTCTCTCTCTGTTTTTCTCTCTCTCTCTTTCTCTGTGTGTGTGTGTGTCTCTCGTGGATAAATACATTTATTTTTAATCTTAAAAAAAAATAAAGTTAAATATACATCCACCCTATGACCTAGCAACTTCACTACTAGGTATTTACCCAAGAGAAACAAAAACATGCTTCCACAAAAAGACTTGTACAAGAATGTTAATTGCAACTTTATTCATAATAGTAAAAACTAAGAAACAACCCAAATATTCATCTATAGGAGAATAGAAAAAACAAATTGTGGCACATTTGTACAATGGGATATAACTTAACAGTAATAAAGAATGAACTCTTGATACATGCAACCACAATGGATCAATCTTGAAAATATTCTTTTAAGTAAAAAGAAGCCTAACACAAAGGATTTGTATTATATGATTCCATTTAGATGAAGTTAAAACTGATCTAAGATGACAAATTCTAAGTGGTTGCCTCTGGAGGACTGGGGAATTGACATGAAGAGAAAGTATAAGAGAAACTTCTGGGATATTCTATACCTTTTTGATTATACAAGCATATGCAATGGTTAGTATTCATTGAACTGAACATTGTATGCTGTGCATTTTACTGACTATATAAATTATACTCAATTAAAAATTACAATGAGATGTTTCTCTAAACTCTGTAACACACTGGTTCTAACAGAGAAGACTAAGGCATTGCCTGGTCCCCCGCCACTCCCCACTCACCCACAGTAGAGCAGTATACTGGCACATGGTGGCACTGAGCAGGACACTGGGGAGAGCAGCAAGACACACAACAAATATCCAAGGTCCATCAGCAAGTACAAGTGTGTTTATTCACTGTCTCTCAGAGCATCCCAAGAGTCCTAGTGTAAGTAGGAAATTTTGCAGGGGGGCCCAAGGTCATGAATTTTGCAGGTAGGAGTAATGAGCCAGACAAATGTGTGACTTCATTCATACCTGCAGGGTGGCACATCAAGTTACATCAGAAAACTGAAAAGCCTTAAAATTTCACTCCAATGAGATTGCTCATCTCACTGTATTTCCCAAGCCACCACCTTCCCACACCTCACCAACTACCTCTTTATACCCACTGATGAGTTCTGAAACTCATACCCACCATACGGGTCTTGCATGTATACATACTATTATTTTCCAAATGTGTATTTTCCATTTGCTGATTATTCAAATACAGATTAAATTAAAGGCACTACTGAATCCACTAAATCTTCTCAAACAGTAAATGTTAAAAGTAGAACTTCTATTCAGGCTGCCAATTATTTTTTAATACACAATTTTCAGGGGGTTCTTATACTTGAATAAATACTTGGAGTCAGACAGACCTGGATTCAAATTCTGGCTTTACAACTTCCTAACTGTGTGACTTTGGAAAAATTACTTTGTCTCTATGACCTTCAATTTCTCATTTGAAGAGGTAGAGGTAATGACATTTTCTACCTCATAGGGTCATTGGGGGGATTAAATGATGATATCAAAGCTTTAACACAGTACAGAACACATGTAAGGTCCAGTAAATATTAGCATTCCTCAGCAGCAACTGTAAGGCATACTAAAAATGTCTAGGACTTGAAGTCAAAAGACCTCATTCTGTTCCTAATTCTCCTCTTCTCTCTGTGATTTGAGTGTGTTCCTTTAACTGTCTGGACCTCTATTTCCTTACATGTAAAATGAGAAAGTTGAATCTAGTACTGGTGACTTCTCACCACCACTGAACATCTTCTCCTCTAGTGTGGCAGAAGGTGTCCAAGGATGGAAAGGTTATTCTCACCATCAATATAGTCCAAATACAACCCAAAGTGCAGCAAAATGTCAAAGAACAGCAGAGCTGGAGTGAGCATAGCTGCCACTTGTGCCAGTGGAGAGACAGAGAGAGTAGAGAGATAATCCAGAACAACATCCAGTAAGCAGGGAACTTGGAGTGTTGAGACAAGAATGGTCTCTCCTCTCAGGACTAGCAAATGAGTTAAAAGATATCTGTTTGTTTGTTTTGTAAATCCAAGCAAAGAGGACCTTTGGGATGGGAAAGGCATGGGTCTTTCTAGTGGGTCCATCTCTTTCCATTCCCATGGTGGCATTACTGCCACCTCAGTCAGCCCTTCAGTCTGTGCCTCAGGCAACCCTTCCTCCCTTCTATCCTAAATAGCGCAAAGGCTATCCTTCCAATGTGTAGCATTGTTATGCTTTCTTCTGCCCAGAGTCCTTCAGGGTACCCATCAGTATTGGACTTAGGCTCTTCCTTCTACCTAGAATGCTTTCTAAATTCTACTGATCCTTGGAGGCCCAGCTCAATTCTTACTGCTTCCAGGGAGCTTTTCCTCATGGGTTCTTCGACAGAATAGAGAATGCTCACTCACCTGAATATTTCAAGAATAACTCAAGCATATGCTCATAAATCTTTATTGGTTCCTCATTTTCTATTGAATTAAAAAAAAGAAATACCTCAGAATGGCACTCAGTATAATCCACAACATGATCCCCATCCAGATTTCCATGCCACTATTCCACCCCTATGTTCAGTCAATCCTGAGAATTTCCTGAACATTACGTTCTCTCCACCTGGTATTCCTGCCCTCTGAGTGTCAACATATGACCCATCCTTTGAGAGTTATTTCAAATGCTGCTGCTTTCTTTTTCTTTCTTTCTTACTGCTTCACTCTGCTTCTTTCCCTAATTTTATATTCTTTCTAAGCCCCTTTTCACTTTGTTTTTTACCCTGGGACTCTTAAAATCTCCTTGACATTTCAGTTAAAGGTGCACTTGGAGAATACTAAGGCCACTGAGGACAGACACTGACCTCTTCATGCGTTGTGATCCCTGGATTAGCACTGTCCATGCATATTACAGGGTTTAGGAAGCGACACTGGAAAGTCTGTGTCTTGTGACTGTCCAAGACCTGCCAGCATCAACTGGGAAGTCACACACAATGGCACCTAGAGTCCCTTTCAGTTCTAATCTTCCAGGACCTTGAAAGAGTTCTTTTTCTTTCCTTTTCTTTTTTCTTTCTTTCTTTTTTTTTTTTTTTTTTTTTTTTTCTTTTTTTTGAGAAGGTTCTAAAAAAATTCCTGAACTCTTTTTTCTGAATTCCTTTGGCTACTCATCACCCAATTCAGTGTGTTATTGATTGGTGTCATTGTTGTTATTTATACTTAACTTTTTGCAAAGATGAGATAGTCACACAGCTCAAAAAAATTTTGTAACTAAAAGGTACAAATCGCAACATCTCACCCCCACTCCTATCAGGTGACTGCTCAATTAACCACTTTTATTAGCATTTTGTATCCTTCCAGATTTTCTTTTATGCAAATATAAATGTATGTTCTTCTATTTTATCATGCTGACAGGAGCTTGCATTCATTTGCTTTTACAATTAATTTGGGGGTTAAATTTGCCTTGCCAGCTGCAGTGAAATTGCTGTGTGAGGTGTGAACTCCAAAGCTCCTTCATGCCCTACTACACCTAGCTCAAGGCTGGGCATACACAAATGCTTAAATGCTTTTTGGTCATCTGCCCTTCCACAACTTTCTCTGTTCTGCCTGGAGCTGAGAGCACATGCCCCACTTATGGCTCCAACGTGTTGAAGAAAGGCCTTACACTCTCACTTCCCCTGACACATTTTTAGAGAATGATCTGATTCCCAGAGGTCAGTCCAAGTTTCAATCTGTGGTATACCAAGCCTCTTGCCACCTTTCAATTTGGTGGAAGAGAAAGCATGATAGACCGACAGTCAGGAGACCAGGAGTTAGCTGCAGCTGTGTCCCCAAGTAGCTGTGCAAATCTGATCAAGTCATCTGCCCACTCCAGTCCTCTTTCTTCAAAGGCCCTTCCTTTCAGCATTGACACAGCCCCCTGTCAGGGTCTTCTAGCCTAAGCTCTGCAGACATCATGTGCAGGGGACATGAGGACGTGTTGCACCAAGAGTCCATGGGAGGCACCTAGGGCACTTCCTTGGACTGTGTCTGCTCCCTGGCTGATACTGGCCATGATGACACTGCCCTAGCTATAGTTATGAGACAGAGTGTGAGCATCTCAGGGCGAGAGTTCCCTCCCTGGCACCATAGTTAACTGTCAACACAAGACAAAACTGAGGCTTTCCTGGTAAATCAAGACAGGCCTGACTACAGGCTCCACATTAGTCCAGATATGAACCCCAAGGAGCCTAAGGGCATGTTGGGGGAGGCAAGGCCACCCATCCATGCAACCTTCAAGACCAGCACCCTTGTCACCCGCACCCTCTAAGCAGGTGGCACCAGAATGGGGAACTGTGTGGTTCCCAAGAGCCTCTGCTGGGGAATTCCTCTCAATTCCTCTCTGCTCCACTGCCCTCCCCACCTGCCTTCATCTGCCTTTAGGGACAGGAAAGAGCTGACCTGGAAGGGGACCTCCAAGGCCATCTGCCCCCCCCCCCCAATATACAGATTCAGAAACTGAGTCCAGAGAGAGGAAGTCACTCACCCAGGGCACACAGCTGCCTGAAGGGCAGAGTTTTCAATGACAAACCACCCAACAAGTGTCAGAAAAGCCAGCAGGAACTGTCTCCTGCCTTCCGGGGGCCATGTCCGCTCATCCACAGTGAGGCAGGTGTCTGACCAAGGCTGTCCTCTCCAAGCAACAGGGTGGGAAAGTGCTTCATAGGATGCAGCCAGGCAGATGCTTCTAATGGTTTCCTGTTCTGGCAGGAACCCCGGGTGGCTGATTTGGTTCTCTACACCAGTGACAAAGGCTGGCTGGTTGCCTGCCTGCCTCTGGGGGTGTAATTTGGTAAAATATATCATGACAGTTATGAACAGGACAGCCAGGGAGGAGAGCAAGGTAATAGGTTTGTCTTTAGCTGACCTGCATCAAGGGCCTGAATTGAGGCCTGAACTCAGACTGAAAAAGCTATCACGAGGATCCTTGCTCCTTATAGAGCTAGTGATCATAGGGTTTATGGAATTGTCTCCATTTATTGAGTTAGCCTCATTTCCCTCTGCCTGTTTAAATTCCTCTCTTTTTGAAAAGCAGCACAGCCTCTTCCACGGAGCCTTCTCTGATTACAACCCCCCTCAAGGTCTCTATCCTCTGAACCAGGTACCCATTATGTGCCCTGGACCACTCCTTAGAATGCATATATATCCACAATCATATGACCAAAGCTGGGAGTCTTCAAGGGGAGGCTATGGCTCTTTTTCTTTAGTGTCCTCCACAGCCCCTAGCCCCAAACAAAACACACAAAAGGTGCACAATAGCAACTTGTTGGTCAACCCATTCCAGATGAATGTCAACCCATTCCAGAGTTGGTCAACTCTTTCCACTGAAGGAAAGTGAAATCCACCAGTGTGCCACACCACAGCAGCTCAGGTCCTTCCACAGAAGACAATGGTAGCAAGTAGTCTCCAAGGGATGAGGTCCTGGAATCAGTCTTAGAACACATTCTGGTGGGCTCTACAGGGCCTCAGGGACCAGACTTGGGGCAGCAGGACCTGTGAGTCCCACCTAACCCCTCCTTCCCACTGTCACAACACAAGCATATATACACACAAATGATGTCCTTGCATTTTCTCTCCCCTGCTACCCCTAAAGTCTCTCTTCACCAAGTCTTCCTCAATGGATAAATTAGGCCAGGTATGGTTTATCCAGGGGCACATATGGGCTTGAGTAAAAGCCATGCCCCAGTCTACATGCATTACCTGGCACCAAACTCTCCCCCAGGACTTTCTCCAGCTCTAGGAAAAAGCCAGGTGAGAGCAGCTCTGTACACCCATTCTGAGAGGGATCAGAGCAAGTAAAACCTGAAATGGAGAAACTGCAGCAGTAAAAGCAAACACCACTGCATCACTGGACCTCACAGAGGCCCCTGTCAACATTTAGAAAGACCCTACCATTTCCAGACCGTTCCGGTCAATAATAATCTGGGGATGACCTTAATGCTTGATTTCCCTTTCCCTGTGATTTGTGGCTTGTGGAGCTCAAGATCCTTGAGTCCAAAACAGTGTTTGTGCTCATTAGGCAAAGTTGCAAGGCCAGGTAGCATTGGCTCTCTTCAGCCTGGCTGAGCCTGGCCCCAGCCTGAGGCAGAGAAAACCTCCTGACAAAAGGTAAGGGTCTCACAGTGACATTAATGCAGCCACATTCCACACGTGTAATATTCCTGAGTAGCAGGTAAGCCCGTAAATCCATTATTTATGACGTGAAATTGCACGCACAGTACGATGCAGATGTGTTAGCATCACCATGAGAAACTTCTCAATGTCCCTGTCTTGAGAGGTACAAATTTTACAACTCTGGCAATGCGTCACCAAACATTTCTTACATAGCTACTTCCATATGTGGTTCAAAGTGGTTGGTTATATTTAAACATAGAATTTCCCCTACCTGATTACACTGAACAAATTAAAAATGGCTCCATCATTTGCATCCAAGTTCTGGGTTTCTTACCATCGCCTTCGCTTCCCTATTGCAGCACTGAAATCAGACCTTAACTGTGTTTGTGAACAAAAACACAGGAGCCCATTTCCATTGCAGAACAGGAAGTCACAGGCAGACACCTGCATTTCTCTTTGTTGGCTGGGGGTGGGGTGAAGAGGGAGGTCAAATAGGGATGTTTCCATGCCCACATCTCAGCTTCAAGTCAGAGATTGGGAGTTCCAATCTCTGTGTGTCTGGAGCACCCATTTGCCTTTTCTAGGCTGTGACATCCTGCTCTTGCAAACAGCTCCACCACCAGCATGCTTCAACACTGGCACAAGTGAAGAAATGATCAAAGGGACTGTAGCAAATATACCAGATTATCACAAGCTTCATTGCCTTGCTGAATTGTGCTGATCTAGACACAGAATTCGCCACCTTCAGGTGCCATATTCTGTGGAGCTGAAGTTCTAAATTCAAACCTATTTCAGGTGGTTGTGAAGATTCATAGGTGAAGGCAGAAGAATAGGACATACTGTAGCAATGTATTAGCTTTGTGTGTAACTTTTAAAAATTTAGATATAGGACAGGTGGGCTTTCTACTCATATCCTACTCTTCTCATGGCAGTTGGCTATCTTATTTCCCCACACACACCCTCTGCTTTGTTCAGAACCACAATCCCACTGACTCAATGGCTCATCCTTAAACTACACCAGCCCTCCAGCCTTGTTCTTCTCTTCTTGTTCTGGAAAGAGAAATTGAAGGACCACTCTCCTATCCTGTCCCATTCTTCAGGCCTCACTGTAGCTCACCTCCTCTTTGAAGCCTCTCCCAAACCTTCGGCCCTTCACAGACCTATCTTCTCTACACTCCTGTAATGTTTTCAGCTATGCCACAACCTTGCCTGTGGAAAGACTGCTTTAATCACCTGATGACTAATCCTTTCACCCTTGGAAATCTCCAGGAGAACCCCTCTCTTATGTGTCCATGCATTCCAAACAATGCCTCACAGTCTTAAGTTGAAATCTGATAGTCAGTAAGTACCACTTTTTTGGAGGAAAAGTAGGCAGTTGCAATCAAAATTTTAAATGCATTTTGCCTCTAAGCTAGTATCCCACTTCCAGGCATCTAACCCATAGAAATACTTGCTCATGTACACAGAGACACATGTTTAAATGAGCTCACACATGGAGAGAGTTTATACTGAAACCCTGCCCACAGTAAGCATGCTATTTGGAATTACTGATAGGTGAGATGCCTGGGTAGCTCAGCGGTTGTGCATCTGCCTTCAGCTCAGGGCGTGATCCCGGGATCCAGGATCAAGTCCCACATCTGGCTCCCTGTGAGGAGCCTGCTTCTCCCTCTGCCTGTGTTTGCCTCTCTCTCTCATGAATAAATAAATAAAATATTTTTTAAAAATCACTGATAGGTGTTGCTGCTGCTATTGGTAGGAGGTTCTCTGCAAAAATCTGGAAGGAGTACAAATGGCCACAAATAGGAGAATCATTAAATAAAAAGTGGTACAGTTTTTATCATTTATCAAAAGTGGTACCAGTACAATTCTATACAGATTTTTAAAAGAATGTGGATATATATGTGCTGACATAGTAAAACATCCACATTTTTCCATTTACCTAAAAAAGCAAATTGTAAAACATGATTTTATTTTCTTAAGTACTAAATTTATAATTGTGCATGTATAGATAGTAAACACATTTGTGGAGTCATCATAGAGTCATTACTAAGAGCATAGCTGCAGACTCAGACCACCTGGGCATCAATCTGTCTTCATTTCCTACCCACTATGTGATCCCCCCAAAATTATTGGACTTCTCAGTGCCTCAGTGCCCTCATCTGTCAAATGGAGAAAGAAATAACATCTTTCTCATAGGACTAATGTATGGACTAAATTAAACTAATGAGTTCATACATGTAGAGAGGATGTAGAAGAGTGGCTGGCACATAGAAAGCTCCCAATCAAATTAGTTGTCATCGGTATTATCCTCTGTAAAGAAAAAAAGAGAAGGGATAAACCACCGTTAACAGTGGTTTCCTCCAGAGAAAGAAATTGGAGGAGAGGAAACTTTCTTGTTTTTTACCACAAGCAGTGTAACTTCTATAATATAAAGATGCCACCGACCTGCCAACAGGTTGCAGGTTTGGCTCATCAGGTCAACTGCTATCAGAGGTGATGTGAGATGTCAGGACACAGGGCCACAAGCCACTGCTTCCCCGTTTCTAAATCCTCATTCTAACTCCAACCCAAGCCAGAAAATAAAAAACAAAAGATGTTATTGCCAGCTGCTGCCCCCCCCTTCCCACACACATTCTGCAACCCCACAATGTGCTAAAAAATTAAGAACATCTGTTTGGGGGGAAAAAAGCATCAATTACTATTTTAAACAGGAAGAAAGGGAACAGGAAGTAAATTGGTGACCAATGTATTTTTATTCCTACATCTTGACTGCCAAGGTAGGATCTAGTACCACTTTAATAATCAACTTCCTGCAGTAGAAGATGGGTCTAAGTACTACTTATTACTGCCTCCACCTTGCCAATCCCCTGCTCTTTCCTGACATCTTCCCAGCCAACCCCAGTCTCCAGCATTCTCTATCTCCCCCTCTTAGAGGAGTGCTTTGGCCTCCTGCACCTAGGATATTCTTGTCCTGGTGTCACACATTATGATTTAACATATGCACCTTGTACAGTCAAGAACATTGAAGACAGGAGTCTCTACCTTGAGTTTCATTTGTCTCCACCACTTCTTGGCACAATTAATCCCACTGGCCACACCACAAAATCCAAACCCCTTAGCCCGACCCCAAGGCCTCTTCCTCCTAGCTCCACACTCCTTTTCCAGCTCCAGCTCCTATTACTCTCTTACATGATCCCCTCTCTTTCTGGTGTTGCTTGTTGTCAAGCTGGCCAAGTCCCCATCCCTCAGTTCTACCTTTTGCTTTCCACTTATTTTTTTAAGATCATTTATTTGAGACAGAGAGAGAAAGAGCACAAGCAGGAGCGGCAGTGGGGGAGAGACAGAGACAGAGAGAATCTTAAGTGGACTCCATGCTGAGTGCAGACCCCAACACAGGGCTCAATCTCACACTATCCACTTCTACTTCCACGGCTGCTGTTCCACTTATATTCACCATTTTTGTGCTGTCAGCAACTCTTCTCTTGCTCTTTACATACCCACATCTCACCATCCCTTCAGACCAATTTCCACCACATGGTGGTCCCTGACCAGTACATAATGATCTCTTTGCACTCTGCACCCCTCATCTGTGCATGACAACCCAACGCACACGATCTATCCTTGGAATGAGTAGAGCTTGTCTCCTCGACCAGGTGGCAAATTCCTGGAAGGCAGGACACCTGTCAAGGTTCTTTTCCTTTTTTATACTGGGCATGGGAAGAGTAGGGTGGAGGAAAGTTGGGAATTGGGAGAAGGGGAGGTAGGAATCTTCCCCCAAAAAGCTAAAGTGAAGTTTCATTTAGTAGTGAAATCTCTATTGACAGCTTGCTAACTTCTCATGGCAAACTTTTCTTATTTGACTTTGTGTTCATTTTTCTAGCTAAAAAAGGAAAAAAATAAAAAGATTGTTAAAAATTAAATCCAAAACTTTCAGCTCTGATAAGATGAATTTTCTCAAATGCCAATAATTCCACATGGCTTGTCTAAAATTAGAGAGAGAGAAGTGACCAGGATTTTTAATAGATTGGCTTTCATAGTAGATGCAAGATAGTCAAAATCTATTTAAATGACTTTCTCAGGGAACTGGAGCAGCAGGCAATGCATCAGACGCCAGAAGTCCATTTGAATATTATACTAAGGGAAGGGAATTCATTTGGTCAAGATGCTAAAATGAACAGGCAGGGACAGAAATGCCCTGGAGAAGTACTGGGTGTTTCATCTTGAATCCATTTGTAAAATAAACACATTTATTTACCAAGTTTAGTACTTCAACTATTTTCTGGAATCAGTACTTGCACAAATCTAGGCTGGGATTGGCCAACTTGGAATTAAAAAGTGACCAAAACTACAAAATTAATTTGACACTCCTCAATTTCCTTGTTTAGAAACACAAAGCAAATCCTAATCAATTGGAAGTTTATCCAGTATTTCAGTCTACTACTTGGAAATTGTCATAGTGCACTGGCAAACAGCAGCCCTTAGCGCCTCCAGCCCCAATGTACTTGTGATGGTCCAGGCGGCAGTTATTTATGAGCTTACAATGCAAACATACTAACTCCTTTCTTCTGCAGGAAGAACTTGCATTCCCACTGAACACCCACCTACTACTGTCTTACAGATGGTCCTAACCCTGAGATCTCAAACCTTCTATGGGAAACACAGAGGCGCACATACACACACACACACACACACACACACACACACACACACACACACCCTGCTCAGGCCCGACTCTACCTAGACACTTTTTAAATTGCTTTTCCAGTAGGATCCCAGGAAAGGGTTCCATTTCACTACCACCCACACATGGCCAAGATATGACTGGTTTGACAATCTATAGCCTCTCTGGTCCTGCAGGGGTCCTCGGGGTAACTCTGCCCCCCCCCCCCCCCCCCCCGTCTGGTTAATGACCCCTTGTGGGCTTTGGACTGGGTGTTTGGTATCCTGACTTTCCTGTAGCCAGCAGAGGCAGGAAGACCACACAGTATCAGACATAACATCCCACAAGATGAGGTGTGGCACAACAGACCTACTGTGTTGGCAATTTAGGGCTGGCTGGTGAGGATGTCATTTAATGGCTCAGGAACTCACCAGCCGGTTTCTTTATTGAATGCCTTCCTCCTCACCTCTGAGTAATGGAACTCCTGCAGGCAGGCCCGGCTCTTCCCTGTAGCTCTCAAAGGTTACAGAAGCCCCCTTTCCCCCTTGCAAACTCTTTCAGCAATAGCCTGCCCTGTTCTCCCCCATATTGTCAACAGTTCATAGCTGAAGCCTCAGTGGAATATCCCATCCAATTTCCCATAAAATGGGACATGAAAATAAACACACATATTGTATGTTGGTTTACATTTCCTGCACAGACCCAGCAGGGGCGACAGGAAAGACATTAAGGAAACTATTTCTAAAGCAATGGGCTACATTTTAGCAAGAATACTCTCACTGACCCTAAAAAGAAAGCCATTCAGAAGCCTAAAATCCCATATAATTCTTTGAAAACGTTCTTGAACATTCCCATTTTAATTTCCAAAATCAATACGGCTTGCTAGTGCTCCATGTTCAATGACAACAATTCATATTGATGGGGAGGGAGGTATGAACATTTTTCTATTGAATGGAAAATTTGGTTATTTTTAAGGACATTATTCCAAGAGAGAAAAAGGTCTTAAGTCCACTGCACCTGACAGAGTATTGTTTTGTTCCTAGAAGGCTGGTTTCTCTTGACATCTCTGCCCTCATTAAAAAAGCATATCACGGTTGTCGCCTTTATGTTTTCAGTCATGCAGTTTCAAGACCCAAAACAGAATGTTATCATTTATTTTTCTCCTGAAGAAAGGAATGCTGCTTGCATGCATACCCAACACCAAAAATTCAAGAGAACATTCCTGCCACACCTCTCCAGTTCAAAGCACCTGGCAAGTCTGAGTTGGTGAGGTGTCTGAACTACAGAATAGTAAAGGCTATTTTCTATCTTTCAAGTAAATTCACTAACTAGATAATAATTACTTGCCATTAGCACATTAATATTATATGTAAGTGGTACTACTAAAGTGCCAGAAAACAGTTTGTCCACAGATAAATGGTCCCTCCTGCAGTCTTGTTCATACTGTTAATCTGCTCAGCAAAGCCTTTCCTCATGGACTGTGCAAACATCAGCACCAGGTGCCATGCCAGGAAACCACACACATAGTCCAATGCCACGTTGGGACACTCTAGCCTTACAGAGAAATTTCCTCTTCACTGACTCTTCCTTGAGGACCTGTGCTTTTTCTCATCTCAAAAGGCAAAATTGAAAGATCAAGCTCAGAGCATGGGGCTACAGGGCTAGGGGCACTACTAGCCTGTTTTTGGGCCAGGGCTTCAGCCAGAAGGGCTAACAGAACCCCATGATTGGTGTGGCAGATTTCAGGAGGACAGGAATCTCATGATGGGGCCTGGGGCCAAAGCCCTGTGAAAATCAACAGGATGCCTTTGCCAAGAGAGCCCACTCTGCATACCTCCCTTGATTTCATGTTTAGGATCCTGGTTAAATGGCTATTCAGGTCATCACAACTAATTTAATGGGTGAAGAAACTCCTAAGAGCTAATAAGTGAAAATTCAGAACATAAGAAGCTAAAATAATCCACATACAAATGACAAGTCTTCGATTGACTATATGCACATCCAGACATTATCATTAACCAAGAAGAGTTAAAACTGACTGAAGTCTTGCCCCTTCTTACAGTTGCATATGACTACTAATATCTAGCACCATTATTAGAGATGTCTGAATTTAACATTATACATACAATAAAATCCATACTCTAAAGATATTAAAATTCAAATCAGACAAATAAATCTTTCTCAGCTCTGATAAGAAATTCAGTAGGGTGATTGGCTCAAAGGTCATGTGACTTCCTACCCTTCACTCAGAGAAGAGTAAAATCACACTTCTGGGGACCCAAGTTGGAGGTTGATGTAAAGAATCCCAAGCAGAAGTTTGAAGTTTCCTGATTTTATTTAAAATTAATGCAAAATTTTCAATTTATTTAAAATAAATGTAAATTTTAACTCCATAACGTAATAATAATCTTTCTATCAGTTTACTTTTCCTCAAAAAAAAAATTTTTGTTTTTAATGGAAGAAGGAGCCAATGCAGTATAGCTAGTCTTTATTGGAAAGAAGAAACTTTGCAGCACATTTTAAATAAGTTAGTGCAAAGGCTCAGTGGGCCAGCTGGTGGAGCACTAGTTTCCAATGGATTCTACAACTAGGGCCTTGCTGGGCCTTGCCTTTGTGGAGCCAGAACCAGATGATTGACAGTATTATCCTCCTCACAGATGCAGCCCATGATTCACTTGCCAGTGATAGATGGGACTAAATGAGGGTCTTTGCTGGTGTGTGAAGCTGCCTTTGGGAGCTAACATATTATATGCAGCCATCCTGACCTCCCTTTCCAGCCTAGTCGCCTGATCTTTATCATCACCTCTAGAAGCCATGGAGTGCACCATGGTGACCCCATTGGGATTGTGGGCCCTGAGGACCTGCACAGCCAGCATTCCAACTCCACAAAGTAACCTTGAAGCCATGATGCCCACTACAAACAGCAACACTTCCTCAAAAATTCTTAAATAAATAAATGCCCCAGGAAAATCACCATGTTGATCCTACAGCCCCAAGGTTTACCCAACATACCACCACCTCACCCCACATACCCCGGTTTGAGAAGAAAAGTAACAGTGGAACCAAAGTAGAATTCTGAATCTTGGAAAGAGAAGTGAAAACAATGCTTACCAAAGCAGGGGAAGAACAAAGGATACTGATTATATTTTTTTCCACAACCATTTTCCATAGCCACTGATAGAAAATGATTAAAATATTATGCTGGCTTGTCATGAGGTTTCACACTGAGGTGTGTTCATTTGGCACATGGAGAGTCCTCTTCCTTGGGGACTATCATAATTTGGTTTAGAAACATGCTCTGAAAACACCTTGAGAACTTCACACATAACAATCAAGCTCCTTGATCCCTTAATACACCTAAATTCTGATGAAGTCATTGAAGGTGTCAGAGCAAGATGCAAAATCCTCAAGAAACTAAGGTCAAGTTAGCCTTTCCAGTTCATGTGGAGATGTTAATTCCACTTATCGAAGAAAAGTAGAAAAAGGCACTCATTATGAAAAGCAGAAACTCAAAATGAAGACTCTTATGGGTTGGTCTCAGCTGAGTTCCTCTGAATTTATTACCTTAGAAAGTTCAACATGGACCCAAGACTTCCAACCAAGATGGTAGCTAGTGGGAAGTAGCATCTGGGAGCAATCACCAGGGTCCTGGTAGCCTCTTTACTGAGTACAAATTATGCAAACCTCCCAACATGAATGCAGGAGGAATAATCATTTTGGGAAGCAGTTAAGGAAATCATATATTTAAAGACAAGACCATTTAAAATTTTAATATTATTCTTAGATATTGTCACATATTTTGATATGTGACAGCATGAGACCAGGAGGAAAAGATTGAGAAACATGGGAGGAAAGACAAAGTAAGGAAGTCAGGGAGGAGAAGGAACATGAAGGATACAAAGCCCAGAAGACAGAACAGGGAGTGTAGGAAGTGTCTAGGTGGTGGGAATGGAGAAAAGCAGCCACCAAAATCCTTTCCTTGGGAAGTACACTTTTACCATATGGAGGAATATTTTTAATTTATTTTGTCTTTTTCTTACTATTTCAGAACATCTGTGGCTTGGACAGACAAGCTTTTCATTTGATAAGAGAAACATTATAAAAAAAAAAGAAAAGAGAAACATTTAGTTATGACTTTAAGAGTTAACAAATTTTGGGAAAAAATTAGCATAAGTTTGAAGCTTCAGAAGATGGACCTTAAATTTGATTTGTAGTTCAATCCACCTCCATGAAACAAAACTGTAATTATTATATTTCCATAGTCACATCTGCCATGATTTAATTTGGGGGAAGAGCCTATAAGTCATGATTATACTAGAGAAAGTTATGGCCAACAGATTTACTGATTAGAATTAGAAGCACTGTTTTCTCTATTTCACCCCAAAGTCAGACATCAAAGTCTGACTTTCACTTGCTCGCTCTCTCACACATACACGTACACACACTTGAGGCTGTGTACTCTCCACCTCACCCTCTCTCACTCCATGTATTCATGCTGATAGAGAATCCCAAAGTATTTTTCACCTGTGCACCACTATCTTTTTTTTTTTTTTTTTTTCTTAAAATCTTAGAGCCATGCATGTGGCATATCAATTCAGTCCTCATTTGTCAGGTCAAGAATGGGGACAATACGTAGGTTTAATATACAGAGTTTCTGAGTTGTCAGAATTTCAGGACCCAAACAAAAACTAAATTTGGCTTAGGGGTTTTTTTCCCTCCAAGTTCCTGGTGAAGATACAATGAAAGGGCAAAGAGGTAGGTACGCTATGGAGAACAGGTGCAAGAGCTGGAAAATCCTCTGTTCTTGAATAATTGAAAACACACTAGAGATTCTTCTGTTCTATGAATTCTACAATTGGAGAGTAGGCTCCCTGAAAAGGTCTCGGCCCTGCTCAGAGAATTTCAAATTACAAGGGGAGAAATCCCTTGAAAAAAGAGCTCAATGAGCAATCTCCAGGTGTATAAGTTGTAAAGACACCAAAAACATGTAAATCTGCCTGCAGGTCCTGCACCCATCCACTTGAACCCACTACACGCAAGCACTTGGACACAGAAAATAAAAATGGCCCTGTAGCCCCTTGAAAAACTTTCCTTAATCTTGATGTTACTTTAAAGCCATCATAAATCATACAACCTGCCAATCTTGCCATGTTTTATAAACTGTGGGGAGAGGTAGAGCATTTCTGGCCCAACGATCTCCCAGTAATAAATGCCAGTTCTACTGCTGTGGTATTTCCTCAATACCACTCGACCTCTTAAACAAGGCTCTACAAATATATTAACTGTCATATTCTCAATTTCTTTTTTACAATGGGAAGCGATAACCTCTTGTGACCAGCTCGATGGAGCCCAGGGCAGCAGCTGTCTAGAGACTGAAAAAACAGCCAATTGTGGTGGGCAAGGCTTTCCTACCCTCCAATTATAAATCTAACATTCCTATGGGTTCCCTGTACCCTGTGAGACCCCCTAAGGTCATATCCATTGGCTCACCAGGTTCCTGCTCAATCCTGCCTCTGCAACTCGCTGCCATCCAAATGGGTGCCAAAACCAAGCCCCACTGGTGAGGGGACATGGATGGGGTGGGAGGAGACACACTGCCTGGCCTTTGAGATCAATCAAAAAGGCTGAACCCAGGCAAGCCCAGGGTCTGGCTTGCCTTCAGGAAATTCTGGGCTGTCTGCAGCAGCTGTGGTTCGAGTAGTACAACAAATTCACTTACTGAATGACAACAGCTTTATTGGCAAGCCAATTCAATTAAAGCCCCTGCATCCAACAAAGTCTCCGGCAGCCCTCTCTGCATAAAGAACATGGAATCATGCCTACATTTCCCTGAGTGCCCTCAGCCCTAGCTGTCCCTCTACATGAGAGGGAGAGGGATGAATGAATTAGACGCGGATGATGGTAATTAATGGCTGGCTGTCAGAGAGTCATTTTGGAGGCTCAGCCGTTGAAGGCTCTGTATTAAACACTGAATCCCAGCACAAACTGACCAGGACAGGCTAGAACTCTCTTTCTAAATGTGAAGAGTGTCACAGGTACCTGGGGCAAGAAAGGAGGGGAAAGCAGGGGAAGGCAAAGAGGGTTGGAGGGGAAACAGAGAAACAAAACATTAGGCTGCTTGTACTGATCAATGCTTTTTACACTATTGATATATAAATAATATGTTCATTTTTCATTTTTACAAAATATGTCCTTTAGGCTACCATTATGGCAAACTTACTTCAGAGCTCTGACATGAGCTTATTAGGCGGTGGCAGAAGTTGGGGGAGACAGGAGGGCTGACTGTAGAGCTATAAACAAAACACATTTTCTTATAAAATATACATAACAAATTATTTTTGCTTTCAGTAACAAAGATCAAATCATAGTTTTTTTTTGGATCTTACCAACCAATCACTGGGCACTTGGAAAGAAGAGGGGGATGGAAGAGGACTGACTATCAGAGGGGGCACTGAAGGGAAAGAAAATAGTTAACAAATAAGCTCCAACTGGCTCATTTACATGGAGATGGGCAGCTCTCACTTTGCCTGTAGCCAATGCCACCAACAGAGCCAAGTGCAGGCTAACTACCTAGCAGGAGGTAACCTGGGAAGATTGGGTTTAATTATTCCTGATAGTAACAGGCTACCTTATGCATTGTTTGGAGCATAAACATAAGCCAGATACTGAGGCACCAAACTGATCCTTCTTCAACAATTCAAGTCGGGTGAAAAGCCACACTCTTGGCTTGCTGCCTCTGTCTAAACCCTAGTCTTAGAGGTCACAGGGCCTGAGCTGCCACCCTTGAGATGTGAGAAATTCTGTGACTGTACTAGAATGAGTCTTTTGTCTCAGTCCCATGAAGAGAGGGGAGAATTCTGGGTGGGAAATTCCATTTAGGGAATTTGTTTCTCTGCTCATGCCGATCCTTCTGAATGTTTGCCTAGAAGCTAACTTCAAAATTCCAAGTTCAGAGCAAATGTCAACTCCCTCATTCACATACTACTTTGTACAAAAAATGCCCTTGGTGCAGCTTACGCCAAGTTAGTATGAAGATTGTTCTTGAGTATTGCATGAAGGCTACGATGTTCGAACGGGCAAGTCATGGGTGTGAAAGCTTTATCTACCTCATTTATTTTTTATTTTTGTAGCCATAGTATCTATTTTCCTATTTTATGACTGCTGAAGTGTTCTGACGCCATGCCTTAAACCTGAGTTGATGTGTGGTGGGAGCAGCTGGACAATGAAGATATTTTCATGATTCTTTTTTTTAACTCCCCCCTCCCTTTTTTGTATATGTAATGATGAAACATGCTCTGATGGTTGAACAAGGAAGGAGAAAGAAAGACTTTAATTTCCAAGTGGAGAATCTCCTTCCTTGTGGAAAAGTAGATCAAGACTGTTATCAAAAGTTGGTCTGTGTTATTGCACCTGACTTTAGGATCCCAAAGGTTTTTTTGCCATATTTTGCCTTTCCTTCTGGAATTGTAAGTTGAGAACACCATGCTAGTACCCATTTACACTGTGAAGTGGATATTGTTACAGAGAACACACCAGAGCCTTTCTCCCTGTTAAGTGAATCATGCCCGTGTGAATGTAGGATCTGTGGAGAAACTCCTGTAGTTTTTACCTGCTGATGCTGTCTGTCTTGGAGAATAAATTTTGGATGTTTTTTATTCCCCCACCCCCCAAAAAAAAAAAATGTCAACTACCCCAGAAGGCCTTTCCAGACTCTCTCAATAAGAATAGACTGCTGCCTCTGCTACAATCTGGGGGTTCTCTCCTCAGAACCCTGCATGTATCTCTAACATGGTGTCTAATTCATTTCTCTTGATACCATAGTCAGCTGTCCCCTTGTCTACTTCCCTCCAATAAACAAGAGCTTCCTGAGGGCTAGGTCTGGGCTCTGTATCTACCTGGCAGTCAATAAATCTAAGTAGAATTGAACTGAATGGTCCTGCGGAAATGGATATAATTTTGGTAAAGCCTCAGTCTTGGAGAGTTATATAGGGCCTTCTTGTGACCCTACGGCCAGGAGGATTTTGCTGCTGTTTCCTTCACTGCAGCCACCAAATTGGTTGCCCACTTTAATTAGAACAGAGGCCAGATGTCTGGCCAGCTCTGCTAGAACCGGAAGAGCTAGCAAGCTGGTGGAGTTTCCCAGCTGGGGGCTCAAGAGACTTAGCTTCGTGTGGTTGGGTCACCTTCCCTTGCATACTTCCTTCCCTCTTGCTTGACTCCCCCCACTACACCCCATCCTGAGGGCAGCTGTCCCTTTTATCAGCAAAAGTCCTTTCCTGACAGCACATCTGTCCAGCCCAGTGTTTCACCCCATCCAGTGATTCGGTTACCGGAGGCATTTTCATCTCTGATCACTCCAAGGGCATGAAGCATTTGTGTCCATACAAAAGCAGAATATCCCTTTTCAGAAGCCTACCATCCACTAAGTAATGAAATCTAATATTTAAAGGGCGTGACACCCCGTTCATACCAGATTTCATTAATCAATGTTTTCATGGAAAGGATAAATCCTTTATGCATGCCTTTTTCCTGATTTTTCCCCCATTTAAAAAAAGGCAATGCTTATTTTTCTTCCTTGCTATTAGCTCACAGAGGCCCACCAACCTGAACCCTAGTTTCTTGCCTCCCAAAATTTACCCTTTTGTATTCATGCTGAGGGAATGAAGTTTGGTCAAGAAAACAGAGATAGACAGAAAAAGTGTTCTAGTTAGTCTTAAGCATGTGTCATGAAAGAAAACTTTTGCAACACTGAGAAAACGTCAAGAATGTCACTGTAATTACAAGCCTGTACTTGGCATGTGAGTGGCCAACACATTCAGTACCTCTGGAATATTAAGCAAAGGATCACAGCCTTCATTTGGACACTCACTAAGGACATTATTGACATTGAACATGACAAGAATGGTATTGCTTTGCAGCTACACCTTTAGGTGAAGTCCAGATAAATAGGTTATCATGCACTGGTATCCTTCTTGCAGGATATTGACTATGCTGCAAATCAGCAAAACTATGCTGATTTTTTTGCCACCCTTCCACACAGCTTCTTGTGTATCTGCATATGGCATTAAAATTGCCATGAAGACCATCACTAAAGTACTTAATCATGTTACTAAGGACAGAAGAATCCTAACAACACCCCAAGAGCTCTGAATAAATCAGAGGTACTTTCAAGGTGTCTAAACACCTACGATTGTGCTAATACCATAATGCTGCATGTTTCCCCTCAATTTATAGAATAGTGAAGACCCAACAAATTGTTAAATGATACTCTATTTTCCCACTGTAATTGTTAAATAATGCTCCATTTCCCCATTAGCTTACATGTGATTCCCACTGTTGAGTAAATATCTTGGATTCTAAATGACACTTTTAAAAATGCAACAAATAACAAAAATATGGGAAAACAATATGCAAAAAGATGCCTATCACAATATGCTTTATAACTGTGAGAAATTGGAAGCAATCAAAATGATAACAATAGCTAAATGGGTAAGTAAATTATGACACACTACAATGGACCATCATACCACCATTAGGAGGATAAAGACCATACAGCAACATGGAAAATTCAAGTGACACATGCTAAGTGGGAAAGGGACTAAAAATTGTATTGCACTGTGGTTACAACTAGATAAAAGCATACTTATAAAAAAAGACTGGAAGGGAATAAACAAAGATAATAATTGTGTTAGGGATTATGAGTGATTATTTTCCCTTATCTTTACTTCTCAAACTATCAGTAATGCTATGTGTCCTTTATAATTTAAAAACTAAGTGGAAAACCCAGCAAATTTTTATGAAGTATTTTTTTTAAAGTAGCTATAATTGTGAAATAAAGAATAGTAATATGCAAAAATTTTTAACCACATTAAACCCGAATTAAGATGTTCCACGTGGAAATAGCGACCCTGGCAGGATGAGCATCACCCCACACTACTGCTCCTACCACTAGTGCACATCTTGGGGAGCTTTCCCTTCTGCATACTTTTACATTAACTCAGATTAACTCTCCTCTTTCTAGATATTTTCATTCCACCTGAACAGTTTATTTCAGTATACTCAATGGATGGGAGAAAGCAGCAGGAGCTGAAACTGAGGGCTGGCATATCAGAAGTCTGCTTACCCATAGATGCTGGGTTGTCAGCAGCAGAGAGAGGATAGTAGGCGGACATTGGAATAGATAAGGGGCTGGGAATATGAGCCTCACAATTTAAAGAATCTCCTTGACTCTGTCAAATAAAATCCCAGGAACTGAAACGACTTGCAGCTTTGGCCTTGGATTCACTGTGCATGATCTTTGAAGAATTAAGAAGAATGAGAATAAAAGCATCACTGGCAGGGGGCAATCTTATTTCTTTCTTCCAAATGGTATTTCTTGGGATGCCTGGGTGGTTTAGTGGTTAAGCGTCTGCCTTTGGCTCTCAGGGCATGATCTCAGGATCCCAGGATCAAGTCCCATATCGGGCTTCCTGCATGGAGCCTGCTTCTCCCTCTGCCTATGTCTCTGCCTCTCTGTGTGTCTTTCATAAATAAGTAAATAAAATCTTTTTAAAAAATGGTACCTCTCATTGTTCTAGTGGATTATGCCCACTTCTTGATCCAAACTAATGTCTTCTGGACCCCACAGAACAGAGTATAGCTAAAATTTATCTCTTAGGCAGATGGTAATAATCTACGGGCATTGGCTAACAATAAATAAATTTCTAAATTATACAAGGAAAACCTGGATAACCATAAGTCTATTCAGCAGGATGTCTCACTCACTTGGCTACACTCTTTGTACTTAATATCAATTCATACAGGTCACACATTTCTGTATCGCAAAACCACCTTTCCTGTAGTCTTGGGTGAACAGAACTTATGTTCCCATATAAACTATAAATGCTAATCCTTTTTTAAGACAATGGCCTCCCTTCAGGATTTGGCTTCTTGCCATGACACTTTTGATGACTTTATCAACCCCAGCATATTAAAATATCCAAATTCAAGCTCATAAGCATAAAGCATAATGTTGGTCCGTGAGTCTCCTCCTAAAACTAGCTCTTTAAGCTGTTACAGCTACTTTTATATGCAACCTGAGTACAAGACAATATCATATTCAGTTTGGAAGCCAGACCTTATAAAGTGTGAAATCTTTTAACACACCATAAGGGTGCACAAAACAATTATAATAAGTATTGCACATATTTTAAAATGTGACTCTTTTGCTGGCCTCCTTCCTCATCTCAGTGCTTCTGGACTCACTTCTTTGGTCAACATAGTAAGTCATTTCAGCCATGTTCTTCCCAGGAAAATAGAAGGAAGAATTTAGCTCTTCTTCTGAGTGCAAGCCCTAGACAGCACCTGAATTAAGAGAGCTAGACAGAGGAGACCATGAAGAGACATCTCTTCAGGACAGTGATAAGTAAGAGGCAAGACAGTTCTCGTACTTTTGTTTGGCATGGGCAGAGTTTAAGAACTTACATCAGTTCCTGAAACAAGCACAAAGAAAATCTCCCACCACACACTAACCTGTACCACCTGCTCAGTAACTTCCCCCTTATACTCTCAGGTTCTTCTAAGTCATTACCTGAAACAGATTTTTAAATCTACAGTTCAGTCAAGTGCACCTCCTCCCCACAGAACCCTCAGCCAGGTGACCTGGGTTGCTCAGTGGTTTGAGTATCTGCCTTTGACTCAGGTCATGATCCCAGAGTCCTGGGATTGAGTCACACATAAGGCTCCCCACAGGGACCCTGCTTCTCCCTCTATGTCTCTGCCTCTCTCTGTGTGGCTCTCATGAATAAATAAATAAAATCTTTAAAAAGGAAAAAAAAAAAAAAACCAGCCCTCCCAGGGTCAAGGCAAAGGGTTATTGCTGAAAAGAAGTGTCAAAATGGACTACTAGGACTCTTTAGCCTACTGGTGGCCACCAAATCACCAGAAGAGTCTGTGATCCAGTCCCAGAGACTCTGCTTTCTTGTACAGGGACTGGAAACCTCCCCCCCCACACACACACACACACATATAACTGAACAGGTGGCTCTAGCATGGCACTTTGAGAAACAACGATATAGTCCAATATCCTCTGAGGCTCAGTGAAGTTGCCCAAGACACGTGACCCATTGGCAGCACAGTTAGAAGCTTTATATTCAGGCTGTAGACTCTTGCCACATCCCACTACCCCAGAGAGCTAAAAGAAAGGCAGTTACAACTGGAGGCTAGGCAGGAGTGGGGAATCCTACTCTCCTCCATGGATTATCAATTTGTGCTGTGAAGTATGTTGCCAAGTGGTCAAAATTCCACCTCTAAAGATGTCTTTGGCTAACCTTCCCCATGGAAGCCATAGCAACAAAACTCTTTTCTGGGTACCTGCATTATATATCCAGAACTGGGCTTCTGGGGCTGACTTAGTAGAAACAGAAAATCTGGTCCCAGTCTCAACAACTGCCAACCATGCGTCTATGAGGAATTCACTTGCCACTTCTAGGCTTCTGTTTGCCCATTTGAAAAATGAACCTAATGACTATCCTGCCTATTTTTCTGATTTGTTGTGAAGATGAAATGAAATTATAGGGTGTTCTTTGAAAATTAAAACCTTCTAGAAGCACAAAGTCCTATTTAGTATTCTTACAGTCCTTATGGGTCTTGTGCAAAAATAGGATGAATGAACCCTCTTCTAAGACAAACATTCTAAGACAGAGTTTCTCAAAACCACCAGAATTGATCATATTTTCTAGGAAGCCTACAGCCATTCTACACAGTGTCAGTGCGGACCTGTGGTAAACAGAACGGAAGTTATGAAGCCTTTAGAAAGCCCTGGAGATGCGTTCAGACCTGGACCCCGTGGCTCCATTAACTTCCTATAGCTAAGACTCAGGACTTGGGTTTATCTGGTTCACTTAGACCCAGTCAGAGACAACAGTCCTAATGATTCTGGAGCCCTTGATGGCTCTCCTTCCCAGCTATCTAAACACATGATGCTGAAGGCACTTCCTGTGCCTGCTATACCAGCACTCACAAATGCATACCATGCAGGATTCCAAATAATCGATTTTCTGCCTGTATTTGCACATTTAAAATGAGGAAAATGTTTTAGACCTCTGTTTTTTATTCCAGATGGAATCTATTTGTAAAAACCCAGAGCTCCCTTTAGGGGCCATTGAGGAGGGGTGGAGGAAGGTAAGAGGTGGGGCCTCTGGGAAGGCTTTGGGGCCCCAACTTCCTCTTCAAGTAGGGCAGCTGCACTTCTACCTCATTGGACTTCCACAGAAGACTTCATTTTACTAATTGAAAAAAAAGGCATAAAAGTCATCTTATCCAGTCCCCTGGTTTATAGGTGAGAAGATCACATTAGAGAAAGATTAACTGAAAAGAGGTTGGATAACTAGGACTCTTTAGCTTACTGAGAGCCACCAAATCACCAGAAGAGTCTGTGATCCAGTCCCAGAGACTCTGCTTTCTTATACGGGGACTGGAAGCCACCCAGACACACACACACACACACACACACACACACACACACACACAACTGAACAAGTGGCCCTAGCATGGCACTTTGAGAAACAACGATATAGTCCAGTATCCTCTGAGGCTCAGTGAAGTTGCCCAAGACACGTGACCCATTGGCAGCACAGTTAGGAGCTTTATATTCAGGCTATAGACTCTTGCCACATCCCACTACCCCAGAGAGCTAAAAGAAAGGCAGTTACGACTGGAGGCTAGGCAGGAGTGGGGAATCCTACTCTCCTCCATGGATTATCAATTTGTGCTGTGAAGTATGTTGCCAAATAGTCAAAATTCCACCTCTAAAGATGTCTTTGGCTAACCTTCCCCATGGAAGCCATAGCAACAAAACTCTTTTTCTCCCTTAGTTACTTGCCCAGGCAGAATAAAAATGGGAAATCATGCTTCCAGTGAAAGGGCTTCCTGCCAGGGTCCCTGGTCTCAATGTAAGCTCCTAACTGTGGCAGCAGCTGGAGTGGCTTCTCCTGTCCTATCCCTGTACCTGGCAGCTCTCATGAGTGGCCACCTCCACTCCTACTTCATCAATGCCTCCCTACAGCCTCTGCTGGGCACTCCAGTAAATACTTGCATGGCATTCCCAGGGTTCCTTACCTCCTCAGCCAGCTCATTTGACCTTCTGATTTCTGGGTAGTGCCACCTTTAGAGAATCAGCCCGACACTAGGAGCTCTTTCAAAGGGCAGTTCTCCAAAAAAAAACTTATTAACAACTCTGAAGTGACTCTAGGAAAGCAAGTCCATGCAAGGCACCACATGGTACTGGTTGTACCACTTAACTGCCCCCTAGAACCCAGGTCTGCTGGTTCTACTTAGCTCAGGGTGTTCTCCACAGGTTTCCAAAGCTGTCCTCCCAGGGCTTCCAGGGAGAAACTTATTGCTCTTCCTGGAAAATATCCAAACTCTTAGCTAGGAGCCTTGGCAAAGCTGCTTATTGTTCTTTGTGAATTCCCACCATAAAGAAGGTTCACATTCACTGATGAAGACTGACTCCCAAGATTCCCAAACACATGATACTGAAGTTGTAAGAGAGAACACCAGTTAGGACCTAAAACAATGGCTTGGCCATTGTGTGTGAAGGAAGAGGTTTTTTTTTTTTATAATAAATTAATTTTTTTATTGGTGTTCAATTTGCCAACATACAGAATAACACCCAGTGCTCATCCTGTCAAGTGCCCCCCTCAGTGCCCGTCACCCATTCACCCCCACCCCCGCCCTCCTCCCCTTCCACCACCCCTAGTTCGTTTCCCAGAGTTAGGAGTCTTTATGTTCTGTCTCCCTTTCTGATATTTCCTACCCATTTCTTTTCCCTTCCCTTCTATTCCCTTTCACTATTATTTATATTCCCCAAATGAATGAGAACATATAATGAAGAGTGTTTGAATACAGAAAACTTCCAGAAGTTTCATCCTCTTTTATAGGCTATCTCTCTGGTCTACCCTCCCTTCCTCTCACTCCCCCAACTACAAGAGGAACAGATAAGAGAAGGTTAACAAGTGTGTAGGTTCAGCTTTATTCCATGGAGTAAGTTGGATCTGCCTAATACCTGACAAAAAGTCTCCAGGTGTTATGGGCTCCAGTGGCTTCCCTGATACTTAAGTACCAAGCCTTATACTTGGTACTTGACATGACTCAAGAAGAAGGGGAAAAGGGCACAAGGATTCAGATTGAGCAGGATGGTATTCACTCTACAGAGTATGATGTCCTAACAACCACCAGATGTTAGCAGCTATTTTATTTTTGTAAAGAGTCTTTGAACTAGGATTCCTTGGGGCAAATGACTGATTTTAGGTCTGAGGCTAAAAAGTACAACATGATTATTGAATATTTTGATCCAAAAAGCAAAGTAGTACACAAAAATTAACAGAGACATGACATAAGGGTAGAGGAGCTGAAATAAAGAAAGAGGGAGGGAGCAGCAAGAGAGAGGGAAGGAAAGAAGAAGAAAGGCGGGGGAAAAGGAGAAAAGAGAGGAGAAGAAGGGAGTAAAAGGTTACAAAGAATCTTCAGGGACACCTGGGTGGTTCAGTAGTTGAGCACCTGCCTTTGGGCTCAGGTCATGATCCTGGGGTCCTGGGATCAAGTCCCGCATCAGGCTCCGCACAGGGAGCCTGCTTCTCCCTCTGCCTATGTCTCTGCCTCTCTCTGTGTGTCTCTCATGAATAAATAAATAAAATCTTTTTTTAAAAAAAAGAATTTTTATATGGAATAGGAAACATGTAACTGTGATATGGGGTATACATCAGATAGTATTATTTTGTCTATGTTACATTTATTGAACATGGAAATGGTACTATAGTTATATAGGAAAATGACCTGTTCCTAGAAGAAACAGTCTTAAGTATGTGTGTATTTATGTGTCTACAGCTGAGGAAGGAGAAGTAAAGACTGAGAAAGAGAGAAGTAAAGCAAATGTGGCAGAATGTTAATTGGTGTATCTTGGTTAACGGTGTACAAGTGTTTATTGCACTAGGCTTTCAACTTCTCCTTAGGTATGCAATTTTTCCAAATAAATACTTGGGAGTGTGGTAAGGGGTAAAGTTACCTTGAAGTGGATAAAGCTAAAATATCAGGGCCCCTCACGAGACAAGGTCCTTCCAAGACCTGGGTAGGTTAAAGAGAGTTATCAATGTAAAGAGTCAGATGAGTTACTACGTCAGAAAACTTGAAACATCCTGATGTTCCAAAGGAAACTTGATAGAGCTTGTCAATAACCTAAAACCTAAAAGTTTATATGACATTACCAATAACAAGGGGTAAAGTTTTCTTAATTATCAATGGTAAAAAACAAATTTCCATCAACCATGTTAGAGAAAAACTAAATTATCTTTCTATCCTCTCTGTCAAAAATATTACAAAGCTGTTGTCATATGAAGAGGTGAACAATGTGTAGCCATAAAATATAGAAGAAAAATATCATAGAAGTATCACAAGTAATTAATAAATAAAAATATATTATTTTCTGGATTCCATCATGTTTGTAGCATTTATCAGCATTTTTAATAATTGTAATACTTATTATTTATATTCTCCTTCAATATATGAATTCATTTTTATAGCTCCCTTCCTTCCAAATTTGTATGTATTGTTATTCAAACATGTTAATCACACAAATACATACACACACACACACACACACAGAGAAATATATGCAAGCCTTTTTTCAAAGCAACATCTTCTATGCTTAGAGTTCCTTGAAACACATCTGGAAAACAGTGCCCCAGAGCAAAAGAGCCTCTTTTTATCCACATCTACCTATCATGGTAATGCTGCACTATAGCATTTGACCTCCAGGAAGACATTAATTTGAAGAGCTTATTTAAAGCAAATAAGCCATATTTTTTCATTGATGACTATCTTATATTTACATACATTCTATTTTATACAGCCACATTCATTAATCCAGTTAAGTCCCAAACAGCACTGTAAGGCAGGCAGGACAGGTATAATAATTTGCCCCAGGTCCCACTTTGCAAACAGACACCCCTATCCCTCCAGTCTGTATTTGACTTCTTCAATGTCCCACATGAATAAACTGAGACAAGAGGAGGTGGGGGTAACTTTTCTCAGAACAAGGTACAGGATCTGGGCTTCCATTTGGAAGACTACTGTCAAATTGGTTAAGTTAGTTTAACAGGCTCAATTTCTGCAGCCTGCTTTTCCTTTGACATCTTGTGTCCAGTGCTACCTGGGAGAGAGAAAAATAAAGAGACAGAGGGAGGTGGGAGATATATGAGCCTTCACCCTTCTTCCTCATCACCAAAGTGTAAACAATTTGTCCTTGCCCCAGTGAAAAAAGATCAGTCTCTGACACCTTGCATTATAGATAAGGCCAAAGAAGTAGCCCTAAACCCTAAAGGAAATTTTTCAGGGGGAAGGGCAGCTTTCCCCAAGTCCCTCCTCCTAACCATCCCTCATCAGCAGACCAGGAACCCCACACAGTCTTTTGTCCCATGAAGAAACTGGAGAGACAAAGACCCAACATTGTGCTCACTTTGCACTAGATCCTCTTGCTTCAACATGGAATTCCAGGGGCTGAAAAGGGAGACAGTCTGGTCAAAACTCTAGAGTTGGTGATCTGAACTGAAACACAGCAGCAACGTCATCATCATCATCATTATCATCATAACGGTAAAACAACAATCATTTATTAAGTATTTTCCTGGCCACATGGGATCTTTTCCAGAGTATTCTCATTTGCTATAACAAACTATCAAACACTTACTCAAACACTAGGCTAGGAGGGTCTCACCATGATAAAGGGTATGGAGCATCACATTGCTTTGACTCATCTCAGGAAGTATCTAAAGGAAGCTGACCCCCACAGTTGAGAGTCATCCCACTCCCCCATCCTTCACCCCATAACAGCCCCTTCACAAAACACTTGGAGGACCAGCAACCCATGGCCTCAACAGAACAAGAGGGAAATTAGGAAGGAAGGAAGGGCAAGGGTGGGGTTGGTCAGCACATGAGCTATATGATGGTCACCCTCAGACACTAAGGACAACTAACAAGCAAGAAATAAAATAATTATACAGGTGATATATTAATGCATTTTCATTTTAATATGTAAGCAACATTTTAGTTTATACACTTGAAATAGAAATTCACTCTTTTCTCTCTCTACTATAATAACTGTTAACAGCTTAGTGGGCATCCTTCCAGGTTTTCTACATTTATGCATGTACAGAGTATTGACCTAGACAGGTTCAGAAGTCCCTGCTCCCAAGATCATGGTAGGAAAAAATGGGGAACATTTCCAGAAAAGATGGAAAGAGTCAGAGACCAGTGCCACCACTTTATCCCCAATCATGGCTCCAAAGGACCTACCTCAGATTCCCTGGAAACAGATTCTGACAATGATTTGGGTGCAGAGCAAATTAGGGAGCACTTTTGGGAATAATACCTGTAAGAGAGAGGGGAAAGCAGAAAGGACAGACTGGGGAGTTGAGTTGTCGTATAGCTGTACGTAACAAAGGCTTCAGTCCATCCCATAGGGAGCTCTGGACTTAGGATGTCCTTGTGAATTCTCCCAAGTTAAAGCAACATAGCCAGGGTTTTTTTTATTCTCAAGTCAATAATAATTGGATGCAAGGAGCCCCCAGGGGGAAAGGAGCAAGATTGGGAGAGGCAACTTCCTCCTCCCAGGGCTGGTTCAAGAGAGAGTAAAATTGTCAATTAGCCACAGCCAACCCTCTTGGTCTTGAAGCAGAAGCTGGGCAGCCCACCACCACATATACTACAAGACCTTCAGATATTCCAAAACATTCTCTTCTAGAAAGGATGCATCTCTTCCAGAAAGGATGAGGAGTAAATGGAAAGAAAAAAACATGTCGAGTGAATAGATAAGAGAATGCCATAGCCCAAATGTTGACAGAGTTCTTGGATCTAAAATGCCAAGGCTCATCTAATGTTCCCATAATTTCCAAGAATATTGCACTATGCCATACTCTAGACAATGACACACATCAGACCTTAACGACAGTTGCAAATAAGAAATGGCTAGCGTGACATTCTTTCCCCTTTGGCCCAAAGCACTGAATTCCACTGGACAGATTTCACCTGTGTTTGGAAAAATAATTCTTTTCTTCATGAACAATAATAAAAGTAATTCTCGGAGAGGGGAATAAAGCAAGGTAAAGCTTTCTTGGGAACTTCACTGCTACACCAGGAGCAAACCACCAGGCACATACCCACAGTCCTGTCCCACCCCCAGCAGCCCTTCCACACACATGAACCTAGAGCTCCTGGTGACCCTGATCATCTGGTTCTGTTTTCTTTCCTTCAAAGCTCAGCAAGGACACCCAAACCTGATGTGGGCAGGCCCAGCTCCAAGACGGAGCTGGGACCCCATGCATCTGAACGGTTTTTATGTTATGTCAACATTGGTATTCTTTGTATTCTTTGGGTAACACTGTATCAGAAGTGCGATATTGATTGAATTTTCCTATAAATAATTCTAAATCTGGCCCAGACCAGCATGCTTTTCTATAAAACCCTCCAAATTTCCTTCAAGTAAGATTTCTGTCCAGTAAGAAGTGTCCAAAATTGTCCCAACAAGTTTCAAAATAACACAACCATTATCAGAACTTGTGGTAATAATGGCCAATAAATGTACCTCCAAGTCTTTGGATCCTCATATATAAAATGGGCAGCTACTTGTCTGCACTGAACTTTGAAGAACAGGTAGAAAACAGACAGCAATCCATTCAGCCTTGGGAAGACAGACTCTATGAATAAAAGTAGACTAACTGACCAACTTTATAGTATGACCTTGTCCATCCATTCTAAAACATGAGAGGAGACTTTGATTGAGATGGTGTAAGCACCACTGAACGAATCATTATATGCATTAATTTAGCCACTAATGGCCTCTCTCCCCGTAAGTTCATATAAATACAAATCTGCTTTTCAGGCTCTGTGAAGAGATAGAGAAGGGTCGACATTTGGGAATTTATCTTTAAACAACTTTTTTACAAAGATTGGCAGAACACTTGGTCAATTGTCCCCTTACCAGTGCCTTACAGGGCGGTACTGTAGAAAAAAATAAGGACCAGTACAGATAGCCCTGTACTGATTTCTTCTGCAGGAATCTGGTCTTCAAAGGAAACCTAAAGGATAGGCCCTACTCTACAGCAGCTAACTCTAGCAGAGCACCTGACTGGGCCAGGCACTACTTGAAGCTCTTTACATTAATAAGGCATTTAATCTGCACAACAATCTCAATTTACCAGTGTTATCCTCAATTTTCTGATGAGAAAACCAAGGCACAGAGAATTTAAGTGACTTGATAGAGTCAGAGCATCTGACTCAGGAGTCTGCACTTAATCTCAATGCTATCCTGCCCCTAGAATGGAAGTATCTTCCAAGAAGTGCTTTTACTTTCAATCCTTTATGTTCTAAATTCCGTTTGAGCCAGGGAGAGCCAAGGTTACCCATTTCATGAAGACATCAGATCTACCTGACTTACTGGAGTCACAAAATTAATCAGTGATTGGACACAGAACGGAACCTAATCCGACACACAGCAAAGACCCTTACAATTCAACCAAACAGACAAAAAACCCCACAGATGTAAGTGTGTTCCTGACCAGCAGACACTTGAGCCCACATGGTGGACTAGTGTGGGAGGTGATTGCTAAACTCAGTCCAGTTGTAGCCCCAAGGCACATTGCATCCTCCCTCTAATTCATCTTGGGCAAGGCACTGAACCCTTCTGGGCCTCCTTCTAGGAGCAATGACATTGTCAATACATTTCAAGGACAAAACAATAATAAACATTTGCATTTATCCTTAATCATTTCCTTTTTTTTAATTTTTTTTTTATTTATGATAGTCACAGAGAGAGAGAGAGAGATGCAGAGACATAGGCAGAGGGAGAAGCAGGCTCCATGCACCGGGAGCCCGACGTGGGATTCGATCCCGGGTCTCCAGGATCGCGCCCTGGGCCAAAGGCAGGCGCCAAGCCGCTGCGCCACCCAGGGATCCCATATCCTTAATCATTTCCAAAACACTCCAAATACATCATCAGATTTAGCCCTCCTATGAAGGAAGTTTTGTAGTGTTCATTTTAAAGATGGAGAAACCAAGGCTCACAGAAGCTGTGATTAATCCAGACCCACAGTCCAGTTTTGACATTTGTTCCCCAGCTCTCTTCACTATGCTCTTTCAATTGTGTTCTTATTCAAAAGCCAGCAATTCAAGGTCAAGGTCAAAGAGAAGGCTGTGGAAATCTGGACCTGCCATCAAACCACGGCCTACTCATCTCCAACACCTCAATGTATCATTGCCAAATGCAAGAGAATGTTGGTTTCCATTATTAATGGAACAGGATCCATGCCATGCACAGTCCAACTGCTAATCAGACTTGATAAATCACAAAAGAATGTTGTTTTCCAAATTTTTATTCTGTTCTGCCTGTCTCCCAGCCCACTTGTTAAAACTCTGAGGGATCCCAATATGCCAGCGGTCAACTTGTGCAATTTCAATTATTTTGTGATCAAAAACTGAACTATGCTAATATGGTGTCTTTATTTATTTGGGTTTTTAAACTAAAATACCACTGGCCACCAAAATTGAATTGTCCTTCATATTATTAGGTCATTTATCCATCCCAGCAACCCTATGAGGTGGATACTGTTGTTATCCCCATCTTACACATAAGAAAACTGAGGCACAGAAAAGTTAAGTGATCTGCTAGCAAATTTAAGAGCTGTGATTCAGGACTCTGCTCTTATCTGTGGGTTCTGATGCTCACTTAGAGCTTCTTCAGTAGCAGCTCTCCAGCCTTGGATTTGAGGGTATGAGGACTGCAGTGTTGTGTCTTGTTTTTTAAGTTTCACTGTCTTTTATCAATAGAGTTTATCACCCTTTCTTATCACTACAATTTTATTTTTTTACCTCATAAGGAGACCTCTTCCATCAAAATCAAAATCTTCTTGGAAGGAGCAATGTCTAAAACCCTTATCAGTTAACTTTTTAGTTATCAAGTAATAGAAGAATAGAAATGAGAAAAGGTATAGCCTCTGGAGAGACATGGCACTGCCCAGAGGTAACAAAAGGAAAAGAAAGAAGTTTTCCAGACACAAGTGTCACCTCTATTCTCTATTCGGCTTTTTTTTTTAAGATTTTTATTTATTTATTCATGAGAGACACACACAGAGAGAGAGAGGCAGAGACACAGGCATAGGAAGAATCAGACTCCATGCAGGGAGCCCGATGTGGGGTTCAATCCCAGGACTCCAGGATCACACCCTGGGCCAAAAGCAGGTGCTAAATCGCTGAGCCACCCAGGGATCCCCTCTACTCAGCTTTTTACAGTATGACACATACTTCTATTAAAATAAACAGTCTAGGGGTAGCTCGGGTGGCTCAGCGCTTTAGCGCCGCCTTCAACCCAAGACCTGATCCTGAAGACCCAGGATCGAGTCCCATGTCCGGCTCCCTGCATGGAGCCTGCTTCTCCCTCTGCTTGTGTCTCTGCCTGCCTCTCTCTCTCTCTCTCTCTCTCTCTCTCTCTCTCTGTCTCTCGTGAATAAACAAATAAAATATTTTTAAAAATAAATAAATAAAATAAAATAAAATAAAATGAACAGTCTACTTACCAAATAGAAACATATAGAAGCTATAAAGATGACCAAGTTAGTTCAAAGATACATGACTGCCTCTGTTTTCCTCTCCAGGCCAGGAGCTGCTGTTCTCAACTCTCAGCCACTACAAGATTTTCACTACCCTGACATAAAGGACATGTCATCATGCCTTCAATGGCAGCTCTCCTGATCTTAGATGACCAGGCCCAGTCTTGCAGCCTACCCCTCAGCCAGACCTGGCCCTCCCAGAGACCCCCACAGAGAGGGATCACTTTTTCTTCAGCTGTCACTGCTATTTACCCCAGTCAGTCTCAACTTGAATGGTTCAGTCTATGACTTTTAAACTTTACAATGGTATAAAAGTGCTACGCATTCAGCAGAAACCATACTTCAAAATTTGACTTTTGATCTTTTTCCTGGGCTCAGGATAGGCAGTATGATACATCCTTGCGATGCTGGGCAGTGGTAGGCAGCCACAGTTCCTAGTCAGCCATGCAACCATGAAGGTGATCAACTAATACACTAACAACCATTCTGTACCCATACAACCACCTCATTTTCCACTTTCAGTATCAAATAAATTACATGAGATAACCAACACTTTATTTTAAGTAGGCTATAGGGGATCCCTGGGTGGCTCAGCGGTTTAGAGCCTGCCTTTGGCCCACAGCGTAATCCTGAAGTCCTGGGATAGAGCCCCACATCAGGCATGGATCCTCCTCCTCTCTCTGCCTCTCTCTCTCTGTATCTCTCATGAATAAATAATAAAATCTTTAAAAATAAATAAATAAGTAAAGTAGGCTATATGTTAGATGATTTTGCCCAACTGTAGACTAAGGTAAGTGTTCTGAGGATATTTAAGGTAGGCTAGACTTAGCTATGATGGTCACTAGGTTAGGTGTATTAAATGCATTTTCAACTTATAATATTCTAACTTTCTAGCGTTTATCAGGATGTAACCCCATCATAAGCCAAGGAAGATCACTTTCTTTTCCATTTCTTGGTAGTTTATCAGGCTATCTTATTTCCATGTATGGTGAGCCACTCAAATATATTTTGAACAAGGTAAAACATTAATAAGTATATAATAAGTAAACACATAAATCATACCACCAAAAAAGTCAGAAATAATAATAGCAGTAACTACCACAACAAAACCATGTATGTAGTGCTTCCTGTATGCCTGTGCTTTACATATATGATTTTACTTCATGTTCTCAACATGCTTTCAATGTAAGTATATTTTATAGATGAGGAAATTAAGGCTCACAGACATAAAGTAACATGCCCAAATCAACCAGTAAGTCAGGATGCCCAGATCCATCTGAGCATCTGTCTTTCTCCAAAGCCCAGGCTCTTTACTAATATCCTACACTCCATGATCCACTCTACAACAGGCAGGCTTTGCTGAAATGAGTTGATTTATTTCTTTGTTTTTCCCAGAATATTTGCTAACTAGACATATTGGTGTTGTTAAGAATTCAACCAATTATAAAGTTAGAAGGAAAGAGTCCCCACAAGACTGCCTTCACTTCCAATACCAGCAGCAAGTTCAGATGCCACCCTCACTTCAGACTGGCTGGCTACAAATTTTGGGGTCCCCTTAAACTTCTTCCAATTCAATAATTTACTAGAATGACTTACAGAGCTCAAGAAAGTACTATACTTACATTGAAAGTTTTACTATAGTGAAAGGATACACATTTAAATTAGCCAAGGGAAAATATGCACAGCACATAGGGGTCTAAATGCAAAGCTTGCAGCTTTCCTCTCCTCTTGGAGTCACAGACAGTGTATCTCCTCCCAGCCATAATGTGTGACAATACATGCAGAGTCCTGACAGGGAAGCTAATTCAAGCCTTTAGTGTCCACAGCTTTTATTGGGCCTGATCACATACTCCCCACATACTGAACTTTAGTCTCCAGGCCTCCCTGGAGCTTCAGGCCAAATCCTTTAGTTTCTAGTTTCTCTGAAAGTTAGAACTGATAGGGCATGTCCCAAAGACCAGCCATAAATCACATTGCTATACCATCCAGTGACCAAAGTCCCCAGACAAAGACATTCCTATCAGGCAAGACATTTCAGGGGTCTAGAGATCACCTCCCTATAGCTGAGGGCAAAGGCCAGAGCTCTCCTTAGGTAAGGTTAATTCTTCAGGACATAACCGTATATATCGTACCAAAGTATCTTAGTAAAGATAAAGGTAGAAAAAGATGATTGGTAGAGAGATAGAGGGAGAGAGAGATATAATCTACAATTTCAATTTTAAGGTCAAAATAAACTTCAAAAGAGCACATGACCTAGTCCCTGAGTTCAAGTAGATAACACAAGGTACCAATTTTACTGATGGGGTCAAGAAAGGTTTACTCCGTTGCCCAAGGTCTCATTATGGTGTGGACAGAAATTTAGCCTTGTATCCTCTGATTTCTATGAAAAACACTCATTCTCTATAAGAAATAGTGAATGGGGGACGCCTAGGCGACTCAGTCGTTGAGCCTTTGGCTCAAGGCATGATCCCAGAGTCCCAGGATCGAGTCCCGTGTTAGGCTCCCTGCAAGCAGCCTGCTTCTCCCTCTGCCTGTGTCTCTGCCTCTTATGAATAAATAAATAAAAACTGAAAGAAAGAAAGAAAGAAAGAAAGAAAGAAAGAAAGAAAGAAAGAAAGAAAGAAAGAAAGAAAGAAAGAAAGAAAGAAGAAAGAAAAAGAAAAGAAAAGAAGAAAAGAAAAGAAAAGAAAAGAAAAGAAAAGAAAAGAAAAGAAAAGAAAAGAAGGAAGGAAGGAAAGGAGTAAAAGGGATCATAAGGGAAAGGAGGGAAGCTGACTGGGGGAAAAATTAGAGAGGAAGACAAACCATGAGAGATTCCTAACTCTGGAAAACAAACAATAGGTTGCAGAAGGGGAAGTGGGTGGGGGGATGCAGTAACTGGGTGACTGGCATTAAGTAGGGCACATCATGAGATGAGCACTGGGTTTTATACTATACATTGGCAAATTAAATTTAAATAAAATATTTAATAAATAAATAAATACACTCATTCTCCTCTACCATGATGCCATGAATACTCCCCTCCAAATCCCATTTGCCCTATGTAACATTTCCCAGAATGGCCTGAAGTTAGGGAATGCACACATCTCTCAATAGACAACATGCTTGCAGTGTCCTCCCTTCCCAGACCCCTTGGAAGACCAAGAAGAAATATATAGGGATCCACTTCCACCTGGATGCCCAGCTGCTGAGGCCTGCAGGCTCATGTCAAGTGCTCTAGGGATCCACTTTTACCCCAGAGCATCTGGGAAAGAGCCCCATGCTTCAGGGTTCCAGGTGTAGTCACAGAAGAGTATTCTCTGCTAAAACCCACATCATCCCTGCACTAGCACAGGGCTGCCGTGATCACACCATGGATGAGAAAAAGGCTCAAGTCTCTACTCTGCCTCAGAGCTCTTCTCTGGGCCTTTTACTTTTTGTAAAATAAAAGGCTTAGCTTAGAATCTGGTTACTTTTGAGTGCAGTCCAACAACTAGCTGCAGGGTATTACCAGGAACTTTTTAGAAATGCAGATTCTCCAGCCCCACTCCCAGGACTGCTGCATTTTACTCTGCAGGGCTCACAAGATCTCCAAGTGATTCATGTGAACATTAAGGTCTGACACACAGCTGAGACCATCTCCAGGTCCTTCCCCAAGACCTCAATTCTGTGATTCCCAAAAGGCAGCTCATGGCTCAATTTCCAGACCTCGAGGCTAAGATGCCTCTTGGAACTGGGGGAATCCAAGCTTCTAATTGAGTGGTCAGAAAGTGGAGTCAAGGAAGGCGTCTGGGAAACCCAAAGCCCTTGGACAGGCAACACTGGGATGGAGGAGCAGGAGGAGGAGAACGGTTCATTTTTTCCATAGGCACGTTGTGTGTGCCATCTGAGGTCTTTAATGTAAACCCTCCTGTGCTGCGACCTAAACAATGAGGGTAATTATGGGCTGGCTTACCGCCTTCCGATGCAGGGCTCAGGGTCGGCCCTCCACAGGGTTCTGCAGGAGGTCTTGTTTCTGAGTCAGGGGGGCCTCTGGTTAACCAGAGTAGACCCAACTCTGAGGGGCAAAGTTGACATACCAGTATAATTACACGTAGGTTGACCATATTTACTGCAACTCTGTTGTTCTAGAATTTCAAACAAAGGCTGAACCCTAGGAAACACACCACTAAAGAGAAGCAGATTGTCCTGAGTGATTTATTGAAGAACAAAAACGAGGGGAAGAAAGAGAGGAGAATTATCAGAGACTTACACATACTTCCCTTTCCCCTGACTGGTCTAAGGAGAACACACAGTGACCACCGTGTTCCCACCCTCCCCAACGGAAAGGCCTCAAAACACTGACATTTTGCTTTCTCTGAGGCATGTTTTCATGTGGCCACATCAAATCCTGTAAACCCATTTAGACTCATCAGAAGAAAGCAGACTGTAGAAATGTAGGGGGAGAGATCCCCCTTCCTTCCCTTCTAATTCATTTGGCTCTCCCAACACACCTTTCACATGACATACACCTACATCTCACACAGAAATGTTTCAAAGGAACAGAAAATCAGCCAAGACTGGAATGTGGCTTTAGAGAAGCCAGAATATCAAGTCAGGCATGTGAGTGGCCTTTAACTTCAGGAGGTTATTGGTAGGAAGGATTTGAATAACTGCCAGAACTGTTTGACCTCAGCTCTCTCCCATGTAAATACATGACTGTGCTGGAGAGCAGTCACATTTCCAACGCACAGTTCAGAGCTTTAATTGACCTGGCAATGACAGGGGAAGAGTACTGGAAATTTGCACAGTTAGGAAATAGCCTCTCCCCCCACCCCTGACCACCACCAGATTAAAACCTCCATAGATACAATTTAAATATCCCCAACAGATAATGGTTACAGGAACCTCAGAGCACTTGGTTGTAGTTGCCACTCTGTTATGGACTGAATTGTCATGTTGAAGTGCTAGCCCCCAATGTGACTATATTTGGAGATAGGGCCTTTAGGGAGGTAAACTAAGGTTAAATTCGGTCTTATAAGTGGAGGGCCCCAAGCTGATAGGACTGGTGTCCATATAAGAAGAGCAAAAGACACCAGAGATCTCTTTGCATGCACTGTGAGGACACAGTGAGAAGGTGGCTATCTACAAGCCAAGAAGAAAGGCAGAAGTCAAGTCTGACAGCACCTTAATATTGAACTTACAGCCTCCAGAACTATAAGAAAATAAATTTCTGTTGTTTGAGCCACTCAGTCTATGGTATTTTGTCATGGCAACCCTAGTGAGCTGATACATACCCCATCCCCACCCCAATATACACACAATTACAACTCCTCAGCCAAGGAAGACTTATCAAGAACTATCACACAAGAAATAGTAGGTAGACTTCCTGTCCTCAGAGAGCTTATGACATCTTTGGAGAGATACAATCAACCGTGAACAACGAACTGGAACAATACAAGAAGGGATTTGGCCAAAGCTCTAAACTGCTTCTTGAGTGGAGCAGAGCAGCTGATAGATTATTGTGTGACAGCGTCACCAGATAGGAAACAGTAAAAGAATCGTTTACTGTAAAGGTATGTGTTAGTTACTGGAAGTTTCTTGGTTTTTTCCTTTACGTTGCTTTTTAAAATATTTCACTGTTGATGGGAATGTGAACTGGTGCAGCCACTCTGGAAAACTGTGTGGAGGTTCCTCAAAGAGTTAAAAATAGAGCTACCCTACGGCCTAGCAATTGCACTACAAGAGATTTACCCCAAAGATACAGCTGCAGTGAAAAGCCAAGACACCTGCACCCCAATGTTTATAGCAGCAAGGTCCACAATAGCCAAGCTATGGAAGGAGCCTCTGTATCCATCGAAAGATGAGTGGATAAAGAAGATGTGGACTATATATACAATGGAATATTACTCAGCCACTAGAAGCAATGAATATCCACCATTTGCTTCAACATGGACAGAACTGGAGGGTATTATGCTGAGTGAAGTAAGTCAATCGGAGAGGAACAAACATTGTATGGTTTCACTCATATGGGGAATATAGAAAATAGTGAAAGGGATTATAGGGGAAAGGAGAAAATGAGAGGGAAATATCAGAGAGGGTGGTGGAACATGAGAGACTCCTAACTACTCTGGGAAGTGAACAAGGGGTAGTGGAAGGGGAGGTGGGCAGGGGGACAGGGTGACTGGGTGAGGGGCACTGAGGAGGGCACTTGAAGGATGAGCATTGGGTGTTATATGTTGGCAAATTGAACTCCAATAAAAAAAATACCAAAAAAATGTATTTTGCTTAGAAAATCCCCAAATTTTCATCCTTGCTTATCAAGAAAGAGTAGGTTTCCTTGCCAAAGCTCAAAGGCAGTGTCTTGAAATTGCTAATGACAAGTCCTGCCAAGGTAGTTGTCTGCCTTGTCTCAGGGTCTGAGGCTCATAAGGGGTGATATGCTCGGGGCCACATGGTGTCACACAGATGAAAAAATGGCCAGTGACTGTGCTAATTAACCCTTTACACACATTCATAAAATTGTGAAAGAACTTTTACAAAACTACAGATATTTTTACTCTTCAAATATTAGAAAAAGAACATGGAATCATGGAGTGCCTGTGTGGCTCAGTCAGTTAAGCATCTGACTTTGGATTTCGATTCAGATCATGATCTCAGGGTTGTGAGATTTGGAGTGCTGCATCGGACTCCATGCTGGGAGTGGAGTCTACTTAAGATTCTCTATCTCCCTCTCCCACTGCCTCCTCCCCACCAACTCTTTAAAAATAAAAAAAAAAAGAACACAGAATCATGATAGAATTCAGGTCCTATCAGATGTTCACAGAGGTCAAGTTCTACATGGAAAATTTCAAACTTGGCCATAGAGTTAGAAACCCTATGGACTTAATTCCCTTTCCAATTCTGCATAGTTCCAAAAGACACTACTTGAGATGTCCAAGGCTGAGCAAAGGATAGAGTCTGATCTAAGAAGCACTGAGACAGACTATGGACATCTACTGCAAAAGACAACCCAGTGGGATGGGGCACTCAGGATCATTCTGGGTAGGGAAACAAGAAGTAGAATTGTTTAAAAAAAAAAAAAAAGTCACCAGAGATTTATGCCACAACTTTACTTGGGCTGGACATATTGTAACCCAGACAAAGAAGAGAGGTATGGAATAGAAGAAAAGCAAATAAACAAACAAAAATCCTGGACATTTATCTAATTCTCTGCAAGAACAGCAATCCCCTTTTATGTCAGCATCCTCCACCTTGACTTGGTTCCAGCAGCTTCATTCATCCTTCTGCCAGAGAAGTGGGCTCATGACCAGGATTGAGCCAATCAGTTTCCCTACCCATTTGATTCGTTCAAGGATTGGTGTGAGACTAAGTAGGGAAATCAGGATCCTTCCCCAAGAGGAAGAACCATCTTCTACTTGGTCATGTGAACCAATCAACATACCACACCTCTTTTCTTCTTAAACTTGTCCCAATGGTAATTCTGTTATTTAACTACCAAAGGACTTGTAACTAATACAGTAAGCATGTGTACTCTTACCAGTCACCTTCTGGTTTGTATCAGACCTCACACTACGTGCCAAAGGACATCCTGAGGAAAAAGGGACCTTTGCTCTCTCTCAGAGGAAGAGGGAGGGATTTCTGCTAGTGGTGACAGTGACATTGTCCAAGGTGTCATGGATAAACAGTTGTGGGGAAGCCTCCCAATGTACCACTCAGCGAAGTTGGTGTTCTAGCTCAGGGGGACACTGAACAGAGCCGATGAGACTGGATTCCCTCCATAAGTTCCTCCAGCTGGGAGCTGCCATATTTCTCCTAGCCACCTGCCTTTCAGCAGAGCTGGCAGAAGAAGTCACAACCCACAACCCTTACCTTTAGTAAGCACTAAAAAGGAGTTCAATGTAGCACTTAAGAACATGAGTTTTGTATCAGGGAAACCTGTGTTTTAATCCCACTCCTTAACAACCATGGAATCTTGGTTAAATAACAAAACCACTTGAACTTCTCTTTACTCCTATGTATAATGGGGACAACAGAACCTAGCTCACAAGATAGTTGTGAAAGTTAAATGTGGTTATTTATGTAAAGCACGTAGCACTATACTAGGCACAGTTGGAATTATATCATTATTATTAGGAAATACTCTGAAAACAGAACTCTGAAATAAGTCAGGATCTGACCCTGTAAAATCAAAAAGTGCATGCTCACTGGGAAATAGCTCACAGGTCCTTCCGACCTAGAGAGGCAAATTCCAGGGTTGGGCCTATTTCTTGCCTTTATACTCTTTCTCATTTATTTTTTGATTTATGAAAACGCATCCATCATTTTCTAAGGAAAGCCTCCAGACACATGAACAAAAATGATAAAAATGCACAACAAAAATAAATAAAACCATTCAGCATGGCTAACAAGTCAGGCATTTGGCCCCAGTGGGGTAGATAAATCCAGAGCTGGGATCAGCACTGGGACCCAAAGGTCACAGGCTGGGACTTTACTGAAGGAATAAAAGAAAGGAGATTTTGAAGCTTCAACTAAAATCTACCAAGAACCTAAGAGCATATTGTCTAGAGGCAGCCCCCAAAGGTCTCCAAGAAGCTAGTCTAGAAAACTATGAGACAGCTGCCTGCTCCCAGCTCATTCAGTGGGGGATGTTTTCAGAGAGCTAGCAGATTTCCAAAGCTATGCCTAGCACCCCTCTTACTTACAATTCCCATTTCAGTGACTGAGGGGCCATCTAGGAGAAGGACATTCAGTTGAAAATAGGGGCACCCTAAGAAACGTGCCAAGATCACCCCTTCATCATCATCTCCTTAGTCCAGAAACATTGCTATGAGGACCCTTCTAGAATTTGCTTTGGGACCCAACATTTTTGGCTTCTAATACCAATATTTTATTGTCCCTCTAGGCTAAGAACATGTAAGAGGAAAAATGAAAACAGAAGCCTGGTAGAGGCAAAGGAGGGATGCTTATTGTGTGAGATGGAAACAGGGCCTCACTGGCAGAGCAGAGGTGCCTTCATATAACCCAGGTAGGGCTCCTAATGGGTAACTGGGTCCTCCTAAGTGTCATATTGGAAAGGCTTTGTGGGGTGCCTTCTTGTTCACAGCCTGAGGGAGTTCCCAGTCATGGGTTGTGTTGGCCAGTACTGACTGAACAAGGTATTCATTGATAGGCTGCCAGGAGGGCCAATGAAGAGATATAAAAATTATGCCCAGCAGGGCTGATCAATATTGGATAACATCTGGCAGAGCTATTAGATCTTCTCTTGGCTGTGAGACATGAGGGACCATCATCTGCAAGTAATGGTAGATGCAGGAGATCAGAAAAAAGTAAATGAATCACTCCAACTACCAACACTAGAGTGGACAACAATGGATACCTACCTCTGTGGTGAAGAACTCCTGTTAATAACAAGTATTAATAACGACACGGTGAATGGAGCCACCATCAACAGCAACTATACTTGCTGAGCATGACTTTGTGCCTGGCAGTGTCAGGCCATTATACACGTGGTATCGGTGAATCTTCACAAGGACCCTATGCAGTCAGTACATTATTATCATCATTCTGCAGATGGGGAAATTGAGGCTAAGGAATCAACGGAGCTGTTAAACTAGCAGAATTGGAATTTGAACTGGGCAGGATGATTATTTATGGAACATGAGATTTCATTCATTAGGTCGCAGTTACAGTTCCACATGGCTGCGAATGATGTTCTGGGCCTCAGTGAAGCCTGCCATGTGACTGCTCAGATTTTCTGTTCTTCTTCACTTCCCCGTGTGTCCTTACCTCCCTGTGTGTCTGCTCCCTGTGTACCCTTTTTTTTTTTTAAGATTTTATTTATTCATGAGAAACACAGAGAGAGAGGCAGAGACATAGGCAGAGGGAGAAGCAGGCTCTCTGCAGGAAGCTGGATGCAAGACTCAATCAGGATCATGCTCTGAGCCAAAGGCAGAAGCCCAACTGCTGAGCCACCCAGGCATCCCCCCTGTGTATCCTTCTAATAGTCTTCCAATATCTAAAGTGATGTCATAGTTCATAAACTGGAAGCATCTAGCTGATAGAGACACAAAGTCCCAAAATTGTGGCTTGTGGGGACAGCAGAAAACAGCAGTTCCTCTAAAGGAGGTTAAAAGGCCTTCATTTACTCTTATGAGCCTTAACGGAGGAAGTCCAACCTAAAGCATTCAGCACAGAGTGAGAACTCATACCAGCAAGTCAGGCCACAGAAGCTATGTGCTATGAATATCAACATCGATCAAGCATATCAATAGATATGTAGTGATCACAACACAAGGCAGTCCCCCAAGACTTCCATATTGCTGCTTCAAAGCTGAAGAAGACTGGGATCTGGGGAGAGGCCAGTAACAAGACAGGGAGAGGGTTAAGCTGATGGAACTCCAGGCTTCTCATTCCATCACAATACTTCCTCTTGTTCTTTTTACACATTTCAGTTTCCAATTAAGATTCCATTTGAATGAAGTGTTTTGTTGCATTTTTTCAAAAATCTTAATCAAAAAGTACTTCTTCAACTCCTACTGTGTGCACAACATTAAGGTGAATTCAGGATGTGGGGAGACAGGGAAAGGAGAAGCCATGACCCATGCATGCCATTCCACAGCTTAGCACAGTAGTAAAAACACAAAGGGGACCCACATAAATAGAGAACAGCACTGAAAAATAAGAGGCAGCTCAAATCAGAAATGATTTTGAAGCTCAGATTATGAAGATCTGAAATAAAGCCATAAAGAATAGAAAGGATTTGCATTGGCAAAAGGGAGAAAAGGAGGGAGAAGAAAGGATGGGAAGGCTGAGGATGAAGAGTTCTCTCATCCCTCATGTGAAGAGCTGGGACTCCAAACCAGTATTTTTAGGGAAGAAAAGAGCATCACTCAGGAGATGAGACTCAAGGCTGCCCTCTAAAAGGAAATTACTTCCAACTAACTCTGAGGTGGCTCCAGGTAGACACATCACTTGGGGGGAAAACCTTCCAGCCATGCACAAAGGAAAGACACAAAGGAACTTTCCATCAGCCTCAAAGCAAAATTTGCAAAGATTCTATAAGACATTGTTACAGAAAATGAATGGACTCACCTCTTGATCCTGGGACCTCCAAAATGGGGCAGTCAGAAGACTTGAGCCACATGTATTGACTCTGCTCCATAACTAAAAATCTCCAAGAGCTAATTCTTGAACCCATATTTAGTATCTTTCATGTCCATGCAAAGGACAACTCTATCCCCTATAGAAGGAAAGAAGAGGATTTACCACAGTAGGACCAGAGCTTTTCCCTGGACCAGCCCCTTCACACCACAATGTGAAGTTGGATCCCTTCCCAGGGTCCAGAGAGCCAGTCTGTCTCCAGGGAACTTGGGTTGGGGCTCTAGGGAAAGCCATACATTTTCTAGGTACCTGTGGGCACAGCTCTAATGCACTGGGGGTAGGAGGTCAGACTTTGTCTATATCTACAAGTAAAACTAAAGTTAGAACTCATCTCCAATTCAGGCCAAAGAAGACAGTGGAGTGAGGAGGCCTCAAGGAGTAACTGTGAGATGGCTTCAGTATGCCTCACATAGGACACAGTAGGCTTTCTTGTCCTAAGAATCCAGTTTTACAAATTCTGCCTATTTCTCCCTTTAAAAACAGCTTAAAAGTGTGTACACATTTGTGTTTTCTAGTTTGTGTAGATGATACTGAGGCAAATTAAGAAGGAATGTGCTCACCACCAAAATCATTCTTGTTTTCCATCCTTGGCAAGGTGGCAGAAAGGTGTGAAGCTCATGTTGCCCTATACCATGTAGTAAATATCTCCTTTCCTAACATGGAGGAACCAGTGACCCAGGCCCAGTCAGCCAGGCCCTCTTGAGTAGAGTCTGCTGGCAACATATAAAAAGACTGTATCTTCCCATGTCAGCTGATAGCTTGTGAGTTTGAGAGCTGTTTGCTTCAGGGAAATATCTGAGAGATGGAAAGCAAAACAGAACTCACAACCTAGTGAAGGCCCTAGATCCAGCTGCACCCGCATCCCAGATCCTTGGTCTTTCCTGCCTACATGAGCCAGTAGTTTTCCTTTTTTATTACTATTTTGAACTGAGTTTCTGTCACTTACACCCTAGGTAGATCTGCCTGCAAATCTCAGCCAAGGCATTCACCTTAGGTCAAGCCCCTTTGAAGAACCCGCAGGCACTGCCACCAAGCTCCTTGCCCCATTTGACCACTGACTATCAAAAAATACAAACTCTTGGACCACTTGAGCACAGTATTTCATCCCTCCATGCCTCTCCTGCCTCTCTTCGCCACCCCCATGGTCTGGCCTGTCAGCCTTCAAATCGTACCAATGCCATCCTACTTCCCCCACACCCACCATTAACCCTTCATTCCAATGCCTCTCTCTACCCATCTTTGCTAGAAGTTCCTCACCAGGGGAAAAAAAAATAACCCTCCTTCCAAGAAGAATAACTGCCACAAATTGTGTACCATGTGAAAGGAAACCATGTCCTGCTTCAATAAACATCCTGCAACTGCTTTGTAATGGCCATGCTGGCCTGTTGGGACATTCTGGGATTCTGATGGTCACACAGGAAAAGCAGGTAGGTCCCAGAACCGGGAACATGGGGCACTCATTCCCACACACAAAGACACTGCAGTTGCTCTCTGCAACGCAGTTTCCTTATAGTTACACTGGGAATCTAGGAGCATTAACAACCACCAGAGCAATGTCCAGGATGAATCATTCCAAACCTGATCAAGTTGACAAAAATAAACGGCACTGTGGGGAGGAATTCTAGGCTGGTCTTTGAATAATAATAAAACAACAGCAATGCAATAGGTAGCATGTAGGGAGTCTCACATTCCAGAAACAGTGCTGAGCACTTGACATGCATGATTTCATTTAAGCCTCACAACAGGCCCATGCAATAGGAACTAATTATTGTCTGTCTTACAGATGTGGCTCCTGAGGCTTGGAGAGAATGTGGGACCTGTCCAAGGTCACTCAGCTGGGCGACCGCGGGAGCCAGAAGTCAGGTTTCCATGACCAAGCCCTCGAGGATTACAGAACTGACCAGCCAGTCAGAATCTCAGTCTAACTATTTCCACAATGCAGGCAAGAACAACTGCCTTGCTTCCTCCCAGAGTTCTCAAGTGAATCTATAGGAATGACCTGGAGAAACAGAAAGCTCTGGGAAAGACTGGGAGGGTGTTATGACCATCTAGGCAATTAGTCACAGTTGACATCACAGATGATGGCCTGTCCATCTTACCCATTCCACCCACAGAAGATGCTAAATAATGTGTGTTGCACAAAACAACTATCGCCTCGGGGCAAACGTTCACTTCAGGCCAGTCCTGCATGAAGTCTTTCCTCCCAGCCGGCCTACGGGCCCTAGTGCGCAGCACAGACTAGAGCCTTGGAGGCTCTGGGACACACAGTCCTGAGTTAACTCCTCTTTCAGCGTTTACGGTCTGTGTCAGCTTCAAGCCTTGCTTCCTCATCTGTGAACGAGGAACAACAGTAATATTTTTTTTTCTTTTTTAAATAGTAATATTTCTTAAAGGGAATTTTCTTTGGTGAGGGTGGGGGAGCAAATCCCTCTTATGATTATGAAATATTTTACATATTGAAGATATAATAATATTTAATCCATCAAGAGTTTAAAAGACAAAATATAATTGACACCGCACTTGTACCCTACTCCACCCAATCCTCCTTTCCCCTTCCCAGAGGTAAGCCGTCCCCTGAATTTAATATAGAACAAAAGTTGGTAAAGCTTTTCTGTAAAGGGCCAGATACTACCTATTTTCAACTTTGTTGGCCCAATGGTCCCTATTATAAGTACTTAACCACACCCTTGGAGCACAAAGGTAGCCACAGACAATACGTAAAGGAATGAGTGTGTGGTGTTCCAATCAGTTTCATTTATAGATATTGAAATTTGAATTTCATATAATTTTCAGGGGTCATGAAATAGAATTCTTTTGATTTTTTTATCAACTATTCTCTTACATGTCTTTTTTCCAGCTTTATTAAGATGTAATTGACATTTAACTCTTGTCAGCTATTTAAAACTAAAAACCTTTCTTAGTTCACAGGCTATACAAAAGAAGGTGGCAGACTGGCCTGGGCCAGTGGGTGTAGTTTGCCAATCCCTGGCATATATCATTCCTACACGTATTTTAATACTGCAATTTCATATGTGCATATCCATGTAGACTATTATGTAGTGTATCTCAAAACTTCCTATGAATGGTACTACATAGTACATTTGCTTCTCTGATGACTTTAACATGTTTGCTATTTATCTGAGTTGTTACATGTAACTTTATTCATTTTAATTGCTGTAGAGGATTTCACTAGATTAATTTACCACACCTCAACTATAGCATTTACTACATGAGTTTAACACAACATATTTATCCTGATGGACATTCAGATTGTTCTGTTGTTTTAGTTACAAAGCTGTAAAAAGCACCCCAACATATATCTCCTTGTGCACATACACCAGAGTTCTCTAGGATTGCTCCTCCAAGTAGAATTGCTCAGTCATGGGGTGTTTTTTGATTATATAATGCCAGAATCGTAAAGAACTCAGCACCATGCCTGACACCTACTTAGTGTCCAATCACTGGTAGCCTATGTTCCTCTGGATTCCCCTTAAGAACCATGCAGAGGATTTATTAATAATTTGTAAGTGTTTTTTAAAAGTGTTCTAACGGTAAATAAATACTTTAAAATTTAATTCAAAAACTATCATGGGCAAAATGTGTGGGACAGATAATGGGACATGCAGGCAGCCAAGGAGGGAATCTACCAGCTAGGCCAGGGCATTCGGCAATGGGGGCTTGAAGTTGGAAGGGATGCAGGGAAAATGGATACTTGCATGAAGGTGATGACATAGGCTCAGAGTCAGATGTGGTGAGGTATGCATAGGGAAAGGAGAGAAAATTTGCAGAGCCCTTTTGGTAAGCTCTGAATACCAGGCAGAGGCATGTGGCTTGGCTTGCTGGGCAATGGGAGTCCAGGAAAGGCCAATTCTGATGAGAAGGACAAGAGCTACCTGAAGGGAGTGTTAAACACAGCCTGTTTGGTGGAATCTTGAGAGTTGATGGAGCCAAGCCAGAGGCAAGATCAGGGCATTCAGAGGCCAGATCAAACACTGGCAGCCTCACCACTCAAAGTGAGTCTTCTGAAGTAGCTGTATGTGCAGGTCTCAAGTGGTTAATGCTGCTATCACCCTGCTAGATTGGACCTTTAGAGAGTTCTGCTTGGAGCCAAGCTTGACAGCCAAGCTGGGTTTTTTTTTTTTTTTTCAAGTTTTTATTTGAATTCTAGTTAGTTAACATACAGTGTAATATTGGTATCAGTGTAGAATTTCGTGCATCATCACTTACATATAATACACAGTGCTCAACACAAGTGCCCTCCTTAATGCCCATCACCTATTTAGCCCATCTCCACTTACCTCCCCTCAATTTGTTCTCTATAGTTAAGAATCTCTTATGGTTTGCCTCCCTTTCTTTTTCTTCCTTCCCCTACGTTTATCTGTTTTGTTTCTTAAATTCCACATACAAGGGAAATTTTATGGTATTTGTTTTTCTCGGACTTATTTCACTCAGCATAATATACCTTAGCTCCGTACACATTGCTGGAAATGGCAAGACTTCATTCTTTTTTATGGCTGAGCAATAGTCCGTTGTGTATGTATATACCACATCTTCTTTATCCATTCATCAGTTGATGGACATTTGGGCTCTTTCCATAGTTTGGCTATTGTTGATAATGCTGCTACAAATATCAAGGTGCATGTGCTCCTACCAATCAGTATTTTTTTAACTCTTTGGGTAAATACCTAGTAGTGCAATTGCTGAATCATAAGGTAGTTCTATTTGAGAGCCAGTCTTTGAGTAGCACATTTCACACTCTGGTCCTGGTTGTGGGTGAGGGGAAGAAGAATAAAACTGCTGCCTGAGAGGGATCCCTGGGTGGCGCAGTGGTTTGGCACCTGCCTTTGGCCCAGGGCGCAATCCTGGAGTCCCAGGACTGAGTCCCACGTCAGGCTCCTGGCATGGAGCCTGCTTCTCCTTCCTACTGTGCCTCTCACTCTCACTCTCTCTCTATCACAAATAAATAAATAAATAAATAAATAAATAAATAAATAAATAAATAAATAAATCTATCTATCTATCTATCTATCTATCTTTAAAAAAAAAAACTGTTGCCTGAAATCAGACACAACATGGAAATTGGTGTGTTTGTGTTGTCAGCCTCTTTCTTAGCTGAGCTCACTGTAATCCAGCTTGGCCTTCTTATGCAGTATCTTTAAACTGATTTAGCATCTGTGATTCTGACAGAAATGGGTGTACTATTATTCATCCAGTTGGGATTGTAGAATCTTAAATTCCCCCACTTTAAACTATACATAAGCCAATTACTGTTTTTAAAGGGGGAAACCATGGTTAAGATATGAAATCATAGAAAGAGAAGAAATTCAATAGCACCTCTTCATTCATTCATTCATTCATTCATTCAACATATACACACTTATTTAAGCTCCTTTCTCATGTGCCACTGTGACAGGTACAGTAGGGCCATGACAATGTGTGAAGCATGACATAGAAAGTCCTCCTTAGAGGTCAAGACAGCTGCTGTTTTTTTTTGTTGTTGTTGTTGTTAATAGTAATACAAAGCAACACATGTTAAGTGCCAGAATCTTGTGAACAAGTAACACAATGGGAATTCAAGGGAAGAAAGAAAGGTTAGGGAAAGCCTAGGAGAGGCATTTCAAGGTGGCATTTCGAAGGATTGAGAAACTGAGAGAAAAGGAGGGGATCCCAAATGGACAGATTGGAATAAGCAGGTTTATGATGGTAAAAATGAGCAAGACACATTTGGGTTGAGTAAGGCCTGGTGCTACAGGCTCTTCCACTTACCAGAACACAGCTACAGTCAGTTCTGGCTGAAGGATGTTCATTGCCCCATGTGTCAATGCTCTCTCTTCCCCAGTATCCTGGTATGTAAGCCCTGTCCCTTCCTGCCTCTCCCTCCTCCTAGATCCTGTGGGAACCAGGTTCCCCAAGTATATAGACCCTATGGCTTACTGGCCTTGTTTGCTTGGGCAGGTCACTCATCCTCTCTGAGCTTTCACTTATCTGATGATCATGCCCTCACTCACCCATTGCTGTAAATGTCAAAGAGAGCCTACACTCAGTCACTGTAAGTAGGAAAGAGTCCTACAGACCTGTGTCATCATCACGTCTGTTGTGCTCACAGAAAAAAGTTGCCACATGAACATCAGGAGTACAACCAGCTACAATACCTGAAAGGATGAGATCAGGCCATGAGCAAAAATAGCGTTCCATTTAAAATGGAGCCCTCGGGATCCCTGGGTGGCGCAGCGGTTTGGCGCCTGCCTTTGGCCCAGGGCGCGATCCTGGAGACCCGGGATCGAATCCCACATCGGGCTCCCGGTGCATGGAGCCTGCTTCTCCCTCTGCCTGTGTCTCTGCCTCTCTCTCTCTCTCTGTGACTATCATAAATAAATAAAAAATTTAAAAAAATAAAAAATAAAAAATAAATAAAATGGAGCCTTCACGGGCACTTGGGTGGCTCAGTCAGTTAAGCCTCTGCCTTTGGCTCAGGTCATGATCCCAGGGTCCTGGTATCAAGCCCCGCATCCCTCTCCCTCTGCTGTTCCCCCTGCTTGTGCTCTCTGGTGTGTTCTCTCTGTCAAAGAAATAAATAAAATCTTTTAAATAAATAACATAAAATGGAATCTTCAGTCATGGGTACCATGATGGCTGGGATGCTGAGCCTCATCATCAGTTCCCTCTCATTGCAATGAGGACAGAAAGAATAGACCGAGTTGATGGGTGGACATTTGGAGAATTGATGACAATTGTTATAGGTGTTACAGCCATAATTTACTGTCATGTTGCTTGGCACTTGGGCAGGACACCTCCTCTCTCTAGGTTTACGAATGGCTCAGAAATACAACCTAAAAGTTATCTCTGGATGTCTTCCCAGGTGGGGGCTAAAATTCTGGATGACAGTAGTTTGAAAATGGTATTCCCACATTCCAAGAGGAGCACAAGATAAGCCACTGGGTGTAGGAAGACTAGAACTTCTACTTACAGTTTTTCGAATACATAATTGCATTAGTTTTCTATTGCTACATAACAAAGTAGCACAAATTTAAGAGCTTAAAACAACCAAATGTCTTATTTCACAGTTTCTGGAGGTTGTAAGTCCAGCTGGACTTGATTTGGTCCTCTGTTTAGTGTCTCACAAGGCCAAAATCAAGGTGTTGGCAAGGTCACATTCCTTACTGAAGACGCTGGGACAACATCCCCTTTCAAGATATTCAGGTGGTTGGCAGATTTTAGTTCCTTGTGGCTGTGGGACTGATGTCACTGTTTCCTTGCTGGCTGTCAGCTGGGGGCCAGTCTTTGCTCCTAGAGGCTGCCGGCATTGCTAGTCATTGTTTCCATGGTGACTCCTCTAACAGTGGGCTGACTTGTTCTCACACTCCAAATCACTCTGACCTCCCCTTGGTCACATCCTTATGACTCTAGCCAGAGAAAGTTCCCTGCTTTTAAGGTCTCATGGCACGTGGCATTGGATTGGGCACATCTGGATATTCCAGGATAATCTCTCTATTTTAAGGTTCTTAACCTTAATCAAATCTGCAGTCTCCTTTGCCATGTAAGGTAACATGTTCACAGTTTCCAGGAATTAGAGCGTGGACACCACTGGAGAACATTCTGCCTACCACAATTATAAAGAAAATAAGCTTTACTAATATTTGATAGATTGCCACTTTGGGATAAAGGATCAGTGTCAAATATGGTTCTAAAGGTGTCTTCAGGGAAAGGTGGGAATCCCATACAAGGAGGAGTTGATAGCAACACCCTCACTCGTTTGTTCTTTTAGCACATTATGTTCTTTTAGCACTTTTAGCACATTATGACAGATTAAAATTTATACCTCCATAGAGGCTGGGATTCAGAAAGGAGAGCCCCAATTCCCATCTTTCATTTAGGCTTATATATCTTAGACTTTTTTAGCTATTACAGCCCAGGTATTGAAAAACCATATCTAGAAGCAAACTTCTGATTCGCTATGTCACAGAGCATTGTACCATGATTTTCAAAAATAATGAGCCTATCCACAATTAAGAGATTGAAATTGTTATTTTAAAATATTTATTTTATTTGTATCAATTCTTAAAATTTTACTTAGCTTGTTTTTAAACATATGCAACATATGAGTACAAAGTGTATGTGTACATAAAGTATAAATAAATTAATATGCATATGTTAAGCATACATTCTCAAAAATGTTTTTACTGATAAAGTTGCTTGAGCAGGATTTAGAGGATAAAGCCTGAGGTCACAAACAGAGACTGTGGTAGGGTAAACACAAACCTGCTGGAGTTATTCCAAAGTTCTTCAAACTTCCTAAATATGTCACTTTTCAAAATATTTGGGGTTCTGGTTGTGATTAATTTTTCAGGCAATTTGGAGAAGTTATTTTCCAGGTAGCCCCTTCCCCTGGCTATTGTTTTGGCCCAAGCATGGGCCAAAAGAAGAAAACAGAGTTTTCTTTCAGGTACTATTTCCTAAGGTGCAAACTGAGAGATGGGGTCTGGGCCTCTTGGTTGCTTGTGTTCCGGGTCCAGCGGGAGGTAAAAGCCTCTGAATGGCCATGCCGGGGGGCTTCCTGTGCAAGACTTTACACATTTGCAGTCCCATCAATCCAACACCTAAGGGACAGGAAGCCAATGAGGTTGTGGAGCCAGATAGCCAAATAAAAAAGGATCACTTTTTACTTTCCTGAAGTTAATTAATGCTGAATGGAGCAGGCCAAGTACAAAACCGATGAGGCTTTCTCTAAGCGAAGACTCCACATTTTACCCATAAAGCCAAATAACCCTGACCCTGGGACTCCCACAAATGCAGGGCAGGCCTAGCTGGGAGGTACAGAGGAACTAACACTTTTCCCTTCACACTCCTTCTGGTGTTTCCCTTCTGGGTCTTATTTTTATTCATTTTTCCAGTTTATAAAACACACTCACCGATGGGCCCTTGGGGCACATGTGGAAAAGCTTAAAAGACACAAGTACAAAAACAGACTGACTTAGAGTCAAGAACGAAAAACATAAGAATTCTCCGCCATCTCGCCCCCACCCCTATTCCTGCCCCAGTTACATTCTGGGCCTTCACCTCCCATATTTCCTGAAAGGGCCATAAAGTTGGGATTTTTCAGAAGAAACAAGAGGTGGGTGTCAGAACTATTCTCTAATATCTCCATCCAAATCTTGCTCCGGAGTCTAATGCTGTAGCCTGAGGTGGTTTGGCAGAGGGCTTGCTTGAACAAGGAGTTCAGGACTCAGCAATGGGCAGTGGGGCCTCTTCATCTGGTTCCAGGCCCTGGACAGCCTCCAGGACATTCAGGTCACTTCCAAGATCTCCAGGATCCAGACCTTGTGCATACCAATTGGAAGCTCCAATTTCCCACGCCAAGAAGGGAAATAAAGACTACTCTTTGAGGGCTGCCTAAACAAGATGCTTTAAAAGGGCCACTCAGGGATGCCTGGGTGGCTCAGCTGGTTGACCATCTGTCTTCAGTTCAGGTCATGATCTTGGGGTCCTGGGATCGAGTCCCACATCAGCCTCTCTGCTCAGCAGGGAGTCTGCTTCTCCCTCTCCCCCCTCCCTGCTTGTGCTAGCTCTCAAATAAATAAATAACATCTTTTAAAAAATAAAAAATAAAAGGGCCAATCAGCCCTCCCTTTTTAAAAGAACGCTGGTGAAATTATTTTAATCTGCTCTTTTAGACAGCTGACAGACAACTTGTAGTGTGGAGAAAAAAAGACATAGAGAAGTAGTGTCACTTAATAATTCCCTCTTCCATTAAACATTTATTTATTTACTTAAGATATTTATGTTTGTTTAAAAATTATTTATTAAAATTTATTTATTTATTTATTTATTTATTTATTTATTTGAGAGAGAGAGGGCACAGGCATAGGGGGAGGGACAGAGGGAGAAAGAGAAAAAGAAAGACTCTCAAGCAGACTCCCCTGCCTGGCTCAATCCCACAACCCTGAGATCATGACCTGAGCCAAAATCAAAAATCAGACAATCAACCAATTGAGACACCCAGGCACTCCTGAACATTTATTTATTGAGCACCTACTACATGCTACGGGCTAGAGACACATCTGCAAATGAAACAGACTTGCCCTATCTGTGTCTCTTACAGTGTAGTGCAGAAGACCAACACTAAACAAATAATCACACCAAATACCTAAGTAATTTCATTTGGGCCTCACACAATGGGAAAAAAAATCACTGGACTCTGTGAATGCACACTTTGGGGACACTGACTTAGTCTCTGGGTCAAGGAGGGCCCCTCAGAGTACATATGAGGGGAACTCAAAGGATGCAGGAAAAGTAGCCCCATGAAGCATGGGGCAAGAGCTTTACAGGCAGAGGCCATTACAGATGAGGTGGCCTACATCCGGCAGCCCCACACAGCGAGGGCAAGGGGCATGAGGTGCAGTTGGAGAAGAGCCAGACACACAGACTGGTTGCCAAACTCAGGGTACAGTTTTCTTCTAAGTACAATGAGTGGACTGACATGATCCAATTCATATTTTTAAAAAGATCACACTGGCTGGTGTACAACTACCCACCTGACAGCTTAGGACCCTCCCTGTCGTGGGAGCTCTGAAAAACATGGTTTGAAAACACCTACCTGGGGAATTCGGATCATGGTCTTCAGTTCCCTCAGAACCTGACCTCTGTGGTCAAAAGAGGTGCTTTCAGGTGGTTTACTAAGAACCTCACATGGAGGGGTGCCCAGTTGAGTATCTGACTCTTGATTTCCACTCAGGTAATGATCTCAGGGTCATGGGATGGAGTTCCATGTCAGGCTCCATGCTGGGCATGGAGTCTGCTTCAGATTCTCTCTCATCCTCTCCCTTTGCCCTTCCCTCCCTGCTCGCTCTCTCGCTCTCTCTCTCTAAGTAAATAAACAAATCTAAAAAAAAAAAGAAAGAAAGAAAGAATTTCACATGTAGCGGATACATGAGAGCATGGACAGGACAGACTGGATTCTGGGGTGAAGGAACATGTCATCTAGTGGAAGGTCAAGCAGGCTACACAAAGCAGCAAATCCCCAAATGCAGTAACCAGGCAAGAATTGAGAGTGGACTTCTGGTGAAGTATTCTCTTCCTGGGGGGCCTGGCCACTGTCCACTCTTGATTTCCCTCACTTGGTCAAACACTGCTTTCTCTGTCAGGCAGTCACACTCCTCAGCCACAAAAGATCGAAATAAAATAAGGCTGTCTCCATGGCCTCTTAATCAAATGATGGAGCATGACAACTGTCAGGACACTATTTTTTACCCTGAGGCCTGTGAACACATCCTTGAGGCAAAGGAGAACAAGCAAAACCAAACCATCCTGCAAATCTTTGGGCACACATACCTTGAAATGTCACTAAGGACCAGGATCCTTAAATCCTCTGGTCAGAGGAATCTTCCAGAAGGACAGCAGTCTCAGTGCCTGTTGTGTTGTGGTATTTTCACAGGAAAGGGAAGCAGGGCCTCTTCAAACTGGCTACAAACCCCAGGTCCCCTCAAAGTTAACATAATGCATATATTCTGCTCCGACTTTCTTTACAAACACAGAGCTGAGATGGGAGGAGGCAGGTAGCAAGAGGCGGGAGGGCAAACCTCTGTGATTTATTAATCCTGCTTCCACCCTTCATCCAATGCATGAATAAATGAAAGAAAAGGTGTACTCAGCTGAGGAAAAAAAAAAAGAAAGAAAGGAAAGGAAAGGAAAGGAAGGAAGGAAGGAAGGAAGGAAGGAAGGAAGGAAGGAAGGAAGGAAGGGAAGGAAGGAAGGAAGGAAGGAAGGAAGGAAGGAAGGAAGGAAGAAAGAAAGAAAGAAAGAAAGAAAGAAAGAAAGAAAGAAAGGAAGGAAGGGAATAAGAGATACCCCCCCTGGTCAAAACATGAAAAAGTAGGCAATTTTCCCAAAAAGCCATTGCATAGGTTAAAATCGCCCCAGGGAATGTTTAACTTGCTCCTTGGTCATTTATTTGAGCTTTAGGCCACTCCTGGGCTGTGGTGCTTAATGGAAAGAGAGTATTTACCTTAGCAACTGTAGCAAACCCGGGATCCAGCAGGCATGCTGGGAGGACACAAAATACCTTCACGAAGGAGGCCATCAGCTAAGAAAATGTCAGGTTTCGCATTTGGGAGGCCATCAAGGGATCTTTTAAAAATATTTTTCTGTTAATGATGGTTGAAGGTGGAGAAAGAGAAAGAGAAGAAAAAGGCACACTCAAGTTTCCCTTCTATTTTTCATCACCACCCCTGCTTTCGCCTTCTCTTCCTCCTCTAATGAAGAGCAGGCAAGCAGGTAAGGCAGACTGGGTAAAAAAAGATCATTTGGGAATTGGGGTTCAGAAAGCAATGTCTCTCTTCATGCCACCTCATGCATATATGAAACTCCATATAAAATCCTAAAGGTCATTTTCCCCATGAGCCAAAAGGTAAAAGGTATCCGTGCATATACTCTGGCAACTCTCCATGACCAGTCACCTGATCCCCACATGTAAAAGGACAACATTTCACTAGCCTGTGTCTAATATCAGGCCTACCGTACATATACCCGTAGGTGTGTATACACATACATGTGCACACACACCCCAGGTAGCCCTCTTATATTCAGGAGAACAAGAAGCAGTCTACTATTTAGATGCAGCCAACTGGACCAGATAATACAACTGGCCTGGGGTGTTAGGGCCCAGATCACGAAGAGAGAAGCATTGAGCTTTTTATTTTTATTTTTTTTTTAGCAATGAGCATTTATATGTTCCTAGGAGCTGCTAGGAACAGAGCTCTCTGCCTGTTGACTTAGCATAAAACCAAAGGCCAGGTTTTCCCAGCTTTTCATGGGGAGGTTGCTAATAAATGAGGGAAAAGGAATGCTGAGAATAGTAGGGGATGAGAGGGGGTACTAGCTGGGAGGGTAAGGTGTAACTCCAGAGGGAAGCTACCATGTGGGACTCTTCTCTCAAGCAATGGAAAGGAGGATCAAACCCACACCTCATCTCCCCCCACATCACCATTTCAAATGCGGTATTCAGCCTTAGAATCCAGTCTTCAGCACTGGCAACAGAGTGCACATCTGTGTTTTTAGGACCATATTAGCAAACACAGCCTCTGTGTTCAATTAGATAGGCTAGACTCAGGAACAAATGAACCCCAAACACAGTGGCCTCATACAACAGAAGTTTGTTTCCTGCTCACACAAGATCTTGGGAGAGTGTTCTGGTCTGTGAGCATCTCTCTCCCACACCGTCTCTCTAGGACCCAGGCTCCTTCTGTCATGTGCTCTGCCATGCTTTAAAGTTTCATTTCCCTACAGTCCATGAAACAGGAAAAGAACATGGAGAGTCTTGACCTGGAAGGGATGCACTCCATGTCCACCCACATCCCTGATGAGAAACTGTCATGTCTCTACGTGGGACAAAGACTTGTAGCACCTTCTCAGTGACAACTCTATAACATGGAAAGGGACTATCTTTTCCACAGTAACTCAGAATCTTACATTCCCAGGAAAAGTCTTGGTTTGGACACAGTGAATAAGAGACTATGCTCATTTAAAAGCGGGGAGGTGGGACATCCGGGTGGCTCAGCAGTTGGGTGCCTGCCTTTGGCTCAGATCATGATCCCAGGATCCGGGATCGAGTCCCACATCAGGCTCCCTGCAAGGAGCCTGCTTCTCCCTCTGCCTGTCTCTGGCTCTCTCTCTCTCTCTCTCTCTCTCAGTGTCTCTCGTAAATAAATAAATAAATAAATTTTTTAAAATAAATAAAAATAAAAATAACTAGAGGTGGAGAGGTCATCAAGGAAGAGGGAGACCAAGTACAAGTTACCTACCTCCCCTTGATTTGTTGATTTGATTGGTTGCTTTGTGCATGAGCGGTGTCTCAACTGTCTCCCACCCCATCGTAGGCTTGACTAGGTATGAAGATTTTTCTTGGTTCCACTGTCAGGAAAGGGTGAAGTCCAAGTGTCTGCAGGGCTCTGTTCTACCTGGTCTTAGCTTACTTCACCAGTCTCCTCCCTAGCCTCCTCCTCCCACCCCATCATTCAGCCCACATACCAGCCACATCTAGCTCCTTCTGCTGCCCAAGCCCACCATGCTCTGTAATACCTATGCACCCTGCACACTGTTTTCTCTACATACAATGCGCTTTCCTCACTGTTGTGCTGGCAAACCTTCTCACACCATTCAAGGTGCAGCACAAACATCCCCTGTTCCCTCTTTTCTCATTCCATGATCCTTTGAACATACATCCATTAAAGCACATAACATATTGCTCAATGTCAGGAGTGTCTGTCTCTGATTAGACCAGGAGTTCTCAACTGAAAGTGATTTTGCCCCCCAGGGGTCATCAGGAGATGTCTTGAGATATTTTTGATTGTCATGACTGAGGGTGAGGCAGAGTGGGGAGGGGGTGCCATTGGCATCTAGTGGGCAGAGGCCAGGGATGGTTGTTAAACATCCTACAATGCACAGGAAAGCTCCCAACAACAAAGAATTATCTGGCCCAAAATGTCGATAGTGCAAAGGTTAAGAAATCCTGAATTAGACAGCAAGTTCGTCAGGGTAGGGACATTCCATATTTTCAGAATCTCTTCATGTTGCCACAAGGCTAACAATGCACGCAGTAGGCTCATCATAAATGTTAGATGGAAGGAGAGACACATGGACCAACATCAGAGCAGTCTGAAGAACAGTGAAACTAAGCTTACCTCCTGAGATGCTATTGGCACGTAAAGATGTGGAATCGCCAAACCTAGAGCTTCCATAGCCAGAGAACTACTGGCTAAATTGCAGGAGCTGCCAAAGAGAAACTTCAGAAGGAAAAGCACTCTTCCTGGAGGTTATCTCCAAATTAGGCATTTAGCTAAACACATTAGACATTATTTCAATACATAGTTCAAATTTCGGTTTCTTTCTCTCCCTCCCTCCCTCCCTTGCTATCTTCCTTCCTTCCTTCAACTTATATTCTGCTTAGTGATTTGTATAAATTATGTTTATCAATCTACATTCTGAACTTCATTTGTTCTACTTTGTGCATCTTCATTCACTCTAGTCCTTGGAGCTATGAGGGGCAAAGTGTTCCATAAACTGGTTAAAAAGCATATTTTCAGCAATAACATATTTTTTAGACCAGACTTATTTAACTGAGGTTTGCCTGCTGCTATGCCAGAGTAGGCAAGAACAAAGTAGGTGATTATTAGATCTAACCTGCTGTCACTCCTATGGTGTCTCTATACCAGGCCATGTAGAACTTCCAGTTAAAGAAGCAGTGGCAGTACAGGAGCCATCCCCTCCTCGTCCCAAGGACCACAGGTGTCTGTCTTCCGTTGCCAAACTAACCGCAACACAAGGGTCAGAGAGCAACCCTCACTCACTGGCTACTCCATGACTGTGGCCCAGGAACTCTATCGGTGGCAAGCTCAGAGGCCTGCAAAGCTCTCTCCCTGTGTGTGTCCCACATGCCACTGTGCCCAATGAAATCTTCAGGATTTTGATAAGCATGTTCAGCTGAGTGAATTGGCTCAGGGCAATTCCAAGTTTTTACTGAACAAAATCTCTGTGCCAAGCACCGTGCTCAAAGCTGGAGATTCAAATAGAAATAAAGAACGGAACCATGGGGTGGGGGGTGGGGGGATGCAGACATGCTGACAACTAATTGCAGGGCTGTGTGTTAGCACAGTGATAACAGTAAGTATGCAGGGCTAAGGTGATAGAGCAGCCCAGCCCTGACCATGCATCACAGAGGAGAAAATGGTGGCTAGCTATGAGGGAGAAGAGGAGAGGACACAGGGCCTCCTACAGCCTCAACAAAGTCCCCAGGCTTAGGTTCCTGACAACTTTAATGACAACCCTGTGGCTGGGCCTCCCCTTGGACGTTAAAGGGAACCAAGCTTCCCTTGTCCAAAGCCCCATGATTCCATTTCATAGGAGGGGGTGGAGGTGGATGACTAAGTCAGGCCTATCAGGAGTTGAGCCCGCTGGGACCTGGGGGTCTCGTGCAGACTAAACATTTAAAACCCTGAACTCCCACAGATGTCAGTCTGGCTGGACGGCACAGTTGGACACCTCTGAATGGCCATCCACTCCCTGTCTGAGAATAAACAGGACCATGAACTGTTGGAATTTTTTTTGGTATGCGTGTGTGTGTGTGTGTGTGTGTGTGTGTGTGTTTCTTCTTTAAGGAAAGAAAGAAAATGGCATTTCCTTAACCCAGAGGTCAGAGGCTCAGCCCTTCCCACCTCAGCCCACACACACACCAATTCCCTCAGCCCCACGAGTGACTGCAGGAGTCAGACTTTCCCATGACTCTGTCCCTCCTCACCCGCACCCATCCAGATGCTATCAATGCTTCTGATCCTTTTCTTCCATGAAGACTCACCCTCATGTCTCTGGCTGAAGGGCCTCCTCCCTCTAGGAGTTATTATCTGTGCTTCAGATTTGTTCAAAACCTGAGGTTTAACCTGAGGTATGGACTCCAGTGCCCTTTGTTGACTGCCTAGAGCCCTGACCTGTCTCCCCGACATTACACTGGGTGCATAAGTGGTGGTTCAAGGTGTCCACCTCAGGCTGGAGGAGTGGCCTCTTCAGTCCCTCCTGTAGTCCCTCTATGGTGGAGCTATTGCTCCAGAGGAGTCAGCTTAGCTTTTGTGCAGACTTTCCACATTACCACCCCAGCCCCAAATGAATCATTCAGTTTCACTGCATTAGCAATCCTTTATATACCACATTTCTTCTCAGGTAATGGACAGAGATCTCTCAGGTAAGAGATAGAGGACCCAGGATCCAGCAGCGATAACCTCTTCTTTTTTTTTTTTTAAGATTTATTTATTTATTTATGAGACATAGAGAGAGAGGCAGAGACACAGGAGGAGGGAGAAGCAGGCTCCATGCCGGGAGCCCGATATGGGATTCGATCCTGGGACTCCAGGATCGCGCCCTGGGCCAAAGGCAGGCACTAAACTGCTGAGCCACCCAGGGATCCCCTCTAACCTCTTCCTACAAATGTCTGTACACTCTACAGCCTCTCCTTCTTACTGCCAAGGCAGCCGCAGCCACCTCAGCTCCAGCCCAGGGCCCTCTCCTTCTCCACCTCTCTTTGCCCCAAAGGAGATGCTAAACTGTGACAGCTTGAGAAGTCTGTAGGGAAGCTCCTGTGACACCTTCTTCCACTTACTACCACCAGAACATCCTCAGGGAGGGTCTTAATCATGAAGAAGAGAGAGTCCATTTTCAAACTTCCTGGAATTCAGAGGGGCCAGTGTGCACATCTTTAATTTAATTACTATTTATTATTTATCATCCCTTCATAAGCTTGGGAGCTTTGAGCCTGTACAGAATTAGACATGTGTACTACCAAGATCTGCAACTCAGAGTAAAACAGATTAATCACTGGCCTTCTCCCTGGTTTTTGTTTTGTTTGTTTTTTTAATTTTTAAGAAGTGTTTTTACCATTCCTGCTTCTCCCTAAAATGCATTTACCCTGAATTGACCTCACAGAAAAACTCCCTCCCCCAGGGACCAAAAGGAGGGCAGGTATATTAACAGTCAACTCAGAGCTGACCTTTAACCCCCAGCCCTTTCATCAGAAGACTGACCATATATTAAGCAAAAGGGCCAGACCAAGGGCAGCTGCAGCCGCCTCTGGCCCCTCATCCTTATCACAGATCAGATGCCTCTTCTCCTGGGCTGGCTTCAATCCAGAAGCTCAGTTCAGCCAGTGCAGAGAGTTCCCTGTGTCCAGACTGGTTCCAGAATCCAGGACTCTTCCATTGCCCTCAAAAACAAAGCCATTGGTGCACCTGGATGGCTCAGCGGCTGAGCGTCTGCCTTTGGCTCTGGATGTGATCCCGGGTCCTGGGATGGAGTCCCGAATCAGTCTCCCCACAGGGAGCCTGCTTCTCCCCCTGCCTTTGTCTCTGCCTCTCTTCTCTCTGTGTCTCTCATGAAAAAATAAATAAAATCTTAAAAAAAAAAAAAAAAAAAAAAACCCAGAGTCATTGCCAAGACCTAGATGGCAAAGCCAGTCAGGACACTTGATCTGCTATAGAGAGGCTGTGGGGTAGATTGAAAGATGTTTATGGGATGTGGCTGGAGCTACTGGAACCTGGGACCTCCCAGTCCATTTTTATCAGATCTCTACCCCTCACCTGAGAGAAATGTAGGTATATAAAGTATTGTTAATGCAGTGAAACTGTGGGGGCTGGGGGAGCTGCATGGACAATTCATATAAATTAGCAACAGTTCTAAGTTGCTCTTTACACAAGTGATGAGGCAGTCACTCCTCAAGGTGATTTTATTATTCAAGGAAGGTTGCTATACTCTCCTAATCCCCTCTTCCCAAAACACCCTTTTCATCTTTCAATTTGATGCCTAAAATCCCTTCCATAAATTAGAAAGCCTTTATTCCACAACGGGAGCTGAAGCTACAGAATGCCTCAAGAAGTAACTCATTGGCTTTAGTTCATGCCCACAAGGCGTAGATGGCGTCTAGGATGGCCTCTGGGGAAATTTCAGTGGGAGGGCCAGAAGGCATGGAGGCAGCAACCTCTGATGGGAAGAGTCTGATATTTGGAATTAGACCTGGATTGAAATCCTGGTTTAACCCCATACTAGCTGTGTGATCTTGGCTAAGTTACTTAATGTCTCCAAAGATGAGCTTCTTCATATGCAAAATATTCAATTCACTGGGTTAGAGTAAAAAATAAAGGTGGGATCCCTGGGTGGCGCAGTGGTTTAGCACCTGCCTTTGGCCCAGGGCGCGATCCTTGAATCCCACGTCGGGCTCCTGGTGCATGGAACCTGCTTCTCCCTCTGCCTATGTCTCTGCCTCTCTCTCTCTCTCTGTGACTATCATAAATAAATAAAAATTTTAAAAAAAAATAAATAAAGGTGATGGCATAAGTAAAATGGCTAGTGCATAAATTGTCAGTGGAAACTCCAAAAACAGAGGGGGAGGAAGAAAGAAAATGGTCCTTTACTTGTTTTATCATTGAACCCAGAATCAGTATTAACCCCTCTTGAGATATAAATAGGAATTCATTAGTAAAATTCATTAGTAAAATCAGCTGAATAACACGCTCATAAGGGATTTAAGTGACAACCCTACTTTGATCTATATTCTATACCAGGGGTCAGCAGATTTTTCCTGTGAAGGGCCAGGTGGTAAATATTCCTAGCTTTGAGGGCCAGTCTCTGTCACAACTACTCAACTCTGCCACTGAAAGCAGCCAGAGACTTAGCTAGACATAGATCCATAAAAGAACAAGCATGTCTGTGTTCTAATAAAAACAGTATTTATAAAAGCAGGCAATGCTCTGAATTTGGCCCCTGGGCTATAGTTTGCTGACCCCATTTTCTATCAACAAGTCCTTCATTTTGTGGCTTCTTTTGAGCATCACAGGGCTACCTCTAAAGATCCACCATACTCCAGACTAGAGTCTGGAAGACTGCAGTCTCCATACTGGAATTAAGGAGAACAGAATCTTGGGCACATTCACCAGTTTGTTAAGCCCTCCAGACTGCCACTGGGTTGAGTAAGTCCATCTTTGTTAGGGTTTTGGTGGTTTTTGCTAATACTTGGGGAAAATGTGCCGAGTCCCGACCCCAGACTAACTGGTCATGTGAACTGAAGCTCGGTTTACCTTCCTCAGGAAAGAATCATAGGTAAGGGTGGCAAACAATGTGACAAGCAATGTATTCCCTTCCTGGCCTTTATATGTCAGGGCATGCTGAAACACAGCCATGAGCTAGAGCAGATGCCATCAGTCTGTTTTGCAGATCTAAATCCTGAGATGGCAGGAATGAAGAGATTTACCTGCCCAAGATCTGATGGCTAATTGTGGCTAATTTGTGACAGAGTTAGAAATGAAATCCAGTTCTTGCTCCCTTTACCATATCACAATTTTTCTTGATTTTTCCCTGATTTTAGGACTTTCAAAATTGAGAGCGAGACAATATCTCCCACACTGACAGGGACCAAAGTTTTCGAAGAACAACTAACAAATTAAGAAAGCTCAAGTACATAGGAATTAGTGGCTTGCTGTGTGATTTGTGATGTCTCAGCCATATTGTAAAGATTATATCCTCATCTTTAAAAACAACCTCTGCAGCCTAGAAACAGTGCTTGGGAGATATGGGGTGGGGTAGGGAGGACAAGGCTGTGGCTTTTTTGCATGGTGGTTGGTTTCCCCAAATTGTTCCTGGCATCCCGTTTCTTCATGCAAGTAGATCATTAACCAGGCAAAACTGACCTTGATCCATTTAAGAACAACTGTCAAAATGGCAGCTGGTACAAACAGGCACTGAGCCTTCATATGCTTGAGAGTACTGCTTGGTTTCTGCAGGGATTCTTCCCACAATGCACCAAGCAGAAGAGAATTCCTCTCAGCTCCTAAAAGTAAGGCAAATCATGATTTGGTCAGGAGTGTTAGTTGATCGAAGAATTCAAGCCTCATCCTGAGCATGTTTGTTTTCCCTCTTCCAAATACCCATTTTAAAACTCCGCCTTTGCCCCATGGATTTATGTATAAACCACTAACTCTTTGAAATAAGGGCTAAATATAAAGCTTAAGAAATAAATAATGACTAACATATATTGAGAGCCAAATTCACGTCAGGCACTTTGCATGCAATAACTCATACAATACTCATAATAATCTCACAGTCGAGTTATTATTATCCCCATTTTCCAGATGAGAAGTGAAGAATCTCAGAGAAGTTACCACTTCGAATGACACTCTGGATTTGAACCCAGGTCTATGGGCTTCCAAGGTCCTCCTGCCCTTACTGACTTATGCTCATTAATAGAGCTGCCCCTCTTTCATAAAGCTCAGATAAAGTTTCACAGGGAAACTGCTAATTCTGGTAGCTCACTCTCCCTCTCCCTGGTCTTCAAAACTCGAGGTGTCCAAAAGGTGAAGGAGGTAAGTGACTACAATATCCACCAGTCTTACCCTCCTTTATAAAGTGTTTTTGGGGAGACCCAGAGACACCAGACACAGAGAGGTGTGTCACTGCACCATCCCAGTAAGGATGCTCATGCAGAACAGCAATGCTTATGTGGGGACTGTGGTGATAGGGATAGATGTCCACAGGATGTAGGTGAAGATCAAAGCCACTGTGAACTCTGGTCCACAAGGTGCAAGGTAGGCCATGACTAGCCCACAGTACCCTGTTTATCCCCCACATGGAATAGCAGCAGATGGCCCCAGAACTCAAGAGTCTTCATTGCCACTCTCAAGCCACTTCGAACATGTCTGACTGCCCGGTTTTCATTCATCACCTCTGAAGTTTCAAGGCATGACTTGACCCTGGGCTGCAGACCCAGGCTCACCTTCAAGGTTGTGAGTAAGAAATATAATACCACTCCCTCCCCCCAGCCTCCTGTCAATCCCCAAGGCCCCAGACAGCCCACAGGAGCCCAGGAAGGGGTTGCAGACAGGCCTAACCAGGGAGGGAAGGGAGCACATGACCCTCCAGGGCTTTTCATGCCACCACATGGAAAAAAAAAAAAAAGGTGATAGATCAAATTTCATTCATTTCTTCTGATTTATGGAAAGCAAGTCTCAGAGTTTGGGCAGGAAGGCAACACAGAGAAAGGTCCCTTAGGTACAGAAACCCAGACAGCCTGGTGTACGGAGGGGAGGGCGAGTGACACACTGTTTGACAAAGGTGTCATGTGATATTAAACACGGTCTCAGACCTGTGAACACTGACCTTTGCCCTCTTTCAGTCCCACCCCTTTTTCCCCCAGCTTCCCCTCATTTCAAATCTGAAATGTAGATTTGGCTTGAATACAAAATACCTTTCACCCACCAGAACTGAACATTTGCACACCCGACTGCATTGAAATGATACAATGCTGGGGTCAGAGTAACACAAAATACTAGGACCACTAGACATAACACAGACTCTTTATTTCTAAACACCATTCTAGCAGTTCACAGTCCCCAACCCCCCACCCCAAGGCTCAAATGTAAGAGAATTTCATTTTATCTCCTCCTCAGGCTTGTTTTGCATTCACTTTCACTATTCATTCAGTGTCTTGGTGCTTTATTTTGGCTTTTATAAATATATATATGTATATATGTGTATATATGTATATGTATGTATATGTGTGTATATACACATATATGTGTATGTGTATATGTGTGTGTGTATATATATATGCTATATATATATACACACACACATATACACATACACATATATCAGGGCCTTATTTAAAGATCTTTGTCCAGCCTCTTGAAAATAGCCCCAGCTAGGGGAAGGTACCTTCAGAAAGGGTGTGGAAATCTGTTTGCAACTTTCTAGAGTGTAATTCTAAACCACAAGGAAGAATATCCTTCCGCCCTGTGCAGCTGAAAATTTTAACAAACCACAACTGCCTTTTCCATTCAGAGGCAAGACATCCCTTCCAGCTGAAAAACTAGATTCTGAAGAGAAGGACCTATAGGAAGATTAATCACCAAGAGGATATCCTCTCCTCCAAACACTTATCTTTGAGTTCTGAGTGTCTAGTTGTGTGTGTGTGTGTGTGTGTGTGTGTGTATGAGGGAGTATATAGATATGTGTATGCATATATATATATGTGTGTGTGCACAAGTGAATAAGTACATACAAGAGTGAACAAGTGACTTATGTGTGTGCAAGTGCTGTATGCATGTATGTAGATGTGCGTGTTATGTGAATGTATTTATGAGAATATATTCAACTATATGTGTGTGTTGGTGTGAGTTTATGAATGAGTTGGAACATGTGAGTGCATGTTCATGCAAGTGAGTGTACATGTGTATGTGTGAATGTGCTAGTGTTTGTCAGCGTTGGTGCACATGCATGTGTGTGCATAGTAGTGTGTGTGTGTGTGTGTGCGCGCGCAGGCCTGGGTTTTTAAGGGAGTAACCCAGCATCTAATTAATCAGCTGGATTGGGGGCCTACTGGTTACATCTGGAACCTGCCCTCCACCCCTTGCTCCATAAATCAGGCAAGATTGGGATTGAAGTACCTGGAGGTGTGCGATGAGCTGAGGGCCACAGAAAACACAAAGCAGCAAACACTCTAGGGAGCCACTTCTGTTGTTGAAAACATTCAGATGTTTGTAAACTTGACCTCGAGTCCCTGGAAAAGCCTACCACAGGAGGGAAAGCCTATGGCAAGATGAGGCCATGTTCTAAATGAAGCAGGAGACAACATGGGATTCAGCAGAGCTGCTTCTTTGCCCAGCTCCTTAGCTGGTCAATCTGCCCCAAGTTTACTAGATCTCCACAGGAAACAACCACCCTGGATCAAGGAAAAGCTGCCCAGCCACAGGGCCTCCTACATTTCTAGATTTGTGGGGCAAATGACTGATATATCCTAATGCATACAAACTGCTTCGGCCCTCCTAAAACCTTCCCCATTCCATCTCTACCCAAGCATCTTCTCCATCTCCTTTGTCCCCAGCATTCGACCCACCAAGTGATGAAAGACTCAGAATTAAATTTTCCTTTTTTCCCCACAAATTTATGTTCTTCACTACCCCCTTATATTTCTAATCTCCTAAACTCATTTAATTATGTCCAGAGTAATTAAACTTGCTATCAGGGGGCATCTGGAAGGAAAGTTAATACATTTTAATTTGACTTATACAATGAATATTCGATCCCACATACAGTGTGGGGGGAGGTGCTTGTACACACACATTCTTGCATAATATGCTCATGGGGATCCTGGGTTGCAGGAGGTTCTCATAGTGGGAGCTAGGAGGATTCACCCAGACAAGCTAGGAGACCATGAACACCATGTGGACAAGGCCTTGGGGGTGAAAAAGGATTAGTGGGGAGTATTAAAAACTAGGCAGGGTGGGGCTTTCAGAATTTCAAACACCCTTTTGACAAAACAAAGTCCCTGAGATTTAAACCAAATATCTTCCTCACTAAGAACTGAAGATTTGTAATTCCTTTAAAAGCAGAAGGGGGGAGATTTAAAAAAAAAAAAAAAAAAAGTGTGGCTTGTACTGAGCCTGCCTCTCAAACTGAATTTTTAATGAAGGCTTTTTCCTAAACTAGCCTGGCAGGGAAAGGTGAGCATTAGCAAAGGTCCTACATGACCCACCTCAGAAGGAGTAAGAGATGGGGTACCGGCCCACCGTAGGTACAGACTGTGTTTCCATCTACAGGCATGCCAGGCTGTGCTTACACCTTTCTTAAACCAAGAGAAATAAGTACGCATAATTTACAAAGAACTTTGAGGCTAGAAGCACCAGGTCCTGCTCAACACTTAACAGGCTATGTGACATTGAGCAAGTCCCTTCACCTACTGGCTCCCTGTGACCAGCTAGCCTCAATTTTGTCATCTGTGAAGTGCAGGGTTGAGCAGGAAGCTTGCCAAAGTCCCTCTAGCCAGGATACTCTGATTCTATCCCTTCTTACTTCAGACTTCCCCAAGGAAATGTGCCTCCTGGTGAGAAAGGGTTGTAGGCCAAGATCGGCTGGCAGTAGAGTTCCCCAGCAAGGGACATTAATCCACAAGGGGACAGTTAGCATAACTGAAATTTAATCAAATAAATGGCTAAAACTTAATTGTTAAGTGGGAGCCTGCCTATGCCATCTGACAGATGGCACACTCCCTAATCCTACAGCTTACTGCACTGCTGGACGCCATCTGAGGGGCAGGGTGGGACCAAAGCGGTTCCTGCTCACCTCCCAATTGGCCCTGGACCACTCACGCTCACGGACTGGTGAGGCCACTTGTCACCAGAAGGCCCCATTATGCTAACAAGCAACCAAGATAAAACATTAACCATTTGAAGGGGCAAAAGATCCCTGATGGGAAAGACTCAGGGTAAGAGAACACACCTCTCTGGAAACAGATGTCCTGATCCTATAACACAAATTGCAGTATCACATCCCCAAAATACAAACCCTCCTATAAATCATTCAGGGGAGCCTGTTTCGTTTTCCTGTTCTGATGAAAGTGACCCATGTGTGGGGCTCAAGGCCAAAAGTGCTGCCACACTCGAGAAACCCCACACTTCCCCACAGCTTACTGTAAAGGTGCTGACCAAAAACCACCACAGCCGGAACCGCTTCCCCTGTTGCCCTGTACAAGTTGGCATTCCCCGGCCCTCCCCTCCTCCTGTGCCAACCTAAGCCCTAAGGCTCAAGACACACAAGGCTCCTTCCTCTCCACCTTCCCGGGATCATCTCACATACAGTTGGAAGCTAGGTCTCATCTTTGTATTTCCATACTGCTCCTTCTGCCCCTCATGGTTGGGCATTCTCTCTTATTCTACCCAACATTGCTTGTTTCATGCCAACATGTTTTCTCTCTGTCCATTCTATCTTCCATAATCAATTTTACTAAGGTATGATTCACATAAATAAAGCTCACCAATTTTCGGTGTGCAATTCAATAAGTTCTGACAAATGTATAATTGTGTAACCACCACCACAATTGTGTATATCATCTACATTCACTCTCTCATCCTTTGGCAGTCAACCCCAGGCCCCCTGACTCTTGGCATCCTGTGATCTGTTTTCTATCACAATTGTTTTGGTCTTTTCTAGAATTTCCCCTACATGGAATCATTCAGCCTGGACTCTTGTGTCTGGCTTCTTGCTCAGCATAGTATCTTTGAGATTCACCCATATTGTCATAGGCACTGGTACTTCCATATTTTTATTACGGAGTAGAATTCCACTGCATGGCTAGATCACAATGTGTTTGCCCATTCATTGGTTGAAGGTTTCCAGTTCTTCACCACTACAAATAATTCTGCCATGAACATTTACGTACGACTTTGCATCATACTCGTATTTTCTCATTTCTCTCATCAGCAGAGAAATTGCTGGGTCACATGGTCAGTGTGTCTTTACCTGTAAAGGAAAGCTGCCCAGCTGTTCTCCGGAGTGAGTGCACCATCTTGCATTCCCACAAAAGAGAGTTCCAGTTGCTCCACCACTGCTTGTTAATTTTAATTTTTGTCTTTTTAATTTTAACCATTTCATATATATAATGGTGTCTCCTATGGTTCTAATATCTCTAATGACTATTGATGTTAAGTATATTTCTGGGTGTTTATTTGCCATTATGTTTATATCCTTTGGTGAAATGTCTGTTGTACAGATCTTTTGCCCATTTTTTATGGGGTTGTTGGTTTCCTTCATTATTAAGTTGTAAGAGTTCTTTAAGATACAAGTTCTTAATCAGATATATTTTTTACAAATATTTTCTCTCAGTTTTATCTTGTCTTCTTGTCAAGTGTCTTTTGAAGAGCAATTTTCAATTTTGATAATGCTCAATTTATCAATATTATAGTTTGGTTGTGTGTGTTTACATACTGTTTAAAAAAGTTTTTGTCTAACCCAAGATCACATAAATTTTTTCCCTCTGTTTTAGAGTTTTAGCTCCTACACTTAGATCAATTCAAGTTATTTTTTGTGTATGGTGTGAAGTGAAAAATGAATTTTTTTATATATCTGGTTTCTAATTACTCCAATTCATTTGATGAAAAAGTTATCTTTTCCTCATTGAACTGCCTTTGCATCTTTGTAAAAAATCAGCTAATCATATGTGGTGTGGGCATCTAGTCCTGGGCTCTATTCTGTTCTATTGATCCGCATGTCTATCTATACACGAACACCATAATGTCCTGATTATTCTAACTCTACACTAAGTCTTGAAATCAGGTAGTATAAGTCTGCCAATTTTGATTTTCTCCTTCAAAACTGTTTTGACTATTCTAGGTAATTGCATTTCTATATAGATTTTAGAGTCAGTTTGTCAATTTTAACAAAAAATCCTGCTGAGATTTTGATTGAAAATGCTTTAAATCTATTGATCAATTTCTCTCCCAATTATGTTTTAAGCTCCTGGAGGACAAGGAACCTATCTTACATTTCCCCATGGTTCCTGAGTGATGGTCAAATACCCACCTTCAGTGGAAATATGGCTATGCCTGGGGCAGGGAAGGCTGAGAGCAAAATGGGAGAAGGCACTGCTGAAGGAACACGGGTTAGGAATGGTGAAGAATCAAATGGAGACATGAAGACAACGAATGGGAACTCTTGGGTGGTGTCATATATCCTGGGACTGGGAGGAAAGTGGTTACTGGGAAGAAGCCAGTCTCTCATAGCCTATATTTCACAATCAGGGCAAGTTCTAAGATGTCCAGAACTTGGAAATTCTAGAGGGAGAGGCTGGGATCTGGTAATCACTGAGAAATGGAATGGAACTTTACATTTCTGACTCCAGCTTCCACCTAGCAAGAGTTGGAAAGGGCTTAGAGATCATCTAGTCCATGTTTTACAAGTGAACAAAACAAGAACTAGAGAGATTAAGGTCACACAGTTAAATGATGAATTAGTAGCACAATTAGGACTAAAAAACAATACAGGTCTTTGCCTCTAAGTTCAGAGACCTTTCCATCATATCCAAGCCTCTTTTTTTTTTTTTTTTTTTTTTTTTTTGGCAATGCATATCCTCTCCTACCTGTCAACTAACACAGCCATTTGCTTCCAAAGCTGGAACTCTAAGAAGTTAATCGGATGGTTGTTCCAAAAAGTCAGAGGGTGGTCTACAGTCTCCCTACGTGCTAATCTCCCTTTTTGTCCACCCACCAGGAGAAGTCATTCTCGAGAAACCTTAGTGGCTTCTCTTCAAAGTGCCCACTATAATCAAACTCCCATTCTCTGCTCTTTGCTTCAAGCCAGGTTAGGCTTTTCCAGGTACTTTGGTGAAATGGGAAGGGCTCTTAGCCAGAAGTTAGGAGACCTGGTCTCTGAACCACCTGCCCCCAGCTCACTGGACAAATCAGTCAACTTCTTCAAACCATAGTTTTTTCTCCTCTGACAAATAAGAATAACACTTACACTATTGGCTTAAAACATTGTGAAGATACAGTGAATATAGAGTGGAAGTGCCCTCCAATATCTATCTATAAGCTGGAATATAGTAGAAGGTATGAGAATGAAGAAAACACACACCAAAAGCATGCTTTTTCTGAAGTCTCACTGCCAGAAGCAGAAATTACAAAGGAGGTTTAGGAAGATGTCCTGTATGCATACTCTTTTTTTCCCTAGAATGGAACTCCTCTCTGCTTGTAGGAAAACTTGATTTGGTCCTTTTATTCCTGGTGTCTGTAGATCTGTATGTATGGGTGAGTAGACATCCCAACTCTCTGCCAATTTCCCCATCTCCCTCTCTCCATCTGGAAATAAAACCTGCACAGAATTATTTAAGTCATCTTTCCTCTGGCCTTGGAAGCCCCTCCCACTCCCAGGTAATTGTGCTGCTCAAGCCCTCAACTTGCAGCACCCCTACTCTACCTCCAAAGTTAGGCCAGTGTCCTAGCCCATCTCTTGAGAGGCTTCCAGTCATGCCCCTACTTTGCCTCCTTAACAGCTATCTCCAACAATGCAGGGCTAAATTCCCCCTGTAAATTGGCTATGGCTATAGAGTTCTGAGTCCACCCAAGTACAACTAAGAGGGAAAGAACCATAAAAGTCATCAGTGATCACCTTCTGGATATCAAACACTGCCCAGAGTAAAAACTCCCAGATAAAATTCAATCTCATTTTCAGAGACATGCTCCTTTTGCTTGCATTTCTTTTCCCTAGAAAGGAGATCCCCCTATTTCTGCTAAGACTAAACACTGCTCATGTGGAATAGCCTTCTTCCTAGTAATGCAAGACTCAACTCCCATTCCTAGAAGGCCCCAAATTCAGTGCAACTGCAATTGACTCTAGGTTTTGCTTCTCTCTCCTGCTTGGAGCAATTTAATTACTAAATTAAGGTAATATCATTGTTTTTCTAACCACAAATGGTGTTAAAATGATCAATGTCACTAATGGGTAGCTTGATCTCTCTCCAGCCACCTCCCCCACCTGCCTCCTAACCCCTCCCCCCTCCCCCAAGGAGAACCAAACTATCTCCTCTCCTAGTGAGAGTGCCACATTTCCATGCAAATTGAGTGTCCAGAGTGAATGAGGTGGGGGCGGTGCCCAGACTTTCTCCATGGCTGAGCTGCTGGAGTATTTGCATAATAAAATGCGTTAACAGCTTGGAATTAATCATAGCTGCTACCCTGGATGGCCTAAAGAACTATTTTCCAGGCCCTTATCTGTGAAAACTCTGGATGGCATTTGTAGGTAATGGAGCCTCTGTATATTTTTCTAATTATCATTACATTTTCTATTTGTCTCCAAAATGTGCCCCTATCACAGAATATCATAAAATGCTGTAGGTTTCTTAGGATGTTTTTATTACATAAAAATCCTTAAGCACTCACTAAATTACGCCATACATGCCTTTATGCACAAGATTACACTGGAAGAGAATAGATATTTATATGATAAAGTGGACAGAGTATAGACTTTGGAACCTAAACAACCCTGGTTTGAGTCTTCCTTCATAGATAATTTAGGGAAAGTCATACATCCTTGCTGAGACTTGGTTTCCTCTGCTGTAAAAAGGGGATGTGGTAGGCTGCCTTCTGGTATCCACACCCTTGGGTAATCTCCTCCCCTTGATGTTGGCTAGATCTAGTGGCTTGCTTCTAACAAAAAGAATATGGCAAAAGTGATGGGTTGTCAATTTCAAGACTGGGTTACAAAAGATTGTGACTCTTCTCTCTCAACTTGCTCACTGTGATGAAGCTGGCAACCGTGAGCTGCCCTATAGAGGCCCACAAAGCAAGGAACCTAAGATGGCCTCCAGGCAACAGCCGGTGAGGAACTGAGGTCCTCAGTCCAACAACCCAGAAGGAACTGAATCCTGCCAACAACCACTGAGAGAGCTTGCTCAGTTGAACCTCAAGAAGACTGCAGGTCTAGCCTGCACCTTGAAGAAGACTGCAGCCTCATGACAGACTCTTAACCCAACTAAGCTGCAGCTAGATTCCTGACCCATAGTAACTGGGAGACAATAAATTGTGTGTTGATGTCAACGTTAAGTTTTGGGGTAATCTGTTATATAGCAATAGATAACTCAAATAGGATGTCAAAGCATGTAAGCTACTTCACTGAAACCGTGACCTCCTATGAGATAATAGGGCTTAAAATAGCACAGCACCATACAGATGTATATTATCATTTGTTTTTGACCCAATAAATTATTCACTTTCCTAAATGCTTAACTTGCTTTTTGTCTGAACAGCCAAAGGAAGTTCTGCTTCCTCCAAATGTCCCAATCCATATATTTTCCAGGAATTCTCATCGCTGTTGCAATTTTCACTTTGGAGCTTAAGGTTTGTTTTGTCTGGATTGTGGGCAGGACCACCTCATAGAAGATAGAGGGTGACAACGATGGGAAGTTAATTGTCAGTAACAGGAAGACTGTCCCCACGAAACTATTCTTTGATGAACTTTGTCACAGACCAATTCCTACTGCTAATAAATAATAGTGGTTAAGAGTCAGAATGATAATATGATAACCATTTATTGAGCAACCATTATGTACAGGGAACTTTCCAAACATTCTTTCAGATCCTCACAACAATCCTGAAAAAAAATTCAGAGGGTATGGAATGCCTGGGTGGCTCTGCTGGTTAAGCATCTGCTTTCAGCTCAAGTCATGGTCTCCAGGTCCTGGGATGGAGCCCTGCTTCAGGATCCCCACTCAGCAGGAAGCCTGCTTCTCCCACCCTCTCCCTGCTCCTGCTCTCTCTTGCTCTCTCTCAAATAAAAAAAAATCTTAAAAAAAAAAATCAAAGGGTTTAAGTCACTTGTTCAATACTAACTAGTTAGGATGCTTCAGAACTGACATTAGGGCAGAACTCTTCTTGTTTGTATTTGATCCCTGCGTTTATATATGTGTGCCTAAATAATTTTTTAAATAAAGTGAGAATTTGTTTTGTATCCTTTTTGTCCCACAAAACATTAACACTTTATCATGAGCATTTCCCCATGTTATCCATCTTTTAAGATTATTTTTAAAGGCAGCATAATATTCCATTATGGAGCAGATTTCCCCTACCCTTATTTTTCAGTATTTAGGCTATTACCAGATGTTCTGCTTTCATAAATTATTCTGTGATAAGCATCCATGATCATATCTCTGATGATTTTTGTAGAATAAAACCCAAGGAGTGGGACTGCCAGGTCAAGTTTATAAGCGTTTTTAAGGCTCCTGATGCATGTTGCCAAATTGCTTTCCTGAAAGGTTGTACCAATCCGTATTCCCAGGGAGATAAACACTTAACTTTGAAAGCAAAGGGAATTTTAAAATGTGAGATAAGCTGGCACCTTGTTTAAAGAAACAAGTCCATAAGTTCTCTGCAAAGGCCCTCTGAGAACCCTTAGGAACCACTGGCTGAGGAAACACTGTTCCGCCTTCCTGACTGGCTGGTTAAATTCCCAACATCCCAGATGTCATTTTATTCACGGTTATAGGAGGGGATTGGGTGGGGTAAGAGGGGAAATAGAAGCATTTGCATAATAATAAACCTGAAACTTAATAATCATGCTTTTACAAAACATGTATATGGTCTTTTCTTGAGGCTGCTTTTCCAGAACAGGATGACCTTCTCCAAGGGGATAAGAATATTTTTCCCTGCCAGATCTTAAGCTAGGGCATTGAAATTATTTCTATACACATACACAAAGAGAAGGAGGAAGCTGAGGTACAAATATTTAGTCACCCAAAAGAGGAGAAAAGATACCACAGTGGCATTAATTACCTAGATAGTATTTAAGGACAAAGGAAAATTCAGAAAGAATTTTTTTTGAATGTTAAAATTCTCCACCCCAATTTGTTATGAGTTGACATAGTCAAAAAACCATTGGCCTATTTTAACCTTTGAACATTTCCACTTTACTTCTACATATTGGGAGAAAGGAAAGAATATTCACAAAGATGGGGGGAAAGGATGGTCACCGTAGGGAGACAGAAACAGGTGAAAACAGGTTATTTCAATTCTCTGTAGTTACTTGGGTTTTCAAACCATAGGCTGGGTCTTAAGAAATGGAACTTAACTTCATATACACACCAAGTAGGGCAAGGCCTAGATGGCACGATTTTAAAAGAGTGTAAAGATTTTGGTATTTTGCCATTATTTGCAGGGCCCTGCATTGATCAGGGTTAGCCAACTACTATAGCAAACAACCCCAATTTCAGTACCCTAACACCATAAAGAGCTACTTCTTGCTTCTGTCACAGTCTGGTATAGGTTATCCAGAGGGGAAAAAAAAAGAAAAGAGAAGAAAAGAGAAGAGAAGAGAAGAGAAGAGAAGAGAAGAGAAGAGAAGAGAAGAGAAGAGAAGAAAAGAAAAGAAAAGAAAAGAAAAGAAAAGAAAAGAAAAGAAAAGAAAAGAAAAGAAAGAAAAAGGTTATCCAGAGGATGAGGGGCAGTGAAGGAGGACCTATTCCACAAAGTCATTCAGGGATCCAGGGAAATGTGAATTAAACCAAGAACATACCATTCTCATCCATCGGACTGACAAAATTTCAATTTTTACAATAAAATATATCTGTATATAAATTGTGTGATTTGAATAGATTTTAGAAATTATAAAATGGCTGCTTGGGGTTCTATGCCCCCAGAGCAAATAGAAAAGGTCAACAAAGCTAAGAGTAAAAGTAGTGTTAGATGACAGGAGAAGGACTTGGGGGAACCACTTGCATTGCTCCCCAACTCAAAAAAGGTTTAGAAGGGGAAAAGGAATTCAAGTCCTAGAAAGAAGTCATCATATCTTATAAAGAGTAGCTATTGGCAACAGGGAGCAGGCTGTGCCCAAATAGACTCTCTTAGACTCTTATGGACACTCTCATGACCCTCACTTCCAGAATAAATCACCAGAATCAGGACATCTTGGATCTTGAACATGAAACACCCAATCTCTCATGGCTCCTGCTCTCTTGTGGCCACACATTTCTAGGTTAGCAGCCTCATCAGAGCATCAGTTTTGGAAGAGACATTCTTGTTCCCAGGTCCACAGTGAAAAGTGGGAGGGAACGTGGGAAAACCAGGGCAAGGCTTGGTCATGGTGCCATGAGATGTTGCCGGGTCATTCCTCCTGCCCTGAACAGGTAGGTGCTGGATAAGGAGACTGTCTGTGATGAATGAAAGAGACATTTGGTATAAGACCCCAGGATAGGCCTCTGGGATAGGAAGTATCTTGGTTACATAGCCCTGGGACAAGAAGAAAGCATTTCATCATTTAGATTTCAATATTTGGGACGCCGGGGTGGCTCAGCAGTTGGGCAGCTGCCTTTGGCTTAGGTCGTGATCTCAGGATCCGGGATCGAGTCCCACATCGGGCTCCTGCAGGGAGCCTGCTTCTCCCTCTGCCTGTGTCTCTGCCTCTCTCTCTCTCTCCTGTGTTTCTCATGAATAAATAAATAAAACATTTTTAAATAAATAAATCTTTAAAAAAAAATTTCAATATTTGTTTAATAGAGACCTGGAAAAACTTCCAGGGAAAACAGTAATTGCCAAGAGAAATTAGTTTAGAATATTTTTTACATTTCTTAGTGGTACCTTCGCTGGCCCTGGTTGAACAGCAGCTTAATGGTAAATTGGTGGGTACTGGAGCACCTGCGTGGCTCAGTCCATTGCTACCTTTGGCTTGGGTCATGATCCTGGGGTCCTGGGATCGAGCCCTGCATTGGGCTCTCTGCTCAGTGGTTCCCTCTGCCTCTGCTCCCCCTGCTCCCCCTGCTTTAATAAAATCTTAAAAAAAATTGGTGGGTACTGTCCCTTTTAAGGTGACCAGTTTGCCCAAGATTTAACTGTTTTAAAAATGAGGGAAATTCCTCCATTTCAAACAAATTAGGGTTGGTCACCCTAACTCTTCTACACAGTTTTGCTAACAGCATCAGCTGGGAGTTGTTTTGCCCAAAATGACATGGGATTTGGGCAAACTGACTGACTTTCACCTCTGTAAAGCAGTCAAGATGAGGGCAGGTCAGGGTGCTGTCTGTGACCCCGGCACAACGCAGCATTATCTATCCCATGAGGAGACTAAATTTACAACTTGACCTCAAGTCACAAGCTTAGGAAGGAGCTTGGAGATTATCTAGTGCGACCATCTATTTGGCAAATAAAGAAATCAAGATAGAGAAATCTTAAGAAATGTTTAAGGCCGTGCAGCACAACTGTCCAGGGCAAGACTTCTGTAGTCTGGTGTTCTTTCCACTGTAACACACAACTCTGTCACCAGAATGCCCAAGCAACTGAGTTAATGGGCCCCAAGAGATTATCCTGGACATCCCTCCCAAATCCTAGGAGAAATGATCCCAATAGTCACCACCAGGGGCAAAGTAAAGGATGGCAGTGGCAGCCTCCCCTTGGGGAGACTCAGGTGGTGCCTAAGAGGCCAAACCGCACCACCATGAGTTACCATGTTTTTCTGGAGCTCCACTCCCAGACTCCAAACTCTCCTGACCAACATCAAGGCCCCAAACTTTCCTGTACTTCTTTCCTATCCCACCTTCTCAGCTTAAACGAGGCTAGGAAAAAAGACAAAAAGAGGGATTAGGAGGTGCATAGGATGCAATAAGTAAATAAAGTATTTTTTAAAAGATTTTTTTATTTGAAAGAGAGAGAGCACGCAGGTACACACACATGAGAACCAGTGGGGGAGGGGCAAAGAGAGAGGGAAAGCAGACTCCCCACTGAGCAGGGAGCCCAATGTGAGGCTTGATCCCAGGACCCCAAGATCATCGACATGAGCTGAAGGCAGAAGCTTAACCAACTGAGTCACCCAGGTGGCCCAGTTGGAACTTCTGAGAAGCTAAATGAAATGCACTACTCAAGCTGATTCTACACACATGGCATTGCTGTTCTCAAAAACCAAACCAGCAACCAAGCAACTACTTCTACAATCAATGAAGTACCTACTTACAAATGTCTTATTTTTAAAGGGAACAAAAAAGGTTTTGATCACAGAGTCTGTGCAGCTGGTAACATGTCCCTTGGGAACACGGGGCTTTTAAAATCATTACTCTTATGGCTTCTTCCATTATTATTTCAGATTTATTAAGGCTCATCTGTGTAGACGTACCCATAGAAAAGGTAATTCGGGTTGGATATAGGCTTAGGAAGCATGCGGAAATTGCCATCAAAGAATAATTATTTTATATTCCTGGACTTACAGACAGTTGCAGATGAGAGTAACACACTGTAGGTTACTTCTAACCTGTCCAGTACTTGAGGGACTGGAAGTCCACTTCAGGTACATATATTTGAACCCAAAAGGCTGTGACATTGCAAAGTTAAACCACCTATTCTGGCTGACCTCTGCACCTCAATGTCCCCCATGACATATCTCTTTCTGCCACTCTGTTCTCTGTCCCTGCAAATCTTTCCCATGCTCTGAGACCCAGCTTAAGGTCCTCCTAAGACATCTTGCCAAACCTCTACAACCCATATCATTCTCCCTTCTCTGAGTTGATGTAGCTCTTAAAGTAGCATTTAATTGCACACTATGGGGATGCCTGGGTGGCTCAACAGTTAAGTGTCTGCCTTTGCCACTGGAATTCCGGGATCGAGTCCCACATTGGGCTCCTGCACAGAAGCCTACTTCTCGTCCCTCTGCCTGTGTATCTCCCTCTCTGTGTGTCTCTCATGAATAAATAGAATCTTTAAAAGAAAAAATTGCAAACTATGTTCTATCTTGCTTTTGTTTCACAGGTATACAGAATGGCCGTGTGAAAGCAGTATGTTAACGAGAAATGCTCAATTAATATTCGTTGAATGAATTAGTAAGTAAGAGCACGGATTTTGGAGTCAGAAAGACCTGACATTACTTCTAACTAACTAGATGACCTTTAGCAGCCAGTCGCTTAACCAGTTTGAGCCTCAGTTCCTTTTTTTTTTTTAAGATTTTTTTAAATTTTATTTATTTATTCATGAGAGACACAGAGAGAAAGAGAGGCAGAGACACAGGCAGAGGGAGAAGCAGGCTTCATGCAGGGAGCCCGATGTGGGACTCGATCCCAGGACTCCAGGATTACGTCCTGAACTGAAGGCAGACACTTAACCGCTGAGCCACCGAGGTGTCCCTAGCCTCAGTTTCTTTATCTGGAAAATGGCAATAATACAACACAGCTCAGAGGAATAAATAAAATACACATAACAGGTGGTCACGGACAGAATGTGTCCTTTACCTTCACCAAGTGCCCAGTGAGTCAGCATTCATTTATTGATTATCTAAACCCAATTTATATTCCAGGGTCTTTTTTTTTTTTCTCCCCCAACAGTGTTCATGCTAAGACATGTCTACCATACTTTAATTAGGACAAGGTTTGGCCTATCGATTGTGAAAAGGTTCCTAGAAACGAAGACCAAGTTCCTGTAGCAAAAGGACACACAGAGGTTATGGTGTTCTTGCGTGTTGATATGCCTTCTTATAGGAGAAGAAAAAGACCCCAAACTTATTATAATGAAAAGTATTGTTTGAATCACCTGCCGTGGCCCTAGTATCATTCACCGTTGTTTCCTTCAAAGTATGTAGCAAGCAACATAGCAGGCACTCTATTTGCATTTGTAAAATGAATTACAGCCATGATTCCAAAGTGTTGGGAATTTAACTAGCTGGAGTAGTAGGGAAATGTTTTCAAAAGCCATTTAATTCTTTGTGTCCTAAAGTATATTTCAACAAAACAGAACTCCAAAAGACTGCCCAAAGCTGCAGCCAAAACAGCCCTGGGCCAAGGATTGTTGAATAGTGTCCTTTAAACCCTGCTCCATAAATATTCTCAGCCTAATGAACCCATGCCCCCAAAGAGCCCCTGAACTGGTCTACTAACCGCAATACATGTTAAATTTATGATTTCTAAACAAGATAAAAGACCTGATTGGATTTATTTCCTTACAAAAAAAAAAAAAGGCATTCCTTTCCTGACCAAGTTGAGACCCTGTGCTGGTTTATTTGCTACCAGTACCTACTTGCAAGTTACTTAGGCCAAACCTCCTTATACAGCTTCCCTAGTGTTTTTTTAGAGTTGCCTTCCTTCCCTGACTGGTCTGAGCCTCTTCCTCTCACCACAGTGACTCTGCAGCCTTTCACTGACTGATTCCTCCCATGGCTGTTCCAGGTGTCTTCCTACCCGGCCACCACCAAGCAGCATTTTCCCAGGTTATCCCCCCAGGTTCTCCCTTTCAGGAGAGTCACATAGAATCATAGAGTCAGAAGTGACCTTGGAATTCATCTACTCATTCTACAGATGAGAAACACAAGACCCGGAGAAGAAAATGAATGGCATGGTCTTGGTTCTGAATCTAGGGCTGTGCCACTAGGCAAGACCTGAAGATATCCTCAGCAGCCCCTCCCCTAGCCCATACTCTGGGAAGGTCACATGTAAAGTCCAAAGAGTTTGCCTTCAATGCCTCAATTTGGCTTCCAAAATGTCTGTGTGGATAGACTCCCTGGGGCTGCTATCCTCCCACCCATCACCCTGCAGACTCCAGTCTTATCTTAGCTGACTTCCCTATATTTTGTTTTCTCAAGGTCAGACTCTGTTTTTGTAATAAAGTGTGATGAGCAATATCTGACAAACTCAATTCTCATCACCTCACCATGGCAGGGTTAGGACCAGCTCTGGCCTGAGCATGTTAGCATGTTCAAGAGCCTACACCCACACTTAGCCCACTATTTCCAATATCTTCCTACCTAGCACCTAGCATGAGTCTAAACCCAGGACAGAGCATGTCCAGAAAGGACAAGATTAAAAACCTCATGCAAAGTCTGCAGAATGGGTCATAGTGCCTGGATCCTAAGTCCTGCTTACTCTCCGAACCAGTTCTGTGGCCCCCAACAAATCACTGGACTGCCTCAGTATGCTCACTGGAGAAATGAGGTTAAAGGCAATACCTTGATAGAACAGGGACAAAATGAGAAAATAAGAACTCTTCAACAAAGGTAAAAATATTTTTCAAAGGTATGACTATCTATTATGTTATTAGTAATAATACAGTCACTTCCTTGTCCTCCTCCCAGACATTTACTCACATTTCTTTGGAACTCCTTCAGAGAACTCTCAGATTTACCAGATAGCTTGAAAGATTTAGCCTCTCCTCCTGTTTAAATTCCCTTGCAGTGAAGCCCAGTCTGTACCAATGGACTTTTTAAAAAGCAAGATAAAAAGGGAAGGTTTGACCAGGACTCAGGGCTCAGAAAATGAAATCATTTGGCAAAAGATGAATTCCAACCATCTGCCCCCACCACCAGCAACTACATGCTGCATGCTTCCTGAGAGCAAGTCACAGAGTTGAAAGCTTGGAGTCCTTGCCCTGGTCTCAGAATATAACTTCAAGTCTCTCAAGTTTTGCTTTTGAGGCCACTTCTTGACCTTCAAGTTCTTAAAGCCCAATAGCAACCAGACAAAACTCTTGCCCACACTGTTTTATCACAGTATTCACACCTTGCATTCCAGCCTCTTTCTGTCTACAGATTTGAACACTCAGTTTGACAAGCAGGGAGTTCCACAGGCCAGGGCTATGATTATACTATGTTGTTGCTTGAGGGAGAAAAGGAGAGAATCCTAAACAAACAAGAACTGACCAAACAAATTAACAGGCCAGACAAGATTAGAATTTGTCTTCCCTGATCCAGCTCAAACATCTGTTTGAAAGCCAAATCCTCTATTTTTTCTAATGGGCAGAATGGACAACAGGAAACATTTAGAATGATAATAGCAGATTCAACAGATGAATAGTAAAGAGCCCATCTGGGTAGGAAACATTTACCTGTCTTTGGAATACTCCCACAACTTGAAGGGGTCCCCCTTATACTTCCAGGATACTCAGAAATTATTCAAAAGTGAGAATATAATGAGGGGAAGCAACAAACATGCAATCTGATGACTTTTCCCAGTCCCTCCCCAACAGAAATCATCCATAAAGTAAATGGCTCTGCAAGTGGAGTTCACCTAGAAAGCACTCATATCAACCACCAGCCTTAATGTGGACATAAATATCTGGTCAACTTCACAGCCATTTATCCTACTCTTGGGATAATATACATAAATAAACTGGAAATAGACACTTCTCCCACCCCAGGGAGGTGATCCTGCCCCTAAACTCCAGGCACATTGTCAGGCAATAAAAGAAAATCAGCCCATCTCTGGCTACAACTGACTGGACAGCTTGCAGGAGGCCCAGACTCTAGAGAGCGTCTCTGTTCCCCCATAAGCTTCCTTTCCCTCTCTGCTCTGCTCTCCCTTACCAGCCCCCTGTCCTTTCTCCTTTGCTTTCACTTGCTAGCCTCCGCTCCTCTTTTGTGTTTGCTTATTTTGTTGCTGTTTGTTCTTGTTATTTTCTATCTGGGTTTTGTTTGCTTGCTTTTTTAAACAGTATTTTTTTAAGTTAGAGTGAAATATAAATAACAAAATATTTATATATATTTTAACCATTCGTAATCATACAATTCAGTGGCATCGAATTGTGTTGATGTGTGTTAGCACATCGAAATGTGCTGTCTGCTCATCACCACCATGCATCTCCAGAACAATGTATCACCTTAACAGACCCTCTGTGCCTCCACTGGTGGACGCCTCTTACCCCCCTCTCCTCAGCAACATCAAAGTGATCTTGATGTTATATAAGGTAGCTTCTCACGGTGCACCATGCTTGTGCCCCAACAACTCCCATTGCATCCCTATGCTTCCTATGATATTTTTTCCCTCTAATCACAAAGATTTGACACTGTCCCTCAAAAAATAGATGTTTGGGAACCCCGCTCTTCATTATACAAACCCTGCAAGCCCTAAACGATAAATGCCAACTGAGGCGCCCATGCAGTAGGTCAGAGGTTGGCCGCACTTCTCAAAGTTAATTCACGTTGTTAAAATGTAGACCATGATTCAGTAGCTCTGCAGAGGGGCTACGGGTTGTGCATTTTTCATTGGCTCCCAGATGATGGTTCCCACACTCTGGGATCCGCTGATGGCACTCTGAGTCTTGAGAAGAGATATTCTTTCCCTAGAGCCCCCAGATGAGGAAGGCTTCTGAAAGGAGATGACAGCTGAGGAGCAGTTCTCTTATCTGTGAAGCCCCCACAGGAATGGCCACCTGGGGAGATACACGGTACAATCTCACCCTGTCACCCTGAGAGGGAAGCATAATTCACCTACTCAGGGGTGGAAGTGGTGGCAGGAAGTCCAAGTATACCCAGCAGGCTGTTCGTGCTACCCGAGGAAAGAGGAACTGACCTTTTTCTCATGGGGAAGTGTATCTTTTCTTCTCCAAACCACAGGCTCCCAAACATACTAGCTCGAGTGAAGTTCCTGCGATGACCACTGGGCGTGGGCCAGCCTTATCTGGCCCCCACCCCACAGGCTATGCTCCCCCCCCCCCCCCCCCCCGCCCCACCGGCCTGGGTCAGCCAAGCAGGGCTGCCATTCCACATGCCTGCTGCAGGACCCCAGCCTCCCCATCCAGAAGCGCAGCCCCACTTGCCTTCCCACTCCACTGCTGTGCCTCTAAGCCCAAGCCAGGGAAGAAAGCTGTGTACACTGACACTTAAATTAGATCCTTGCAATTATCTCTCAATCCTGGTTTGCCCTGTGCTTCTTTATCACTTTTTTTAATAGCTAAAGTTACTCGCCCTCGTTTTAAGTACATTGTGCAAAAGGCATAGGCCAACTTCTGATATATTCCCACAAGCAAAATTAAATACCAGTAACATGTGTTTTAGTGAATTGGGTCCCTCAATTTGCATCTTATAATAAGGATGTTATCATACTGGTTTATGGCTCAGCTCTTTAGTTTTTATCTCTCTGGGGCTAGATTCCCCCTCATGAGTTCAACGTAAGTCTATGAACTAATGCAATTTTTAAAACGCTTTTCTTCTGTGTTAACATTAACACCCTTATGAGTGAAAAGATTTTACTCCCCAAAGTGTACAGAATGTTTGCATTCACTGGAGGATGGGGTGGGGATATTAGCCCTTAGTGATATCCGTGGCTGCTCTTAACTGAAAGGAGTTGAGTCAGTAATCCGGTCTGCCACTGCAAAAAAGCCTTTTTCACCTCTTTGCACTGAGACATAATCTCTGGTGTGTTCATTCCCTTACATTTAGATTAATTATAAAACATTGTCACCAGAATATTAAAGTAATGTTTAATACACAGAAGGGAATAAGGTATTCTGGAAAATGCATAATTTCCCTATGATGATTTTGCCAGTTGCATGCAATATGATCTTTTGATTGCCAGCTATAGAAATATTGTGACTAAGCTTTCACTAGCTTTTTATTTTTGCAACCATCCTGTCATAGCACTTTGAAAACTGTAAGCTTGGCCCATCAAAAAAAAAAAAAAAAAAACAAAAAAAAAAACACACATACAAAAAAAAAAAAAAAAAAACAAGGGTGCCCATGCTAAAGAGTTCTCTCAGCTTGGTTCCAAAAGAGGGTGGTAGAAAGAGAGGGTGTGCAGTGTACAACAGCACCTTCCACTTCAGCAGTCCTAACACAGTGGGATGGTGGAGAAAGGACTGACCCTACCCTTTCTACAAGCCCAACACATGCACACACGATACGTGTGCTCGTACACACATACACACAACACTCCACGTCCCTTGACTGGGGGAAGGTATCAACATTCCTAAATGGGATTCCCAAGTCCTCCTGCTTGCTTCAGATTTTCCAAGCTCTACTGCAGCCACACACCCAAGAGGAATGGTCTAAATCAACACAAAACAGCAGCAAGTGGAATGTTCCTTGTTGGCAGTGGCTGAAATGGGACCAACACTCCTCGGAGGACCACTCTTGGGGATTGGTTACCTCAGCCATCTCCCTCTAGGTCACTGGGCTCAGTCCTTGGCTGTGTTGGTTAACAACCAAGTGTTGTTACCAGCAGAGGACTCCTGTCCTTCGAGGTCTCACTTCAGGTCTCTGCAGGTGGGACTTTTCCACTTCAATAATAATTTTTAAATAATAATAATAATAATAATAATGGCAGCAGAAGGGACACTCCAGCCCCCTCTCCTTGCCATGAGCACTCACAAGAAGGGTAGTAGCCCCGTTCCTCCATCACATTGCCAAGAATCCTGGTACAATTCTTCGAGCTTTTTAAAAATGGAATTAATTTTTAAATATGTGTTCTCTTTACCTATGCCACCTAACAGCAATACGCCCAACACCTGTCATCTTGTTTCCATTCTCTTCAAGGCTTCCTATGCCTCTCTGGCCCCCACCCTCTGCTTTTCAAAAATATACTGGATGTACGTATGAAAAACTAAGCCCTCTCACCCCAAAAGGCTCAGAGTCTGGAGGCTTAATTACCTCTCCATTTGCAACACAGAGGCCCCTTGGGTCAGAATTAAATGTGATTTCCAGTAGGAGAGGGGATAGGTTTACTCCACTCCTGCCCATCCCACATCTGTTCTGTAGACACAATGACTCCTCAGGCCAGGAGAGGATAAACGAACCTTCTCTAGTCCAGTTTTGCAACCTTTACCTTTAATGCCTAGAGAAGAGCGGGGGGTCAGACTGAATGCAGTTTCTGAAGATAAGATTCTAGAAACTAGGGGGGTGATGAATATCAAAGATCAAAGCCCAGTGAGGTCCTTGAGAGCATCACAGTCTTTACAGATGAGGCATGTTTCCCTGTCTTGTTGTGAGCATACTGACAGCATACACAAGACATGAATATGCATAGGTTATAAACAGGTGCATACATAAGAAATTAGAATGTAACTGTGCATATATATATATATACAACCTTCCTGTACATACACCATACTTCTGACTCATGGGAAAAAATGTAAAGAATGATGACATGAAAAGATTACATTAAACACTTGCATTACAACTACATTAAACACTTAGATACATGGACACTTGCATTTCCTAACCAAGTATACAGCAGACCCCCTTATCCATGGAGGATGCATTCCAGGACCCTTAGTGGATGGCTGAAACCACGCATAGCACCAAGCCCTACATATGCTCTGCTTGTTTTTCCTATACGTACATACCTATGGTAAAGTCCAATTTATAAACTAGGCCCAGGGCAGCCCAGGTGGCCCAGCAGTTTAGCGGCTGCCTTCAGCCCAGGGCGTGATCCTGGAGACCCAGGATTGAGGCCCACGTCGGGCTCCCTGCATGGAGCCTGCTTCTCCCTCTGCCTGTGTCTCTGCCCCTCTCTCTGTGTCTCTCATGAATAAATAAATAAAATCTTTAAAAATAAATAAATGTAAATAAACAAACAAACTAGGCCCAGTAAGACAGGAACCACAAAAACAAACAATAAAACAATTGTAGCAATATACAGGCATACCTCGTTTTATTGCGCTTCGCTTTATTGCACTTCGCTGATACGCGTTTGGTTGTTTTGTTTTTCGGGTTTGTTTTTGTTGTTGTTGTTGTTGTTGTTGTTTTTTACAAACGCAAGATCTGAGCAAGTCCATCGGTGCCATTTTTCCAACAGCATTTGCTCGCTTCGCGTCCGTGTCACGTTTTGGTGATCTCGCCACCTTTCAGGCCTTTTCCTGATTGTTCTATTTGTTACGGTTGATCTGCGGCCCAGTGGTTACGACCCGCCCAGACCTCTGATGATGATTAGCACTGCTTAGCGAGAAAGCGTTGTTCAATGAAGGTGTGGACTTTTCCTTTTTTTTTTTTTTTTTTTTTTAGGATATCACACTACTGCGCACTCAGCGGACTACAGCAGAGTGTGAACATGCCTTTCACGTTTACCGGGAAATCGAAGAACTCGTCTGACGCGCCGGAAGGCGACGTTCAGCTTTATCGCCGGGCCGGCCCCAAACCACGGGGTCTCCGAGGGGCGCCTGCGTCGATTAAAGTCATGAGAGGGACGCCCGGAGGCTCCGCGGTTGAGCCTCTGCCTCCGGCCCAGGGCGTGATCCTGGAGGCCCGGATGGCGGCCCGCGTCGGGCTCCCTGCATGGAGCCTGCTCCTCCTCAGTCTGTGCCTCTGCCTCTCTCTCTCTCTCTCTGGGTCTCTCATGAATAAATAAATAAATTTAAAAAAAAAATTAAGTTATGAGAATGCAGTCTCTCTCCCTCTCCGAAAACCTCTCACGTGCCGTACTCACCCCTCTTCGCGTGAGGATGAGAGACGGTAAAATGGCGGCCGCGTGGCATGACGCAGGCGGATGACGCAGGTGGGTGACGCAGGCGTTGTGACGTAGCGCAGGCTGCGATGGACCTTCGGCCCTTGAGTCGGAAGGAGCTCCTGCTTTCCCACGGCCGCTACAGGTGGACACCTGAAACTACGGGAAGCAAAACTGCGGATGAGGAGGGGCTTTCGTGACTGTTGTGTGTCCCCCGCAGTGTGAATCGAGCCCGGTGCTCTAGGGCCTTCTGCTCCACAGACTTCATCTCAGAGGCCTTCCCTTCCTCCTGCTCCCACGTCAGGCTCTATGGGGGATGCTTAACTCTTCACTTGGACTTTATTTCACGGGGGCACCCGGGTGGCTCAGCGGTTTAGCGCCGCCTGCAGCCCAGGGCGTGACCCTGGGGTCCCCGCATCGAGTCCCGCATCGGGCTCCCTGCATGGAGCCTGCTTCTCCCCCTGCCTGGGTCTCTGCCTCTGTGTGTGTCTCTCTCTGTGTCGCTCATGAATAAATAAATGAAATCTTTAATAAAAGAAAAAAAAATGACTTTATTTCAGCGGGAGGGAAATCGAGCCCTACCTGTAAGGTCAAAGTGCCTCCAGGCCTCGGGGGACTGTTTCCACGTGTGTTGAGCCCCTTGGGCGACTCGTAGCCACTCACTCGTGGCTGATCTTTAGCTTGTGTTTACGTCCTCGACAATCCTCCTGAGAGGAGGGGCCGGCCCTGGGGCTTGGGGCTGTGGACAGGTCACAGGAGGCTCAAGGAAACTCAAGGGTGAAATGGAGAGTTTGCAACCCAGTGTCAAAAACAAATTCTTCGTATGCCTTAAATGTCCTGATTTAGGACACTGAACAGTCGTAGACCAATCCTGCTCCCAGGAAGAACAGAACAGGAGCCAGGGGGAAGGGAGGTGTGGAAGGCGACCAGATGATATTGATATGACTGCCATACAAAAACCCAAAGGTCAAAAAAAAAAAAAAAACCAAAGGTCTCTCTCTCTCTCTCTTTTTTTATTTTTTTATTTTTTATTTTTATTTTTTTTAAGTTTAAGCTCCAAGAGAGTGAAGCCCTAGCCTGGTCAGCCTTACTTTGGTGTAGAGAGCATTTCTCTGATTCTGCATAAACATGCTTGCTTACTTTCACTTCATGCCTTCATTATGAAATTCATCTAGTGCTGTGCCCAGATGACAATAAAATTGTATTATTACAGTGTCTGGCATGTATCAACAATCATACTGTAAAGGAAAAAAGCAACATAATTCCTACTTTTAAACAGTCAAGAGAACTAAAAAAAAAAAAAAAAAAAAACTTTAATCTTTCCCCCCTCAAAAAAGGAAATCCTTGGAGCCCACTGAATTACAAAACTCTTCTAGTTTTCTGTTCTTTTTCCAGCTAAGTTTATCATTGTACTTGAGACTTTCTGCTAAAGTGTTAAATGCCTGATGAGACGTGATGTGTTCCCTTTGTACTGTAAAAACAGTCCATCTCTAGGAAATGGGTCTCAAGGTCTTTATCTTTAAGCTCCTCATTGTGTGGGCTTCTAACAACAGTCAGCACATAGGAAGATCTTTTGTTGGCTTCCATAGGCATTCTGGGGTGGATCTGGACCAGGGCAAGTGGAGAATTTAGATATACCGTCAAATAATGGCATCACTGCGTGCTTGCATGCCGTGAAGGTGACTACCTAGCTTGACCCAAATACTGTACTCATGGCAGAGTCCTCCCTCCAGGAAATTGCCTACACCTTCAAAGATCAGCCTTCTATTGGTCTCTTGGTCACCTGTGAGTTCCTCTTCAGTCCATTCCGTACTTCGCTACACTCTTCCTAGAACTTTTCTATGGACACGACTTTGAAAAACTATGTATTGAGTATGGTACAAGCTCCTTCACCTTATCATTAAAGAGCCTCCATACTCCATAATTGGCTTCCCATTAGTTTCTAACTTTACCTTCCATTATTTTCATAAACCAAGCTTTTCCTGCCACTGTGATCTAGCCACTGCCCTCCACACACCACAGCACTGCCTTGATCTGGTTTGCCCTCATCCTTTCTTTCTCTTTATGATCTAAATCCTGGCCTGCCTTTGATGACCAACTAAAAGCCCAGCATCTTTGTGGGCCCCAGAGAAATCCTCTTCCTTCATATTCCTATAGTTTGTATCTCTCATTGCTGAATTAATCATATTGCACCCTTTCATTGTTAATTACCTGCTTTTATGCTTCTAATTTTGCCCTCCTAATGGGACTGACTATAATCCCTTTGAGGACAAGGCTTGGGTCTTACAATTCTTTATAGTTGCCCACAGTGCCTAGATCACCACCTTGCACACTGTAGGTGGGGAAAACAAATTTGGCTTATGCTGATATTCTGAAAGAGAGCGTAGGACTGCACGTAGGAGAAGTAGAGATTTCTTTGCCATGTTTCACTTAAAATGAATTAGCAGCAGGTAATCTGTCACAGGTCAGCTCAGAGGGCGGAAATACATGGACTTATGCCTTATATAGGATATACACGCGAGATATATAGGCGATAGATAACACTTATCTTCGATTCATGGGACAAGAAACTGTGTTTCTATGGCTACTCCCCTTCTAAATTATCTGCTATAGTTATTTACAAGAAGGACTGGACAAACTACATGAGGAAACATCAGTGTACACTCATCTGCACCATTTGAAAAACAACTTTTAAGTATGTCCTACTGATAAGGTATAAAGAATAACATCCCCATTCATTGGGGAGTGCTGAAGCCCCTTGCTTGTTGTCTACTTTGGCAAAGTGAATTATGTATTAGCATTTAAAAAGGCCCACTGTTCTCACCACGTCAGCTTAACTAGTTGTTCAGTAGGATTCTAATTAATTTAATTCTCCACTGGTGGCAATTTCTGACGGGCAGTAACTGTGCCCTTTAACTCTTTGCCTCCTTTCCCCAGTACTTAGCTCGGTAGGTTGCATATAGCAGGGACCTAATAAATATTTGTTGATTGAACAAATGAATGAGCCCTACTGCAGGTGGAGAAGACGCATGAGTGAATTTCTCGGCTAGGCCTCACAAAATCAAACTGGTCCTCCCAGTGCGGAGGACAGACAGAAATGCAAGTGCTAGAAGATATACTGATACCAGTCTTGCTCAATAGTTAGCAAGAGCAGAATCCTGAAGGCAACGCCACTTTGAGTATGCTTTGTAATCAGTTTAATTAGCATTATCATCACTGTTTTTCATAGGGAACCCTCCACCGTGGCATCCTATATGATGACAAAATTCTAGAATGAGACAGAACCTGGAAGTCAACACATAGAGGTGAAGAGTGAGGATTCTGGAGTCATATGTGGCCGTGCCAGTAGTTTAACTGTGGATATGTCATGTAGTCTCTCTAGGCTTTGCTAAAATGAGAAAAATGATAGCAGCTACCCCACAAGACGGTTATGAAGAAGAAATAAGAATGTGCATGGAAAACTCTTATCACTATGTCCAGAACATAGGAAATTCTGTAAAAGCACTAACTAATATTATTTTTCTTTTAACCTATATTTTGTTCTTTACCCAGGTCCAGGCAGTTGGCCAGCTAAGAAGGGCTCAGTGTTCTATAGAGATCACATTTTGGACATGTCCTGGATCTTTATCTTTAGGCAACAGGTGTGTGGTGCTTTGCCACCTTTCAGGGAGGTGTCCAAGGTCTTCCAGTGCTACCCACCATCAATGCAAGGAGTAGAGAGGGACCGCCAACCTTCAGGTGAACCAAAGCAATACAACGCACCCCAAGCACTGCAAAGGTAACCGTTTCCAAAATGTGAGCATTTTTGAAATACGATGACAGCTTTAGGTCCCAAACAAAAATCACTGCAACTTTTTTTTTTCTGTGCCGTAACGTTATTAAGAAAATGGGTTCACTAACTAAAAATAAAGAAAAGCCCAACCCACTTGCCCATAGTCTTTAAGATTGGATGTCAACATCCCCAATCCAACACAGAGTCTGGAGCATTTGGGTGGCACATAAAACTGTGACTGTTGTGTGCTGCTGGTGTAGGAGGCAGAGAGCAGGGTGTGCCCTTCCTTTTCCTAGGTGGAGGAATGGGCCTTGTGTAGGGTCAAGTGTAGAGAGAGGCCCATCCCTCCAGGTGGGTGAGCACTGGCAAAGATAAAGCCAGAATCACAGCCCAGAGATGCTGAATCAGAGATAGGCCTGATAGACCTATCTATCAGGATAGATAGACCCCCTGAGGGGGCCATCCAAAGTACAGCATCCTGTCGGAGGGAAAAGAAAATGTCCTCTCAAAGAAGCTAAAAAATAAAAAGAACTCCACAAATAAGGCGTCGTGGCTACAGGCAAATCCACACAAAGGGGACCACTTTAAAGGGGAATCTCTTACGTTCAGAGTTCTGAGCTTCGAGTGAATTTCTCAGGCAGAGGATTTGCATTCTGGTTTTTCCCCTTTGTGTGGGGAGGCAAGCAACAGGTAAACAATGGGGTGCTCTGTGACAGGGGCCTGAGCAACTCTGCAGACCTGGGAGCCCATAGGAAGCCCATCTCTGCCCTCCTCTCAGCCGGCTTTCTCTGTGTCTGAGGAGAGGGGACAAGTCACCCGGGAGAGAGGAGCAGAAGTTGCTCCTCTGCAGTAGGGGTTTTGGAAATTCAGGGGACTAGCACCAGGGGCTGAGAATCAGGCAAGTTACTTCCTCGCAGACAATCCTCAACAGGGATACCTGATTCGCTGTTGCTCCGGGGGAGACTTCCCGCTGTCCCGCGCTCCTATTTCAGGGATGACTTTGCCCAGTCGGGCTCTAAACAGCTGCTGCACACAAGTGCGGCCCTATCAGGCCCGGAGACGTTCAAAGTCAACCCACGTCCATTCAAAGGAGTGAATGCGAATCAAAGGACGGCTCGCCAGAAAAGAACGGGCAGCTGAAGAGCTGAATACAGCAGATCTAATAAAGGGTGAGGCGGGATTTGTACGTCTCTAAACAGAGCCAGGAACCCCTGATCGAAGGGGGGAAATGAGTAGGATTTCATCTTGCACGGAGAAAGAATGAGCGGCCTAACTGGGGTATGGAGGTGAATAGTCTTCACGGCCCGGAGCTGTACACGGGTTCAGTCGATCCTCCCTGTAGTTCATTGCTGTTTGGTGACCTTTGACCTCAAAATTAAATATCCCCAGTAACAAGATTCAGGTCATGCTATTGGCTATTTGGATTCTCTAACAGGATGTGATGCGGCCTTGAAATTCAAATTAAGTGGGTGTTTCTCTTAAATCCTGTCTAGAGAATGGAACAGATTGTGAAATCTATTTAAGTCATTCGAGATGAATTTGGTTTGATGAGTAGCTCTTTTTTATGCCCTTTTAACTTTAAAAGCTGTCTCGCAGCAATTCTCGGTCCCTAAGTTTATTTCTACCATCGGAGGGGTGAATTAAAGGAGGAATGCTTCCAGGTAGTGACCTAAATGTTCTCTGCCATCGGGATGCTGCTTAGAAACCCTTGAAATATGGGACATGCTCACATGCTCCCCACTAGGACTGGCACCAAAACAAGCTTTTGATTTTATTCTTAAAACCTTCCGTAATGCACACTTTTCTGCCACTCTTGCTTCTGAATTTAGTAGGTCACAAGGGAGAGATTTGCCGCTCGAATTCCTTTGCACAGGAGCTGGAGGCTTGAGTTCCAGTTCTGACTTAGCCACTAACTGTGTGGTTTCGAGAGCTTGGCTTTCACTTTATTTTTCCCCCAAGCTGTGTGATCTTAGATCCTTCACTTAATCTTTGGGACTCTGCTGCCCTATAAAATGAATCATTGCTGTGGTTCCCTTCAACTCTCATCTGTTCTAGGCCCACCTTTCTAGAGTCGCTAGGAAAATTGATTCTTTCATATCTATAAAAGTGTTCTTCTATAAGCCTTAGGTATTTTCTGAGAACATTCTTAAAAATATAAAGCCAGGGGAAAAGTAATGTGATTCAACAAGAAGGTGTCTTAATTACTCTAAGATAGGAAGGAAAACAATTATGTTTCTGGATTTTGCTGGAAGTGTGAAGTTCTTTGTCTTGATGTAACCCTGGGGGAGTGCAAACTGAGGAGTGAAGTCTCTGTTAGAGACTCAGAGAAATGAAATAGCGTTATTGCTTCCCTGTTGGTTAAGAACTCACACAGAATGGGTCCATGAAGAAGGAAGGTGTGCTTGCAACATTCGTTGTTCCTGAACTTCCAAATGGACTTCAAATTGACTTGACAACCAGTCTGTAAATTCCTTGGATCTCTTTCCTCACACTATACCCCAAAAGGAGCCAAAGCTGTATGGCATGGAAGAAGAGAGACAACAGCCTACAAAATACTTCAGTTCTGATCCTCTCTACCGCTACTTTCTGGAGACATTGATTTGTAGAATAAGAATTCTTAAAAAAAAAAAAAAAAAGAATTATTGATAGAAATAAACATTAATGCAGAGGGAAAATATGTCAATATTACTAATCATCTTCAACATTAATCTCAGCTAGCTCTCAGAAAAAAGAAAATCATGACAGTGCACACAAAAAAGATATTCTTCACCTCTTGCAAGGCTTGACTCTAATACAAAAGTCATTGAAAACTCCAAGCAAAAGTGCCCAGGAAACATTCTGCCAAGGTTTGGAGCACTCAGTTAGACCTCAGTAGAATCAAGCGTGTGCTCCTTGCCTAAATTTTTCTTTAAACTACCACGAGTTTTTGCTACGATCATTTAGTTTCCTATCACTATCAAAAGGCTGGGTGCTAGGTGCCACAGGAGCTACTAAGTCTCTGCCATCACAGACTCAAAGTCTAACCAGATCTTTTTGTTTAGTGTGACAATCTGGACAGACCACAGAATTAATGTTCATAGACCAGGCTTGGGAGGGTAAGAACAATGTCCCACGTGTTTGGTCCCCACCCCCCCGAGCACCCAAGACTGTGTCCTCTAATCTGTGCTCAATACATGCTGGGCAACCAATTAATCTCTCTGCAGTTTGAAGTTTCACTCTCAGGAGAGGGTACAGTGAGGACCCCGATCAGATTTGTCAGTCCCTTCTTCGGCTTCCACCATTCACGGATAACCACGACCTTGATATATCATACATGGAGATGTCTTCCCAAATCATCAATCCTGTGTGGATTTTCAAAAGTTCTAGCCCTAGCACAACACCGTCATCTCATAATGAATTTCCTAAATGAACTTTTATTCTCTTTCAACTAAAAAGATATGGGGGAAAGACATGGTCTTTTCTTTTTTTAATGAGGCATCTTCTTCTTCTTTTTTTTTTTACCCAAAAGGGGAAGGAAGAAAAGATATCCTTTACCCATGCCCTCTCTCGATCCCTGCCCCCTCAAAAAAACAAAAATCTCACTTCTGGAGATATCCATGTATTTATAATGGATCCAATTATTTACAATTAACTAATAATTTATAATTACCCATTTACTTTCTGACACTGAGAAGACAAAAAAGAGGTAGAGGCAGAAATGTAGACCAGATATGAAAGTGTAGCGAACACCAAGTGCAGTTACCAAGGCCGAAGTTGGCCAAAAAATCTTGATTGTTCTATTTCAGTCGAGTCTCCCTTTGGAAATGGTGTCACTTTTTCTAAGTATCAGCAAGGAGCTTAGCACATTCAGAGAGGATGCTGTCACAGAATCCCTATTGGTCTCAGGTTTCAACAACACAGAGGCAGAGCATGGGGCAGGGAGAGTGTTTCTCCACCAAATAACTCTTGTCTGGAAGTCCCATCTCACCTAGGTGAGAGGAACTCTCAAAAACTCATCAAGGCCACGGAGTCAATCAGGGTTGTTATCCGTCTTGGAAAAACATTTTCCCCGGAGAAAGATGGCAAAAGGGGCCCTTGCTCCAAGCACCCCCTCCCCCCACCCCGCAGTGCACAGGGCTGTTGATAGGAAGGGACAATTTCGTGTGCTTTTACCTATGGATATCCACAATCTGTGTATGTGTGCGTGAGCCGTACGTGTGTGCGCTTATGAACATTTACGATTTATGTGCTGGCACAGACGCTTTCTTTGATCAGCTACAGAGTTCAGTGAAATCAGCTCTGGACTAGACACCAGAACGCCTGGCTTCACCCCCCACCCCCCCACCCCCAGCAATTGTCATGGCCTCTGGCAAGCCCTTAACCCTGGTGAGCCTCAGTCTCCTCACCCACAAAGTGGAAGTTGTGAGACCTGTCCCGTTGAGGATCAGATGAAATAAGGTCTATGAAAGCACTGTGTAAAGTCTAACTGTAAGAAGTCATTATTTATGATGAATAAGCAGGAAAGAATCCAGATGCCAATTATTTTTGCTATCTTCTCACTAGGCTAGGTAATCTAGCCAGAGGGTGGTGAGTGGGTAAGATTTTCCCCACTTAGGTTCACAGCCAATATGTAAATCTATAATACACAGGTGTCTGAGTTCTATTATTTATAAACCTATTTTAATATGCTATATTGTTTCTAGTTCTCTTCTGGTTCTCCAGGCAATAGAAAACACCAAATCGAGAAAAGTTCTTTGCAAATTAACTGGACCAGAAGGGATTTTTAGCACCTGTTTGTAGACCTAACTTACTTGTGCCACTAATTTCTGAGGAATGGACGTCACAATTATAACTGTGTGTTCTGATGTGAACCTCTTTCCTCCTACACTCTTCCCCCGTATAAAATCTGCCCCAAATTTCCTGATATAAGTAATGTAAGTAATAAAGAAGTTTTATGTGTGTTTGTTTGTCTGTATTATGATATATTTGCTAAAGGTTTGGGAACTTAAAATTAGAATATTTAATAAGCCACTGCTGACATTTATCACCTTCTTTGGGATTTACCACTAACCCAGTGACGTTATCTTTCTTGAGCTAAATTAAAAGACAAATTCAAATCCTGCATGGTAGCCACCAAAAGCATATATTTGAAAAACAGAATTCAGCGTGCCATATTATGCATTATTTAATGGTATGCAAATTATAAGTCAGACAGTTAGGAAAACCACACTTCAGCATTAATAAACAGCAACACTACTACTACATTAATTATGATATTGCTATGATTTATTCCCAGGTTTTGCATTTTGATTCTCCTTGAAAATTTATGCCATCTGATAAGCAGTAACCTCTTTCCCCTCCTACACCTCCTACCCATTCCTCAAATCTGCTCCTCCGGCCCACCCAATGGATGTCTGCAGGAGACGGGTACAGAGATACAAAGTCATAAGCAGCTGCACTGTCTTATAAGCATTAATAATTAAAGAACAAGCAAACACCACCTAAAGCTCCAACATTTATTGTGTTCAATGTTAAGCACACTTTTTAAAAGACAACATAGAATGTATAGAAACAAGGGGTTGGGGGACTCATGCTCATTTCCACAATACAGGTAATTAGGTTGGCTGGTTTCCAAAGGGCCAGGACGTCACTCAGGACAGCGATGGTCCATGCGCCCTCTATACGGGACTGATTTCACTGTTCCAATGTGGGTCTGTTTTTTTGTTTTTACTTTTTATTAAAAAATATAAATAAAATGGCACTGCAGGCCCGGGCAGGAAGGACTCTGCAGGACTCTGTCTTCGCACAACGGCTTCTTGGAGGCTACTGTCAGAAAACATCACAAACTAGCAGGATGACAGACCACGCAGATGTCGGCTGGGCGGCTCGCGTCCACCCCGCCCCTGGGGGCTTCAAATTTTCTCAGAACTTAAGGGCTCTCGAGCTTCCATCCGAAAACTGCCACACATCTTGAGCTCTCTGGGTACTACGCCGAATGGGGGTGTGTGAAGAACCTAGAAAGAGGATGGAGACAGAGGAGGGGAAAAAAAAAAAGTACAGGTGTGACTTGGCCCAGTGATTTTCTGTTCTCTAACTAGCTTTTTAAATTTACGACTTAAATCCACCACAGGTTGAGCCACTGGCATCTTAAACACCATTTCAAACCCAATCCCCCCCCACCCCCAGATCTCCGGCCACCCCCTCCCCGCCTTCCCCCACCACGGCCCCAGACCCGCTACCACATCTCTCGATCTCGTATGATTGTCCTAATAAACTGGGGACACACCTGGGAGGAAACACTTGCCCTTACGACTGAGAAAACTGAGTAGGAAACAGTCCTTTGGTTGAGGAGAACAGGGGGGGTCGGGGGAGGAGGGAAGGGGGACATTTCCTTAAAATAATAATAAAATTATAAAGAAACAGAAACTCAAAATTGATGTGAAAGCAGCACAACGAAAACATGAAATGTCATCAAGTTCAACGTCAAAGCAGCCAACGATTTACAAGAGGCGAACAAATCTCTGAAGAGGAAACCAGAACCCAAAATAGTTGCTCCCAAATGGCACCAAAAACTGCCTGTAGTTTTCTTTCAAACATGCAGTTTTCTTTTTCTTTCCTTTTTTTTTTTTTTTTTTCTTTTTTGGTAAGGGGGCAAGGCAATGGTGAAGGGAAGAAGGGAGTGCTTATGTCCTCCGGGGTCCTCCCTTGCTGTGCACAGTGACTTGAAGCAGCAGAACTGGGAGTCCGGATGTGCCGAGGAAGAGGGCCACCACGGTGGCATTCCAGGGCTCGTTGCCATGGCGACCCGAAGCCGGGCCTGGGGCCTCCTCTCCCCCGACTTGGCGCCGCAGGAGGCCCAGGGGCTGGAGCTCAGCTGCTCTCCCGGATTCCCCTGCGCAGTGGAGACCCGGGCTGAGGGGCCGCCTGTGTTCCAGGTGGGCTCTGGGGAACCCCGTTCCCAGTCCGGCCCTGGCACTGTCGTTGCGGCCCGTCTAGCTGACACCCCCACCGCACCCCTTTGTCCGACCTGCTAGCGACATCCAAAGCCCTGACAGATAGGATCCGGCCTGGGCCTGTGCCACCGGCTCACCCCGGGTCGAGGAGCGCAGCCCCCCGGTGGGGTTGGGGGCGCCGGGGGCGGGGCGGGGCGGGGCGGGTCCTGCGGCCCCGGGTAGACTTTGGGGAAATCGCTTAATTTGCCTCTTCTGCTGAATCACCAGGACCCGAGATCCGCCTCCCTCTGAGTAGTCTTTGCCACTTTACAGAAAGGAAAAACAGTATTTGGATCAACCGTTGGAGTTGTGTTCAGGCAAGCTTAGGTTCTCAGGCACAATGACCCTGGTGACCTGAATTGGTCTCCTTTCCCCGTGTGAAAGGGAGGAATTAATCGCATCCCACGACCATAGATGACACTGGGAAATAGAGAGAGAGAGAGAAACAGACCCATCCCCCTAAAGGCTGATTCACTGGCCATGTGTTCTACTGAATGAAACAGAGGGCTAATGGGATAACAAGATGACAGCAAGCAAAAGTGCACACCCAACGACCCATGTCTACCATTCGTGGCTCTAGCAGCCCTGGAGTAAATGTACATAATCCCAATTCTGGCTACGTGTTCTGATGTCCGTTTCTCTAAAGGTGGGTTCATTTATTCTTAATTGGGAAAGCGGCAGGGCCTTAGGAGACACTTAGAAAATTTGCTAAGTGCCTCATGCCTTTTAAAAGTTAACAGTCTTTTAAGGAACATTTTTTTTTTTTCCAAGCAGGTTTAAAGAACACTGCCAATCCCATCCTCACACTGGCAAAATTCCCACTTTTTTTTTTCTTTTTCTTTTTCTTTTCTTTTTTTTTTTTTTTTTTTTTTTTATAATGGGAAGTTGTCTGAAAAAGAAAAGAGAATGGGATGGGTACATTCTTGAACACACCAGGCCCGGGAACGATGGAGTAACAGAATCGTAATGAAGAACACACGACTACAGCACAGTCATAAGAAATCATGTTTGTGTGTGCGCACAGAGGGCGAGAGAGGTTTAAACAAAAAAAAAAAAAAAAAAAGAAAAAGAAAGGAAAAAAGAAAGAAAGAAAACGCAGTATTTCCTCCCTCAAGCTCTGAGAGTCAAGTGTTCAAAGCAGGACAGGATGGGGCCTGAGGCTCCTCAACAACTTTTCAGGAAAGCCTGAAATATCCCAGTACCTTTTAACAAACTTAGTGTCTGTGAATAAACCACCCCATTTCCTTATTTCTCCAAATGAAATGATATCTAACCCCCCACTGCCACTTCCTTTCAAATTCTCGCTTCCAGCATTATGAACATATACAGTACGTACTTATTACATATACAACAATGGTATTTAAATAAACAGTTCTGTCACAGAATGCCCTGGAAAAAAAACTCAACTATTTCACACTTCCTGCCACGGCTGGTACAAATGAAGAATCAAGTGTTCACCCCACTTCTTAGCCCCCTTTAAAATGTTTTGGCTTCGGTCCTTTTGTAGGTCCTAGACAAAGAGAAGGTAGGAACCGGTCTCAGGACAGAGGCAGTCCATGCACTGGGAGGGTTTCTAAGTTAAAATCGGTGAGATATAGTTATTTGCTGTGCTCCTGTTTATTGAATTGTTCTCAAAATGAAGATATAAAGAAACATTTAAGCATTAAGAGTTCAGGTATGTAGAGAACATTGCAGTATCACATAAACTGGAGAATTCGGAAAAATGTTAACGTCCTTAGTATTTCCTCATTTAAAAAAAAATCATGAATTTATCCCCTGTCGGCCACGTTTCTTGTTATTTCGCATTAAGATTTTTAATTTTGGGGTTCCAGATACAGATGCCATTTATAAGTGATATTCTTGTTGCCTAGGTTTTCATGCTCCCATTGTTCACTCAGCTTGAGAAATAATATTTTATAAGAGGGCTTCAGTAAGTCAGGAGACTAAGTACCCTGAAGAACGTGTCTCCCAATAAATTTATTTAACTTTGGGACCATGTAAATCAAACATGATCTTTGATTTATCACCAGATGTTTGCACCCCCCCCCCAGTCCCCATTTGATTTAAGAAATTTGAACATACGAGTAAGTATACAGTATCCACCATTAATTCTGTCTGTCAGGATGCAAAACCTAATTATGCTAAGAGCATCATATACTGAAAAATTAAAATGAACACTGTATATAAAACCTGCACAGCTGCACTCATAGCTCCTAATAAAAGAGTAATAGGGACATACAGTGGTTTTATGGACATTTAATATGGTGGAGCAGAAGTTGCCACATCTAAAACCAGCATGGCACTGGGGACTACCTCTATCTTTAACAGTATGCTGGATTCAGTTGTGAAGTAACCTAATTCAAAACACAAATATCGCCTCTCAGTTCACTGCCAGTTACCAAGTCCTGCCAGATACGTCCATCTCGTCCCAGCCCTAGTACCCAGCCCCAAACCCTCTCTTACGGGATTCCTCTCTGCCTCCACTCCCCGCTTCCCACCCAACCGGCTTTAAAAAAAATACACCTACTTTCTGTGTATTTTAGAAGGATAAAACTATTCTTGCCTCAGATAAAAGGCATTACATGAAAAGGCCACCTCACAGCACCAGGGCATAAGGACTGAGCAACGAAAATGCTACCACAAGAAGACAACAGAACAGCTTTTGTTTGGGTTTTTACAAAAAGAAGAACAACGTTGTATCCATTCATCTACACTGGGAACAGGGAGACAGTATCACAGAAGTATGTATTTTAATAAAGCAAATAGATGCTGCAACATGCAGTATTTGTAAAACTGACAACACAGATTTCTAAGGAGGGGTTTTTATAAGGGACCTAACTTGCTTTTCAAAGATGTTTCATTTCTTAAATCTATTGGTTGGGCAAAAGATCACTGAAGGGTATTCCCCACCCCACCCCCCCTCATTTGCTAACAGCCAGGAACAAACTATAAAAACACCTAAAAGATCTGTCCCATCTCTGGTCCCCTAGGACCTCAGAATCACAAGGCAAACCACCATGCATCTCAGGAAATCAGTGGCTGATTCCACAGATTTGCCACATCTGGCTAAACTACTGGTTACTTCTCTCTCTCTCTCTCTCCCTCCGTTAACCTGATGCCTCATTTCAGGATTTTTATGGGGGGGGGGGAGGTTATTTGGGGGATGAAGAAAGACTCATATGGAAACGAAAGCTGATTTTTTTTTAAAAAAACCTCTTTTACATTATGTTCTAGTATAAGGCAGGGAAGGGAGAATAGAAAAGAACTTTCAGACAACAAGAACAGCAAAAAATCCAAAGGAAATAAAAGTTCAAGATGCTATTACCAGTAAATTTTTCATTTATATCTGAATGGATTACTGCTAAGAGATGAAGGGAAAGTTTTTTACATCAGACTGAAAACACTTTCCATTTCTCGAAAATTATTCTAGAACTATAAAATCTAAAAACTATTTCCATGTTTTGAGATATGTCTATTTTAATATAGTAAGCACTTTATGTTCCTTTAGGGTATGATACACGCATCAAAATGCCCATAGAAATAATCCTGAAAAAGACTGACTGGCCTTCTCTTAAAACCTGTTATTTTCTTGAAAGTAATTTACAGAGTGTGTCAAATGAGGACACAAGAAGCTTACATTGTGTACTTTAATTTTTTTTATTTTTTTCAATAAAGGGACAAAATGGGTGTATGAACAGGTTAATGCAGACAACTGCCAAAAAAACACAGACAGTGGTTTTTCCAATAGAACTTAACAAAGACCAGAAACAAATACAATAAAAAGCCAGGTTGTAATGACCTTTGGTCATCCAAATAAAAAAAAATAAAAACAAAGAAAAATAAAAGATCAAATTAAGTGCCTCTGTTTTGAACAGGGCACGTAAGCAATAATAAATAGTGACTCCCATAGTAAAAGATAAAATTTCAAGTTACGACAAACAGCTTTCATTACAGGAATAGAAAAGGCCAATAACAAAATATTCTGCATTGCCATTTACAAAAAAGTATTGACTAAAGCGGGCTTTCTCTTTAATATGCTTTGCATATGAAATTCTTTCCAATCTAAATATAAAGCACCATTTAGTTTTTGGCAATGAAAAAAACTGCAAAACATTGTTTTTGTTTTTTTTTTTCCTTTTTTTTTTCTTTCTTTCTTTTACTGCATATGAAGGTAAGATGCTGGAATGTAGGGTGATAGAAGGAAAGGGACAAAAAGCACACTACATAACAAACCAACGTTATTAGCTTGCAGTACTGCATACAGTATGGCAGCAGGAAAAAGGAACAAAAAAGGATATGTACAACCCCTATGACAGCCATCCGTGTGACATTCTAGCAGGCTCCCCCAAACCGCCATTATATGGCTTCTCATCTGTACAATGTCACACTTTTTTGTTTGTCTCTTTTTTTTTTTTTTGAAGCATACAAATAATTTGCACTATATTATCCTGCCAAATTAAAAAAATATACTGTGGCAGCCTGTCTTTTTTTTTTCCACTACCAAAAAAGGTACATTGATACCTTTTAAGAGAACAAGCAACAGTTAAAAATACAAGCTTCAATATAAATACTATAGTGCCTAACACTAGATGAACATTTAATTCAAATACCATTCTAGAAATACAGAAAAAAGACCATAAATGTGTTTTAGCATAGGAATCAACATGAGTGTGCATTTTCCTATATTTAAGTACTATATAATCTTAAACCTTTCCCCAATGTATGTTTTTTTTACAACCTGAAGAGCGGTGTGTATCCAAGGCATAGAATTTCCACTACCATTTTTAAATGGATAACAAGTCTTGTAACACCACCAAGACAATGGAACCCTAAAATGCAGTTCCCCCCTAAACATAATGAAGTGTTTTTTTAAAAAAATTTTTTTTCTTAACATTTATATTTAAAAAAGTTTTGTACAAAAAAATCCTTGCACTGTAGAAGCGAAAGCAATCATTCATTTCTATGTTAAGTGTATTCTGTTTTCCATTCACAGCGCTTGCAATGTTGAGTCCGAGTAAGTAAGCTCATTAGTCAAGTAAATGGCTGGCAAAGTTTTTTTTTTTTAGTTTTTTTTTTAAAAATGCTCATCAATGAGATTGTGTTCAATTTTTTTTTTTTCAGCATTCTTGCAACTTTTCCCTTAAGTATAGACCTGTAAACTGGGAAAATTGTACAGTGCACTTAATTGTCCTATCTGAGCAGGTTTATTTTATACTCAACCTCTGTATCTCTGATTAGAGAAAAGATACAGATATTACAGGCAGAGTCAAGTGCTATTTGAACACCAACTGGGGCAGATGCTAGCTTAATAAAAAAGAAAAAATTAAAAAAATAAAATAAAAACAATGAATCCTCTTCCATGTTAACACAAATAGCACACAGTGTATGGAAAAGAAATGAAGTACAACTTTTAGGGAGCACAGACATATATACTGCTACTCTTAAAAATTCTTTCTCTTCTTTTTTTAAGAATGTCACATTTAAACACAAGTATTAAGAATTCATAGTTAATCATCATTGTATCAATATTAGCTTATACACCTGTTCTAGTTTAAAATGGCAAATAGTACCACGTTGTGCTAAAAGATCACATATTTTTCTCCTGTTACCCTCTGTCAAACCTTATTGTCAGTCTCCACTTTTTAAAAAATGGTCTACGAGGTCTTAAAGTTTATCATTTGATTGTCCCTTTGACAACCAAGTAGATCTGGATCTATTTCTTTTGGTGCCAGAACGTTTTTAAACAGACGTTATTTAAAACAAGTCATCTTCATACAATGGATTCCTTACTAATAATGTATTTAGTTGTATTCCAGGGCTTTTGCACGTTGCACATTCAATTTAATCATCATTTTAAAAAAAATAAAACTTTGGGCAAAACAGCCCATTTCTTTTAAGCTCTCACCAGGAGCAAAATAGCGTTTATACTGGTACAATCAGTTTTGCTTATAAGATTAAACTAAAGGGAGAATGATGATTAACTAGGACATAATGGGTCATATTTTTTAGGTAGCCATTGTTGTGAGAAATACAATATAGAATTATATGCTAGGTCCTAAGTTTCCTTACCTCACCCAATGCTGAATTAAGCTACAAGTTTATAACAAGTAGAAAGAACCATCAACGTGGTTTTAATAGATCCAAGGCACTCATATTTTTAAAACCAAATGACAGAATAAACTTGTTTTGTCTTTCTATTAATTTGTCAATTCAAGGCCTTTTTTTTTTCCTCTCCAATTGATACATTTAACCCTTTAGAGACAGACATTTAGCTCATAGAGATTTTCTTTCAGTGCCGTCGATTCTGTCTATAGAGGGTTAACCCAAAGACTGTTTTTCCTCCTCACGTTATAAAATAAAACTGTACATGATATGTATTACAGAATGTATGCAGCATGGTCTTTTTCTCTCTCTCTCTCTTTTTCTCTCAGAACGGAACTGGAAACAGCAACATGTTTGCTCAGCAACGAATCGGGGACAATTTAAAATAGCCATAACATACCATACATGCTGTCTAAGTTTAAAAAAAAAAAAAACATACACAACATGTAAATTATTGCACAAGAGAAAGGCTCAAAGTTTGCGTAAAATGCAATAGTATTGCCCCATACAGATCATGCATTCAAACGGTGAGAACATAAAGGAAAAAAAAAAAAAAAGAAAAAGAAAAAGAAAAAAGAAAAAGAAAAAAAAAAAAAACAGGTGTGCTGGTGACAAGCACTCTCATATTCTTAGCTTCCGTTACTTCTGTTTGTAATTGTTTGTTTAATCACAGGGGACTAGAAAAAAATCCTACAGGGGGAGGGAAGAGAGGGAGGGAGGGAGGGAGGGAGGGAAGGGGGGAGGGAGGGGGTGGGGGAGTGGGGCTGGAGGGCCATGGGGGGGAAGGGGGTGCAGAAAGGAGGTGTCAGGTGGGAGTGAGGGAGGGGTGTTAATATACCTCTATTCAGTTTTTATATCATTATTCAACACTCGATCACTGTGCCATTTTTTCATGTGTTTCTCCAGGGTACTGTACACGCTAAAAGGCATCTTACAAATTTCACATTTGTAAACGTCCTTCCCCACCTGGCCATGCGTTTTCATGTGCCTGGTGAGCTTGCTACTCTGGGCACAGGCATAGTTGCACAGCTCGCATTTATAAGGCCTTTCGCCCGTGTGGCTTCTCCTGTGGACAGTGAGATTGCTACAGTTCTTGAAGACTTTCCCACAGTACTCACAAGTGTCGCTGCGTCTGCCCTCTTTTGAGCTGGGCCTGCCCGGGCCCGGACCACTAATATGGGGCGTGCTCCCTCCACTTCCCGTGCCGCTGCGCCCCGAGATCCCTCCGTCCAGCTCCCCGGGCGGCGTGGAGAAGCGCAAGCTCCCGTTCTCCGAGGAGTGCTCCGACGAGGAGGCGAAAGGCGATTGTCTGGAGTCTCCGAAGCTCAGGAAGGGATCCTTGAGCTGCCTGGAGGCCGCGTAGCCGGCGAGCCACTGCGAGTACACGTTCTCCGTGTTGGGCATCGCGGCCGGGGGCAGGTCGAACTCCTTCTCGAGCTTGATGCGCTTGGAGAAGGGGCTCAGCGAGCTGGGGCTGCCCAGCAGCAGCTTTTTGGACAGGCCCCCCGAGGCCGACTCGCCCGGGGAGCAGCCGCGGCCGTTTACAGTGCCATCGTCTATGCGGTCCGACTCGCCGGCCACCGAGTCTTCGTCGCAAGTGTCCCTGTGGGCCTCGGCCTCGGCCAGGTGGCCGCGCTTATGCTTCTCGCCCAGGACCTGGTGGAAGGCCTCGCTGAAGTGCTGCATGGAGCTGAGCACCATGCCCTGCATGACCTCGGGCAGCGCGCGGCCCTCGTCGCCCACGCCCACCACCGCGCCCCGCGAGCTGTTCTCGTGGTGGCGCGCAGCCTCCAGGCTCAGCCCGAAGCCGTAGTCCACCCTCTCGCTCTCCGTCAGCTCCTCCTCCTCCTCTTCCTCCTCTTCCTCCTCTTCCTCGTCGTCCTCCTCTTCCTCCTCGTCCCCGTTCTCCGGGATCAGGCCCGGGTCGTTCTCGCTCTTGAACTTGGCCACCACGGACTTGAGCGCGCTGCTGGCGCTGCCCACCAGGTCGCTGGTGCCGGGTTCCGGGGAGCTGGCGGTGGAGAGGCCGTCGTCGGACTTGACGGTCATGGGGGACGACTTGTGCATGTGCGTCTTCATGTGGCGCTTCAGCTTGCTGGCCTGCGTGCACGCGTGGTCGCACAGGTTGCACTTGTAGGGCTTCTCGCCCGTGTGGCTGCGCCGGTGCACCACGAGGTTGCTCTGAAATTTGAACGTCTTGCCGCAGAACTCGCACGACTTGGACTTGACCGGGGGCTGGGAGGGAGGAGGGGCGGACTGCAGAGGAGGGAGGGGGGGCGTCGCCAGGAAGGGCGGCTTGCTACCTGGCTGGAAGGGCTGCAGTAACCTTTGCATAGGGCTGGGCCGGCCTGGGGACAGCGGTGGGCTAGACGTGTTCCCTGCCAGCTCTCTAAGTCTCCTAGAGAAATCCATGGCGGGGGGCTCCATAGCCATTGGATTCAACCGCAGCACCCTGTCAAAGGCACTCGGGTGATGGGTGGCCAGGGCCATCTCTTCCGCCCCCAGGCGCTCTATGCGGTGGGGGTCCAAGTGATGTCTCGGTGGTGGGCTAAACAGGGGGGGAGTGGGTGGAAAGCGCCCTTCGGCCAGGCCGGAAGCCTCTCTCGATACTGATCCTGGTATTCTTAGCAGGTTAAAGGGGTTATTGTCTGCAATATGAATCCCATGGAGAGGTGGCTGGGAAGGACATTCTGCACCTAGTCCTGAAGGGATACCAACCCGCGGGGTCAGGGGACTTCCGTGTTCGCTTTCTAAGTAGATTCTTAATCCATGAGTGTTCTGTGCGTGTTGCAAGAGAAACCATGCACTGGTGAATGGCTGTTTGCAAGTTGTACATGTGTAGCTGCTGGGCTCATCTTTACCTGCAAAATAATACAACACCGACATCAATGTTTAATCACAGACGAGGGCGTCAGCAATCGCTTATTCACGTTTCACCTCCAGCCTGCCCTGCACCCCGCCCCCCCCCCACCAGCCTGACTCGACCCCAAAGGGCCTCAGCCCGCACTGACCTAGTGTTCCCAGGGGCCTTCGACGGGTGCCTGGCACACCTGCTGGTCCGGTGCCCAACGAATATTTGGCCCCGTCGGGCTTTCTGCCATTGCAGTTCGGTTCTGAGGATTTTAAATCCAGTCTCCAAAAGCGGAAAAATCTGGACCAGCTCAAGCTCGGGAATGAGGATCCCTGCATTCTGCAGAGCCTCGGGCGACCATCTGAACTTTTCCGGTCTTTTTGCCAGCTGCGGTTTGTTTGGGGCAAGCTACGTGTCACCTCTGTTGCCTCCGTTTCCTCATTTGTTAAGTGAGGAGGGACTTGGATAAGGTGACCCGAAGGGAAACTTCCCCGCTTCCTAAATCCCATCCTTCTATTCTCCCCTGGGTGGCAGGTGAACTTTCTGAATAGGCAATCATTTCATAGGCATATCGGAAAAGAGAAGGTCAACTCATCACAGTTCTCTGTGGCCCTAGAGATGCTTTTAGTCTTAGCCCGAAACACACTAGTTGTTGACATTGTTCAAAATGAGAAAATACTCATAAAATAATCCCGTGGAAGAGACACTAGCAACATTCCCATCACATCCCCAGCCTGTGCGGGGATCGGGGAGTCCCAGTTCTGGTTCCACGACACTGTACAGGGACTCCCATTTTTATCTCAGGGGACGGTGCAAAAAAAATATATATATATATATCTCAGAAGAGAAATTTAATTCGGATTTAACCAACAGGCCGTATCAAATCTTTCGGAGTCGTCCCCCCAGTCAAACAAATGCAAGTCTGGAGAAGTTAGGAGGAGTGGCTGGTGCCAACTTAAGCAGACACAGCATCCTAGTTTAAGAACAGTTAAAGCAGCCAGCACCATGACGGGCAGCAGGCTGAGAAATGCTACACTATCCTCCTCCTCATTATTTTGAGAGGCTAACAACGTGAACCAAATTATACAACATCCTGCGCCCTCGGCTGAGCCTCAGCTCCAGTTGAGAAAGAAACAGAAAGATACAGTTCAGCTAGTCAACTCTTTGGCCAGTAGCCAAGCCGTCTGGAGAGGGGCCCTGCTTAAGTCACATTATTTCTCTCTCGCTGAAAAGAACCCGAGAGTGGTAAATGCCACTTTGGCAAAGAGGGGCCAGCTTGACTTCACAATCATTCATTTTTGGAGATAGCTACATTTAAAAAATATATATACACCAAGGGAGTAACTAACAGTTTACCAGTCAACCACGGCATTAAAAGGGGGCACAAATGTTGGTGGCCAAGGGACAAGGATGAGAAAAAATAGATAACTTTCCAGGGATGCCAAAAAAGACAGTGCGTAAAACACAAATGAGAAATAAACTTTAGCCCGCCTTTTCAAAGGGGGACTAGACCAGTTGCTTAAGGCCCCAGCTAGTGTTTGTCAGCAACTTTTTTAAAAGCAAAAAAAAATAATAAATAAATAAATAAATAAATAAATAAGTAAAAAAAAAAAAAAATCCACTGCGGAGCTAAAGAGTGGGAATGAGGAATTAATCAATTATGATTCCTCCATTTAGCAAGTCAGAAAGAAAAGCTGGCAGGGTCTTCTCAGGAGCCCCAAACACTTGCATTCCAAAACAAGCCAGCCTTGCTCAAGCACTTGTCTGAATAATGGACTCCCTGCCCTGACCTTGTAATTTACTTTACAATGCATTTATAATCTCACTCAATATATCCCACTCCTGGGTAAATCTCTTTAACAAGATTAGATGATAAGATACCAAAATTAGGTTTCCAACATTTGCCTAATGTGGAGGGAGGGAAAAAAAAAAAAAGGCAGAAAGATTTTGAAAGAAAACGCTGACATTAGGATCACATTATCTGCCTATTTTTGTTTGCCTCCTCTCTTCCAAGGGAAATAAAAAGCATCATTGAGAGTATTTTCATAAATTTTTTGTTGTTGTTGAACAATGACTTGGGTCCTAAATAGGCAGGGAAAAAACTATCTGGTTCCAACTAACGTGACCCTCCGTGGCTCTCTCCTTTGCCTCTCTAGGACTCTGTGTTATTATCATACATTTAGCCTGACAATCCCAATTGGATAAGTAAAAAAGGAGATTTGTCAGCTACAACAAGTCCTTAACGCTTTCATCACTCCAGATGCCATAAAATCATATTTCAGCTCCTAATAGCCTACTGACTCCTCCCAGGCCTGGGCCCGTAGTTAGCAACGTGGGTTCCGCGGGCCCCCGGGGGCAGGCCGGGCCCTGGTGAGCGCCGAAAGGTGGACGGCACCGCATCACGGATCTCACCTGCATCCTTTCCAAAAGGCTTAAACGAGAAAAGTCTGCTTTATTTTGCTGCTCTGGACTTCCTAAAATGTTGTTTCCAGAGCCAGTGATGTGCTCGTGCTACAACACGTTCACACTCTGCCGTTATCCTCTCCTCTCGCACACCGGGTCAGAGAAGATGGCATTTTATCTTATAATGAGCATACAACATACCGTTTTCACTATCGCATTTTAGTATTCCTATCAACTAGATATTCTAGATCATGAGGGCAGCTAGTGTAATCATAATGTCAATGAGAAGGGCTGTTACGATTGAGACGAAAGATTACATCGAAAGAGCTGCTTTGAAACCGGTAATTATTACCAGTCCACTAATAGCAAATGATGCATTACAGTTTCACCATATAATCTGTGTTTCACTCGGCTCACGCCAGTGCACCATATTATATTACGGTGCTCACAGAGTCTCCATTCCTAAACTGCAGTCATCAATAAATGTGTTACTTGCCATAATTTGTGAAATTACTTTGTTCATAACATCTTTGATGGTTTAGAAAGACCAGAATTGATTTCCTGCGTGGCAAAATTAGGGCTACATTGATTTATTGACGTGTAAAATATAATAATATTCTTCATTTACTCTGACGAAAATCAACTTCTCAATTTGAGAGCCTCATTGGGCATTCAGGGGGATTGTTTTGATTTAGAGCAATAAACTGAGACCTGGCCCCAAGCATAGGAACTCCAGGCATCAAACAGTTAAAATAGGCTATTAGCTCACCTACTGGCTCTTATTTTATTTCATTTTATGGTATGGGAAGGAATAACCCCATTGTCACCAATGCTAAAGAGTCTTGTGATCTAAGCCTCAGGATTTAGAAGAACGAGGTCTGACACCAGGCCCCTGGCTCTACTATTTACCCGCTTCCGGCTCTGAGCCAATCATTCCATTTCTTTGAGCCTTAGGTTCCCTATCTGTAAAATGAGCATAACAAACGGTACCTTAAAGAATTGTGAGGCTCTGATGACAGACGTATATAAAAGCCATATGTAAACTACCAGGTCCGACAGCACTGCGAGTTTTCATTACTCCCAGGCTCGATGAGCTACCTAGCATGATAGCTGACCACGCTCTACACCCAGAAGGGCTTCCAGAAAGAAGGCTGGAACCCAGAATCCAGGCTTCACCCCAGGCCAAGGGGAGGCCCTGTCTAGAGGGCAGCAGGAGCGGGCCCCTTCAAGGCCTTCGACTGTGGTCTACCTGTGGTCTACCGGCAGGGAAGCCACAAGGTAAGTGCTAAGTGCTCTGAAAGCCAAGGGCGGCTGGTTAAGGCACCTGGAGTAGCCTGGGGGTCAGCTCTGCTAGAGAGCTTTCTGGAACTCCACAACCCATTTCCACATACCTTGTCTGGTCACTCCTAAACTGGTCCTGCCAGCATGGGCACCAGCAAACTAGACACCCTCCCTTGGCAGGAAGAAGGGGAGAAGGCCCCGGGCTCCTAGTTTCCCACCCCCTCAAATCCAACTCCCTGCCCTCGCGAGGGTCAGCGGAAGAGAGAGAACCGAACTCTTTCCCAGGCCAGCAGGCCTTGGCCACTCACCTCGGTCCTCCTCTCTACTGTCCCGCTCCCTTCTTTCCCCTTCCCTTCAGGGGTGGCTCTGTTCCCACGCCCTGGTGTGGGCCCCAGGCACCCCCAGCAGAATGAGGAGCGCTCTCCCCACCCAGTCAGCATGTAGGGACTCGAAACCCTGAGTCCAACCCCCTAAACTCTCTACCATCTGTGACCTAACCCAGGCTTAGGCCCAGCTTGGTGTTGGGGAGGGGGTGGCACAAGAGGTGCTTCTAACCCCTGCACCGCCCAGCCCTCAGGACTTGAGGACTTGTGAAATTCATACAATAACTCTTTGTTACCTAGGATTACCTAGGACTTAACAAAACAAACAGCTGGCTTCAAATTTGGTCTCAGGGCGCATGCCCTGCCCTGCAGACACCATTCCCAAGGTGGTTAGGTCGACTTTACCTCTCCCACCTAAAAGCCAGTCCCCTCTCTAGCTGAACTCCTACAGCATCTTGTTCTTTCCTTTCCGTGACACTGTATCCCTTTCTTTTCTTCTTTCCACAACGGGTTAGTTTGCACAAACTTTCAAAATAAAAACACATTCCTGAAATCAAACGTAGATGCCACGCTTCTTTTTCTCTGAAAGCTGCTTTTTCGTGTTTGGGGTAGAATCAACCCCCACCCCCATCCGACTTTGCAGCCATGCATGACTCATATCATTTGTATCATTTGTTACTACATAGAGAAAAGCAGACTGTATTACCTTCTAAAACAGCATCTTTTCAAACACTTTTTTTTTTTTTTTTTTACAAAACATACAGATCTACATTTCATAAAAAATTTCCCCACCATAAAAGTTGGTTTGCACAAGTACTTGAATGGTGTTAATGGTTGTGATGGTGGTGGCAGTGGGAACTTTGACTTTAAGCAACAACGCTGTGCATTTTTCTCTAAAACTAGGAGAAAAATAAGTAGAAATTGTCTATGTTTGCACGTATATAATGCACCATGTATACATACAAATATACCATGTTTCAGTACACATGTAAATGCGTAGATAACATATACGAGAATCACTCTAGAGTAACTCTACACTGACTTCTTTCGGTTCTGGCCTCTGCTAACATGTACACCGTAGGACAAACTCCAAGTCCTTAAATGAGGCCATGGAAGTGAATGTCCAGCAATGAAATGAGCCCTTAACACACAGATGTAGATGGTCACCAGCCGTAGAGCCAGATAAGACCCTGGGGAGGAGACCACCCCCAGGGCTGAGCTGCTGTGGCTCCACGTCTTTAGGGAGGGAAGAAACAAAAAAGGGGAGGGAGGAAGGGGAGGGGACTGAGTGGAGTGGGGGAGAGGGTGCCAAGTGAGTAATGGAATAATGCATATGAGGATGCCAATCTATTTTGGAAGTAACTCCTTTCAGTGCATAAAAAGTAAGGTAATTTCCAGAAACTCTCATCTCTATACACATGGACATTTGTAGAAGAAATAATGCTCAACTTACAAATACCCTGCGGGGCATATTCTGCACTCATCCCGGGCGTGGGGATTAGAGCTCCGTGTGCAGAACGAGGGGAGGACAGGCCCCTCCAGTGCAGAAGTTTATCTGTGAAAGAAACCCAAAATCAAGCACTAAAGCTATAAACAACGTGCATCGTAAACCACAGGATATCACATTTCAATTCCATTAAAATAGATTAACATCATTACAGCAGCCTTGCAGATAGTTAACCGGCCCAAGGCCTGTATCGAAAAAAAACAGCGATGGAGTTAGTGCCACAATTTTGTTTTGTTTCTGATTTTAGTCTTTTTTGACAAAATAGAAGGAGTCTGTTTTAGTTGTGGGGGAGGGGGCAGTGGCCTTTGGTTCATTTGCTTGTTTGTTATTGTTTGCTTATTGTCTTATAATACGTGATACGTAAACAGTAAGGGGGAAATTGGTAATATTACGGGGTTGACTGGTAGAATGGAGGGATGTATCTGCAAGGCTGGTTAACATGCATACATTTACTTTCCAAGACAAGCCCAAGCAAAAAACAATATGCAAGTAAGAAATGAGTGGATCTGTGAATCATTTCTTCTGGAATAGAGCGTCCCACTCCACCTTCCCTGCCCCACAACTTCTTCCCAAGCTGTACTTATCACAGCAACTTCAAAGGCAGGGAAATCTGAGGCATTCTGGACTTGGTTGGGCCACACTCTAGAACTGTATCAATGGAATGAATACCCCTTATAGACATGGCTTCCTTTTTTTTTTTTTTCCTTTTTTTTCCAATATTTTATTTATTTATTCATTCATGAGAGACAGAGAGAAAGAGAGAGGCAGAGACATAGGCAGAGGGAGAAGCAGGCTCCATACAGGGAGCCCGATGTGGGACTTGATCCCGGGACCGCAGGATCAGCACCTGAGCCAGTCAGACGCTCAACCGCTGAGCCAGCCGGGCATCCCTAGACACGGCTTCTTACAACACAAAGCAGTGGAGAATACAGACTGGGATTTCTGGGGTTCAAATAACTTTGGCCAAGGCCACATCTTGAGGGTGAGGAATCCTACTCTCTTATGTGACAAGGAGAGAAACAGCAGCATTCCAATAACAGCAGCACCCAGAGAAAGTGGCCCACCTTCTCCATTCTACTGCACTTGGTTGCTCTCTGGTGAGGAGAAACAACTTCTCACACTAATAAACATAAATCTAGCAGTAAATCAAGCATTTCTAGCACCGAGACTTTTGTGAGAAAGGAAATATTTGGTTTGTGCAACCTGGGGATTATATGGTTTCTGTGGTAAGTTCCTAGTTTTTCCAAGTCCACCTTGAGCCAATCAAGCATGCAGAGGTCAACCTTGAGACAGAGTGTAGGGTCGATGGAGCAGGAGATACTCAGCGTGTTCTAGAGGCTGGGAGTTTGTGATGATTGGGGGAGGAGGGAGAGAAGAAAAACAGACTTTGATGGTGAGTAAACAGAGTATGTTTTCCATTAGCTTAATATTAAGAGCACTTAAAAGTGTTGTTGTTATACTCGAGGATAGCAGGTCTCAAGTGTAAAATACATCCTGTTCTCCTTATAGAGATTCTAGCTGCCAAGAACAGCCGGGGCAGTCAGCACAAGTTCCCCTTTCATGGGGAGCCCGGTGGGTAACAATGGTGTGGGGCTCGTGGAAGCTTTTATGCTCCGTTGTTACCAGGCCTGCAAAGGGGGTCTGCTACGGAGACCCCACCTAGCCGGAGACCATCTAGAGAGGCATATCCTCCGCCCCAAGCCCAAACAAAATAAATACCACAAAATGAACAGGCAAAAGGCTCAGAGACTGGACTTCACAACAACAACAACATGTATGTCTTCATTTGACTGTTTGTATTATAAACAGGGTATTGAGAGAGGAGGGTAAAATTAACTACAGATTTGGTCATTGTGTTTCTCAACAAGAAGTCAGAGAACCCGTTTTTGTACTCGCTCTTGCCTTAGCCACTTCCTAAGTTCGTCTGTGACCAAGACGGAAATCCTCTTAGGAGACCCGCACAACGGAGGTAGCTCTGGGATCCTAGCAGAGGTGCAGCAAGGTACCTGGACCCCTGCGTGGGGACAGTCTGATTTCAAACTCCCTGCCGCTCCCTCTGAGAAGAGCCCTGGGGTGCCCTGATCGGCCTCCAGCAAGAAATCGGAGGACTGTTAGCCTAATCCAGGCCTGACCACTCACATTTATCTTCAGTTGGCAATCCTGTCTACAGACAAGCTGTCCGGGGGGCAGCGGCCTGGTCCAGTTTTCCACAGGACAAGGCCACGTGGCAGAGCAAGGGCTCATCAGGAGAGGATCTGGGTATTTGGCATCATGACCTGCTTTTGGCTTTTGAATGATAAAAAGACCTTCGAGATCCTCAAGTCTATGCCTGCATCTGACTGATGGGAAAACGGAGGCCTTGAGCAATTAAGTGGCTGACCCACAGCTATGCTGATGTTTAGAGCAAAGATCAGAATTAGTCTCCTGACCCCTTGTCCAGTGTTCTTTTCTGGGATAGCCATCTATCTCTTCCCCAGGTTCCTGCCCAGGAAGTGCCAGTGAGGAGGGTTCTCTTTCTCCTAACCCATTAGGAGAAACACGTCTCCTAACAACCTCTTGGGACAGAGTCCAACCCAGAGGTGTTGAGTGGGCCTTGTGGGAGGGTCCAAATAAACTGACCTGGCTTCAAAACTGGAAAACAACACCTGATCTGCTTCCTGAGCCTCTCTCTGCATCCGACCTCACCCCACCTCACTGTTTTTACTCTCTACCTCTGCTTCTCCTGCAGGATCAGCCAGCTGAAGTGAGACAAACTGTTCCTACCGGCTTAACAAGCTATTGATATTGTCTTTCCAAGAGACCCATACTTGCATTTCTGTTCCCCCAGGAAGAGGGTCAAAGTATAGGCAATGGGGAACCCCAGCTGATTCTGTAGCCTCTCCCACTGAACACATCCTCCTTGGATAAGTAGTTGGCGTTCTCACTGAAACTGGAAACGCTAAATTGTCGATAGCCTCCCAAGGGTTTCACTTCTTGCCATGATGCTTTCGATTATTTCATCATGTTTTAGGCAGAGTCTCACAATTAATGCTTCTAAGCATCACTCTCAACAAGCAGCTCCACCGGCCTGAGCCAGCCCTGGTTGAGGACCTTTTCTTTTCACTTCCCCCAGAGAGTGGTGGGCTGGAATGTGGGCAGTCTAGCTCTGCTCTCTTTTGTTTCCTTGGTGGTACTCTTAGGGCAGTGGTTCTCCAAGTGCAGACGTAGGCTGTAGCACCAGCATCACCTGGGAGCCGGTTGGAAATGCAAATTCTCAGGCCCACCTCAGACTTACTGAATAAAAACCTGGGGTCAGGGGCCGTACAGCACTCTATGTCTAACAGACCCTCCAGGTGATGCATACGCACAGTTCCAGTTTAATAACGCTGTCTTAGGGTCAGGGGAGGCATGGAAGCTGGAAGCATGTTCCTCTGGCAGAGAGCCAGAGCGGCTGTGCAACCGTTGTCCCTTCTGTCTGGGACTCACCTCTTTTAGGACTACAACAGTCAAAAACAAGCAAGCTTGGGACATACCTAAGAATCCTTTTGTGTGGAATCCCAGGTTCCACCCTCCTTCACTGATAGGACAGAGAACAGAACCAAGCTTTCCATCAAATAGGGAGTGCTCTTTGCACAAGACTACATCCAAACCGGTTTACGCTAGACAGACGGTGTCCTCACCACTTCCAAGAAGGCTGAAATGTTTGAGAATGCAGCTGTGGCACGCCGCATGGATGCAATAGGAACTGGGCTCTCTGTCCTTGTCTGGACTCACGTATGTGATGTGTTGCCCTCTTCTGGATCAGTCTTTTCAAATGCCTGTACTCTTCTGGTGAAAGGTGTTTTAACCTGTTCTCATTCGTAAGGGTCTCTCTAGACCCAGCATCTCCACTTGGGGCCTTGGAAATGCCTTATGCATTATTAAGTGGCAACGTTTCCTTACGGCTGAATAAAAAATAATGAATCTTATATTTGAGGTCTCATTAAAAATTGGCAATAAACTGGGAATGGTTTTGATTTCATGTTTTACATTGATCACTTTACATTTCTGTATACAACGGGTACCAACTTTTGATGCAGAGCTCTAGAAGCCCTGTGGGATATCCCTGGAATTTAAGGTCCTTAAATCGGTTTCTCAAAGACTCCTTTATTATTGACATGCCGCTTGTTTCTGAAATTAATCACTGGGTATGTAATGCAGTCGCATTATAGTCTACTGCTGACCTACAAATGTCCCAAACAGCTAAGCACAAAGCATCATTTCCAACACACTTAGTGACTGCTCTGCAGGCCCGACTTTTATCAGGTATCAAATCCCCAGGCCTCTCTAGAGGAGTACATAGACATACAGATGTTTTGATGTTTACTAAAATGTATACGCATGTGTATACAGTGCATATATGTTTCCTTTCTTGAGCATATGTTTTTAGAGAACTTCCTTGCTTTTCCAACAAGGTAGAGCACAAAAGGAGTAGGGCTGTCCCCAAGTGGAATGGGTTACCCTGAGAAGGCATAACCTCCTGTTCACTCTGGGTCCACCAGAAAAGAAGGAGCGGCAACCCACCACGATGAGGAGGCATCTCCATCCTAGGTGATAGGCCAAAATAAAGGACCCCCAATCCTCTCTTTCAGCTCCAAAATTTCCAAATCTCCTCTTCCCCCAGCCAGTAGTGAGCTTACAGACTACACTTAAAAATACATCCTCCAAAAAAAAAAAAAAAAAAATACATCCTCAAAGTTTGTACAGTTTCCCGAATGAACCAATTTCAGTTCTAATCAATATCAGTGGATCCAAATCACAAAAATAACAACAGTGCAGCTAGTCTGGGACAGAGGCTTCCTTAACTAGAAAGCAAATCCACTAAACGTCCTTCTAGCTCTTGACCCTCCGTTTACCATAGATACCAGCTCCTCTCTTTCAGATCCTGTGACTTAGCACAGCATTATAGAGCAAACATTAGCTAGGCCTATGTCTTGAGTCCTGTCAATCGAAACTGAAAATGTGCCAGCTGTATCAGGGCTAACAGACTTCTTAATTAACCTTCTGATATTGTCAAAATTGCATTCCCTTTTGTTCTGGAAATGAGCATTTACATGAGCATTTTTTCCATCATTGCTTTTTTAACCAGCTAAGGTTTTACCAAATTGTGATGGTCTTTTAAAAAAGTGTATCCTGTACAAATGAAAGCAAGCGAGAATTCTAGAGATATCACACTTAACAGAATTTCTTTGCTGAAACTTGCTCATGATCTCTATATTCCTTGAGACTTCATCGGTGACTTTCATTTCACCAATTAGTCATTTAAAAACCCTTCTTTTTTGACCAATTCTATCCTCTCACAGCCTTGACTGTCTAAAAACTCACTTCACCTTTTGAGTTCTCATCCTAGGAATTCACTCAATGAGGGGAGAGGGAGACATGACACCTTTCATGCCCCTTTATCTATAAAAATGCAAAAAATGCAAGCTACCAATCTGTCGGGCCTAAACAAAATTTTCTGCAATCTGTGTCTTTAACATAAGCAAAGCGTATAATTCAAAAAAAAAAAAAAAAAAAGCTTGCTTTTCAGAAGAATAACTAAACCAAAGACATTGTGCTCCATCTTTGTGTTGAAATGCAGATTTCCCACTAAAAGGCAAATCCTTCATTTCAAAAGGTTGAATAGGATGGTACTTAAAAAAAGAATTCCAGCTGGTTAAATTTAGGGTGTTGAAAAAAGTGCACTCCAATAATATTCTTTGGCTCTGGGCCCAAAGTATTTTCACTTGATTGTGAATTAGATAAATTTTTATTACACTTTAAGCTTTTGCCTTAGAATGGTGGAACTTATCAAGGAGACTGGAAGGGCAGCTATATAAAGACAAATTGTCTTAGGACAGTTTTTTCCCTCTGTTTAACTGTATACCTCACTCTGCAAACCGTGCTACCCAGGTTAATTCCATTCATTCACTCTTTCGTGCATTCATCCAACAACTATTTACCGAGGGCCTGAAAGGTCCAAAGCAAGGGGCCAGCGTCTGGGGCTAACACAAAGAAAACCCAGACACAGACTTCCCCACAGCAGCCTTCAAGTGGTAGAGAAGATAAGGCCAGGACAGAAATCGCTCTACTCCAATTCGGAACGTGTGTCATGAGAGAGGCCCAGCTATGAAAATTCAAAGGAAGAGAAATTACTTCCACTTGAAAGGGAGGAGAGCAGCTTTCAGGAAGTGGTAACTTATGAACTGCACCTGGAGGGCCAAGAGGAAGGACTTTCTAGACAAAAGCAAAAGCAGGTACAGGTGCCCAGAGGAGCAAAGGCCAAGGTGTGCGCAGAGCAAATGGGGCCCAACAGGTAGTTACATTTAGATCACGATGTTGTACGCTGATACGTTCGGTTGACAACGGAGGATCTGCTCGTCTAAATAAACCTGTGAGGACTTCTGCGAAGCCTTCGGCCTTTATAGGTTCATCCTTGCAAGTGTCACGTTTTCTTAAAATGTCCCACGGCCATGTGGGATGCTTGTGAGACTCTTCCTGGAAGATCATCTATCCTGTTTTGTCCTCCCCGCCCCCACCTCCACTTTCCTCCCCTGATGTATGGTGGGTGGTCTGCTGAGAATTCACTGTTTTATTCCTCTGAGTCAGACAAACAAGTGTTGATAGCCGCGTTCATCTCTGCAATATTGCCTCCCTGGCTTAAATAATCTATTTCAGATGTATCATTGCCCGTTTAAGATGGGCTTGTACTTGCTGACACATTTTCAACAAATGACTGTGCAAGAAACGTGCAGATTTTCCTCCACCGCTTTGTCTCTTCAATCATCAACTTGACCTTCTCTCCAAAATTCCCCTTTTTCTTCTCTTCAAAGCCACAGGGAAGGCGGGGGTACCCTCACTCCCACCCCCCACCCCCATCCCTATTTGAGGATTTTGTTTGTGTGTGTGTGGTGGGGTGTGCGTGAGTGTATGCATATGTGTGTGTGTGTGTGTGTGTGTGTGAGCATGCACGTGTAAGTGTGGGCTTGCTTCAACCTGGGGTCTTTTGCAGGTCATTTGGGAGAATATGAGAACTACTTTTAATGATGCCCTGGCCCATGAACCGCACTGACCCTCACTCTCCAGATTCTTTTCTTCCTTTAGGTCGTCAGGGGCTCGCTCCTCTGGAGAGGCTGCTGGCACAAAGTCAGGAATCCAGATTCTTCAGGCCCAGCCCTGCCACTCACCAGCTGTGCATGACCTTGAGTAAATCCCTTCCTCTCTCTGACCCTAAGTTTTCTAGTCCTTGAAAAGACAAGGTAAAGGATCAGGTAAAGGACTTCTCCCTCTGTTTCCCCTGCCAGTCGGAGTCTCTTTGAGACCAGATCTAGCGCTGGGGATTGGGATACAGGTAAGAGCCGGGCAGGGTGGGCCCATCCTGAAAGCTGGGCGGGGTGGGCCTGTGAGTGAGCGCCCCTGCAGGGACTAGGGGAGCCTACTGGCCAGTGTGGGCTGGGTGCAGCTGCCCGGCTAATTCTTAGACACAGAAATTAGGCCTGATGGTGGATTTCGGCTTCCAGGGGCACGATCTTGCAAAGATCACCTGTCTGAGCTTCAAGGAGGAAACCTAGGTGGGTCCAGAGCCAAAGAGACTGAAGGTCACAGAGAACCAGGAAAAAACTTTCCACAAACTCAGGCTAAATGTCAAGAGTAAAGGTCTCGGCTGTCCGTGCCAGACGGCCAGTGGCAAAGCTCTCGGCCTCCTGCCAGGGCCTGGCACCCACTGCTCAGGAGAGGGCACACGCAGGACTCTAAGGAAAGCCAGAGTCCTCACCCAGCACCTCAAACCCGGGCGGCAAGGCCCCAGTGTCCTGTGGTCCCTGCCCTCAACCAGCTTGAAGGGTTCCTGGAAAGCCATGTGTCAAGTGAGTTTCTGTAAACTGAATCACATTTGCTAACCGACATAATTTCAGAGATGTTTCATCACCCTTCCAGGCCCATCGAAAATTGGCAGGGCTTCTAACATTTTACCTTTTAAGTGCTTCTTCCTCCACCCCCTCCCCAACCTCTCTGTCAAGTAGTTAATGATCTGTAAACAAACACTTTAAATTCAGTGGGGGAGCTCACTATTTAAAGGAACCCTGTGGCGAAACCTTTTGAAAAGTTAACAATCTTTCTGTAATGTGAAAAATCACCCTCTAATTTATCAGTTGCCATTGATGAGGTTTTGTGGGTATTGGGCTCCCTTAAGGTGGGGCTCAAATGCAATACCTTTGTGGTTGGGGGCGGGCAGTGACCCAAGACGCTGCCCTGAATCCCTTCCTGTCACCCAGACTGTCCAGCTGCACACAAACACATTCACAGATACCACTCACCACCCCCCGCCCCACACACACCTGGCACAGGTGAAATGAAGGAAAGAATGGAAAATCATAGTCCCAGGGACCTGGGAAGCCTTGAAAACCACACTTGAGTTTCTCCTGACTCGAGTATTAGACACCTGAGGAGGGTGGAATCAACATTTTCCCACTGAAGGGAGGAAAAGGCATTTGGGCCCGAAAGATGGATCCAGTGACGCTGACCATTTGCTTAGCAAACGTTTAATTCTGATAACACCAGCCAGAGCGGAGGCCTTGTCTATCAAAGCCAGCAGAACACGCAACTCCCAAATTACTCTGAAGAGGCCACCCCGAGCCTTTTTATCTGTGTCGATTCACAGCAAAGGTAATTTATGCCTCCAGACCACCATTTTCATCAGTCTCAAGAAAATACCAGAACAAGCTTAAGAAAGCCAAGCTTATAAGGAGATCCTTGGTGTTTCCAGGTGTTCTTGGGTGCTGTGGAGGAAGAAGTCTGCAGGATGGGGCGGTGGGGCTGCTGGAGGGACAAGGAAGGGCAGAGGCACAGCTGAGCAGCCACGGAGCTGGAGAATTTTCTGGTCTTATCCTCTAGGACTGATCTGTGCAACCATTCAATGGAAAGGCACTCCAAAGAAGAGATAGCCCCAGGAAGGCTGCGTCAGGCCTCCCAGCCTGGCCCTTCTTAAGGGAAGATGTCCTGGCCCCTGTGAAGAGGCTTCTCTTCTTCCCAAAGCATCCTCCTCACATTCTGGCCCCAACAGTAATCCTGTGGGATGAGGGAAGGTGTTATCTCACCTCCCCAGCGAGGAAACAGAACGTGTCAAAAGCATCCTGTGGCAGGTCACGAAGACAGGACTGGAGGAAAGGCAGGACCCGTCCACCTTCCTGGGGACCAAGCTTTGCCCCTCATCCCCGCTCCCCTCAGGAGCCCTCAAGGTGAGCCAAGGCAGAGTGTGTGGTCTAGACACAAGCCTTCATGCCATTTACAGGCAACCACTCGCCTTCCTGGGACTATAAAGTGGTGCGCGTGTGTGAGGCAGCGGGGAAGGCATATCCTACAGGCCAAATGCTCTGTGACAGTCTGGGCCAAGAGATTCTTAGAACCAGATTTGGCCATTCTCCAGAATCAAAACCTATTACATCTTATGGTTAATACAGAAGTGCTCGGAAATTATGAGAACTAATTTAAGGCCTCAAAGCTCTACAAACTCAAAAGAAAAAAAAATGGTCTAGCAGGTCAGGCTCTGACATTTCTTCGGGAACAAAACTAGGCTGCCCTCTCGCCTGAGGTGAGATTGAATCAAGGAGGGTTCTGGTCCTGGGAGGCCAGGCCTCATCCCAAGGCAACTAGTCCTTCTTTCGGAAACAGGCCTCTGCCCGCCCACAAGCTCCTCCAACTTCTGCTACCGACTCCTGTGTCCCTCAGCACCTTCCCTCCTCCTCCTGGGCGCAGAGCAGCCAAGCTCTGGCCTCAGCCCCAAGCTCTCTGCCAGAGTCCCACAGAGCAAGGGAGAGGTGGACATAGCCTATTTATCCGAGGCCTATTTTCTCGGCTTCCTGGTTGGTTTTCTGGCTTTTTACCCAATTTCTAATCCTTCATTTATGCCACTAACCAACCTGGAAAGAATTTCCTGAATAAAAAAGAGGTGCCCACATGTATCGTGTGCACTCATTCAGGAGTTCCCAATCCAGCCACAGGGTGGGTGTTTCTAGCTGTTCTGGGGTTTACTAATTCTGTTGATTCAGCAAGGGTAACACCCAGAGTTATCAGACACCTCCAAGCTCTTCAAGCCAAGAACGCACCAACTCCTTTCTACCCAGTGGACGGGTTCACTTGGGAGCTCAGCTCCTGGAGACCTGGCCTCGCCGGGCAAAGGGGCCACAACGCCCCTGCCCCTATCCCATAGGGGTCAAGGGCGGATACAGGGACCCTACAACCACACGGGAGACCCCGGAATCGTTTTGTTTTTGGAATCTCTCTAAGACTGCCTGGGAAATGAGGTCTGAGAGGGTGAGCTTTCCCAGCCACGCTCCGTTTCCATGGGGTCCCAACCGCGAGACTGACCTGGGGCCACCAATGCCAAGGCCTCTTCTGTCTACCAGGACCGGAGACACTCCACTCTGCCTAACAAGCCCCTCAGGCTGAAATCCTTTTACTTCCAGAGCCTCAACTTTCGACTGCTGGGTAGAAAGCCCCCTCCGTCCCGGGCCCACAGAACCCCGTCCGGGGGAGCGGAGCGTGGACAGCAGGGCTGACGCGGTTTCAAAGAGGCCGACCAGGCAAGAACCGTCCTGCACTCCTGCCCCAGCTCTAACGCAATAAAATGTCTTTTATCAGTGTAATTCAAGGCAAAGAGTCAAGGGTCTGTCACCATTCTAAAGAGGCTTATTACATGGCCACAAAAATTTGCCTCAGGCTCAAACCTGGCATGTAAGGTATCAGCGTGGGACAGGTTCTTTTGATTTGATTTTATTTTCTTACAAAATCTGAAAATGAAACGCTCCTGTCCCTCCCTTCCACCAACCGTTTTTTGATTTATGGGGAGGAGGGAGGAAATCTGAAGTTGACAGGTTGGGACAACTCCACTCAGCTTTCTCACTCAAAAGCTGCTTTTGTTCACCCAGACTTTGCATTTATGGCCTGCGGCTCCGGGCTGACGCTCCTCGCTCCTGGCCTGAGAGGCTGCAGAGGGCCGTGGCCTTCCCGGGGAGGAGGCCCCCCTGAGATTCCCGCCCCCCCCCCCCCCCCCCCCCCCGGCACAAAGGCCCCTGGGAAGACACCGGAGGGCACCAGTCCTCTCCCCGGCCCTACACCACGTTTCTCTTGGGTCCGGGGCTCCACGTGGGCATCAGTTCCTCGACTACAGGCCCGGGCCGAGAACCAAGGCGGCGTGGGGGGCACCCCGAGGCCCCACGCCCTCTGGCCGAAGAGAAGCCTCTCAGTAGACACTGGGAGCGTGAGTGGACGTTTCTTCAGGTCCGACTGAGAACCCTCGTGCTCCACGGCCTGGCCGGACGGGCTGCCCCGGGCCCGCGGCCCCCCCCGCCCCAGGTCACCACGGAATCTCCAGTAAATGATTCACTAACCAAGGAGCCTCCGGGTCAGCCCTGGCCCAGGACACGATTAGAGCCCCTTGAAAGTGGCTGCCGGCCCATGGGTTCACTGTACAGTTTTGGCAATCTGCAATCGCACATTTACTCAATGGTTGTTATGGACAATCGGGTTAATAATTCACCTTCCAAACGCCGTGTAATCACACAGTTAGAAGAGTTACAATAGATGTGCAATCTTCTTAAGGCTTCTGATGAACTGGCCCCAATTACCTAATCTGGGTCCCTTTCCTTTCCCTCTCTCGATTTTTTTTTTTTTTTAGTAATCTCCCACACTTTCCTCTATTCTCATCCCCCACCTACACCCCTATCTTTCTGCCCCAAGAGAAAGAACAGTGTGAAGTTCTTCAGTTCAGATAATTCTATTTAGAACCCATGGTTTTGCTCCACTAAAAGGGCTTAAAAATCAGGCTAGGAAGCTGGCCATGGAAGGTGCAGAAAAGGCTGGCGGGTTGGTCTCAGCTGCCTCCCTGCCTCAGAGGCAGGAGAACACCTGCAGCCACCCACACCTCATGACCCAAAAGTTGCACCGTATCCTGGCATGGCCCGGTGGAGGCCCGAGAAAGAACGGATGCAAAGCCCCGCCGTGTTCTGTGGGGCCCCGGCTCCCCAGCCCAAGGCCTGGCAAGGGCCGCACGGTGTGAAACTGTGGTTGTGGGCTTTGGAGACAACCCCACAGACTCCCTCCCTTCCCACCCTTCCCTCCCTGGGCCCCCACCTCTGCTTGGGACATGCTAGGGGGCACGAAGAAAGAAACGTACACCCTTAAAACAAAAATAGAGCAGGGGTCCCAAGAATAGGGCAAACATTCAGAAGCCAGGGCCTCCTCTCCATCTCTCCAGGGCCAAACCAGGCCCTTTGCACCTTTGTTTTATGGTTTTAATACACTACACCTCACCCGCCACAAGCAGATAACCCACTTTCAAGGGTCAAAGCGGTATCTGTGGCCCCTCCAAAAGGGCAGTGTGGTCAGCTGACCTGGGTCACCTTGGGCTGGGGCTGGGGCCACCCTGGCCACATGTGGCAGGGCCTGGCTGGGAAACCCAGGCAAGATGAGGGTCCTAGAGCACAGCCAGTGAGGGAGGAGAGGGGACAAAGGTGGCAGCTCCTGGCCAACGCTGATCACAGCAGGGACCGTGTTTCTTCTCCGTTTCAATGGGTTGTGACTTTTCTAAAGTTCCTCTCTCTTTTCTTTTTTGGATGTTCCACTCCCTGTATCTTTCTCTCTCCCACAAGTGCACACAACCCAGGGCTCCAATGTTTTAAAAGGTGCTTTTTTATTTTCACAGGTGAGATTTCTTTCCTTCCTTAAACGGGCTCTGTGTCCAGCACAGAGCCCAACGTGGGGCTCCAACTCACAACTGTGAGATCAAGACCTGAACCAAGATTAAGAGTCAGACGCTCAACTGACTGAGACCCCAGGGGCCCTGAGATTAAGTTTTTAACAGACCCCTCCGCCCCCAGTACATCTTATGTGAGGGTGGGAGAGCCTTTTGGCCACCAAGGCGTTGTGGTGTCATAAGACCTCAGCATGCTCTGTAGGAAGTGAACTGGGAAAAATCCTGCCGGCCAGCCCACCCTGTTCTCTAACTCATGAAACCCACCTAGATACAGAGACCGTCTCTGCAACCTCTAGTCAGTTCCAAGAATGGGGATGGACTAACATTGCCCAGCTGAGGGCTTGGCTGTCACTTTCTGATCGAATACCAGGAGTGGGGTCAGATCATTAAGGGGGAATTTCTATATATTGGACAATTTGGGATCCTTCTATCTTCTATCTACAGAGTTTAGTTTGGTCGGAGTTTTTTTGTTTTTGTTTTTGTTTTTTGGTTGTTTGTTCAGGTTGTGGTCTCTTTTCCTCCATAAAAAAGAGGAAAAAAAAAAAAAAGAAGCAGTATTTGTTTCCTGTTCGTGGAGCGGACAGAAGGAGGGTGTGCAGTGGAGGAGGTGTGTGGGGAGAAGGCTGATAGATGGAGCAGGGCCGAGAATATCCGGAATTGGAGAAAAGTGAGAAATGGAGCTTTTTCTTGGCTTCCAAACAGTTGTAATTTCTACTGCCACTGCTTAGATCCTGGGCACCAGGCATAGAGAGTGGGAAAAGGGGCATGTGACAACTTTGCCACAAATCAGGATTTGGCATTTAAATCCACAGGAAGCAAGAAGAATAGAGGGACTTCTTATTTATAGATCTGCAGATGAATTGAATGAGATAACCAAAATGTACTTCTCGTGTATCTGAAGGAACAATTCCATTTTCAGACTTGGAAAGGTTCCCATAATTGAGTATCACCCGACCCCGGCAGCGCACTGCATCCCAAGGTTAAGATCGGCTTCCTGAAAACCGGGCAGGAGGCTGCTGCTTTGGGTGGTAGCTCAACAATCGTACTTTGAAGGACAGGTTGGTACCACACTACATTTAACTGGATTCAGTTCATCTGATTATACAGTGCCTTGCTTTCTGGAATATGTAATCATCTCTTTCTGATGACATTTTAAATATCCAACTAGACAAATAATTGCAGCAATAATTGATAGCAGAGTCAAGCTGGAAGATCACTGATTGGCAGAGTCCCCACTGAAACAAATCTTTCTTTCAAACATCACAGGAATGATGTTTAAACCTAACTTTTGCTGATAAATGCTCAAAATCTGATTTACTGATAGAGACACTGCAAGAAAACCTGCACTTCAGCCTGTGATTACTTCGCAAGCTATTTGAGAAGAATCAGGCAGTGTGATTTATATTATTTTACTTCTCATGAATAATTGCAAGGATGGTGTGGGTAGTTTGGGGGGAATCCACACAAGCGAAAGAAGTGCTGCCCCTAATGCTGCACTTCCTCAACAACTGGGGCCAACCCTCACGGTTTACGGCCCTCTCCTCCTCTAACGGATATCCTGGGGTACAGAGATGGTCTAGAGAGGGAAACACCCACAAACACACACAAACACACACAAACCATCAGCTCCTCTCAGGCCTCTGAAAACTGCTTTAGATCAATGCCTCAAACTGGGATTCACATCCCTCCGCCCTGTACAAAGGAGGCTGGTACAAAGGAGGCTGGGCCGGGGTCAGGAGGCCTGCACGCAGATGAGCCCCAAGTGGTCTCAGGCAAGTCCCCAGGTCCAGCGGCGCTCTCCTGCAGCCCCTCGCTCGCCTGCTTCTCCGTCCAGGGTAGAACCCTAATCAACTGTTGCCTCTATTGCGTGTCTGGATTGCAGTGTTAGGTTGTTACGGTTTGGGGCACTGCTTTCAACAATCCAGGCCCCACGGAAAACGCAACGGTCAGAAATAGCTCACAAGAGATGCTTGTCTCCGGGAAATATCAAATGAACAGGCTGGCATATTAGCAGACACAGATTACAGTAAGGAAAATCTAAACCAGAAGATGTATCCGAATGCCTCGGCTAGCAACAAGGGCAAGAATTCGGGGATGGGATCTGAGCATTTGCCCAAAGCACTCATGTGAGAATTTCTTTTCATTTCCCGCCCCCCTTTCCTTCTTGTTCTTTCTTCCCTTCCTTCCTTTCTTTTTTTCTTCCTTTTTAGGGAGGGGTGGCTTTTTCCCCCCCTTGAAACTGAACCATTATAAGCGAGTTCACCTCATAGCTTCTGTTAAAAATCAGAAGCTTGTTAGACGTAATGATTATCTGCGCCGTGACACTTACTGCATCTGAGGGGGCTTGTCAAACAGCTTTACTCTAATTTAGAGCTCCCCTGTTAATTAGAAAGCCCTCAGATTTTCTGCAAATGCAGGTCACTATCGACAGCTCACACTTTTGATGCTTTGCCTGTGACAGTTGTTGGGCTGCCCTTCCAGGAGCTGGCAGGGTTGTCCAAACTCTGACAGTGTCAGAAAATTTAGTCACCGTGGCCGCTTTGCAGGAAGTTACATGCAAGGTGACTGTCCCCACACAGTGTTTCCCCACAGCCAACAAGCCTGATGAAATCTGCATTCACATTCAGCTAAAAATAGCTCAAATTTCAATCTTCTTTCCCACCTGCCTCTTTGCCTTCTCTCTTCCGCTTTTCCTTCTCCTTTCCACCTCTTGTCTCTCTTCCTTCCATCCTCTCTCTAGCATCTCCCTTCTGTCACCTTTCCTCTCGTTACCCCCAACACACACACACACACACACACTCACACTCACACATCGCTCACTCACTCACACTGCTATTGAACACGGTCACATTCACAGAAAGGGAAGTAGGTTTTACAGATAAACCAGGTTGCTTTTTATTGAAACAGCAGTGATTGTGGAACAGAAACTCCCCCCTCCTCCAACCTTCTTTAAAAAAAAATATTTCCTTCTTTTTTTTTTTTTTTTTTTTTGTGCTGGTCAGCAGCTGCACCTGGTGAGGTGGAGATCAAGTCTATACTTCCAGCATGGCTCACGTGTTTTTTCTTAAGGGAAGGGGGCCTTTGGACAGGGGAGGAAAAAGAGGAGGAAGGAAGGAAAGGTTAACAACTCAAGCAAAAATGCATATGGGGCTGAGGCTTTCTGCCCTTGTCACCACCCCAGTGAAAGACCTCAAAATTATAGGAATTCTCACTTAGGAATAGCTCATTATGGGATGTGTGCTGGGGTGGACAAGGGGATGGGTGATGTGTTCATGACCGTGCATATGTAGACTTGTGTTTATTTCATCGAATTCATCTAAATTTCATCAAGTTTAGGCCAAAAGGAAATGCTCTGAGGCACTTATCTAAGCCTTGGCCAAGAAAGAGACCAGTATTTAAGTCAAATAGGAAATATATAAACTGTTCACACACCCCCACCAGGTACAAGGGACAGCTCTGGAAGAAAAAGCTATCCTTTGCCTCCATAGCTCCCACACTGACCCCCAGTTTGATACTGGGCCCAGTTCCCTAAGAAGGCCCAATTCTTCCTTGAGGTCTTGCAAACAAACACAGGCAGCTGAGGGTATAGGGAGCCTGGCCTTGCAAGTTGCTGGCTCTTGAAGTGCAATGGGACAGGATGGAGTGGGTCGCCATTGGCAAGCCTGATGAATTCACACAAACCCAGAATTAGCTAAAGTCACAGCGACCCGGCGGGGTGGAGCGAGGCGACCCCAGCAAGATTCCCAAGGACAGCATCCTCAACAGCAGCAGTGGGCCGCTAGCCCCAGAGGGGCCCGTGCCTCCACCCACATCCTGCTGCTGTCACTTTGGCCATCGGCTTTCCAGTCCCAGGAAAACCCTCAGTGCCTTCAAAGCTAACTGACCAAACAGGATTGTGTGAGCCAGGGCAGACTCCCTATTCAGGGAGATACCACCTGTGAGGAAAAAAATAAGAAAAAACCTAGACCCAGAAAATAACGTGGAAAGTGGAAGAACCATGTCAACTCATGTCAGGAGACAAACCCTTCATCCAACGTCACCAAGCTGCCGACTATTAGGCAACTAGGAAGCTGCCCCAGCAACCTAGAAATAAGAAACAACGCTTGCTATTCTGAGCTGAGAAGTGAAGTTGCCTTCCACTCGGGACTGTCAAACATGGTCTATAAATACCAGCACCGCCCCTTGTGAGCCACGGGCTGAGCTCAACCCAGAGAAGGCAAGTGTTTCCCTAAGGTCACACAGCAATTCCAGGTCTTCCAGACAAATTCCCTCGCCCAACAGATGGCTTTGTCTTCTCTTGGAAATAGATATTGCCACATCTAACCCCCATCTTCAACAGGAAGGCTAGGGAATGAGGCTGCACATTTTAGTGTTTCCTCTACTTTCTCCAACTTTCTGCTCTGGCTCTCTCCTCCCCACCCCTACCCCCCACCTCCAGCAACATGCAAGGTCTGTTTAGTATTTTTTTTTAGGCCTCTATTTCCATATCTATCCAAAGTTTCTAATGCTCCTGTCTGTCAGCAGGTCAACAGTACAGGACACAGGCAAGCTGTTCTCCATTCTGAAGTGGATTTGAAAAAAACGCTGCTGAAGGTCAAGACATCCCGGGGAGGCTGGTACCGGGGCTTTCAGGGTCATTGCTCTGCAGGTGGACCTTGGCTCATTTCCAGAGAATGACTTATGATTTGTTCTCTCCCCCACACATCAAATCAAGACACCAACCACAGCTCTACTGGCCCAGGCTGCCCACCGCCCCTTTGGCAACCATGGCTCCATCTCACATGATGAAAGAGATAGGGTAGCAAGTGCTGATGGTCCACTTTATGCACACATGTGTAGTTCAGTACTGATGTGAGAAATTCAGGAAACCTATACTTACTGTATGTACATACACATATTTTAAGAGATAACTTCTAAAGACCTACCAGTCTACAGTACATCTGGTCTGGAAGAGCCGTGAAATTGTCTCTTTCTACAAATCACAAGCCCTGTGGTGGCCTGAGGTCCTCAGGCTTTGAAATAAATAATGCACCGAAGTGGGCAGCATGATGGATTAGCTGGCAGGTTATTATCAGACACATGGAAGCTCCGCCTCAACATCAGGATTAGGACTGAAATCTCTTTCAGGAAGAACTTGGTAACATTAGACGGTTGACCAAGGCATCACGGTGCGACAGACAAGCAGTTCCTAGTCCTAGAACAACCCCATCCCTCGAAAGAACGTTTGCACTCTGTGCCCTGTGAATGCCACTCGCAGGCAGCCTGGGGGTGATCCCGTCTCTGCCCACAGCTCACTCCCCCTTTCATGTATTTGCCCTGGTCCCTGCTAGCAGAAATGGAATCAGAACAAATTAATATTTAATTTTGAGATTCTATTCTATGAGAATCAAAAAGACTCAGGACCACTCAAAGCCAGGGCAAACACCCCTCCGATAAATCTACTTCTCTATCCAGACGTGTCACATTTCTGTGAACAGTGAGTCCTCTGGCCTTGCGTCCGCTACTTGCCACAGGCCTCTGCTGCCCGGCAGCAAGGGGAACGCCAGCGCTACACCTCTAAGTGTGTGAAGGTCTAACCTTTTACCCATGTAATGATCTACTTAATATAATATTTTGTCTTTAATCAGAGAAAGAAGAAGGTAATTTGATATCCCATAAAACTCCCTAACCTATATTTTGCAAGTCAATTAGCCAGTCCTTTCACGTTAATGTCAGCACATCCCATGTTGCACCTCCAGCCAGGCTTTCGGGTGTCCGCGGCCCACATGCCACACACCGAGAGTGGAAGAAAAAAAACTCAGGAGGGAGGCCGGGTAGTGGGCAGTTACTGTTTCGTCATCTGTGTGGAGACTGGGAAATCATCTCCTCAAATGGAGATTATCTTCCCTTGGGATCCTTCTGGAGAGCTATAAATAATAGAACACACTAACCAACATTACCTATTAAAAAATGAATACAGAATCAGATTAAGGAAAATCCAAAACAAAAAATAAAATCCAAAGCAAAAAATAAAAAAATAAAAAAAATAAATAAAAAGCGAAAAAACAAAGAGGCATGAGAAAGAAGTGTTAGCTGGTCCCCTTAAATTTAGCCCTATTCTCTGGCAGCCAAGCTAGCCTGAATGAGGGTGCTTGGGTAACCATTTCTCACTCCCTTATTTATGAGCGATGGAGTGCAAAAAGCAAGAGGCTTAATTTTAATGCAGCCATCTCCCCATCAACCAGTGTACCTACAGAAGCTGCAGAAAGGTGAAGACAGGAATTTATGAACGTTTTTTGCAAAATCTGGATACTAATCTAGTCTAAATATACAAGGAAGAACATGCTCATGTGGAACAAACCCAAAATATGAATGCTCCCAACTCCAGCTGTCCCATAACATCTGCCTCTAAATGCCTTAGGACTCCGTTTCCCATCTCTCAAGTGGAGTCTCCTAACCCAGGCTGGGAAGACATTATGAGAAACCATTGGTTTTTAAATTCTTAGAGCCCTCTCTTTGCTCTTACTTTTGACCTGGTTTTGAAAACACAATAATAATACTTATAAAGAGTTCTCATTATCCAGAAACATTAACATTATCCTGGAAGAGTGTGTCTCATTAGCTGTTAAAAGAGAACGTTTCTTTCTTTCCTTCTAGGAACATGACGAGGGAATCTGGCTATTTCGTCAAAGCTTGTAAAAGACACCTGAGTCATCATTTTAACTGAACAATTTCTCCAATTTCTCCATTCAGCCTATGGGATGGGAAAGAGCCGTCTCTGGCGTAGTGTTGGAAAATGCCATTGTGCTCTCTCTGATTCCTCTCCTCTGTCCTTGGCAATCCAGTTATGATTTGACAGCATTTAAAGATGACAGTACTTGGGGTAATAGGACAATGCCATAACAGGATTACAGCAAATGTGAAAGAAAGGACACACGTAGGTACTGTCATTTAGGTAATGTCATCTATGATCAGTTTTTGTTTCATTTTTTGCTGACACAGAAGTCAGTATCACTTATAGAATTCACTGTAAACCCTATTAGGGCTGTAAATAGTTTGCTCCACCCGATGAAAGGAAACACTGATTATACTGCAGGGGGATTCAGTAAAACTTTCTACCTTTGGCTGACGTGAAAATAATTACAAAAAAAAAAAATTTTCAAACCAATAGCCAAAGATTCCAAAACAGCCTGAAGTTACTACCACCCAAAATGAATTTATCTTCAAAGAAAGAGGAATAAATTGCTGTTGGTTATAAAACAATAGGTGGCCAAGACGTTTCTGAAGGATGTCTCAGACCCCAATAACACTGTTGAGAGTTTGGGGAAGATAAAGTGGAAACACCTCACTAAATTCACATTGGGGGAGCGGTCAACACTAGTCTACCAGCCAATAGGATCCTTGCCAGTCACTTACACTATTTCTCATTCCATTTCCTTTATGTCGTTTGCCTACAGCACATCCAAATCCGCATAATACCAGCCTTTGGAAGTCAGTTCTACTCTACTTTCCAATTAATTTCTGCCACTGTGAGTTTTCCCCCAAAGCCACCAATTCTCCTGGAAGCTCTTATTCCATTGCAGTGAACACACAGCTACCCTGGCTGCCATTAAAATGGCCTCCTCATCGTCCAGGACAAGGAGCCATGCTGCATGCCAAGTGACCAACCACAAACAAAAAACGCTGGTTTGACTAACATTTGTCTTGAAAGAAAATTCTGCCTATAGCAAGAAGTACCATGATGGAGGCTGAAGAGACGTTCTGATCATTTCAAATCCCAACAGAGGTGGGTTCTCCTCCAGAATATTCTGGGCTCACTAAGGTCTCTGCTTTCCTTGTTTGACTTTCTGCGCTCCCCTGGCTAATCTCATGAGCCCACAGATCTTCTTTCCTTTCCAAATGCCTATCAATCACTCCTTTCCTCAACTTTCCTCTTACCCTATCCAAAAAAGTTCTCTAAATTCAGGCTAGCTTGCTAATGCCCACAGTAGGAAGATGCTATTAAAGAGAGTTTATAAGGATATGGATTTGGGTGCCTGCCTTGTTTCCCCACATCTAAATGATAAATGCCATCATGGAAAACTTCCATGCCCTGAACAGTTCCTCAACATGGATGATCTGGAGGAGAGGGACAAGAGGACAATGTGGACATGACAGGCTTTTGCTTCCAAACTCCATCCCTGTCAACTCTCCATCCATAATGTGGGCGAGATGAAAACTTTCCAAGACCTAGAAGTTTCTCCACATTGAGAACAGATCCATTTGGTAGTATCCTACAATGTTTGGTTCCACCCTCCTCATGAAAGGAAACCCTACAGTCAACCAGCTCCATCCTCGAGAACATACAAGTTGACAAAGGAGAATTCAGCATGAAGGACATTACAGAGAGATTTCCAACAACCTGCCCACCCCACCCCTCCATGCACGTCACCTAGAATGCTGCCTTCATCCTCTGCTCAGAACAATTTGACAGCCTCCCATGGTCAACAGGATATGGTCCAGCTCCTTAAACCACCATTCAGAGCTCCATAATCCAGCCTCGCGCTTCTATTCTAGCCTTAGCTTCCTCTCTGCACCGGTGAAAATACTCTGCACAAGTTTAAAAAAAAAATAAATCCCTTTCATTCTCATTTTCTTTCTGGCTTTTCTTCTTCCTCTCTGATTTCCTCGAATCCTGCTCATGTTTCAAGGCCCAGTCAAAGGTCTACTAGTCACCTTAGCATAAGAATCAATCTCTTCTTCCATCTCTAGCCTCACCGCCTGTACCACATTGGACTCCTATCCAGTCCTTACATCGCTGGTTACCTCTTCTTGATTCTACTTAATTCCGTGTCTTCCCAAAGCACTTCTTAAGTGCAGGGACTCTGTCCTCTACTTATTTTAATTTTATTTCAAAGTACCCAGCATAGCATATGATATATGATAAACATATATCCTAGGAATTCAACAAGTAATGGTTAAATAACTGATTTACCTTCTAAAAGGGGAGTTATAATGGTAACTTTAGCCATCTCTGTACCCACAAACAGTTCCCTTCTGATATCTGCTTGAACTTCCAGATAAAAAAAGGCAAGTGGCAGTAACACATTATGCTACACAAAGATTAGCATTACTATCCACCCTCTAAACAGCCACCCCACACCCTGGAGATGAGCAGAAATGAAGTATGTGCGCCGACCAGAGCACCGGCCAGGTCAGTTGAGTCTGGCTGCCAAAAAATAACATCTTTTCAATGTGAAAAAACTTCTTTAAGGTTGTACAGCTCTCTAGCTGTGGTTTTTTTTTTATATATATAAAGTAAACTCTACCCCAAATGGGGGGCTCAAACTTATGACCCCGAGATCAAGAGTTACATGCTCTACAGACTGAGCCAGCCAGCCACCCCACTCTCTAGCTATGTTTCAAGCATGGTCATCTGCAAAGAAGTAAGGTTCAGCAGGAGCACGTCCTGCATGCAAAAAGCTAAGTTCCACAAACATATTTTTAATATTATTTTAAATCCAGCATCACTAAAAAGGACTTCATTTTGAGGCCAGAGAGCAGCAAACATGGACATTCTTCGCCCCCTTTAGCTACTGGGTGTGGTAAAGGTGGGGGGGTCCTAGCAAAAGCTAGGGTAGCAGCTAATATAACTATTATCTGAAAAGTTGTCCATAATTCCCCAGGTTGGGCAGACTGTTCATATCAAAGCACCCTGGGCATCCTTTTTCCACCCTGGCAGCCAAGACCCAGGGTCGGGCCACATGGCCAGGTGGGACCCAACACTGTGCATGCACGGAGGTATTGTGTGTGAAGGACCCAAATCTACACAGTCTCAGCACTGAGCTGGATTCAGAAGACACACCATACAAGCCTGCCAATAAATAGGTAAAGATTCAGAAGACACACTCCATACAAGCCTGCCAATAAATAGGTAAAATTCAGATACCACATTTATGCTGACCATAAATTGGAAACTCTTTATGAGAGACAAATTTGGAAAGAAAGATGAATATTCAAAACAAATAAAAACTCTCACTTTACAGGAATTCTCCAGACAATTATACAGTTGGGATCTCCACTCCAGGAGAAGATACTATCAATGAATAAGACTGACTCAGGTGCCCTCTTCCCTTTTTATTGAATAAAGCCCAAGGGAATTCTACGCAACGAACACCCTCCTTTTACTTACTCCTCCCCTGACATACTTAGAGTGCTCACGCTTTTCTCACCCATGTTCTGCTCATGATGGGTAACACCATCTCAGCCTGCCTCTGTTTCTCTCCCAGTCATTACCAACTTCAGTGAAACCTCCTCAGAATCCAAAGAACATTCTGAGTTCTATAAAATGTACTTTGGTACCCCACTCAGAGACAGCTGGGGTCTCGAGAAGATGCAAACAGCTAAAGGCTAGAAATAGACAGCCTTCCATGCTGGTCCCACTCAAGTGGTTGGCTTTTGTTTTTTATCTTCATTGAGGCATAATTTACATACAATGGAAGTCACTCATTCTAAGTTTAATGAATTTTTGCCCATTGTATACAGTTGTATCACCTCCACCAAAGTCAAGATAGAGAACATTTCCATCACTCTGAAAACTTTCCTCATGCCCCTCTTTGCAGTCCGTCTTCTCCCCTAATTCTCTGACCTACTTTTTCTCACTATAGTTTTGATTTTTCTAGAATTTCATATAAGTGGAATCAAACCATATGTCAGCTCTCTCTCTCTCTCTCTCTCTGCCTCTCTTTTTTTAAGTAGGCTCCATGCCCAATGTGGGGCTTAAACTCAGGACTTTGGGTCCTGAGATCAAAAGTCTCATGCTCTACTGACTGAGCCAGCCAGGCACCCTAACATGTCACCTTTTGTGTTCAATTTCTTTCACTGAGCAGAATGATGTGGAGATCCCATATCTTTGAAATGTATTACTATTTCATTCTTACATTGAGTATTCCATTGTATGGCTGTACTACAATTTATCCATTCACTGATGGACATTTGCATTGTTACCACTTTCTGACTACTAAAAACAATGCTATAGGGAACATTTATGTATGTGTTTGTATGAATGCATGTCTTCATTTCTCTTAGGCAAATATCTAGGGCAACTCAAGTTTTGAGAACACAGAAAAGGTTTTAAGAGTCCAGGGAGCCCCCATTTCATCACCCTTCAGCTAGCCCCACCTTCACCCCATTCCCCTGAGAGTTCAGCTCCGAAGCCTGTATCCCGGCCATCTGTTTGGCTCAATTACCAAATTTCACCTTACGCCAAGCAGAAACCTCTCCACCACTCTAAGGAAGGGATAGAGACTTCAAAACTTCTTTAGAGTGGGCATTCAGAGGTCCCTTCTGAGTCAGGGGTACATATTAAATGTGGTGTTGAGTGGCCTAAGAGCCCCCTATGAGGTCAGAGAGGGAGGTGGCTGACCTCCCCCAATACCTGTACAGTTGAACAGCAGCCAAGGGTTCTAGAGTAACTTCTACCTTGCCGAAAGGCCTTGGGAAGAAAGACATCATCAAGGCCTCTCTCAGACAACAGCCCAGAGGGAAACAGCTGCTGCCCAGTGCTGTGGACAGCAGAGAGCCAGGGGAGGAAATGAAGATTCACCCTCTTTGCCCCTCCTCTACTGTCCTCAGCTGCAACAGGGTAGGGCTGGGGGATAATGGGTGAACAGGAAGCAGAAGGATCCATGAAGGTGCTAATAAAGCCTCACAACAGGAGCCACAATGGCTCCAGGTAGTGGCTGGAGCAGATTAAGGGAAGACATGGAAAATGGGGTGGGGAGTGGACAAGAGGGGGCAGCCACTTAGACAACAACTCAAGAAGAAACAGCTGAAGAGAACAACAGAGGCTGCTGCTGGCAATAAACTGAGAAAGAGAAAATGAAGCCCCGTAGGAGTGATGCATGCCTACATTACTTGACACCTGTGCAAATCCTTATTCCTGGGGCAATAGATCTGTTAGCTAAATACACCGAGAAAGTGTGAGGTGGGGAGATGGTGGTGCTAACAGAATGGCATGGGATAGTGGAAGACATGGGGCCAGGACTGGGAGTCCTGGCTCCTGATCTGTGCATTGTCACTACTTGGCCAGGTGACCATGCCTGGCCTCGTCACCTCTCTGGAAACTCAGTCACCCCACTGTAAACAAGGAAGTTGGAATAAATGATCACTAATTCCTTAACGACTTATCAATCTCATGCCATATTTGCAAAGATGGGAGTATGGGAAGAGGAGAGTGAAAGTGGTCCTCACTGAGAAGAAATATCGAAAGGGAGGAGAAAGTGTCCATTGCAGCTACCTAACCTCCATTGACTGGCAAAGTCAGACTTGGGAAGACAGATGCTGGTTCTGTGATGGCAAATAATTCCTGGCTCATGGTGTCGCACCACCATACTTCATTTCTTCATCTAGAACAAAAAATTAACTCATCTGAAAAATGGGAATAATAATAGTATCTGTTTCATAGAGTTTCCATGAACATAAGTTAATAAAATGAGTAAACTTGATGAGTAAGTTAAAGTACTTAGAGTAAGTGCTCTGTGAAATAAGACACATCCTCCTGATATTTATTGGTTACAGCTCAGCAGAAATGAGGTCATCAGCCCCTTTCCCAAGAGTAATAGAAAGGGAAGAGGGAGAGAACAGAGGAAACGATGTGGGGCTTGGGAGGGAGTCATTTGGGAACACAGAGTAGCTGGAACCTCATAGGTGCTTATACACGGATGGACAGACAGACGTGAAAAATGAATGGATGGTGACTAGGTGGGAGAATGTAGATGGGGGGGGGGGCTTAACCTTCTTTACAATTTTAGGAGAGATGATCCAGTCCATGTGGCAATGTGTACAAATAATTTTACTCCTGTCAAGAAATATGACCTAACTTTGCATCAAGAGAGTCTTCTGAAAGAGGCCACCTGAGCAAACAGCCACAGACCAGGAGACCTACCACGCCTCTTCCACCCCACCCTTACCCACCTCCCCCCACCCCAGTCGGAGGCCAAACCCTTCCTTTGGGGCCTTTGATAAAAGCAACTGTTAGCTTGCACCAGACCAATTCTTACAGTTGTGTTGACCCTGGTGCGCTCGAAGAGTGGATGCCGTATTGCTTTTCTGGCCAATGTTGGGACTACCCTGCCCTGGCATCAGCTACCTGCACTTACTCATGCACCTGGAGCTCGCCAGCTCTGTATCTCTTTCCAGCCACATCACTCTGATAACTTCCAAGCCCTGCGTAGCTTCCTTTCTTCTCACAGCAGTGGCTCCTCCATCAGTACCTCAGAGGAGAACCCGTGAGACATGAGTCTGGTTGGGCCAGTGGAAGCAGTCAAGTTGTCTCCCAGGTTGGGGTGGGACATTATGTGTCTGATACGGTTTGAGACTGTGGGACTTACCTCAAAGTCAGAATGTTCCAAAGGGACCTGCAACCGGCACATATCCATAAAAGATGCTTGGCGAGCCCCAATTCCCTTCCCGCCCAGAACAGGCGATTCACTACTCTCCCCCCAGCCCAAATCCCTGCCACTATGGGAGCCCGGGGCAGAGGTCGCACACTGCACGCTCCAGGCTCTAAATGGTACTACCATTGCTCTGAGAGTCTCATCACAAGGACATTTCCTTTCCTTTTAGAGTATTTTCTTAAACACCTAAGAAACATAATACAGATCTGGGAAAGATTGCCAGAAAAGGGAGGAACGAACTACAGAAGGGGGCCAGGGCCACCCTCATCTGTGAAAGCGTCATTGAAGATGAAGGCTTTTAGGACATGACATCATGACATCCCAGAATACTAGGACCATGGCGGGTCCCTGGAAGCCGGGAAAACAGATTATGACCTCTACGGTGCAAGTCCAATAAACCCACTCAGAGAATGCCTTGCCCGGCAAGGTGGTGCAGGCCACCACACACGGGGGAAAGGGCAAGAGCTGACCATCCCAGAGGTGTTACTAAAGGGGCATGTGGCTAGTCTGTGACGCAGGTGTCCCGGCCACAACCACTTCCCAGGCAGAGACCGAGTTGGTGCTGGCCATCTGACGACAGGCCTGCTGTTGTCCTCCGGTCGGCCCCGCACACACAGCCAGAGTGAGCTCAGAGTAGCAGAGTAGCAGCAGGCAGGAGAGCAGCAAGAGAGAAAGAAGACGGCCACCTGCCGCTTGGCCGCTGGTTCAAGACACAGATTTGGGCCAGCTACCTCTTCTGGAAGAGCCTGCTGAGTCCATCTCTCCTCTCTTGCACAACCCTGTCTCCTCACCATCTTCTCACTCCCACCGTCCGGCAGGCACCCGGGCCTTTGTGGAGCGCCAGCTCTGAATGGAATTCCCGGACAGCCAACCCTGTGCACTCCAACTCCAAGTGAGCTCTCTCCATGCTCCCTGGAGGAGTCTTAGGCCCACTCCTTCCTCCAACCTCCCTCACCATAGTGCAATAGCAGGAGTCCTAAAAAGCAGCACGTAAACTAAATTCTTGTAAAGCAGGGCCCATTTTTCCAACAACAACAACGATGAGAGATGAATAAACACAACTTGGCACTTGATTTCTGCCTTCATGACAGTGTCTTCCCAGCTACTGCACCAGAGGTGTCTGCTTCCAGAGCGACTGTAAGTTCTCGGAGGGAAGGAAGCATGCTCCCTACTTCTCTCCCAACACTGAGGGCACGGAGTGCTTAGGAGATACCAGTCGGCCAGCAGATTCTAATTCTCTTTAATTAGCATCCCTAAGCTAGGGCGAGGAGTCCATTTCCTTGCAGCCTTCCTTTTTTTCTCTACCGAAGTCCTTCCCTGGAGTAGTTAGTTAATGGCCTGTAAACACTCACTCGCTGCAGAAACATCCCACTGCAAAGAATACCACGGTGGATCCTTTTGTAAAGTGAGAAAAAGAAATCTTCTGTAAGAAGTGTCACCTTTTCCTGCTCCATCTGACAAATTCAGATTTTTCACAGTATAGATAACTAGCATTCAAGGCTCCAGAAGCTCTCCTCAAGTCACATCCTAGAAACTAGCCCTCAATTTAGTAAGCCAGGGGAATATCAGCAAGTTTTGACATCTAGACTCAAACACCAGCTCTTGAGTTGAACTGGAATGTTCCCAATAAACAAATTCATGGCCTCTAAAATCAGGAATCAGGTAGAAACTTGGTCAGTTACCACCTACCTCCTGGGCAGGGTAATGATAATGGCCATGACAGTGATGATGATGAGATGACCACGGCTTCCACTGAATGGCACTTTGCAACTTATGGAGCAATTGAACGAACTTTACTTCCTTTGAAGGCCTTCCAGACCAGTCTTCTGCTGGTCTTTCCCCTTTCCACGCACTACCACCCTATCCTCAACACACATTTCCCCCAGAGGACTCCGTGGCCTCTTTTGTCCCCTCTCTCCCTTTGCCAATGACAAGAGAATTGCTCACAAGGGTCCTGTTCTCCATCCTAAACGAAACCACTTCAACAGCGGAGGGCCATCGTGAGAACCCACAAAGGTGTGCGTGTTGCAGACTGCTGGACGCCAAAGCTGACAGGCCCAAGGAGGTGAGGGACTGGGACCCCCAGGGCAGCCCCTGGAGACCTGGGTCTGGCTGGTCTTTGGGAAAGGACACTGTCCTGAGAAAGGCGGGGTGAGTCAGAAGTCCCTGAAGGAGGGGGCATTGGGTCAGACTCTGCGCAAGAAGGGCCCCTGGGGAGATGGGTGTGTGGTTCTTCAAGGGGACACCACAGCCCTGCGTGCAGAGGTGGGGAGTGGAGATAATGCCCACAGTGATAACCAGCAGGGCCCTGGCAGATGAGACCCTGGACACTGCGGGCTGGGCACAGCCTCAGGGCATGTGGCAGGGTGCTCCGAGGAGCTCCCCTCCCCACGGTGACCCCTATCAGTGCCGACCAAGCACACAAGATGCGCACCCGGGCTGGGCTGGACACGGGGGTCCCTCCAAGGGTGCAGGCTGCACATGGAGGACACGGGGAGGGACAGCCTCCAAGCCTTGCAACGTCCTGATACCAGGAAGGTGCCACGAAGCCCCAGGCTCTCCGACGCCCCCTTTGCCTAGAAGTGGCCTGGCACATGCCTAACACAGCCGCCTCTGGCACCCGCACGGCGCTTCAAATTTCAGTAGCCCACAGGCTTACTGCGCTGAAGAGGAAGGAGCAGGGGTGATCTGGCCCCCCCATCTGCCACCTGTGTGTATGACCAGGAAGGCGAGAGAAGGAAAAGGCCAACGGGAGACAAGGAGGCCAGAAGCCAGTGGGGCCGCAGAGGTCATCTTTAGGCTCAGGGTTGACCTGGCCCTGCCCTATTGTTGGCCAGGCTGCTGATTCTCAGAAGAGCCTAGAGATTTTGTCACTAAGGGAAGCCTCTCGAATTTATGTCCCAACACGTATGTACCTTCCACATAGATTTGAGTCACCAATAAACCCCGATCAAACTCAGATGGTTGGCCAACACATGCAGAAACTACATTTCTTTAACGGAACAGGAAGCAGGTAGGGTGAGGGATGGGAGGCAGGGGCAGCCTGTGTTCCCCATTTTTCCCTTCCTCTGACTCTCTCTGAAAATGGGCAATAAAGGGAAGAACGCTACCACGACAAACCCATTTACCTTCACCTCTTCTGGGAGAGGATCCTGCGGCCTGTCCCCTGGGACTCAGTTTCCCAGGGCTGCCATTGTCCTCTCCCACCTGTGGCCCCAAGCCCATGAGCTGGAGAACAGTGTGTGGCCACAGAGGGTGTGGGAGTGGGGGAAGCAGGGGCCAGACGCCGCACAAGGCCAGCGGACGGTGCCCTCCAGGGCTGAGGCCTTCCAGATCAATCCCCACTGGGGAAGACACACATTCCTTTAAGGCCTCGGAGAGAGAGCCAAGCGGAACATTTCTTCCCAGTGGACAGGAAAGTTAATTATCCCCATTTTACAGATAAGGAGCCCGAGGCTCAACAGAGTCCATCAACTGGTTTCTGGGCCCCCAGCCAGCGGGTGAACCAACTCCGATACACCTGGCTGTCAGGCCCAAACTCCTGCAAAACGCGGCCTTCTGAAGACAATACTTGCCAACCACCCTGACCTACTCACCAGCCCCAGGTACGGGTGTCCCTGAGCCACAGGGACGGCCAGGTCCCCCAGACCGAAGCGCGGACTACAGTGAGGAAGAGCAGAAAGCCATTAGGATTTTTTTTTTTAAGCAGAGGGTATTACTGTTGGTTGCCAAGGTAGGTTCAAAAGTAGATCAAGAATGAAAGGAGACATGAGAAGCAGGGCGATCTGGGAAAGTACGCGTCAGATGTGAGCACATGGCAAGGGAGGTTCTGTACCTCCAAAGGGGTCAACGGGGTCAACAGGGTAGCTCCTGTGACCCGGCTCCCTGGCAGCCCTGGGGAAGGAGGCACCCCAGCTCTCCCTCCTCTTCCCAAGCCCGCACCCCAAGACTCCCAGACCCCACTGGCCGCCCACACACGCTCCAGGCGGGCTGGCCGCCAACCCGACTCCTCCCCGGCAGCCAGCCTGGGCCAGCCCCCCGCCAGGGCACCCACCCCATTGCCAGGCCGCTTGCTGGGGAGCTGCCTGTGTCTCCTCTCCGGTCTGCTGCGGCTTCCCTTGCTCCTTCTCCTCCTTCGGTCCTCTGCCCGGGCCTGCCTGGGGCCGCTTGCCAGGGCAACTGCATGTTGGGGCCATGCCCAGGGCGCTGGGGATGGGGGGCTCCCACAGTCTTGCTTCTAGGCCCAGGGCGGGAAACCCAGAGGCCCGGCAGGGTCTGGGGGTACACCTAAAGTGGCAGAGGGCTGGTGCTGGAGAGGCGGCCTGGGGACTAGAGCTCCCCAAGTCTAGCGGGGGCGGGGGGGCAGGTGGGGCTCCCCGGGACCAGCTCCTTCAGGCAGGGCGCCTCTGAACCACACCCCTGTGCGCTGACAGGCCTTCCGAGCAGGGTGGGGGGATGGGGCAGCCGCAGCCTGGCCAGGGCAGTAATCCCTGGCAGGGAGGACACCGGGTGGGCAGCCTCCCGAGGGCCAGGCAGGCAGGCTCTGTGGGAGGGCAACACGGAGGGGGAGGCCCTGTGAACGATGGGGGAAGAGGGGCAAGGATTCAGGGCAGCCCGCTCCTCCCCACCCCTCGGGACCAAGTCCACCTTCAGAGGCAGTCCAGGCCTAAGGCTGGGGGCCTGGAATGTCAGCCCTGAGCTCAGAGTGGGCACGGGGGTTCAAGCTCTGGTGGGTCAGAGGGGGAGCACTCGGGATCCCAGGCCTAGGGAGATGAAGACTCCAGAACCTTCATCTCCCATCCCTTCCTGGCTGTGCAACCTAGAGCAGTCCTTTTAAGGTCCTGAGCTTCAGTCTGTCCATCAGTAAAATGGGTCTGACTATTTTAGGCTGCATTATCAGCCTCCGAGGCTGGGGGCGGAGGGGGGGGAGGGGGGGGAAGGCAGGGGTGCAGAGTGTGCTGCATATTTTCACCATAAACACTGGGCTAGCAAACATTTTCTCCCCATAACTAATTGGCCGTAAGGCAATTCTTGCCATTTAAAAGATAAAATCACAAAAAAATTAAAAAGCGACATTCATTTAGAAGGACATAATGAAACATGAAAAATGAATAACAAAATTACAAAGACTTTATTGCAAAATACAAAATATTCGCATACATTCAAAAGGGATAGTGTCGATTCATGGCAATACGGTGCAAATAACTGATTTTATTTTGTGGATTGCACCTAAACATTGGTCTTCAAAGTCTTTCATTCATACGTATCATACATATTTTTGCTTGTTGATTCATCTTGTTCACCAACCCACTTCTTCTTTTCTTGCTAAATTTTCTTCCTTCATTAAGAGAGGCATCCGTTTCCAAATACTAGGATGTTTATCTGTAACTGGCTTTGTACTGAATTGGGAAAGCCTTCTACACTGCTGTGTGTTCTTGGCATAGCGTCGCTTGTTGGTTGATAGTTATTCCAAAGTCCTATGGGAAATATGGGTTCAAAACTCTACGCCACCATATAGACCATTATGAGAGCTAAGATTTACATCATATAAAAATGGGAGGACTGCCTCAATGAAGAAATGAAACCAAACTGTCAACCAGTTATTTTTTTTTTTTTACCTTTTATGGCAAAACTGCCTTAGGGCCAATTAGTTATGCAGCAAAATTGCATATATCTATGGCGAAGATGTTTATGGTGAAATTACCTATGAAAAAATATAGCGTCTGGGGCTCAGCAGCTGCTGGAGCTCGGTAACCTAGCAGAGTGGGCTCACAAGCACTTCCGGGGCTCCACGTCCTCGTGTGAGCCACGGGGAGAACCTGTGCTCCTCGGCCCAGTCACGGTTGACCGAATCAACACCAGTGGTCTCCAACCACCACGTGAGTCCCTCCCCAACAAGATGCCCTTGGCGCATCTTCCAAAACAAGACCTGTCTCTGGAAAAATGTCAGGTGACCATCCAGTCTTGCACTGACTTACATTACTGTTCTGGAAATTCTTCCTTCTTTCTGCCTGAAATTCAATGGCAGCCAAGCTCATTCATTCGTTCCACACGTGTATTGTGAGTGGCAGGGAGAGCAAAATGAAACTAGCCTCATTCCTTGCCCTCAAGGAGCTCACAGTCTAGCGCCTCGAATCCTCAGTCATCTGTAAACCGACATGTAAGTGTCCCACGGAGCCATGGATACTTTGGGGAAACGGACGCTTTTATAGGATTAGCCACTTGCAAGTGGTTTAGAAGTGCTCTTTCCAGGCGCTCACCTGAAGAGATGAAGGCCTTCCAGAATACTATATCGCCTTCGTAATTACAGCAATGGGCTCACCTCACATGAAAATTTAAGCAAGGGGAGCAGAAAGACACACTCTGAGAAGTTACGCCAGCCTCCCTGCATTCCAGAATGGCCTCTGCTGGTTATTCGACCAGTGAATGATGGAATGGGGTAATGGTAAAGTTTCCTACAAAACTTGTGTTGCACTAGGTGAAATCCCAGACTAACAGGGTTTCAGGGAGGAAAGGCCAGATCAAAAATAAGCCTCACTCCTCGGAGAAGCTTTACCACCAGAAGTCCTAGAAAACTGACAGCTTTGCGTGTTGTAACAACACAACTCAAGACTATCAGAATCATATAAATATTGGTACAGATACTTATGAGAGCAACAATCAGATATCAGGTCCCTCCAAGTGAGCTGACGTGCTTACGGTTTATTGTCCCAATCTGCAAAAGTTGGTGTAACAAAGCACCACACAGCAGATCTGCTGCGTTCCAAAGTCAGGGAGTAGGTAAATAGTGCAAACGCGCTGGCTTCCCTCCCTGGCTCTCTTCTATGGGCTGTGAGCAATCGGAAAAATAAACCATCGGAAAAAGTCTCAGCCTAATAAAATTACAGACAGAGTAACTTCTTCGTGGAATTCAAAAGGGTAGCACAGTGGGTTCCTGCGAGCACATATTTGCACTCTGCCCTCACACACTCTGCACCCACAACTCCCAGATCTCAGGTATTGCTCCGGAACTCCCCAGGTGGCTTCCTCCCCTTATCTTCCTCCTACATCAAAAGGCATTATTCACATCCAATCCCATGGTTTCTTATATTAAAATATGCGTTTAAGAAATAACAATTTTTAAAAATTTAGCTCTGATCATGGTAATAGAGTAGAGCAGAAGAAGCACTCAACTGGTCACCAGAAGACATAAATTCTAGTCCTGTCACTAAGAAGCTACGTGACCAGTTGGAGGCACATAATCTCTACAAGAGTCAAGTTTCTCATGGGTCAAATGAGATGGGGGTGGTGGTGGCGGGGATGGGGTGAGCAAGAAACAGAAAGAACATTGGTCCACTCCAGAACAGTGAGGCTTGTTGCTTACTCTCTTCCAACACCCACCTGTCTTTAAGGGCCCAGAGCCCATCTAGGGTAGACTGCTACTTGCTTGGAGCAAAACCAATGTGTCTGTCATGTTAATATGCATGGAATGTGTTGAAATAAGGATCAAAGCTAGTCACGAAGGTATCTGTGGGGAAGGGAGCAGACCCAGATCCACTCACTACATTTGCCTCAGGGGTGGGAGCAGGGGTGGGGACCACCTCCTCCAAACTGGGTCATCCCCAGGCCCAGGAGGGAGAGGCCACATCGCCCTGAGCATGTTGAGCCCATTCAAAAGCCTTGGCAGTCTCCAAGCAGCTGGAAGGACAGACCCAGATCCAGCCAGAAGAACCAAGAGAGAAAAGGGGGAAGTTGCAAAGGAACCCCAATCCTCCCAGGATTCTGACCTCTTATTAAAACCCTTACTCCCACCACGCACTCCGGCCTGGGTGGCCATTTGAGGACCCAGACATCTCCCTGGGAGAAAACTGCCTCTGAGCTTCCTCTGAGCCGCCATAACAACTTCCCTTGCACCTTCTCCCCCATCTGTTCCCAGGACAGAGCAGAAGCCTCCCACCTACTGCGTAGACGTCCCATGCACTGCCCAAGGCTGCAGAGGCCTGTCCTAGCTCCCACACCAGTGGCTGTTTCAGGGTTTACGGCTATCTTCCACACCCAGCAGTTCCCACCCAGCTCTGAAAGACTTCATCAAACACCCAGTGGCTCTGCCAGAGAAATCTGACATTTTCTAAGGACTCAGTTATCCTGTCCAGAAGATCTGGGAAACGAAATACAAACCCAGCACCCATTGAGAGGGATTTTGGATCTTTCATGAGAGTTTATTCTTTTTGCAAAGTTCTTTTTTTTCTTTTTGCAAAGTTCTTAAAATTAACAGTAATTTGTATTTATTGAAATCTCTTTCTCAAGTGTTTATTGATTCAAAAAAAAAAAAAAAGAAAGAAAAGAAATGAAAGACAGTGAGTGAAAGGCCCAAGAAGAGCAAGACCCCACACTTGCCACTGCCGACCGGACGCATTCATGACTTCGGGTGGCGCATTCTAAGAACTCTGAAAAGCATCATTCTGCCTGCACCGCCCCTGGGCCACAGGGCTCTGGTCTCCTCTTCCACCACACTTGCCAGGCAGAAATCCTCACATAAAACAGAGATGCCCACGGAGCCTTCACACCAGTGAAACAGGGCCTGGGGCTCCCACCGCACTGCGGCTTCCCTGGCGTCCCACACAGCTGCTGCCCGCTGGCCCTCGTGCAGGATGAGGATGAAGCCTTCCAGAGCTGTGTCTGGACCACCCTTCCCTTTCTAAATTACCTCAGGGCTTCACCCAGCTTGAAGACAGAGGAGGCCACCAGTCTGAATACTGGAATATTACCCACATTTGAACCTTCCTCCCTGCCCGCCTGCTTTCCCAAACAGGAAGGTGTAAGTCAACCTCTAACTACCTGTGGCTTTTACATCTACCCTAATGTTCTCCTTTGCGCTGGGAGCTCAGCATCCTGGAACCCAGGAAAAGTCAAGTGAAACCAAATGCAAACGGAAGACCAAGTGTGCTAAAACAACCGGCTCCGTGTCTGTCTCCCCTAAACCCTCCTCTCCAGAGCCTTCCCTCGGCATTGCAGGGAGTCAGGCGTAAGCCGAAGAAACAGGTACTGCTGCTCACCAGGAACTGCACCTGGGGTATTTACTGAGAAGCTTCTCCAAGTTAACATTTTCCCTGGTGCTTAGGGGCTATGGCAATAAATTCTGGAAATATACAGAAAGGCTAAATGTCAGGCACACTTCTGCCCCTGAAAACCCTCAAAGATCATACTAATTCCCATCACCTGCCTCCCCTAACAGTGAGCACTCCCACCGACGTCCCTGCTCCCAACTGTTCAAACAGACCTGCCACCAAAAAGCAGCCTTCTGCAAGCCCCGACTGTCTGCCCCGTGGGCGGGCTGTGGAACGGATGGAGGCCAGGAGGGAGGAGTCCTGGCCCTAAGTCTATCCCGTAGCTGTGTAAGACCAGACATGCCCTTTACCCTCTCTGGGCTTCACACACCACCTCTCTTGCCTCTTCACAAGTTTACCCATGAGGTAAGGCTCACATCTGACAATGCTCATCAGAGGGCTTCTTCGAGAACCACGTAAACATACTGTGATTTTATTTCTATTCTCATTCTTAAGAGCACAGTGGATGTTTGAAAGGGATGGGTCTAATTTTTCATAAACCGAAAAAGCTAGAGGGCTGGCAAGAAAGGAAGGAACAGATACTGAGAAATCCCTTCAAGGTCATCCCTTGGAACCCCATTCTTCCAGATTCTTCCAAATGCCTACTGCGATAATAACAGCCCCAAAAGAACACACCACTTTGTCAGGACTTGTACGTGAAATGTGTCGGAGCAGCTGTCAACTTGGGGAAAATCACTCATCAGGTAGTCAACCAAGTGGGGCTGCTTTCAGTTGGACAACCACGGCATCTGCAGCCGGGGATGAGAGCTCACCTGTCCTGCCCGTGGGGGCCAGACCCGCTTTCGTTTACCTTCTTGTCCCAACCAGCAGGCCTCCTTCCCCTCCAAGGCACAGCTGCCCACCCTCCCTTCCAGCTTCCCCACCCCTCTTTCAGTGGACCTTCCGGCCACCAAAGCAAGAGTATTTTGAAATCATGAGCCCTCCCACCCACCTCCACCACCCAGAGGCAAGGGAACCAAAGCGGCCACCCTGTGACTAGGAGGGCAATCCTCCACCTGGGTCTTTAATTTTAGATGAAGTCACTCATGGCTGGCTCCCAAGGGGAAGGGCCAACTATAGATACAGCCAGGAACAAATCCACCTGAAGGGCGGGGGGGGGGGAGTACCCCTAAAAACCACAGTAGGCAGGAAAATCCACATCGAGAGAACACCCAGGAGCCACGGCAGACCCACCTGGTTTGTCTCCCAGACGCTGCGAGGGAGGCACGGTGGCATTTGCTAAATAACCCGCGTCGGGTGCTGCAGGGTTCGGGCCACCACGCCAGGCTCCGCAGCCCGGTGGAACCAGATGGCGTCAGAAGACAATGCATTACTCATAGGCACAGAATCTGCTGTTAGCACACCTAAAAATCCCTTTCTGCGAGCCGTCACTTGACACCCACCACGCTAAATCATGGAGAGGTGGGAAGGGACACCCGGGCCCAAAGAATTTGTCATATTACCCAAATGCCCACTCTCTTATTTTGTCCAAGGGCACGGAGGGAAGGTGGCGGACCGGGGCCTGGGGCTCTGGCCCCCTCATTTAGCTCCCCCTGCGTGGGAGAAGCCCCTTCCCAGGCACGGGCTGTGGGCTGCCGCGCCCCACCTCGCGGCCTGGGCTCTCCTGCCAGCTGCTCCCCCCACCCCACCCCCTGGCCTGTAAAACCCCCTGGATCCCTGACACAGCCTTCCTCGGATTCCGGGCAGAGCAGGTGTGGAGCGCCACGGAGATAAGCCCAGGTGTGCCAAGCCTCGACCCTCCAGGGTGACAAAGGCCTCACTAGAGTGTGCCTTGTCTTCTCAGGCTCAGCGAGCCAGCCCGAGCTGGCGAGCGGCCACCAGGAAAGCCCTGGCTGTACAAACACACCCAAGTGCCTTTGTCATCTCTGCTCGGAGGCCTAATGCTACAGGCAGCCCACGAAGGAAATGGCCATGCCCAGCAGCCTCCAAAACTGCGAGGGCAGCATTTACCAGCGAGGATAGAGCCCCTCACATTTCCTTCTAAAAGCCTGATATATATCCATTTTTCTGTCAGCAACCTCAAATAATGTCTATAATGCTGAGATTTATACACGTGTGCTTACAAATGTTATCTCATTATGGCCTCTGCAAAACTACCTTTCCACCTAAACATTCAATTAATGTAATTAAATTGCTACCCGATAGCATTATCTAATTTAACTTGGGATCCAAACTATTGAAAAGCATGTGCCTTTTCGCACCCTGACTGGTAAGGCACGTGATGAACAGAGCTATAAACATGTTGGCATAACCGAGCGGTTCAAAAATAAATTAGCAAACTATAAAAATAAACAGTTACATACATATGTACTCAATTATGAACTAACTCTAATTTTTGTTCTGAAATACTGTCTTTGACCTTAGTCATAAACAAGCACTATTAAAAAAACATAATATCTCAACAGACAGGAGGCCAAGGATTAAATGCTCTTCTAGTTGAGCAGAATGCAAAACAAGGCACCAAGAAGAAGGAAGGAAGGAAGGAAGGAAGGAAGGAAGGAAGGAAGGAAGGAAGGAAGAAGGAAGGAAGGAAGGAAGGAAGGAAGGAAGGAAGGAAGGAAGGAGAAGGAAGGAAGGAAAGAAGGAAGCAAGGAAGGCGGAAGGGAAGGAGGGAGGGAGGGAGGGAGGGAGGGAGGAAGGAAGGAAGGAAGGAAGGAAGGAAGGAAGGAAGGAAGGGGCCTGTCTTGCTTGAAAAGCTCAAAAAACGCCTACAAAACATACAAAGACTGCTGTTCTCTTGTTGATTTGAAGCTACTTCTGTTTGAGCCAGAAAAGTTAAAACCTGGTGAAGTGCTTTTGCATTTTCAGATGTTTGGGAGTCTCTCAAGAAAAGAGGGCAAGCAAGGGGAAGCAGGGTTTCCAAACGCAGCTGTTTCAACAGCTCTAGGTCTGCATAACAGTCTCTGCTGTACGGGGCGGCCTCCCCACCTGAACTAAGCTTGCTGTCCTAAGTCTGCTACTGCCTCTAAGTCCTGGGCTTTTCTAAGACATATGGCAGAAATGTGGAAATTGTCTTCCAAATAGCACGAGACAGAAAAGGGGGGTGGAAGGGGGAAGGAAGAAGCAGAATCAAGCTGTTGAAACTGTATACAGGACACGTTTTCACACTAATCCAGTGCTCCTGTAACAAAGGACAGCATACTATGGGATAATTACTATGGATTATTATTACTGTTTCTAAAGCAAAAGAACAAAAAAAAATTCACAAAAGACATATTACACACGCAGATTTCTAAAGCTTTAAAATCATATGGTCTTCGGTGTTAGTTCCTATGGGGTTACGGGTAATGCCCTCACTGAGCAGGGCAGATGCAAACACAAAAAAGAAATCACAATAAACCTGAAATTCTCTCCTGTCATGGTGCTTACTGTCCTTTATTTCACAAACAAAAGTAGTTGAGCAACAGCTAAGTACTTATTCATCTCAAAGAGCCAACCCAACATGCTGACTGCCCTAGGGTTGTCTACCCGCCTCCCCACAATCCAAACAACAACTACCAAAAATTACATAAATAAAAAATAGGAGGAAACTCAAACTCAGCCATACTTGTTTTAGAATGTGGCAGACAAGGCATGATGTGAAAGAGGTGCCAGAGAAAAGCTTCTTGGGGACACAGAATTATGCCCCAGGCCATTCTCCCTGTGGTAGTGAGAGGGGCCAATAGGGCAGCCCAGCCACGGAGTCTGACGTTTTCAAAAACAAGGAGGTTGCCAGCTGCTGCGAGACAAACATCCCCAAGACACATTTTTAAAGGAATGCAGTCGTAAGTTTATGGAACAGCTAATGTGCAGCCGTGCTGGACCCTTCCCTTTCTGAAGGAGACATTGTTTTCCTCTGGATGGGAAGGATATGCCTGGTGGACAAAGGATCTCAGGCACCTCAGCAAACTGGTCAAGGGCTGGTCAAGGGGCGTAGCTAGGAGGAGAATGTCAGGAACCCATCCTGGCTTGGACTGGGAAAGGCTGGTGCTTACCTATCTGGGACCACGGGGAAGGCTGGAGATCTTTGGATTTCCCCTAGGGACTCTTTCACAACAGGCTGGACCTTTAAGCTGGCAGCCTAGACTTTTCTGTGGGCTCTCCCTTGGGCCACCGCAGATTCCAGAATAATTTGTTCTACATGTGGCGAAGCCAGCACCACGGAAGAGATGAAGAGAAAAATAAGGCCTACCTCGATGGATGTTAAACTCATGCTCTAAACACTGCTACTGAAGTCTTTTGAGACTCGAGGGCAGAGATGTGCCTCCTACGATAAGGAGCCTGGTGCTAGCAAGATGCTCACCTGTGGGCCCGAAAGCCTAGAAGCCTCCCCACCCCCACCCCAAGCAAAGATGGCTCAGATAAAAATGCTCGCTTTTATCAAACTCCTAACATTGCCAGCTTTTGTTCTAAAGATTCGAGCTGAGGTCAGTGCAAGAAAGCAATTTGTTTGATTCAGGCCCTTGCAAATTACCCCCAAATAATTCACTTGGTCTCAGCTTTGGCTGGCTTGGGTGTAATAAGAATTCCAAGAATTATTTTACTTTTCCATTAGAGGGCTCTCCTCTCTCCTTTCAAGGAAAAACACTCTATCTGCCAGCCAACTTCTTTCCAGGAATGGGGAAAGGGAGGAGGAGGACCCATGGAAAGGAGGACAACAGATTTCCATAAGAAATTCCAAAGCTCAGGCTGAATGGCAGATCTGGGTACAGCAAAGCCACAGAGAAATCTTCAGAAAAGGACTCTTTAGAGGTGTAAGACACAGTGGCAGTGGATTCCTGGTAATCCTCCAGCACCTGGAGAGGGTGAAGCCCAGGGAAAGATGCAGCTTCCATACCCATTCCCAAATCCCACCGTTCACCAGCAGCGCCTGATGATTTACCTGAGCTCTGAGAAAACAAGCTGAGGAAAAGAAATGCAAGACACAAAGCACATATTTCTGAGTCAAAAGATCAAGTTGTCTTTGGTAGCTAACGAACAAAAGAGAAAGAAACTGAATAAAACAGCTCAAAAAAAGCACCTTTTCTAAACCACTACAAGTCAGAGCTTGACCTAAGCCACCGCAGCCACCAGCAGTCTACTAGAGGTCGGTCTCCCAGCTGCACCCATGAGGGTCGCACTCCCTTCCCGCCCGACCCTCCCCGAGCAGAGCAGTCGAATGGCCACCTGTGGCCCCAAGCAGAAGAGGAAGAGGAACCCCACAGTTTGGAACAAGCACCTCCATCCTCTCAAACACCTCCCAGTGCCTTCCTCATCCCAGTAAACAGCAACTTCATCCTTCCAGTCACCAAGCCAAACACTTAAGGTCCACCCTGACTCCTCTAACTCTCACACCCCACGTCCAATCTGTCGGTGAATCCTGTTCGTTGTACCTTCAAAACATTTCCAGAATCCAGCCTCCTCTCACACGCCCATCCCCCTGGCCCAAGCTGCCATCATATGGCCTGAATTTTGGCAACGGCCTCCTGAATACTTCTGCCTCACCTCCCCACACGCAAGTCTCAAAAAAAGCAGCCAAAGTGACTTTCTGGAAACCTAAGTGACATGACGCCACTCCTCCGGTGGCTTCCATCTCCCTTGGAGTCAAATCGAAGCCAAATCCTCGCAGTGGCGGACAAGGCACTGGTCTCCTGTCCCTTGGGCTTCAGCTCCCACCTAACTCCCTTACTCCTTCCACTCGGACTGCAGGGCCCCTTGCTCCTCCTCCAACAACCAAGCAGATTATGCACAAAGTCTCTGCATTTGCTATTCGTTTGGCTCCAAACCCTCTTCCAGGAATCCACATGGCCGATTGTCTCATTCCTTGGAATCTTTTCTTCTCAGTGGGGCTATCCCTAACCACCCTATTTAAAGTGTGCCCACCACACATTCCGTATCCCTCGTCCCCGCCCTATTTTTCTCCAAAGCAGTCTGATCATATTCTGACACACTATATAATTCACATGTTTATTCATTTACTATCTGTCTCCCCAGCTAGAATGGGAGTGCCACAAGGTCAGGGATTTTTGAATGCTTTGATCATCGCTATGTGCTCAACACCAAGAACAGTTCCTGGCACATGGCAAGTGTTCAAAAAATGTGTTGAAAAATGAATGAGGGGACCTCTAGAATCCCAAACTGCCAGGAGGCCACTCAACGCCATATCTGTAAAACCATCAGGCAGCCAGACCTGGGGTCACTTGGGCTTTGGAGTTTGAGTTTCTGCCAAATTCCATTTTCCCCACAGGCCCTGGGGCCCAGAGGGAACCGCATTTTGCATTATAACATAGAGGGGTCCAACTGGTTTGGGAAAGGAAAAAGAATGGGGGGGGGGTGCTCTCGAGAGAGGCCAGTCAAGACCAAATTGGAGTCTTTTCCCTAAGGCGTAGGAGAAGCCTCCAGAAGGAGAAGCTAAGAGGCTGGGGAGGTGCCCACCACCAACAGCTCTTCAGAGCTCCTCCAGCTCAGTGATCCGTGCGCACGCACACACATTTCGCCACAACCAGCCACGTGTCAGGCACACTGAGATGCACATCCTCACACCTGACGCCGCGCCAGCTTCCTCCATAGCATCACTCACCCCCTATGTGTGCTTTCAGCCTTGCCCTCCTCCTGGTGGGCAGTGGTGTTGGGCAGGGGGGGCATGGGAGAGGGACAAAACTCCTACACCTGAGAGCCCGGGATCAGCCAGGACAGCTAAAGTACCTTTTCCTACCCTGGTGTACATTTTGACAGGTGAATAAATGCTCCCCAGTAGGCAATAACAAGGAGAAGTCTGAATTAAAAGAACTTGCCAATTTGAAAAGTAATGCCATTCTATGTGACTCCACTCTATTCTGTTACCAATAAAACACTTAAAGATGCTATTCATGCAGACATAAAGTGCTAATGGCCACTTGTTAACATGTTTCATAATGCTAATATTTCCCTCTGATTTCCGACAGTTCTTTTTTTCTTCTTTCTTCTTTTTGGGGCTATTTTAAGTTAACAGAGCGCTAATCTGATTTGAAACTGAAGGCTTAAAGAGCTACTCTCTACATAACTGCACTATTAATGACAACCATTGCTTTACATGTTGCACCGTTTCATGAAAACAATCATCACTCAGTCAACGGATTTTTCCAAGCCACAGAAAAGCTGTAATACGTTGAAAATGCAGGAGGCAGAGAAGCAGCTCATAATGTAAGACATTGGTGGGGAGGAGTGTCACTAATTCTTTTCCAAGCTTTGTGCACTTTGTTTCCATGGAGGCAAGAACAGGGGGACCAGTAAAGCGAGCGAGAATTCTTTTCTTTCAGAACAAACAAACAAATAAATAAGAATATGAGGTGCTTTACTCGCTGCCCCCAACTCACCAAGCTGGCCTTCCAGTAACTGGGACAGGTATTCAAATGCCAAAGAAACGATACGGCTCAGTGTTTAGTACTAACTGGGCCAAAGATTCAGTAAGTCTTGCTAGGACATACAAGTGTGTCAGTTGACTCCAAAGTGAATATGTGCGCGGCAGCCTGGAGGCCACAACTTTATCCAAACAACCTAGAAGGCTAAGAAACACTTGGAAGTGGGCACTGCAAACGAAATTTTGTGCTCACCTTCCCTGGGGAGCTGTCCGAAGAGGAAGCCTGCTTACCTAGGATGCTCTAAAGGGGGCAACTGAGAGGCACCTGGATCCCCACCTATAAATGCTGAGTTGCTAAGGGCAGCTCCTTGACATGTTAGAAAAAACATGGGTTTGGGACTCAGAAAAACCTATTTGGGTTTGTGACTGAGCTGTGCTAAGTAGCAGGGTGGCCGGGCCAAGTCACTTGCCCTCTCTTCGCCTGGCTGCACGTCTGGCCGTCAGGTATAAGGGATTTGCCCCCCACGCCCACACACACAGCCGTCTCCCAAATGAGAACACTCCATGAGAGGAAATTTGCCCGGTCTTGCTCACTTCTGCACGTCTAGCACCCAGCATGGTCTGGGCATAGAGTAAGTGTTCAATAAACACGTGTTGAATAAAAATGAGAGGAGATGGCATCTGCCTCTCCTCTCAGCTCTACGTCCTTGGTCCTATGAAAACAAAAGCCCCGAATAACTCCATGTTGTTTATCTAATTCAAGAGGCTTTGACAATGCAGGCATCAGGGCGCCCCCACTGCTTGAGATTGGTTCAGTGCCTGGAGACGTTCACAGTCTGGTGAAGACGGTTTATTTTCTTTCAGTTTCTCAACTATGAGTGACTTCGAAGGAGGGGTAGGAGGACAGGCAGGTTTTACTGCAACACACATCCAAAGTTAAGGAGTACACTTGACCACATTGCCCACCCACATGATATCCTTTTGGATGACACAGGAGAAAGGCGTTTTACCACTTAGCCAGCTCAGAGATGAATTTCACCCAAAAACAGACACCCAGGGCACAGCCCACAAGTCACATCTGACCACACCACTGCCTCTGATTACCCCTGAGAGAGGCAGCCTATGGACAACCCACCAAACAGTCACCTTTTAAGAAGTTCTGGGGATAGTGAGGACCTACCCCCACCAGCACCAAAATCCACAGGCCACAAAGCCTTTGAAGGGTGCTGAATTTGTCATTTTTTATCCAACACAACTCTTTGAAATGCTCTCCCCTTGAAGGAGGACCAGAGCAAAGGACTAATTAGGTTTGCAGCACCCTCTACGACAGCCCAGTCCCCATTCTGTGCAGTCGACACCACAGACAAGATGTCAGAATATGGGAACAGGAATTTTGTGCTAGGAGTGGCACTAAATGGAGCTCCTGCCCTCAGGACCCGATCCTCAGGGGCACTCAAGGCCAGGCGTTGAGGGAGAAAGATGCTACTTCCCTGCCCTCACTGAGGCTACTCTGCAGAAGCCACTGTCCAGGTGCCCTAAGGCCAAGCACCCGTAGGAGCACCTTCACCTGGGGTGGGTGCTGGCTCTGTCTCTGCTAAGAACTCCTGCTTCCTTCTCATTGCAGCTTATCTTCAAGTCCTACCAGGACCTTCCCTGTCCTGTCTTCTCCCTTCTATATCTTACCCCCCCTCCAAAGGGCTGCCGGCCTGCTCCCATCCGTAACAGAACCAACTCATTCCTTGGCTAGGATGGGAAAAAAAAACTGTCTCCTGCCACAACTAATTACTCCCATCACACCTATACCTGGGAAGTTAGAAGTAAGAACCAGCTCTAGAACAGAGCACAGCTGCGCCAACACTAACGAAGGGTCTTGTGTTACAAACACCTTGGAGTCTGATGGGCACGAGACCCATTTTCTCAATAGGCCAGCAACTCACTGCCTTCCACAGACAGGCACGTCCATGGAAGAGAACCTTCCTGGCCTTTGGTGAAGACCTGGATTCTAGTTCTCCTATCTCGAATTCCCTAAGTCCACAGTCCAAAATCTCCCAAGAAGGGGTGGCGGAGGAGGAGGAGGGGAGAGAGTTAGGAAGGCAGCCTGGCCTGAGGAAGGCAGGCAGGCAGGTGGGCGGGCTGACCTGGGCTGGGGCCAAGGCATAGGAACCCCGGGCCACATCAGCCATTTCGTCCCGGATTTCCCAAGAGCACTTCCAGCCAGCAGGGCTCCCCAAGGTTCGCCAGGGGGACGCTTCCGTGCTGGACCACCTCGGCACCATGAGATAGGTCACAGCTGCCCCGGCCAGTGGTGGGACGGCAGTGCGGAGCCCAGTCCTGATGAGCAACCCACTTCTGGACAGTCCGGGGACTCGGAGAGCAGGCCATCTAAACAATAAACTTAAGTTGGAATTTCTTTTTCTTATGAAAGAAATCAAAGGTGTACAAATAAATCTAGTTGGTCTGGATAACCCTCTTCCCAACACTCTGAGGGTAAGGCACCTCAAGTTAGTGAATTCTATTGATAAGAGAGGATTTCCCTACTCAAATATCAAAGGTCTTGCATATACATACACCAAAAAGAGAGAGAGAATCACCATTTAAACCCAACCCAGCAGCAGCCAGCGCCCGCAGGAGGAAAGCAGTACTTACTCCCTTCTGAGCACAGGCTGTGCTCCCTCCGTGTTCTGCTCCCAACTTCCCACACTCCCTGGGTATCCCTAGCTGCCCTCCCTAGGGTTTGCCCAGCCCTGAAGAGCCTCCCCGACACCGACTTCCAGGCCAGAAGGAGCAGAGCCAGAAGCAAAAACCTAGCTACTTGGTCAAGAGAAAGGGTGTCTGCAAGCGGAGGCCACAAAGACCTCACACCCATCCCAACCCCTCCCTATCTTGTCCACGGGGAGAAAGAGGAAAATAAACTCACCTAGCCTCGGCACCTTGCCCCCACAGGGAGCCATAAAATCCAATGCATAGCCTGGCCTTTCGATTTTCAATCAATCAGCCAGAACAAAGAATAAACTAAACACCAGCTATGAAGCAGCATGATGTGAGGCGTGAAAGTGTGAAAAATAAAACGTGATCCCTGCCTTCAAAAAGGTTATAGTTTTGGCAGCAGAAAATACTAGCACCCAGAAGGCGGCGTGGATACTACTGACGCCCTCTCACTAATCCCAGAGCCACGCTTCCTGCAGGGAGTCAGGCCTTTGCTGGGTCCCCACTCATCCGTTCTTAGTCACCTGGGGGCATGGCCTTGGAGGCCCCCCCCCCCCCCCCCCCCCCCCCCGGGCTTGGGGAAAGGCAAGCCAGACAAGCAGTGTGCGTGGGTATGGGACCAGGCTACCTCTTGACTCCTCCGAACACAGCCCGGTGCTTTCAGGCCGGGACAATGTGGCCGGGATCAGAGGGGCAAGTGCAAGCAGGGTCTGAAATGGGTGCAGGGCTTGCTGATCACCCCTTGATCCCTCCGCTTCCCAGCTCCCCTCTTTGTGCTCCTGACTGGAGACCGGAGGCTGAAGTTCCCAAGCCACTTAGCCTGCCGTGAGGTCACTCGGTGGGGATTACCGAGTCACCTCTGGGCTGGGCAGGAAGGGAAGTGAGCAAACCAGTCTGAGAAAGATCCAGTCAGGGGACGCTCTTCTGGGCTCTGATGGGCCAACACCCATGCAGGGGTCCCGGGCCTGCGGACTGAAGGGCAGGCGGCCCCTCTTCTCACCGCTTCATACATACCTTAAGCGACTGAAATGGGGGTACAACAGAGGGAGGCAGGGCTGAAAGTCTAGCCTTGTGGCTGTGAGCCTGCCATTACTCATGCCATGCCTGTGCGCTCCGAGATGCTTTCCCATGTCCGTAATGCTTTTCCTATCATCCTACACACTCACCGTCACCTCTCCTCACCCCAGCACGCAGAAAAGATGTGCTTTTCATGTGCACTTGGGTTTTGTTTTACTATTAAACACAATGACCAACTCCTATTACTATAACATAGGCTGCGCTGGAAACTTGAAAAAGACTTGGCTTTGCTGGCTCCCAGGGAATCTGGGCACTGCTCCTCCAAAGCCTACGTTCTCCAGATGTCAGCGGAAAGTTATGAACAGCTCTCTCACCCGCAGTGAGTGAGGCAAGAAAGGCCACTCACGGTATTTCTCAGCCTCCACGAACAGAGTCACTGGGAGAGGAGCCCAGAGGGAGGAGGCACCGTCGGAGACAGGATCATAAACCCGGGCCACCTGGAGAGGTGGCCAGGGGGGCTTGGGACAGGAGTGGGGAACTAGGTGCACTAAGGACAAGGACAGGAGGAGAGAGTCTAGGAAGGGAGAGGAGAGGTGTGGCTCCGATACCGTTGGGAGTGGAAGTTTAACTACACTCAAGGATGGCTGAAGAGGGCAGCCCTCTTGGGTCCCCTTCCTCTTCGGGAGCTTTGTACTATCCCTTTACTATCGCTCAATAAACTTTGCTTTGTTGTTAAAAAAAAAAAAAAAGAAAAGAAAAGATAGCTGAAGAGGATCCAGAACTCCTCGTGGACATCGAGCTGAGCTTGAATGCCTGCTTTAAAAAATAATAATAAAATCAGCAAGATACCTGGGTACAGATCTCCGAGTAAGGGATGTGGAAAACTCTAAGGTAGCTCGCCAGTGTGCAACACTACAGGAATCAGACCGGGGCTTGAGGGCAAGATCTGGGAAGGCTAGAACCAGGAGGTCCTAAAGAGGTACAAAAATAATCAATGGGTTGGAAGATAATAGATCTATGAGCTCGTTCAGGGAACAGAGATCATTCAGGAAGGAGAGGTGGCAGGGAGTGGCAGAGCAAAGGATTCTAAACCAGGAGGGGTTTCAGCCCAAAGCCGGTGGTGAGAAACTCTGTCTTCTCTGGGGTGAAGAGGAAATGGGTTTAACCGGAAGCACAAGGGGTTTAAGGTAGGCCAAAGGAAGGATTTCCTGCTTCTGAGAGATGTCTTTAAAGGCAGAACACGTGTGGAGGAGGAAGAGGTTGAGCTAGCCAATTCTCAAGACCCGTCTGCCACCGAGAGGGTACAGGTTCCGCCACCACCCCAGCTCCAGCCCACCCCGTATGTTCAATGATCCGAATGAAAATGCCAAGCTGTGCCGTGTGCACATGGCGCAAACCCCAGAACCGCCGCCCTGCGTGCGCCCGTCGGGCAACATGGGCGCAGGCCTGCCCAACGCAGGGCAGGGAAAGGAGGAGGCCCTGAGGAAAGCGCACAGCACACGACCAGCCTCGGGGTCCTCCTCAGCAAAGCGCCATTTCTGGAAAGTATCCCAGCCCTCACCTCACACGTAAAAGCCGTGGGGAGTAGCACGAGCCTCTCGAGCAGAAGCTCCGAGGGTCATCCCGGGCCCTGCTGGGCGAGGAGAGGCTGTCCGAGCTGGTGGAGGAGCCAGGCCGAGGCGTGAGGCCCGGGCTCTGGGCCAGTTCTATCGCGGCCTAGTGAGTGGCTTCGGGCCCATCATCGCCCCTCCTCAGCCTCGACGGTCCTCGTCTGGGGAGAGGATAGGACTTCATGACTCTCTGGCCTCAAAGAAGATGCCCCATGAATACTGACTTCCCCCTTTTATGAAGCACATCAGGCTCAAAGGCCTGTACTTTCTTCTCTGATTGCTCAGATACTCTGGTCAAAAAGGAACAAGAGCCTCGCCCTCAAGTCAATTTTAGGGAAAGGGAGGCATTTCCTTAAAACACTTTTTAAGGGACACCTGGGTGGCTCAGTGGTTGAGCGTCTGTCTGCCTTTGGCTCAGGTCATAATCCTGGGGTCCTGGGATCGAGTCCCGCATCGGGCTCCCGACACAGAGCCTGCGTCTCCCTCTGCCTGTGTCTCTGTGTCTCTCTCTGTGTCCCCCATGACTAAATAAAATCTTTAAAAAACAAACACTTTTTAAAATTCGCTATCTTAACTTAAAAAGACAAAATCAGGCCCAGGTTTTCTCTATCCAGAGTCCCTCCAGCAAGGCTGGGCCTCAACTCCTCTTGCCTGGGTCCCTCCATCAACATCTGCTGAGCTCCCCCATTGCAGAAGGCACTGAGAGGAAGACACACAGGATCAGACCTCTAGATCCACATGGGAGTGTTGCAGCCCATCATGAAGTGAGTCCAAATGATTCTGTTACTACTTAGCACGGATAGAATTTATTTGCTTTGTAAATGTCTGTGTCAGAGTGGGCTGACGATCATGCCTGCAAAATGACATTTGGATTCACCTGAATTTCAATACGCTTACTCGAGTGGAGACTAGGAGGTGGGGCCAGCCAGAAACCGCACATGGGAGGGCATCGCACATGAGAATGTCAGTTTCTCACACACATAGACATGAGGGGACAAGGCGAGAAGCATCGCACTCAATCTGAGAATCACCACCCACCAGGGGTGGGTGAGAGACGACACATAAACCCATCAGAGAATGCTGAGGAAGATTTAAGAGCCCACTTATCATCACCGAGTTCCTCGGAAAGTCCATCCAGAAGCAGAATGCAGAAGGAAGCACCACGGGGCCTCCTGAGGCCCCAGCAAGGACTATTCAGGCTCCAGCCACGGGGGACAGACCATCGAATGCCACCGCTCCGTGGGCCGGAATGAAGATGCGGTGGTCCACGGGCTGCCTATCACTGGCCTTCCGCCATCCGGCCTGCGGCCTGCAGCCACGGTACCACCAAATCCGTCTCCCCACGACCCACCACAGAAGGAGGGTCCATTCTTTGGAAGAGCTATGGTACACATCTCTCACCCCTGGAGGGAAAAATGGACAGAAGTGGGACTTCTCCGTCCTGACAGTCAGGTAGGTAATACCAGGCCAAGAGGTTTCTTGTCTCCCAAGCATACCAAGGGCCACTTTCGAATACAGGCTCAAAAAAAAAAAAAAAATGTAGGTGTGAAAGTGGGGCAAGAAAGAGCCTAAGGACCATGGGAGTTTGGTATACGGGCATCAACATCTTTAAAGCATTTTGCAGCCTTTTTGATTCTATAACCTCCATCCTGAAAGACATAAAACACAAAACATTACACCTGTCAGGTGCTGTGCCCTGAACGATCTGCAGGCAGCTGAAAGTCAGTACATCAGACTTTTAACGACGTGAAAGTTAAAGATTAAAAACATGTTGGAACGCTTACTTTATGCGGTGCCAAAAATGTGCCTGTAACCTGTTAGGGGAGATGGGTGTGGAGCATCTCTCCTACCAGAAGGATGACGGCATTCACGCCGCAGAGCAAAGGCAAGGTCCCCGCCCGCCTGCTCGCGTCCCTTCCTGCCATCCTTCCTTCCTTCTGAGGGAAATTCCTCCTGAAATCTGACATGCTTTGCAACAGCAGTAGGTTAACCGCCCCAGAGAGTGAGGCTAGAACCACTGGAATCCTGGGCAGATTTCTGACGCCAATTCTGTTCCGACACACACGAGGTCAAAGCCACTGGTTTAGACATTCACGTGGGCATGGGAACGTGCTTATAAAGGCAAGGCCGCCAGGTCACATCCTGTATGACCCTGCATTACTCCAGTGACAACAAAAACCCACTGAAAGCAGAGACACTTTTGCAGGGCCTTCCCATTTGCCAATCTCTAACTTACGCATTCGTGGCAATGCTTCAGTTAACTCTCAGGCGACAGGGATTGTCAAAAGTTTGCATGTCCCTACACTGCCCTTTCTCTAGCAGCAAAATCATGTCACTGGTAAGCAATGTTTGTACCTCCTTCAATGTCCCGCGCTTAACTTTTCATTTATGGCTGTACGTACAAATGTGTATCTGACATGGCGTACTGCTTCTTTTTTCCAAACACTGAAAAAATTCAGAAAGCCAAAGATAACATAGTATACCTTGAACGGCACGTCCTATGGCTAGAAGCCAAAAAAAAAAAAAACCATGCAAAATTATTTATGCACGAGTATTAAAATTTTCCTCAAAAGTTCCCAGGCAAATGGGTGCCTCTTTAATTTTCACCCTTACAATAAACTCTTCTGCAGGTTTTGTTTATTTTGAGGAAACATTTCACTTTTTTTTTCAAGACATGAGGTGTGAATGATGCAAAACAGTATTTGGATATGTAAACTGAATTATTTGCATAATGTATTTCTAATCAGTGAGTATAAATTCTGGAGTCTGAGGAACTGAAATCAAGTGCCACAGATTTTTTTTTTTTTAAATCCAGATTATAAAAGCAAAGAGCATCGCCCTTCGGTGGAATGATGTTCACATTTGCATTCTGTTTATAAGGAGAAGTTATCCACATAGACTTTTCTGAAGAATTTTAAATAAGTGATGTTGATGAACACTGCTTTGCTCTCACTCAACAGTAGAGGCACAAAGGTCCCTAAATTCGCAGGCACAACCACACCAAGCACCAAGGAAAGCAAAGACCTTTGCCTCTAAAGAGAAGACCTTTCCCGCAGCCCCCACGTTGGCCTGCCGGCCGGACCTAGAGGAGTCAGAGATCTCAGGCAGGACAGGGAAGCAGCCAGACGTTCCGCCTCTACCACCCATCACATCAGCTTGGTCACCATGTTGTAACGAACCCGCATCGTCTACACCCTTCTGTTGGTTTCCATTGGTGTGTGGTGTTCATGCAAGCAAGTTCAGCCCCTCTGCAGAAAAACAGTGACATGGGTGTGCAAACAGCGGGAAGATCATTCCAGCTTTGGACACTCCCTTCTGTCAACAACAAAGCACAATAAAACCAAGTTGGAGGGGCAATTTGTCTGAACAAGCACGTTTTGGGGAAGGGATGGAATGCGGAGAAGGGAAAAATGGAGGTGTACCCAGTGGTCAGCCCCAGACAACGGCACCCCCCCATTCCTGCAACAGTGGCCTGAACTGCCCCAGAGTCACCTGCACGCCCAGCACCCCCATAGGTGCGGGGGTGAGCGCCTGTGCACATAGTTCCTCGAGGGTGCCAGGTCACCCCTCTACAACAGCTGGTCCCATTGTCTACTGCCGGCGAAGCCAAACCAGCCTAAAATTTAATTTAATCTGCTCTAAACCCAAGTGTCAGGCACTTCGATGGCAGCTCAAAGCGCCACTCTCAGATAACTGAGTGACACTTGCTAATAATAGCCTCTCGGTGAAGTGAGCGGGAGCGGACATTTTGTGAAACCAGAGGGACCTCTGCCTGGGAGCGACTCTGCGAAGCTGGTCCCAGCTGGGGCAGCCCAGGCAGCAGATGCACCAGAGACCAGGCCCGTCGCGCCTCTAAGGAGACCAGCTGCACCAGGCCCACCAGTGACCTCGCTCTCAAGCTGAGCAGCCACAGCCCTGGCTTTTGCGAAACAGAACAGATGCCCCTTCACAGCTCTGCCATCGATGCTCTGCTCCCTTCCAGGCTCCAGAGGCTGTGCCCCAGACCTCCCTCCACTGCGCTGTAGTCCCCTTCTTCCTTAAGGAATGGTCAGCTTCGCCTCAGGGAAACCATCGTTCTCCAAGAGCCAGAACTCATGGCCCCCGGAAGGCCCCAGAGCCTTCTCTCTTCCTCAGTCCCAGCAGGTGAATGGGCGCTTCCCAGCTGCTCTTGCCAACACCCACCACAAAGAAAACAGGCACCGGTGCTGGAACTCAGTTGAACTCCGCCTCCAACTCCTCTTCACATGCTGCAACAAATTTTGGCAGCTCTTTTCTTCCAGGAGAATGAAGCACAGTGCACAGTGAAGACTCTAAGAGGACCCCCCACCCCCCTTAAGAGTGAACTTTCCAGATATGAGACTTGAGTTCACAAGTACTTTCTTCCTCACAGGATACCTGCCCCCCTCACTACCTCTGAGCTGATTCCTTGGCGAAGAAACAACATCCCCTGCACAAGGCCACTTTGCTCTTGAGCAGTCAGGCAGCACCTTTATTTGGGGGAACATCTCGCACACATGCAGCCGTTCAGAGAATGGCATAAATCAACTCCCAAGTATGCATCGTCCAACTTCAACCACTAGCAGCTCACAGCCAAACTTGTTTTATCTATAACCCTATCGCCAACCCTGCCCACTGGATTATTTACATTAATTCCAGACATCCTAACATTTCATCACCAAATACTTCAGTACGTATTTTTAAAAGATAAAGCCTTTTTTGAAATCACTTTTTTAAACCATTATCACACCTAAAAAAATTAAAGTAACAATAATTCCTCATCATCAAATAGGGGAGTTACTTTAGACTCCGAAATACTTCTTTGTGCCTAGCTCCTGCTTTGGGGGATCCATTCTACCAAGGTTCAAGACTAAAGCTGCCAAGAAAAGCATTCAGAGAATCACACTCTCCCAAAAGGGCCATGGACCTTATTTAAAGCCACCTGGCACTTTAGCCCAAACTCCTTCTCCTTCTAGTCCCTCGCCCCAATGTGGGCCGAGTGCACCCTCTGGGAGTCCTCCGTGAGAGTCCTCACCCCTCTCCACATCCCCCTAATGCCCGAGTCTTCCTCATTCCCCACTCTGGGCCCATCACCGCTTTAGGCAAGCAGGTACACTCCCAGTGTTCAGAATCGGTATTTATTTGTCTTTGAAGAAAGTGTTCTCCTGGACAGTTCTGCACAGAATTCATTCACAGAGCATGTCTTGGATATACAGCTGACTAGATATGTCAGTTATGTTCCAAATGGGTTTTCACAGGTCAAGGTTCTGCAGGCAAGAGCAAATACTATTTTTAGACAGGATAAGGTCACAATGCTTTTAGAGACAGTGAGGTCTACAATAAAACCTATTGATCAGCCTCTGGAACTAGTGCTCCAGAGAGACACGGAGATTGAAACAAAAATTGCCTGGCCGTTTTCTCTGTAGACTCGGTGGGTAAAAGCTTGTTGGACTTAATATCTTTCAGGATATAAAATAAGTAAGAAGTAACTGCGCACAGATTACTGAAGTCCATTTAACCAGATGCAGAGGCAGGTCCGGAAACACTCTCATGGCAGAAATCTGCAGAAGGGGACCTCGTGGCAACAAGTGCTACGGCCACCAAGAGAAGAGACCAGCCTCCTCAACTCCGTGAAGGTAAAGGGTACAGGCTACCATCCAGGAGTTCAGCTTGAAACTCTTGTCCCTACATCGGAAACTGTGTCCCTCAATCCAGGGCTATGTGAACAACAGACCCTCAGAGACAAACAGCATGAATCTGGGATTATGAAAACAAACAGCATAAGTTTAGGATTTGCCTAAGTTGAAGTTTGATGAAAACAGGTGTTCATATGAATGACTTTCTAAAACTTTTATATTAGCTTAATGATAAATCTGAAGGTCTTCCCACTGTCTCTCAATCTCTCTCTACCTATAGTGTAGATGCATATACACACATGTATAAACATATACACACACACACAGAGGCTAAATATATACACACTGTATACATGTACACACACTATACATGTGTGTCCGCATATATGTGTTTATGTGTAGTACATACATGTAAGCTTGTGTGTTACATCTTATGATGATAGTTTTAGTGTATTTGGAGGGTTTTTTTCTGTCCAAAAGAGATAAGTCTTTTAGGTATACCACCCAAGACTCCAGTAAGAAAAATCATTCATTGCCATTGAAACTGGAGAGACAGATTTAGAAATCATACAAACACACAGGAGCCCAAGCACATGAATCATGAAGGCACAGAAAGCCACCGGAAAGTTATTTAACTAGCCTGAAGATTCATGAATTTACCAAGGTATTAGCAACAAACCCTAAATAATTCATTTGAGTCAAATAGGAGCTTTAAGTAAAGACATTAACGTAATGGACTATCACATCTTAAACTTCAGCCGGGGATCTAAAACTTTGAAGTCATTACATCCCCACAACTACCTCTCCATTATCAGCAGTGCTTGATTGTTTTGGAGACGCGGGACCACAGGACCTAGTGTGAAAACCTGTAGGGTATCTTCATTTATCATCTGCTCCCGTCTCACAGCCCAGCTCGCAAACAAAATATGCCATGGTAAACATAATCCATATATCACATTGTGACACAGCTGACCCCATTAGTGAGCCACGACTGTCCTAGCGGTAGCATCCTATCACACATTAACAATACAACGCTGATACATTTGCACAATACAATGCAGGGTGGGGGGAGAAGAGAGACTATCGGGCTATGAAATCCTCAACTTCATATCTGAATTCATATTTTGTCGCCTATCTCTTTGGCATGAATGCTATCGTGCTTTTTGCTCAAGTAATAACCGAAGGGGAAAGTAGTGCCTCTGGGTGGCTGCCATTCATTCAGTCGGCCCATTATCTTCCTTTGGGTTGAGTCAGGGCTCAACTTTTTCCTTTTCCCTGTTTGTTTTTTTAGCATTTTGTTTTGTTCTGTTTTCCTGCCAGAGACAGAAGAGTATGCAAAATTTGAAAGAGCTGATTATCAGTGCCCTAATAGAGCACTCCTAATAAAAATCCCCAAAACATTATAAATTAAAGAGGCAGTAATTTAAATAAATTGCTTCTTTATGGAAGCTATAGAGCTCAAGAGGGCCTGTGCCCTATGAGGAACACGTATCCCACAACTGGTTCATTTCCCCCTTACTCTTAGCACATGGGATAATAAAAGAAAGTTTTAAATAATCATTATCCAAAGGGTAACTTTGAGTGTTGTTTATCGGCATGCTTCTGAAAACATCATTTTATATCTAATTTCATGCCATGCATAAGTGGTATTTGCTGGACAGTGTAGAAAACAGAAACATCCGTGCTAAAAGTCAATGGTAAACACCAAGTTTAGAAAATGGATTGCAAAGATCACATGTCCCAGAACAGGCCATATGCTTTTACCTACATGATGAATAAAAAAAGAACATTTTCCCTCAATTTATGCTGTCTTCAACACTAACAGAGGGAGAGTTCTTCTAAACATGTTGCATCGGATGCCTTTAACAAGCAAGAATTTGTAACTCCAAGAACTCAGCATATGTAGGCTATGTCCATACAGAGAAACCAGCTTTTGGGGGAGGAAGAAGGAAAATATCACTGAATTCAGTCAGTTAATTGAATTTAAAATACCTGGTTGTTTAAATTCAACTGATTTCTTTGTCAAACGTATTTCTATTTTGACATAGCTACAGTTGCCCAAAAAAGCAAGCTTGGAGAAAATACACATTACACTCTTTAGAGTTTATATTAAAAAAAAAAAAAAAAAAAAAAAAAAAAAAAAAAAACAGCTTGCAACAATTAAAAGACGGAGAAATCTTTTAAGGCTGGAAACTTCTGTGAATTATCACCATTCCATTATACCATGCTTCAATTTTGCTTCCAGCAATTTGAAAGTTGCTCGTAAGCTTTCCGTGGAGGGATCATGAGCCCAAGCCTTAATCTCCACCATGGCTCCTACCTTCCAGGCAAAAAAAGAAAATATTCTGCTCTCTCTGCAGGCGAGCCCCATTCAGCAACTAGATTCCAAAAAGAGCAGAAAGGAGAGGAGGCAGGGAATCTGCTTACGGTGTTCAGAGTATGCTAGGACAGGACAGGGGCTTAGAGACTCCCCAGCTCCCAACTACCCATTCTACAGACAAGGAAACTAAAATGCAGGGAACCCCGTGAAGGGTGAAGGGAACCCAGAGTCTCACTGCTCAGAGTTAGAACCCCAGCATACCGGTTCCCAGACCAGGGTCTTCCTGCTCTCATTAAAACTCAAAATTTGGGGTTCTAGAAAACCCCAAAAGACCTCAATCCCTACCCCGCCCCCAACCCGTTTTGATCATTTTTCCACTGCCTTCGTGGAGGAGGAAGCGTCTAGTTTTATTGGGCCTTCACAGATTTTTTTTTTTAAAGATTTTATTTATTTATTGTTGAGAGACACAGAGAGAGGCAGAGACACAGGCAGAGGGAGAAGCAGGCTCCTCGCAGGGAGCCTGACATGGGACTCGATCCCAGAACCCTGGGATCGCCACCTGAGCTGAAAGCAGACACTCAACCGCTGAGCCACCCAGGCGTCCCGGGCCTTTACAACTTTTTATTTTCTCTTTTTGTTTTACTTTATTGTTTGGCAATCAAAAATAGTTTATCATAATTCTCTCAAGTGGATTGTCTTCCTATTACAGGCTGATAACGTTATCTCCTGGCCGAAAATGGCAACAGGGCTGGAAATAAGGAGGACTTGTTTTTTGTTTTTTTTTAAACATTAGGTTTTTTTCTATACTGATGATTTCATATTCTAGGTACAAAACAGGTAGAGTTTCTCTCACCCTTAACTTCTGCAAGATCTAGATGGACTCAAATTCAGAATCTGGTGAAATGCCCGTATTTTAGGATAATGTATTCTAGCAGAAAGCTCTGGATTGGCTCTATTTTGCTTTTTGTTCCCCAAAAGATTTTTAAATAGTTTTCATTTTTAAAAAGATTTCAACTTTGGATTGTGCCGATGCCAAAGTCTCTATACATCTAATCAATCAATAAATAAGACAAACAAAGCAGCATATGTTTATCCTTTACATTTGGGAAGTGTACATTAATTACTGCAGATTGTCTCCTATGCATCTCCCCCCCGTCGCAGACAGCAGTGCTCAAAAGGGTCCGCAAAATAAAAATGTATGGGGTAATTAAATGGATATTTATAATTAGAACTTAATAATTTGCATCAGGGACAAATGAGCTCTGATTTTAATCTGCAGCGCATTTAGATTAGCCCGAAGATAGTGTAATTTGATGGTTTATAGGCCTCCTCTCGGATTATGAAATAATACCAAGCCTTCCAAGACAGCGCGTCTGTGTCAGGAGTGTGTTAAAGAAGAAGATGCAATGAAAATGTTTGACAACGTGAAAGCAGCCATAAATTACATGACAACTGTGTAAAAGTCATGATGAAACAAATAAAGGGCTGACCTATAATGCGTCTGATTCATTGTGACACACACAACTCCCTGCACTAATCTCTGCCCAGCCAACGCATTCTTAAGCGGGGAACTACTTAGCACTGGGAACGTTGTAAATTATCACTAGTCAACAGCATTGATTTTTAGTCGACATTTCAATCAGGCTGAAGTAGAAATACTACCCAGCTCATCCAACAGCCTCTTAACCAGTCCGCTGCCCCTCTGCGGTCTCCTCAGTTATGGCTTTGTTAAATTTCCATTGCTCTCACCATTCAATATTTATTATAGCGTGGCCACATCCAGGCACTTGGCCTGAAGGGTCACCGGCCTGCCTCTTGGGACATTAAATTCGTGCTTACCTTAATGAAGGCAGAGCCAAAAAAGAAAAAGAAACAAAAGGCCACCATTGGAGAGCTGGCCTGATTTTCAAGAGAATGGGGAGAAGACCAGAGGGGGAAAAGAGGGCCTCTGAAGCAATGGTATTCCTTTTATCATTTCTCATTTCTGCTTTTCAGTCTAGGAATAAAATTCAGAGCTTCTCTCCCGGGGTGATGGGGGGAAATACTGCTGCAGTCCTGAACTGGGGGCAGGTAGAGACAACGTGGCGAACTGGAGGAAGAGGCAAGGGGAAAAGAAGCCAAGGATCCAGTCCCAGGGCTGCGTGAAAAGTGAAGGGTAAGGCTTGGAGTTCTCTACCCACATGTATTCTCAGCAGCCACCTCCATCCCCACCCCCAACTCAGGAGACCTCCCGGATCCATGCCCATGACAACCCCTTGGTGGTGGATCTGATCTGAACAATCTCCCTTGGGTCAAATAGAAGAGCGTACTGAGTGAGGAGAACTCCCAGGCAACCCTTGTCACTGCTGAAGCCAACTCTTCAGGTCCCCCACAGAACCTCTGCACCTCCTAACTGCCCAGTGGACTCTGAAGTGACATAAATGGCGGCCAACGGTGGCCCAGCCAATTCAGAAGGATGGGTAATAGAAGGAAAACCCTGACATTTGGTTTTGGAATACATTATGTAATCCCTCCGTAGTGAACCTCAGGTCTTGCTTCAGCAAATATTAATGGTGTCAGAGCAGCCTGCAGAGTGACTAGGGGAGGCCACCATGCACTTGAAAACTTGCCTCGGGGAAAGCCACATGTGGATCATATGGAGTTGTTGACTCTAGTTTCCATTCAAAAATTTTCTCAGGTCTCTTAGCGTGCTTTCTGGACTTGCCTTACCACAGCACTTGTTCAGCCAATAATGAAAACCTCCTAGAAGCAGATTATTACCCCTCCAGTATTCCCTATACACACATATGCATGCACACACACACACTCTCCTGCTCAGAGTATAATTCTGATTCTCACCCCCCCCCCTTAAAGGCGTGGTCAGTGAAGTGAGTGCCAGAGAGACAACTGAACAGGAACGCTGAAAGCCAGGGCTCACCAGCCCTTCAAAGCCCTAGCTTGGTTTCTTGGTCAGCCTACTGCTATCTCCTAACCAAGTCACACACAAATAGTGAAACCTCCTTCCTGCTCTTCCCAGGACCCTCACCCCATTCCTGCCTTACTCTGGACAGATGGAGAAGGGACTACTTGCAAAGCAGAATTCCTCACATTGCAACTCTTTCCAACAGCTCCAAGGCTCCGCCAATATGCCCAGGACAGCCGCCCAGGAACTGGATGAGAACATTCTTCTCTTTCCCAGAAGACTAAAAAACTTGACCACAGAACCCACAGGAGGGCCAGCCATCCAGCACCAGAGCTTCCCACCCAATGGGTGCCCAACGCCACTGCAGAAAGCTGCAAACACTTTCAGGAGGTGACAGAGGATAGTGGCTGGAAGCCACAGGATTAAACCCCTAATAATGGTGAACCCTCGGGGAAGCTCTTTTAACCTTTGGTGAACCCCGATTTCCTCCTCTACCAAATGGAGCTAATAGAACCTCCTTTCTGAGGCTGCTGTGGAATGGAGAGACAATGCATCAGATACACAGTATAGCAAAGGTAACTCTCAGGGTGCCTGCGTGGCAGGTAACTTCTGTGCTTTCTCTCACTTACTCCTTGCATCCACTCTATAAGGGAGGTGCTTTGGGTTGTCGGCATCGCACAGAGGTTAAACGCTTTGCCCAAACTCTCCAGACCAGTCAGTGGTGAAGCAGGAATCTGAACCCACAGTGACCATGCCACACACCCAGGCCTAACTTCTGCTGGCCTCTCTCCCTACAGGCTTATGCTGCATCACCAACCACTGAGGGAGCTGCTAATGGGGAGAAGTCCCTCCAATCACTCACCTCACCAGATCTGCAAGGGCTCCTCAACTGTTCCCACCCAATGGCCCCTTTCCCACAGGCTCCAGCAGGAACCCACTCTGAGGCAGGAGGAGGCTCCGAGCCCATTAGAAGCCTCCCTACCCTGCTCACCTCTCATTCCCACCTCCTACTCCCACACCGTGAGGAACTATGTTGAGACCCCAGTTCTGATAGGAGAGGAGAGTGCTAAGCCATGAGTCGGAATCATAACAATAACTGGCTTTTCTCTAGTGCTTACCATGTACCAGGCAAGCAGGGGTTTTCACGCAATGCTAATGATGCCCCCCATGGGGAGGGGTCCTGCAACTCCCCCCATGTTAGAGGAAGAAATGGAAATTCAGAGAGATGAAGAAATCTCCCCAAGCTCACACAACTAGAAATGGCAGCACTTCCTCACCATTTTATCTCAGAGGCTGAAAAAAGGGGGAGAAAAAGAAATGAAAGGAGATAAACATATTTTGAAGGGCTCATTTCCTTTCCCCTCTTTCAGCCCCTCTTCCCCGTGTTACGAGGCAGGTTACAAAGGCACACAGGTGGGAGTGAAAACAGCATCTAAGGGCTTGGCCGAGTGTTTTGGGTTATCTGTGGGATGAGCCCAGGGGCCTCCAAATTTTCCCAGTTTCCATTTGCTACTAGATAAGTAGGAGAAAAAGTCCACCTTCCCGCTGAGGCTTGACTTCAGCCTGGGGAAGTAAACATGATTTTATCCTGTTTTTTATGGCTGCTCACAATGGTGCCTTTTCAAGTCTATGATGGGGGGAAAAAACATCCTTTATTGTGTGAACTGCATTTCGGACGGGCCCCCAAACCACGTGGAGGCCCAGTGTCCCCTAGGTAGAATGCTGTGAACCCAGCTTTAGCGCCAGCAGCTCCTCTGGTGGGAACCAGAACATGCCTCCCGCCAGTAAGTAACAGAGAAATTCAATTACCTCGCCACTTGTGGCAGGAGGGCAAAGACTGCACATTAAAAGAGCTAAAAAATGTCAGGAAGTTATTGGGCTGATGACTCTTGCTTGCCAACACTCATAAGTGAATGCATAATGTCATAATAAACTAAAAAACACAGAAACAGACCAAAGAAGATAAGATAATTGAGAATCAAACAAGCCCGGACACATGGGTTTGCCATCAGCCCTGCACGGGAAATGCTGAGCCTCCCATGGGGGCGCTTTCTCCCCATCCCTGGCCTTTGCTGGGCCTCGCTTGCTCCCATCCTTCCCAGCCAGCAGCAGCAGCCTAGTTCGCAGGTCTTTCCCAACAAGGAGTTGAACTTCGGCCATTAAAAAAAAAAAAAAAAATTAAATTCGTGCTCACCGATTTCCTACCTGCACGCAGACCCACACGCCCCGCCCTGGCTGTACACGCGGCCGCCGCTGCACACGTGCTCACACGCGCTGGTCTCCCAAGCACCCCCAAACCCTTCCCATCCCGGGCCCTCGGGTTACTGGCGTTATCACAACTCTTTTTTTTTTTTCCCCAATGGCAAGCCAGGAAAGATGATAGAACCTGTGTGTGTAGCCAAAAGACTGGCCTCAACTGGTTCAGAGGGGAAAAAATTGAGCTGTGTGTGTGTCTCTTTTTTTTTTTTTCTTGCCTTTAGCCAAAGACCTGGGAGCATTTGATGTACAGTCAGCAGGTATTTTTTTTTTTAAGAAAGAAAGAAAGAAGGAAAGAGAGAAAGAAGGAAAGAAAGAAAGAAAGAAAGAAAGAAAGAAAGAAAGAAAGAGGAAGAAAAGGAAAAAAAACAAAAACACTGAAAAGGCTTGGCTGCACTGGGGCCCTGACATGCTCTCATCTAAAGCTTGGCCCTCGGCCAAGTTCATCTGTTAATGGACAGCCACAACCAAGGCCTGCACCTCCCCCACCTCCGACTCCTCTCTCTTCTCCTACCTCTTTCGAGCTCCTAAAAACTAGACATCGATTATGTCTGTGCTTTTCCCTTTCTATTCAAGATAAACAAAGTGCTTCAAGTTCAGGGCACACCCTGGGACCCTTGACAAAACAATCTATCATTCTGTCTGCTAAACCAGTCTGGCTACACCGCGGCCGCGAGAGCAACGCTCCCAATGTACAATTTTCCCTTTGTGCTTCTTCCCTCTTGCCACTAACCTCTTTTCTTTACCACCTTCTCCGGAGCAGATGGACTTGACCACTTTGCTTAAGCCCCTCCTGGTAACCTCAGAAATTAAAGAAAGGATGGGAGCTCCTGGTGGCCCCTCCTCCTGCCTGGGTTCTCCTCCTTCCCCTGTGTGGCCCCCCCCCCCAGTCCCTCGGATGCATACCCGGTTCCCGTTAGACCCACATAATCCTTTCAACCCTCTCGCCACACAGACACCCAGAAAATAAATTGAATGCAAGGACGGTCCCTTCTTTTGCTCCCTGCAAGATTATTTTAAGTGAGTTTTGTTTTAAATCATATCCATTAATTCAGCCTGACTTGCAATTAAATGCAAATACACTTTTTACAACCAGTACGGAATGTATTAATTATAACTACAAATGGTCAAATGAGAGCACAGTCCCTCCTAAAAATATTAATAAAATACATAATAAATAATATTAATGAAACAAAAATAGATTCATAAGCCTTGGCCAAGGCTTTTATTATTTCACGCAAGGGGAAATCCAGCCAGTGAAACTTGCTGCACATACTTTGGCGGGACTCTGGCCAACCACCACCAGTGAACTCCAGAGAGTGCATTTGGAGGGGGGCAGGGAGGCAGTGCTCTGGTGTTAGGGGTTCTGTGCACACCACCCCCCCCCTTGGGAGGCTGAGTGATGGCCACAGAGCACAAGGCAGAGCCCATAACGCCTCACACAGCTTTCCCATGTGGTCTGGGAAAGTAACCCACAGGCAGCTTCCCCTTGCTAAGGCAGCCTGGCTCTTATTTCAGTGCCCACCCCTCCCCTCCAATGAATCTCCTAGACCCGAGGGAAATGAGCCCAGCTAAAAGAAGGGCTCAGGAGTCTCACCCCAACAGCACCATTTACTGCTCGAGCGCCAGGAGCCACCTTTCCTCCCGCCACACCACCAGGCCCCTGTTAACCTGTCTCCACATCACACAGCCCCTGCCGCACCCCCCACCCCCGGCTCCCCCACTCCCTGCCCCCGCCTCTCCCCCCCAAATCCAACACACCCACCGCACAATCGAATCTAATTAAGATCAGGAAGAAATTTGCATTTTCTTTTCACTGTACCCCCAGTAATCACAGAAGTTCTTCAAATTTTGAGAATTTTGTTCCTCTGCTAATTATTTCCCTCATTTTGCATTTCAAGGCACAAAGACAGTCTATCTCACTGGTGGTCTATTAATAGTTTGAAGTTTTGAGCATCAGAAGGTGGGGTGGGGTTTTTTTTTTTTTTTTTCCTTTTTAAAACTGTCATTTCCAGTTTTGTAAAAAGGTTTTTTTGGTTTTTTTTTTTTTTTTTTTTTTTTTTTTTGTGGTTGTTGTTGTTGTTAGTGGTGGTGAATTTAAGGTTTTTTCCAAAAGATAACTTGGCTGTGCCATTCTGTATATTATAATTTGATCTCCCCCTACTTAACTGATTTACGGAACCTTGGTATGTGTATGGAGGAAGAAGGAAGGAAGGAAGGAAGGGAGGAAGGAAGGAAGGAAGGAAGGAAGGAAGGAAGGAAGGAAGGAAGGAAGGAAATTAAGAAAGAATAAAAGAAAGAGAAAGAGAGAAAGAGGGAGAGAGAAAGAGAAAAAAAGAAAGAAGAAAGAAAGAAAGAAAGAAAGAAAGAAAGAAAGAAAGAAAGAAAGAAAGAAGAAAGAAAAAAAGAAAGAAAGGAAATTCCTTGGCATAAGTACATGTTTGCTGATCAAATTTCAGATCATGTGTTGTTCATTATTATGACTTTACTTGAAAAACAGTTTGCCACAGTGAGATGGATTCACTTTATATGTTTTCTACCCCTCTACTCCCTTTAAGTACTTTGAAAAACAGTACAATTTTTTTAAGGTACATTTAAAGCATGAACTGGTTTGGATTAAAACAATGTTTCAACGTCCGTAAATTCCCCCCCCCCCGCAAAATACATTTTTAAAAGCCTTATGCAAAGCCACACATGATTTTGAGGGACCTAATGAGATTGTCCCACCAACAAAATTTAATGGTGATTTAAGAAATTCTGATACTTTTCATTTACTTCCTGTAGAATTATTTGTGTACTTGACATTTATACAGTTTCTCCATTATATAACAATGCACTCTGGGTACACTAGATTATGCCAATCTATTAGAATGAAATTTGTACTCCATATAAGCAGAAGTTTCCAGTCGGTTTTGACTTACCATTATGTTTCAATGTAAAGTGTTATTATAGCTGAGTATAAAGCACTGCTACTCCGCGCTCGCGGTTTTTAACTCTAATACTGTAATCTTTCTGGCTGCTTCTAGGGCTGTGTCAGTGTTTACATTTCTGGAAGTTAAATAAACCGACATGGCAAAACTCCTGGATAGACTGAATAATAAGGCTTGTGATGACTACATTGTTTACTTTTTACCTTGTTAGGATCCCTTTCTTGTAAAGTTTGGGGGAGAGACAGAGAAAGGAGGAATGAAGGAGGGGGAGAGGATGGAAAGAGAGAGATTTACACACTGGCTTCCATATGTCACAAAGACCTTCTTACCCACAAGCAACGTGATTGAAGCAGAGTGCATGGAGTTAGTTTTCGCCTGTTTCATTTGTGTTGTGTTTTCTTAAGTAGCAGGTCATCTGAACACCCCCCTTCTCCCCTGCCCTCCCCCCAGTAAAAAGTATGAACATTTTTTTGCCCATTTTCAAATAGCAAATTATCCATTAGATTTCATCATATCTTAGTAAAGCAATTACATCAAGAAAATGATAGTGCGTGTGGAATCAATTATGCATGCAGTTGGCCGGAGACCAAAGGCTGTGAAGTCGGAGAGGGCAAAATCGCTCGACACACACAAATAAAAAGCCCCTGGATCTCACAGATGGACCCCATCAGTTCATCTTACTGCCTAAAAAGTTCATGCACTTAATAATTTATTTGTGTTCTGGATACTGTTTCCCAGCTGAATATTAACAACTTTGAACTGAAGCATGCTTTTAGCATGGTATGGATGGAAGTCACGGTAGGGCAGTGCTAGGGTCCCTCGGAGGTTAAAATTGTAGTTCTGTCTCTTACACACTGTTCATTTTCCATCACAATTTATTTTCTTTCATTAAACATTCCTTTTAATCAGAATATCAGTTTCCGTGTTCTGATTCTGCTTGTGAACCAGTGATAAACTCATAGACCAAAGATGAGCATCAATAATACAGCACAGGCTATTCAACAAGCAAGGGCAAATACCAAAATCACAGGCTCTCAAAAATTGGAAACCGTTAGTTAGCACCTTGTTTTCACAACCAGGGCACTTGTGTACCTTGAAGGAGGCAACCCAGAGCCCAGGGACCATGATTTACTTTCGTGACCAGGGGAGGACACAGACAGAGCAGCTGAGAGCAGAAACTGGACTAGGCCACCGGAAGACTTACTTGAACTCCAAAGTAAATAAGTCAGCCAAGCCCAAGCCCAAGCCGTGCAGGTGCTAGCCACATATTCAAGGAAGAAACCCAAAGCATTGTTGCAAAGCTCTGTCTGTACTTTGTAGCCTTCTCCCTTCCAGAGGAGAAGCCTGATGTCTTAATAAGCTGGAAAATTCAAGTCCCTCTGACATCAAACTGCTTAACAATGAAACTGCCCGACAACTTTCGTGGGGGAACAGGGTCGGGCAGTACGTATTTCTGCACAGATCTGGATGTGCCTCAATCATACACTTAAATTTTACAGTCTTCTCCCCAAATGAGAACGACTTCCAGCCAACACTTCCACAAACTGTACTTAACGTTAAAAGAAAACGGATAAAACATATGTAATTACTCAAGGTTAGACTTCTAATTCCTCAATTCACTAAAGGAAACTTGGCAAGAAGATGCCTCATTTTGCTCCTTTCTACTGGGGCATCCGAGGAGGAGAGCCACTGAGGCAGCTAATACACAAAACATGATCAAAAGTGATTAACAACAGCTTCATATGCAAATTGCATTAATGAAGGAGTGCAAAGTCATCATGTAAATTAAATATGTCAAATCTCTTGGTGAACTTTCAATCTTGAGAAGAAAAAACACTGCTTTAATTTTTTTACATCATCAATTTTGCAAGATTGAAAATCTAAGAATCTTGGTGCTATAAACAATTTTCACCTTTTTTTTCTCCTTCAGCAGGCTGACAGGCCAGCCTGATGTGCACCGAATGTACATGTTAATAGGCCAATCAAAAATGCAAAACAATTCGCAATTACTGGAAGGACCTAATGGTCATTAGAATTTACAACTAGGTAATGAACTGAAGTCTGCCCACACCATGCATATTCATAAAGCAATTTAGCCTTTGAAGATTAAAGAAGTGCTTAAAATTCAAATGAGCTTTAGCAAATTATCAGTAAGATTCATCCAAAAAGCAAAGGGTTTTTCTTCCTATGATTTCCTCATTTTTTTAATGCAAAATTGTTATATCTTCCAGACTGAGCTTAAACTAAACATTGAGCTTCTAGTGAAGCCAAAGGGGCTAAGACACAAACAGAGGCTGCAAACATCGTTACGGACTTTGTTCATAAAACTAAGCCCTTAAGAGCCAAACCTATCTCTAAACATGGTAATTTATCAAAAACAGCCCAGAGTTGCTCATAGGCAATATACTGCACAGGCCTCCAACAAAACAGATTAACACGAGTCCCACCACCCTCCCAAAAAGCCTTTTTCCCCTCAAGTTGAGTCTCCTGTGTAAACATCCACTGGGGTATAAAAACAGCTTTTTCATCGCCTTGGAGTGGCATTCGTTTTAGAAGTTTCTGCTTCCAAAAGGAAAAGAACAAGAAAGGAGAGGATACAAGGCAGAGGAGCGAGATCTGGTTTACTTCTGAGGGGTGAAAACCCTGTCGTTGGGCTTTTATTTTCCTGAGCCCCCCCCCCCAACCCCCATTTTGCAGTGGCAGCATTTAATTCAAGAGGAACAGGTCATGCAGACACTGGCTGACATTCAGAAAGTTGTGGTGTCCACCACTCCCCCACCCCCAACCCCCAGTCATTACATTGTGGGAATTTGAATTTTCAGGCTTCCCAATGACAAGTATGGAGAAGTATCTATCTCACACCTTGAGTGCTAACTCACACCTTACTAACCTCATGATATTTAAGAAATTCTAGTGATAGAATTCCCAGTGAATGCCTCCTCTTCCCCCATCCGATACACCCAACCCAGATGAAAGCACACGCTCCGTCCTCTCTCAGCCAGCCTACAAGGCAGACTGAGAATCACAGCTCTGAAAGGACCACGTGCCTGTGCTTGGTGCTCAGCTTCTGGACCCAAAAGACTCTCTGCTTTGGTGATTGTGTTGAACCCCCACCCAAAATATTCCAGTAACTTCTCTCTGCCGCTGCTGCCCCACGGCCACCCCCCAACCTCAGGCGTTTGCCTAGAATGGATCTTCCTACCTGAAATGCAGGTATACCGAGGAAGTGGGAAAGAGAAGAGAGATGCGGGGTGGGGACCCCAGGTACCATCCCTGGTTCCTACGCTCTCCTATCCGTGGGCCCTGCTCAGAAATGTGGCACATTTTAACATTTATCAGAAAGAATAGGATGCAGAGCTGCATGTAACTCCCATTCACAACCATCTGTATGAGCCACAAGTCCACAGTCCTGACCAATTCCGTTTGACACTAATGTTACTCTACATGAGTAGAGTTCAATGAGGGTTGATATGGGATGTGACAGAGTAAATCAGAATTAGATTAAAAACAAAAGTTTAGAAACTGATGCTACACTGCAGAGCAAATGGGACCTGAAGGCCAAATTTCCCCTAACTGCCTTCAAGTCATTTTCCCTATTAGAGCGTTTGCCTGCCACCCTCTTGCTGGCAGTGCCGCAATCACATCAGAAGGGAGGGTGGAAGGCATACAGGAAGGCTTGAGATGTTCCTCTTTACGTACAATACCTATATATTTAATATATAGCAATTAACTTCTGGTCTGGAGTCTGCAGGCAGCAAGCTGTCCCAAGCAGATAGGGGGGAGAAGGGGCCCAGAGCTGGGACAAGCACAAAAGACAGGTCCAACAACAATGCCTGCTGTCAGCAGCTGAATTATTTTTATACAGGAATTTTTATCTCTATTGTACAAACAAGTACGTGTCTGTGCAGACTTGTTAAGCAATCCACTTGTATGTAGAATAAGATTTTTTTTTCTTTCTTGCTACCAGTCACACAGCTCCAAGATCAGAAGAAATACATAGTCTTTGAAGCTGCTCAAATGTTTTAGTTAAAAGGACAGCAGTTGTTTTCAAAGATCCAAGAGTATCTTTATCAGAATTAAATTTTTCCTTATTGATTTTTTCCCCTTAACATAACAAAAACATAACATGAGAAGGTTACGATTTATTATTAAAAATTTTCGCAGCCTTTAAATCATTCTTCAGTAGCCAATGTTCACTTTTAAATGTAAAAGAATAGTTGTGTTTTGGTGTGTGTGTGTGTGTGTGTGTGTGTGTGTGTGTTAAGCTTAGGATAGGATGGAGTAGGAGAGAGAAACTCATGAGATTTAAAATTTAACATTGGTTAATGTATTGTTTTAACTGTGAACTCGAAGACTTGTGGAGGAGGAGGGGGCTAAAAGGAGCAGTAAATGGTTCATTGTGAGCTGCCCCCTAAATGTAAATAAATCATGAAATCATGGTATCCCCTGAGTCAGTAAAGGGAAATGCTTCGGAGTTTTGTTTTGGTGGGGTTTGATTTTTTTTTTTTTTTTTGGCCCAAAGAGAAACTCCATATTTAAAACGTAAAAGATCAAACATGGCATGTAGGGCCTTGTGCTCCAACTAAGGTAAGAATCCAAGCTACACCTTATTTCTCTAAAAATTAACAGATGTGGGGGTTTTTTTGCAGCTTTTTTTATGCATCATTACATATCAAGAAAACGAACAACTGATGAATATGAATTTAAATGCCTTGATGCTTAGCATGAGGCCTCCTTGTGCTTTTTAGAAAATTCAAAAAGAAAACCGAAACCAGAGGGCGGGGGACACAACAGCACCTGTGTTCTTTTTGAAAGCACCTTCGCAGGCTTCACAATAATTCCATTCTTCATTTTAATGGGAGTTTTTAATCAGGGGACTCACCTGTATCTAAACCTAAGATCAAATTGTAGGTGTAATTGTTCATCGCCAATGCTAACAGGAGTGAAGATACAAACAGAAACTCATTGTGAGTGACCAAAGGTCCCCAGGTATCCCCTTCATCAACATGCCTGCTTTGGGGTGCCCCTGGGAATTCCCTGGCGGGGCCAATTCAATTCTGCATAACACGCTGCCAGCCCTATCTGGAAAAGGGTGTGCTGGGCGCCTTCTCACCTCTTTTACAGGAAGTTTAAATCTGATCATCTCACCTTTAGTGGATATAATTTGTTGTTTAGCACTCTACGAACTTGGTATTTTATCTGTCTGGAGAGATCAAAAAGAAAAACGGCAGGCAGAAGAAGGAGCAAGTTGCAGCCCAGTCCAGCCTGCGTGCAGGGCGCGTTGCCTCCGAGCAGCCACCTGGCCAGGTAAACCTTCCAGGGGCATTGCATCAGATCCGCTCACATCAGTCTCCAGGGTGAACCAAGAGATGAAACACTCCGGTTCCCTGTCTGCAAACTTCTCATTTGCCAGTTCTTGGCAGCTTATTTTTCCAAGTGTTTTGTTTCAGGAAACGTGCGTATTTTCTTTTGTACGTTTTGTGGATTTACCACAACTGGTTCTGACAGCTGTTGATTCTGTTAAATGAACACATTATGAAGATCCTCTTTAAAATCTCAAGCAACGGTGGACTCAAAAATAATGGCAAAATGCTTTTAATGGAGTTCCAGTCGAGAGTTGGTTAAAAAAAAAAAAAAAGTATACATTGAAGGTACAGAAGTCTTTTAAGTCAGCACTAGATCTAAACCGAGTGTCTGTGTGTGTGCGCGCGTATATGTGTGTGTGTGCGCGCGCGCGTGTGTGTTTAATGGGGAAAGAGGGGTGTTGCAAATCACCACAAATATTTACACTGTATTCCCTTTGTTCAAATCACATACTTTTAACAGGAAAAGCTGGAACTGCGGCTATTTAAAATTTTAAATATTCAAACGCCTGTAATTAACCATATGAAACAAATTATGTCGCATTTCTCCATACCACACATGCAAAAAATTCTGGTGGTGGATTGGGAGGTGGCAGCGTCGGGGAGACAACTCCAAGAGGAGGAAAGGATGATGTTTTCATTTTGCAATAGATCAAAGGAGAACGAGAATGGAAACTGTAGCATATCGAGCATTTTTACATTGCTGTCTTTCACACTGGGCTATCTAAGTTTACACAATTCCCCAGACTAGCTGCATATTAAGCTTGCTGTGTACAGCTTTATTATGGTGCGGTGGTGGAAGAGGCATTAATATTCCGGCTCCGCATCTGACAGGGCATTTACATGCGCCCATCTGAGCGGTACCTGAGAGCTCCTCCAAGGTGCAGTAACTGTGCGCCTATTGTAAAGGCAAATGAAGCTCACCTATTCCCTGCTGGGGTCAGAAGTGACCTCACCACCCCCCATGCTTCAAATCCTTCCCTTGCCAACCTAACTCAATGCCATCGCAGAATGACGAATGAGCTTAGAAATAGACCCCAAGTTACTAACCCTGCTAAGAACAGCAAAAGCCTTTGCTGAAATGTTTTAAAAATGCATAGGGAGTGCAGCTGGCCAGTAAAAAGCAGGGAGACAGATTCCAGTGAGCCCAATATGGAATACGTTACATTCTAAAACTGATTAGAAATACAGTCTGATGTTTACTGGCTTCAAATTGAGTTTGGCATCAAGCATACTGGCTTTAATAATGCTGGCATTTTATTATTATTATTATTATTATTATTATTATTTTAAATCTGCCTTTGGTCTCTAGGAGCACATGTGGAGAGCTAAAGCATTCTTATTCGTCAGGTTACATTTCCTGGAAATTAAGTTTGTGACAGAAAATGACTCTAGTAGCAATAATATGGTTCGTGCTCAAATTAATTAGGTCATTGTTGTAAAAACTACATGGCAAATTACAAAGGTAAATTTACTGATATTGGCCAGAGCCTCTATACCCTGGAAGTAAAGGGGAGAAGCAGTTTAAGGATGCTTATTTACCTGGGTAGGAGGAAAGAACAGAGGAGGGAGGGATACAATGGCCAGTTTTCTATTTGTCTTACAAAATAAAAAAGTACTGGTTATTAGCCATTAAATTATATAGTCTGAACATATTTATGAACTTTATTAATGTCCTCCAAATTGACACATAAAACAAAAACCTGCTTGATTTGAGACAATGTTAAAAATGGGCACCAAGTTAAAATCTTTTTTCTTTTTTAATCCTTGTAATAACAACACTGCTGACATAACCATGACCCAAATGAAATCTGAACAAGCAGAAAGGTACTAAAGATCCTTGGTGATTAAATCTGTTGCTAAAAAAGTGGCAAGGTGCCAGGCTGGGTCCAGTTTGATGCTAAGTGCTTTTTACTGCACAAAGCTGGTACTACGGTATGTAAAAACAGACTTGGGCTTGGGGTAAATTTTGTCAAATGATTCCTTTGTGCAGTAAAGGGTGTGAACAGACCAACCAAAGTACATTAAATTAACACTGAATGCTGCAGTCTCGGTGCATCTCCCTAGCTGTGCTACTTTGGTTCAATTTCGTGTTTTCCCCCAAAGGAAAGCCAAACTTTTCTTCCTTTCTTACTGACTGGTGTGCACAGCCACCATTCATCTATTCTCCTTTATTAAATACTTTCACTTAAGAAATCACGAAATTCTGAAAAATGCTTCCCTAGGACTCGCACGTTTGTTATATACTCCAATTTAGTCCTCCCACATTAGCCAAACTACATTGAGGCTGCGGTGTGAAATTAATGATTTTCCAGGACTCGAAAATGTGCCATTAATATGCATCCAACTCTCCTCTTCCGTGAGCTTAAGGTTCGCTGTCCTGACATTGCCTGCACGTTTCTACACCCAGTTGCATTTTCCAGCCCATGGGCAGCTCCACAATTAAATGCCACATTCACTAGGAGAAAGGTGTGCAAAACAGATTTCAGACCCTTTAAAGTAAAAGGCACAACTTGCAACACAGGGAATGGGGTGATTTAAGAAATCACAGCACTGTTTTTTTAAGCTTTCACAGAATGAACACAGAGAATGGGGAGGGAAACTTTCCCCCTCTGCTCCTGTTCCTGAAGTGAATACATATTTGTGTTTCCAATAAAAGGCCATTTTTACATTAACTGTCTGTAACAGCAGGAGACAGAAAAACTAACACAATCTCTACATCACACACAGGATGATCTTCATATCACGTGGCCCTATTCTCAAAACTATTATTTATAAAAGACAACTAGGAAAATGCACAATGCCTCTTTTCTGTGTCACGGAAAGTGTCACGTCTGAAGAACTTTGGGATCTTTGGGATCTTCCACATTTTAGATTTTTTTTTTTCCTTTTTGGCCTTCCGAAGTAAATTTAGCAGCCATGCGGGCCACTGTGTTTAATTAAGCTTTCAAAAGTCCTCTGACAATGCCAACAATTGTAAGACACTTCTGTGGCTCAATCATGCAATCACTGTGACAGTTCTATTTACAATTTGTCTTAGAGAGAGTTTCTCTGACATTGTACTTTGACAAAACATCCAAGCTGCCAGTTCACAACCTTTCTCGGTCGTATTTACAAATACAGCTTGTATATGGGACTCCCAGACTCAGGAACATGAGTCCTTGGGTAGTGGCCTCACAAACACAGGCTCCCAATGAAAATCCTAGATATATATAAAGAAACCATATTCTCTATTCTCTGGACTCGGAAGGTAAGTAAAATGTTCACCAGTATATTGGAGCGTTTTTGGTTTGTTGTTTTCTGTTTTAGCTGCCATGCTAAAAATTCACTTCAGAAGTCAGTGGTTTTTATTCAGAATCACACAAAGAGAAATTAAAAATAAGTAGTCATACTAGGATACTATAATTTATAGTCTCATTTACAATTACGCCATGAAGTAGACAAACACATCCCAAATTCAGTCTGAGCTTGCAAAAGAACTAGTATGGGTACAAAAGAAAAAGGCAAGTTGATTTTCTGAATTCTGAAAAGCATAAGTATGTCATACTTGATTTACCTTTAAGTAACATGCTGATGTATTTCTGTTTTGAATGAGTATTTCTCCCTCCATTAGAGTAACTGTCCCACATATTTTTATCTAGTGATAAGGTATATTATTGCCTAAGCAAACAATTTTTAAATATCCTGATATAAAGGCCTCTATTCAGGATTTTAAGGAGAAAAAAAATCCCAACGTTTATCAATAGTAGCAGATTTTACTACATTTTTATAGCACTGGTCATATTTTTTTCCCATTCTCTTAAAAAGTGAACTTCATGACAGCCCAATCCTAATTTGACGCTTTCTGTGTATAATAAGCCAAAACCTCAAATCTGACACTGTGGGATAGTATTTTTGGCCTTTCCTATAAGTGAACAGCAGTTTCACATTCACTAGTCTTTGATGAATATTTCCCCCATCATAAAATATGAGACTAGAAAATAAAACAACACCCCTATTAAAAGCTCTGACTGCCAGTCACAGGCTGCTAATACCTCCTGGTGAATATCTGACACACAAATACATGAACTGGGCCCCACACAATATAACCTGCTCGTTTCCAGTTAAATTAATACTATTTCAACCGTCTCAATGGATCACAGCCACACAACATTTTGAGTATTTGAATAAAATGAAAAAGCAACCTGATTAATGTAGATGTGTGCAGTTAACACACGTACATGGGTGAAGTGCTGGAGCACAGACTCCTCTATTTGCCAGGTAAAAATCATCCTTTCTAACAAACGCTCCTCTTGGAGAGGCCTATGTGCCGTCAAAATGCATTATCACTTTACTAAGGATTTAAAGAACTCTACCTTATTCTCCTATCTGAAAGCCCCAAATTCTAAGCTTTATTTATCTCAGGAAAATCTGTCACTGTTTTATTCCTGCTTCCTGCCTATAAAATGGCACAGAGCACACAGTGAGCTCAAATCCAACTTACATCACTTTAATAAAACCTTTCCTACACAGCGCACTTAAATGACTACCTTTTATGTGGTTGCCAAACATATTCTTCTAGAGATTCATCAATAGATCTCTCTCCTAATATGGAGCATCGCTTCTCCTTTCTTTTTGTGACACAATTCAAATATCTCCTGAATGATTACCCTTATTGTTTCCTTCCTCACCATAAAAAGAAAAGCAGACTTGGAATCGTGAAGACGTGCCTGAGAGAAATGGGCTAGTAGTGCACAGCCGTCTTCTAGAACTTCCCTTCAGAGGCACCTGAAGGCCAGGGCATCTTAATTTATGTGCAATGCTAGAATGTTAATTTCACCATAGGAAACTCTTAATTCATTACTGTGAATTATGAGAAGTCGTGATTCCAGTTACTGACATCTCACTTTGAGATGTGACCACGCTATTTATGTCCAGCCAATTCCAGGGTGGGAACAGGTGACTAAATACAATGAAAGGAATCAAGGCTTTGTCATTTTTTCTGCATGAAAAGTTTACCTCACCTGGGTTGCAGCACTACTGCACCCATTGAATATCTTAGGCATCCTACATTGTTTTTCATCTCAGAGAAATTATTTAGTACTAGCACTCTAAAACATATTTTAAATTTGCTTTCCTTTCTTTTTCCTTTCTTTGTTTTTGGTTTTGGGCAGGGCGGGGTGCTTCCCTAGGCTCTGCTATTGTACAAGGTCCTAAGGAAAAAAAAAAAAAAACACCTTTATGACAGCCAGAAGTTAAGGAAAATATCTTTTCTTTCCTTATGGAGATTCACAACCATCACAGTAAAAAGCTTTCACTATAGTGCCTCCCCCACCCCCCCACCCCCCCCACCCCCAGCTTTTAGATTCCTCTTCTAAGTACAGAAGCACAGAATTTTGGAGCTGGTTAATCTGAGAGTGAATAACCTATTTGGGACCTCAGTAAGAAGTGTGGTTTTAATTCCTGCTTGACAGACACTGTGTTTTGTCTTTTAAACGAGCAGCTCGATATGTAAATACGATGTTACATCACGCAAGTGTTACTCCATATTTGGTGATTTAGAAAGGCTTTGGATCTCCGAAGACGACAAATCCCCTTCCGCTTGCTCTTGCTTCATTAATCATGCCTTACGTTTTCCTTCCAGTCACAAGACAGCACATGGAAATGGTCATTGCCATATCCTACTGGGGGTAGGGGGAGGCGGTGGGGGGGGGGGGGGATAAAATCTTAACCTACATGTCACATAAGCTAAATGTGGTGCATTCTAGAAAAATATTTCTCATTTGACTAAAGGAAAAGTATCTGTTAATGCAGGAAGCATTCAAAAAGAAGAAAGAAAAAAAGAAAGAAAGAAAGAAAGAAAGAAAGAAAGAAAGAAAGAAAGAAAGAAAGAAAATGTCACGTTTGATTTTAATGATCAAATTCCAGAGGGGGAAAGGAGAAATAATACGACATTTAATCCCCTCTGGACCACTGACCTACTACAGTTCAACTTTGTGGTCAAACTAGGTCAGAAAGACAAGTTTCAGTGAATCAATTGATTATATGCACTATCTTTCTTAAAACTGAACAAACCTTCTGCCTTTTAGGGGAGGGGGCAGGGGGAAATAGAAGAAAGGGATCCATCAACAGGCTTGGCATCTTTGACTCTGCATTCACTTTGGCTTGCCTGTTCAATCACTGTTGTTTCACCCCAAAAAAATGTTTTAGGGGTCACTATATAGGGTTGCTGTTTGCCACTTAGAGTAGGGATTTAAGTCCCTCTATTAGCCGTGAATTCCTTTTCCCCCGTGAGAAACCCACACACCCAGCTACCTCTCTGCTGAAATTAGCCAAAGGAAGGAGAGCTGTTGAATATGTGTATGTATTTTTCCAAGAGAATTTTTGCATTGTGTTACAGCAGAAACAGTGGAAGTCTGGACTGGACATTTGTAAGGGTGACATGTGGTTGTGTAAACCACAAACAAAATCAAGATACATCTGTCAAAACCACATCAGAGACAAGAGAGAGCACAGAGAAGCATTTATCATTTAGCTGAGGAGGCAGGCTGCAGGGAGCAGCCGTTCCTGTCAAACCAACCTTTTGAAATTTCCAACATGCCCTTAAACTTTTCGAGTAAGCATGTCTGTGCGCTTCAGCAACTGCCCTCTCTACTCTGGCCTGGCCAGTCGAAAATGGCATCTTAAAGTCAAGGTCACGGTGTCATCCCACCACGGGGCTGTGTTTAATTACAGCCCCATACGGGCTGACAGCCAATATGGATCCAAGGCTAGCCCTGAAGCTCAGTTAACTCTTTCTACCCACTCCCCAACGCCCTGCCAGCCCACCCCACTTCGTGGAAGCCTTGAGAACTAACTGTACCCCTAGGGAGGTCTGACCAGGTGTTCTGACACAAAGAGGTCATCGGCCAAACTAGCAAATGGCTATATGGCCACTTCTGCCTCTGACTTGTCACCATGGCTGGAAAGGGACAGTGGAAACTGGGCCAGGTCTGGTATGGTTCAACACTTAAAAATGAGAAGGGGAGAGAAAAAAGAGAAAGAGATTCAGCATCAGGAGATCCAGAGAGAGGGTATCAGGTGTGTGTACCACCTACATCTGACTCAGTGAAGTGGAAAATATTTATTTTTTTTTTGTGTTCTGGACGTAAGCAATAGGAATGATTACTTTAACATTACAGGGCTGTCGTGGACAGTCACATGGAGAAATACAGAAAGCACTTCACCACTCCTTAGTGCTTGGCTACAGCACCTCTGAAAATGAAAAGAAAACATGCAAACAGCTTTTCTCCTTGCTTCTCATTTACCTGCTATGTGTTCCTGTTTGGGGCAAATTCCTCTAGATGACGTTGATAAACAATCGTCATCCTCTGGCGTGACCTGGATGCCAACCTCCACGGGATTGGATGCTTTTTTCATCTCGATTGGTGAAGGGGAAGGTGGCTTATCCACAGCTTTTTCTAAGCAGAGGCTGCCATTGCATTGTTTCCGTTTGTGCTCGATAAAAATAAGAATGTCCCCCAATGGGAAGTTCATCTGGCACTGCCCACATGTGAGGAGGTCATGGTCCCCTTCTGGAGCTCCCAAAGGGCCGTGGTCTGGTTCATCATCTGTAAGAATGGCTTCAAGAGGTTCGGCTGTGGTTGGAGAAACAAAAGCACAATTATTAGAGCGCCAGAGAAGAGAGAGAAAAGGGGGAAATACACTCTCAACCCCATCCCATCCCACCATAACATGTAAAGTGTTTCTAGTCTCCTTCATATAATATCCAGAAAACAGGCGCACCTAAAACGCATAAGGATGTGGAGGTTATCAACAAGAAAGCAAATTTATCAATGAGGCAAATCATCATATATTTAAAGAAAACTATCTGACTTGCCTAACTCCTGAGAAAACACACACACACACACACACACACACACAGGCACACTGTAAACTGTGTCTGGTTTGCGAGTTTAGAAACAATGTTGACTGTTAAATAAATAAATAGTTAAAGCAGGGAACATAAAGAAAGCTTCAATAATAACTACCCCCCCCCAAACTGGTAAAAACATGGATTGAAACCAAATTTATTTCTTTTTTTTCCTCTAGACGAAGTTGTATATTGTATCAACGAACAAAAAGAGAGGTGAATAAACACACACATCCTTTGTGTGTGAATGTATATACTCCTAAGTATACAGAGACATGGCTTCATAAATTAGAAAGCTACTATATCACACAGAAAATGTGCCACATTTACACCGCCATAATAAGAAAACGACTGCATTCACCTGTGAAACGGATCTAAATAATAATCATAACGCAGCATAATTCATACTGCCAAAAACCTTTCTGATCTCACTCTCAGCAGTGCCACAAAATCAAAGAAATACCAAATTCACTGGCAATTCTTCTCAGACACATTAGCTAAATGGGATACTTTCGAGTACTTAAGAAAATAAGCCAATTAGTCATTTTTTCATTCTGAAGAAAGGAATGCCTAAAATATTCTAAACATGTTTGCACTTGGTGGCCTCCATCACATAAAAATCAGAATGGTCAAGCAAACGCCACATTTCAGAACAAGGCTGAGAAGTCCTTTCTTCAGACTTGAAATACTTCGCCTAATGTTGTCAAAGTTGACTAATTTTCTGAATGAGCTCCAAAACGCTTCATTATGGGACTATTTCTACACACATAATCACCAGCGGATGGTATAACAAGGTAGATATGTCTTTCATTCCTGTTTCCTTTTTTTTTTTTTTAACTTTGCACCAAAATACTCCAGCATCTCATTTGAACAGCTTCTATCATTTTTTAACCTTCCAAAAGGGAAAAGAGAGTTGGTAAGTCTCTGCTCCTGAAACTGAAGTCTGATTCTATCTCCCCCCCCACCAAAAAAAATCACAAAATACAAAACACATCCAGGATGCTGCCAGTTAATAAAACTGAAGCAGAAAATGTACAAGTCTTAAACAGTTAATCAGTCTGACCTTCTTTAGCAAGCTGCCAATTTCACATTTAATGAACTTAAAGCCACAGAGAATCAAAAAATAGATTTTAATTTGAGTGTAGAATATTGGAACCGATTTTGATAAAGTGCAAAAATCCAGTGAACTCAGGTTAAATTTATTTCAACCCTACCCAGGCTGAATATTGAGGGGGAAGATCTGGAGTAACTCCCAGATGTGCTGGGTGAAATAATATTGAGAGAGCCCTGCCTAGCTGCACCTGTGCTCAAGTAGGACATGTCATAATTTCTAGCCTCTGGTACTCCTCCTAATTTAACATAAGGTCACCACAGGAATATGAAGGTTATATTCCCACTAATAAAGACAGCAAGGTAAGCACTTGTGTTTCTTTGCCCAACATACCCACCAAAAGATAAATACAGAACACACATGCATGCTTTTCAAATAAAAGGAGATAAACGGAAGTGCTTTTGCATTATGCCTCTATGTCAATTTTCTCCTACATTTGCTTTCATTTTGGCCAAGTGAGGAACCGAATAGGGAAGTCATCTCCAAGATCCCTGCTATTTGAATTAAGGATTTTGAAGTACACATTGACAAATAATGGCTTTTTTTTTTGGTTGCTGTTCAGCATTAACTACAAGTTCTGAGGTTTACAGATTAAAGAAAGACTCAGAGATAATATTTTGTTTTATTGAAGTTAGTATTACGGAGAACCTTTGCAAAAAAAACCCATTTTTTAAGCTCCACCGTTAAGATTTGTTTTTTTGTTGTTGTTTTATTTATTTATTTTTTATCCCCAAGGCCTGACATATTTCTGAAAGTGGAAATATTATTTAGGAGCAAAAGGAAATATTCTCCTAGGTATCAAATAGTTAAAGGTAATGCGGTGCAAACAGACTTGGTTAAAGTCTTCTAAATGTAGTGACTGAACTGATTTACAATCAAAACCAGGAAATGAAGTGGTAATTCAGAGGTTGCTGATTACACCTCCACATTTCACCTAATTAATTTTATAGGAGGCAAAGTTCTTGAAAATAACAAGATGATCAAATGTACAGATATAAAACCTGTAACCTCAACATTTTCTATGCTCTTAACGTAAATTATTGCTAATTAACAAGAATTATATCCTAATGTATGAAATACGTCTAACATCGGGCTTCTTGCAAAACATTTGGCCAGTAATGTTCAGAGAAATACCAAAACGTGTTCTTATTATTGCTGCTATACTATTAAAAATGAGACGAAGTGGGGCACAAAGAAAATATGAAAATACAATTCTCTTGGTGTAGTCTACTGATTTGCATTGACATCTTTTCTCAGTGGTAATCAACATTTCCTTTCTGGGCATCTGATAATTTCTCTGTATTTTAATGCAAATTCCTCTTTCCCTAAAAACATTCCTAACCTCAGCCATTTTACCCCCTCCCTCAATTCAACTCCATCCTCCTTCGCCCCCACAATACCACCGTTTCTAAGCTCCGGCCTAAACCTCCCGCTACAAAGCGGGGAGTCCAGGACTGAAGTGGAAGGGAGTGGGCAAATAATCATAATAATTAGCCGCGAATTCTCCACAAGGATTGAAAGAAATAGAAAATAAAATGCTTCTGCGTTGAAACAGCAACACAGACTGGAACGTCTCAATGCCCCAGCGGCTGACTGAGCTCTCCTTCCTCTCTGCAGTTGCAAAGGAATAAATTTAAAGAAGGGGAAAAAAAAAAAAAAAAAAAAGCTTTATAAGAAATGTAGGGAAGAAGCGAGGGAAACGAGGGCTGCTGGGGGAGGGGGAGGGGGAAGGAGCTATGCCTTCAAGTTTGCTTTCCAAGTCCTTCCTTTTGATTGTCTTAACAGGGTAAGGAAGCAAACCGAGTCTGAAACGCGTTGAGGAAAAGCAAAGAAACAAAAGCGGAGGCTGGGGCGACGGCCCGGGGCAGGGGGCCCGGCGGGGGCGGGCTTTGCAGAAAGTGAAGTTGGGCGCCGGGACTCGGAGGCACAAAGCAAGCAGCTTGCAGGCTGCAGCCTGCGGCCGCGCTCGCTGCAAACACGTGCAGCGGCGGCTGCCGGGCCGCGGGGCCCGGGCCAGGCCGGGAGGCGACGGGCAGCCCGGGGCCCCCGCTGCCGCCTCCGCCGCCGCCGCCGCGGGGCCGGGCCTCGGGGTGGCCGCCGTGCCCGGGCCCCGCGGGCTGGAGAAAGGGGGAGCGAGGCTCGCAAACCTCGGCCGGTCTGCCCCGGTGCAGCCTCGGAACCACCGCACACGCCTCAAAGCGCGGACCCTGAAATGCATCCTGGGGCCCCCAGGCTCACACTTTTTTACTTTTGTGGGGCGGGCGGGGGTGGGGGGGGGGGATCTCTGCAAACGCAATTTCTCCCGCAATTCCGGGCACGAGTGTGCGCAGCGCGGCGGCGGCGGCGGCGGCGGCGGCGGCGGCGGCGGCGGCGGCGGCGGCTGCGGTTTATTCATTATTAATGATGCTGCTGGCCCGCATCATTATGATGATAACTATGACTATTGTTGCGATCTCGGGCTCCGAGGCGAGAGCCGCGGGGGGCGGGGGGCGGGGGGCCGGGAGCCGGCTGCGGAGCCGCCGAGCCAGCCCGCCGGAGCCGCCGTTGTCCGTGCTCCGCGCGGGGGGTGCGGGGGTTAGAAGAAGTGAGCCCGGAGACTCGGTGCAAACTTGCTGGATCCCGCCCTTCGGCCTGGCCTCGAAGGCGGGGAGCGCGTCCTCCCCTCTTCCCCCTACCCCCAAGAACGCCCGCCCCGAGAGAAAGCGAAAACTGCACCGCACTGCGCGCCCGGCGCACCGGGGTGCCGGCCGCGCTCCCCTGCGCTCCTCCGCAGCCCCGGCCAGAAGCATTTTTAAAGTCAAAATGAAGAACAAAGACATAAGGGGTGATGGGGGGGGGGGAGCAAAGGGAATTCAGTCTAACCGTCCGTTTCCCCCACCCCCACCCTCGCAGAGCTCGTCCCTCCCCGGCCGAGAACCGCGGAGCTGGGAGTGGGGGAGGCTCTGGTACAGGTTCAAGTTCGCGGAGCTTTCTTGATCTTGCTCTGCCTCCTAGCGACCGAACGGCTCACTCAGCCCGGGAAGCGGAGGGCTGGGGGGGAGGGGGGGTCCTGAAGGCCCGAACGGCTCCCGCCCCCTCTGCGCACCCAGAAAATGAGAAAGCAGCGGCCCCCGCGCCCCCCTCCGGCCTGGTCCCTGACCCAAAGGCCGCGCTGAGACCGGGCTAGAGGGCGGCTGAGCCCACCCAGCTTGGGGGGTCCCGAGATGCACCCGGGGCGGGGGGGGGGGGGGGCAGGGGAGCAGCCCGGACCGCACGCCTGCGCTCGTCCTTTGCGCCCCCAGTGCATCCTTCCGCGGAAGGGCCCGGCTTTCCCGAGTCCTGCGAACGCGGCCCTTCCTTCCCGCCGGTACCTGGCCGGGCTGTAACTTCACACCGCCGCGCGCCGCGTCTGCTCCGCATCCGGCGCGGCCGGGGGAGTGGGGGGCGGGGGAGAGCGACGAGGGAGGGATGCGCGGGGGTGGGGAGAGGGAGGGCCCCGCAACGTGCCGGGGCGGGGGAGCTTCCGAAGTGTGTGACAAGTTCCAGGGCCTAGTGAAAAATCCAACTCCCTGCGCGCAACAGCCGCCCCCCCCCCCGCCCCCGGCCCCGTCAACCCTTTAATAAATACAACACTGGGCATAGGGGGTGTTTTTAAATCGCATCGAAAATTAAAACAAGGGGCACGAAGGAGGAGGGGAAGGGATGTGGGGCCTCTCAAGCCTTTCTCTGCCCCGCTGCCAAACTTTCCCAAGTGCCCACCGCCCGCCTTCCCAGACGCACTCTGTTAGCCAGGACGCAGTAACCCGGCCACCAACCCCATAAAGACTCAAAAGGACCGCCGCCCCCCCCCCCCAACTCTGACCGAGACAGGCCCCGGTTAGAGGGCAGGAACTCGGAGTGGGGTGCACGGCGTCCGGGGATCCAGCACTCCCAAAACACACACTTGCACATACTACTGTGCCCACCTCCCCAAATCCCCCCCAAAACCGGCTCACCGCCCCCCCCACACCTCCCTGCACACACACACACCTGGCCTGGCAGCGATCGGGAGGCGGGGGGGGGGGGGGGGGGCAGGTTGGCCAGACCTGGTGGGAGGGGGGCAGAGAAAGCACGTGGTGACCTCCCCGCGGTCCGGAGCTGAGGACAAGAACCTCGGGGGGCGGGGGAGGGGGCTGCAGACGCGCTTTTTCAGCTGCTTTGAAAAATAAAAATGCTTCGCAAAGCCGAGTTTCTCCCCCGCCGAGCTCCCGGTCTGGTGGGCTGGGAGGAGGTCTGGGCATTGTGCTGGGGGCGAGAGTGGCCGGTGGACCCGGCTGGCGCGGAGTCGCGGCTCGGCCTGCGCCGTGCGGGCGGGCGGGCGGGCGGCCGGCGCGGGGTGGGCGATCCCGAGCAGGGCGGGGGCGCGGCGAGGCCCGGCGAGGCCCGGGCGAGGCCCGGCCACCGCCGCCGCCCGCTCCCGGGCTGCCGCGCCGCGCTCGGTCCTCTGTCTGTTTGTTGGCAGGAGGCTCCCGCACACGCGGTGCTTGTAAACATTCAGACACGAGATTTTTCCCAATCAAAATCCACTTCCACTTTTTTTGAAAATCTTCCAAAAAATAGTAAGAGGAGGGAGTTCCTCGCTCCCTCTCCACGCCGCCGGCGCTCTAAGTTTGCAACTAAAGGGGTTTTGGGGAAGGGGGTAATCGTATTTTCCCCCCTCTAACAGAGATGGAGATTTTTGCAGGGGGGGGTGGGGTGGGGTGGGGTGGGGGAGCCCAAGAGGAGAGCGTTGCAGAAAACGGCCGGCCGAGCGTTTGGGGCTTCTGCTGGGGGGCAAGAAATGGCACGTCCTCTTGCCTCGTTTTATTTTTGGTTTTTATTTTTATTTTATTTTTCACATCCCTTCGCCGCCGCGGAGGCTCGGCCGGGAGGGGCGGGCAGCGGGAACCCAGGCGGCGGCGGCCCGAGCGCCCTCCCTCCGTCTCCCGCTCGCCCGGGGCCCTTGCTCCTGCCCTGCGGCGGCGGCGGCGCGGAAGGGCAGGCGCGAGGAGCCGGCACAAAAGGCAGCGGGACAAACACCCACCTCGGGCCGGAACAAAAGGCGGCAGCGGCGGCCGAGCCTCCCGTGCTTCCCGGTCTCCAGGCTCTCCCGGCCGCCGCGGCCCCTCTCCGCACTCGGCGGGCTCCCGGGCGCCGGGGGGCCCCCTCCCGCAGTCCCACTTTCTCACTATTGTGGAGATGACTACTTTCCTCCTGGTGCACACTTGACCGTGAGCGCGCTGCTGTCCGAGGGCCAGTCTCACCTCTTTTCTCCCAGGGAATTGTTTTTTTTGGCTTGGGCTCCCTCCTCCCGCCCCGTTTTCCTTCCTTCGGTGAGTGGAAGCAACCCCCTTCCCCACCCCCCCCCCCACCCCTCCAGCTCCCTCCTCTAGGTTTGCCCGAGAGTTGTTCGCATCCAAAGCATTGTTCATTATTTTGCAAAATTGGAGGGGAAATCATTGCATCCCTTTTCGAAAAGCGAAATAAAGCGGCGGAGAGCATGAAAGAGGAGGAGTCACATTTTTGTAAATTAAATAAAAATTAAAAGGTGCGTGCTATCCCAAAAGTGTGTCTACGGCTGCGGTTCGGGATAGGATGAGGTTTGTTTTTTGTTTGTTTGGGGTTTTGTTTTTTGTTGGGGTTTTTTTTTTTTTTCTTCCTCCCTTTAAGCTCTTTTATCCCGACTCTCGGAGGTTCGTCTCGTGAAAAAAAATTAAAAAATGCATGCACACACCCCTCTCTCCCCCCTCGCTCTTACTTCTCGTCCTGCGCGCTCTCGTGATTATTAATAATTATTATTACTATTATTGGGTTACTTACGCGAGAATTCCCGTTTGCTTAAGTGCTGGGGTTTGCCTTGCTTGCGGCGAGACATGGTGGGCTGCGGGGCGGGCGGCGGCGGCGGCGGCGGCGGCGGCGGGCGGACGACGGCTCGGTTCACATCGGGAGAGCCGGGTTAGAAAGAAGGAGACTCCAGAGAAAATATCTTCATCAGTGCCTTTTGACATCCAAAATAAATTAGAAATAATACAAAGATGGCGCAGGGAAGATGAATTGTGGGAGAGCCGTCATGGCTTTTTTTTTTTTTTTTTAAGCAAAAAAAAAAAAAAGAGAGAGAGAGAGAGAGAGAGAGGAGAGAGATAGAGGGAGAGAGAGAGAGAGAGAGAGAGAGATGAAAAAAATGGCAAAAGCCCCCCTGAGCTGCAAGTTCAAGTGCGGACGTGACGTCCCTGCGAACTTGAACGTCAGGAGTCTGGATGGACAGAGACACACAAAACATGGGCAGGGCGAGCAGGAGAGAAGGGGAGGAGGGAAGGGGAAGCTCACACCAATGGACACACATCAGGGGCTGGACATGAAAAAGAGACCAGGACAAGCCAATGGCCAGTGCGGGGCGGGGGAGGTGCGGGGCGGGGGGCTCCGCAGACGCCAGACGCGGCCCCCGGGGGAGGGGCGGGGGAGGGGAGGGGGCGCCGGGGCCGCGGGCTCACCAGTGGCCGCAGCCAGCGCCGTGGCGGCAGCGTGGCCGGGAGAGAAGAAAGGGGCGGCGGGGGTGGGGGGGGGGGCAAGACGTGCTCTCTGCTCACCCCCCCCCCCACCCGGACACGGATCCTAAAATGAAAGATTACTTAAAAAAAAAAAAAAAAAAAAAAAAAGGCGAGAGTGTACGGCGAGGCTGCAGCCCGGGTCCCGGGAGGCGCGGGCGGAGGGAAGGCAGGTAGAGTCGCTCCCGGACACCCTCCGCCGGGCGCACACCCACTTCCCCCGCCGCCGCGCTCGCTCCCCGCGTGCGGACGCCCGGGGCCGCGGTGGGAGCCCCGAGCCCGGGGCTGCGCTCGGGAAACTTTGCCTGCGGATGCGGAGAGGCTGGCAAAGAAAAATCACCCGAAGTTGAGAGCTGAGCCTCCAAGTTGCAGCTCCGCAGCGGGCGCGGGGAGGCGGGAGGACGCGCGCGGCAGAGCCGAGTGCAGCCCAAGTTGAGAGGGTCGCGGGTCCCGAAAGGCAGCCCCGGGGCCTCTGGGTGCCCGGCCAGGCAGGGTGCACGGGCGAGGGAGACGGCGCGGGCCGGGGCGGGAGGGCACCCCCGAGGCCGAGCCCGGGGGCGGAGGGGGAGCCGGGGGCGCGGGGGGGGGGGGGGGCCGGGCAGCTGGGATCTGAGCGCCCTGACAAGCGATTGGGTCCGAATGGAACTGGAAGCAGGCACCCGAGGCGCCCAAGGGTCGCGGCGAGGGAGGCCAAGGAATAAAGACCGAGGAGCCCGCCGCGGGGCGCGTTGCAGCCCCCGGAGGGGAGCGCCGGGGCCCGGGGCGGGGAAGGCGCCGAGGCCGCGGGCCGGAGGACAAAGCACGCGCAGCCCCGGGAGGGAGTCGCCGTCCCTGGGAACGTGCTCCCGGCGCCGCGGGAGGTCCTCGGGCCGGGTCCCCGGGACGGACACACCCCCTCCCGCCCGGAGCCACTGCTGGAGCACCGGGGAATGGGAAGCCAAATGTTCCTTACAGGCGGGGCGCAACTACTCCCGTGCAGTAACCGGGGAGAGGAAATGGGGAATATGGTGCGAGCGCGACCGGCTCGCGGGAGCCGCGGGGTGACCGCCCCGGGTCAGGGCCGCGCTGCTCGGGCGCCCGCCGCCGAGGCGCCCCCCCCCCCCCCCGGAGCACGCGGGCCCCTCCCGCCTCCCTCCCTCACACCTTCCCGGGAAATTAAGGAAGACCTGTTGGAAATAAACCCCTGTCGCTTTAATGCACACGCGCGCTCGCGCGCACACACACACACACACACACACACACACACACCCGGGCGCGCGCTTGCTCGGGGGCGCGCGCGCGTGCCGCCGCTGTCAAAAAGCGGGCTTCACTCTGGCGTGGGATACTTTCAGTTTTACGTAAAATGTACAGCAACAGCACCCCCTGCGATTGGAAAGTTTATTCTGAAACGTGTCTGCAAAGTCCCCCGGCGTCTCCCGCCTCCCAGCCTCCCCGCCTGCCTGCGCCGCCCCGCAGCCGCCGCCGCCGCCGCCGCCGCCGAGAGCGCGCCGCGATGCCCCGGCGGGAAGGGCAGGGGGAGGGAGACGCACGGGCTCGGGCGCGGGGCGCGGGGCGCGGGGCGCGGGCGCGGGGCGCGGGGCGCGGCGCCCGGAGCTGCAGGTGGAGGCGCGCGAGTGCCTGCCCGCCGCGGAGCCTGCCGGCCCTACCTCCCCTGCCAGCGGCTCCACGGCCCCCCGCGTCCCCGCTCTCCCCCTCCTCGGTCGGAGGCGCGGCGTCCCCGGGATGCACCCACCCGGCCGGGGACCTCAGGGCTCGAAGCCAAGCCCCCCGCCCCCGCCCGGGTTGGCCGGCGCGCACCCACCTCCCCGCCGCGCCCGCGAGCCGCTGTTTATTCTCGTGTTGTCTTAGCAAAGTTTCAGACCTATGAGAGAATATGCCTGGCTTGCCTGGCTCGGCGAAGCTTCGGGCCCCACGGAGGAAGCAAGAGGTGGTGATGCTCCACACTAGGAGGGATGTGTGCTGAACTGGGTTCGCGTAAATGTGTTTGGTTGTTATTGTTTCTCTCCAGTTTTGGGGGGTGGGTGGGGGGTGGGGGACGACGCTCAAACCCTGCCTAAGAAGCAGGAAGATTCACTTGCAGGAAAGAAAGCTCCTGTATGTAGTGTGTGCGTTGCACCATTTCCCCTTTTTTCGTGAGTTCTTCAGAGCAGGTCGGCATCTCCCACGACTGTCTTCTCTTCTTCCTCCTCCTCCTTCTCCTTGCTCTTCTTCCTCCTCCTCCTCCTCCTCCTCTTCTTTTTTTGTCTCTTTAAACTAGCGTTAGAGCGACCAGAAAGAGTGTCATTGCGCGGGAGGGGGGCTGCGTGCAGAAGAATGGGTGGAGGGGAGGCGAGGAGAGGGAAGAAGAAAGTGCAACTGGGAGGTCTTTGAAAAATAAATAAATTAAATAAAAGCCTCTTCAGGTAACAATAGTGAGTCAGATTCTTTCGGAACCGAGTTTTTCAAATTTAAGTATTTCCCCCATCCATCCATAAAAGCCCATATACAGAGAAGGTATATAAATGGGCGAATGTGTGTTGTGGAAATATATATGTATGATTTATATATAATGGTGTGTATAAAGCTTTTCAGGGTTGGCTGTAGTGTAAAAAGTAATGACTTTATTACCTCTGAAAGGTTCTGTGGTTCACATTTAACAGTCCTCTGAATTACAATTCATTACACAATTGTGTGCTCTCTAAAACCGGCACCCTATCAGGGCCGCTATCTGTGGTTATTTCCAATAAATAACTGGCAACATTTTATTGATTTTCTTTTTTAAAAAAAAATCATAGGAAATTAAGCACTTAGTTACAAGTAGGTCTGCTACGTTATTGCACTTGTTTCAGATTCCAGGGGGTTCCTTCCGAAACCACATCTTAAAACATACATTAAAAACCCAGTTTTGCAGCTGCCTTCCCTGGGTGCCAATGGAGAGGTAAGCAGCGACGTTTCCACCATTAACATATATTTAATTTCACCACCATAAAATGCCCAGAGTGAAATAGGAACTGCCCTCCGCTCCTGCCCCTCCCCCTCCCCCAGCCTGATTTCAACCCAGTCCTTAAACCCTGGGCTGTGTATTGGCACTTGATCCCTCCTCATCGCGGACCCCCACTGCCGGTCCCTCGTGCTCACCCCTGAGAGTGACGTCCCCTCTCTCATTGCTGCTGGAGACTCGCTAAAGCGCTCAAAAGTGGGGGGGGGGGGAGGGAGGGAGGGGGAGGAGGGCTTGTATGTGTGTTTAAAGAAAGAAAAACGTGTTGTTTTAAGAGGTTTAAAAATATTACATAAGTATTGATTAATGATGCAGGTGCTTTTGTAGAGGGGTGAAAGGTCACCTTAAACGCGAACACTTGGATACACAATAAGTATATTTACCTTTCCCAAAGTGGCTTTTACAAAGTAATAAATTATGACAACGTTAAAATTATTTTCTGGCCGTTCAGTCCCCTTCATCTGGAGCTGTGGAACCTTTGCTAATTACGCTCCGTGGGCTCTTTCCCAAATCTTTGGTGACGACACTGAATGTAAACTCCAGGCCAACAGACGACCCCCTCCTCTCCCCTCCTCCCCCTTTTTATCCTGCCCGCGGAGGAGACTCCCCAGGACTTCCTGCAGTATATATTCTCCCTCTGATCTCCGTACTTAATAGCCAAGTCCTGGTTTATGCTTTATAATGTGTTGACAAGTTTTCTAACAGACTTTCTGAAATAATGCACATATATTCACGTCGGTTAGAAACCCACCGTATTTTTAGAGTCGAGTAGATCTATACCCTAATGCAGTGAGAGAGTGTAAATCATAGAGGATTTCATAGTCCTTTCAGTAGTTTTCGGTATGAAGTATGAGCCGCGTGGCCTCCAGACGTAACCTTTTAGAAAAAAAGACAGTGCTTTTATTTTATGGTGTAAAGTGCTTTTAGCTCCAGGGCTCTGAACGTGAATGTGGTCAACAAACAGCTCCAAGAGGGAGACTTAATACAGTCCCAGCCCTCGTGCGGAGGATTGCCTGGCACGGGGGACTCGGGCTGAGCTGGAGAATGAAGGGTTAAAGGTCTGTCTCGATGGAAACTACACGATTAAAATAAAATATTCACTGTCTGCCTTTAGGGGGAAACACCTTTATAGGCTTAAAGATAAATAAATGAATGACTGAATGAATGGTTAAAAAATGGTTACAAACAGTCCCATCTTACTTTTGACTTGATTCCTTTTTTCCTTTTTTTTCTTCCTTCCTTCCTTCCTTCCTTCCTTCCTTCCTTCCTTCCTTCCTTCCTTCCTTCTTTCCTTCCTTCTTTCCTTCCTTCCTTCCTTCCTTTCTTCCTTCCTCCTTTCCTTTCCTTTTCTTTCCTTTCCTTTCCTTTCCTTTCCTTTCCTTTCCTTTCCTTTCCTTTCCTTTCCTTTCCTTCCTTTCCTTTCCTTTCTTTCTTTTGGCCTAACAGCAGCTCAGAAAATAGAGAACAGGCAGTCATCTTCATAAAAATAAAACTTGGGTTTAGATTCTATACTTGACATAGGCTTTGCATTTGGGGTTCTTGAGGGTGGGAGCCCTAGGGTGTCCTTTAGACAAAGGAAAAATTAATTTTAAAAAAGGAAGGGGGTTGTGTGTGAGAAAGGGGGTGAGCTTTATGTGGGCACCCTAAATGGAAAGGTGAAAAGAAGGGCCACGGCCCCTCCTGCCTCGCTGGGCTCCCTCTGCCCCCACCTCTCTATAACATTTCTTTCCCCTCTACTGCCAGTGTGATCCTGAACCTAGGACCTAAGGAGGCCCCTGGGGGGCACTGTCTACACCTTATGCAGGGGCAGATGTCATAGAAGAGGCTCCTGGGGGAATGCCAGTTACTCTGGCATTTCTCCAGAGATTCTCTGGGCCTTTAGCTGGATGGTAGGCTACTTCACCTACCTGGATGGTTCTGTCCAAAAAAAGAAAAGAGAAGAATGGCAGTGAGGAAGGAAGGGAGAAAGGGAGGAAAAGAAAGAAGGAAAAAGCTGAATCTATGGTAAATCCGTCTATACTTGCCTCTAGGCTGGGCTGCTATGTGCTGAGTCAATAATGTATGGGTAGGGGGAAGCAGTCTCACCATTTAAGTAAGAGGCCCCTTTGAAGACAAGGAGTTCTGGTTAGGACATTGCTAGATAAAATACTCAATTCAGTTCCTAACATTGACATCAAAGACACATAGGTGTTGGGCAATAAAGCCAATCCAATGTACTACAAACATACTAGTACAAAACTCAGCACACAGTAGATGCTCAATAAATGGTTTTGGCATGAATAAGGGAATAAATCCTATTACATATGAATGAAACCAGCATGACCATTCAAATTCTACTAGTTTCCCCCAGAGACCAACCGAAAAGGCTTTGATCAGGCAAGCCTATTTTAAGAGCTAATTTTAACCTAAAAGTGATTTCCCACTAAGGATGGTGAATTCAAAAAGATTATCCCAAATATTAGAGCAACTGAACAATTAATACAATGCAAAACATTTCTATCTTCTCCAGCAGCCTACATTATCAAATATCTTCCAAATAAGCCAGTGTCAAGAATCCGGTATCAAAAGATACTTTAAAAAAAAAAAAAAAAAAAAAAAAAACATTGGGTTTTGGATCTATACAAATCTGATTTCCCAAAGGAGGGCACTTCTAAAGGAAAAAAATACGATCAGAGCAGTTAAAAATAAAAAGTATCTCAAACTTAATTCTCTGCCCCCCTCTTTGAATCTTTTTCTTTTAACAAGGGAATCATTTTTTCAGGACATGTTTTTCACACCCAATCACACCCAATCACAAAACAGGCCTCACCTATTCGCTTCTTTTGGCGGGAGGAGGGGTAAATAAAAGGAAAAGCAACACCACACGCGCGCACGCACACACACACACATCTGGTCTGACATTTTGTACAGCAAGTTTCAGCCCAATGTGATTTAAAACAATGTGAGTTAAAAACCTCTTAAAATTTGGGTTTATAATGGAAACGCTGACAGACTCTTAATTATAGCAGCCCTGCCAGACACTGCTATAATGAAATAGTTGTGCTTTCATTACTATAGAGGCACTATAGTTAAGGGTCTGTCAGTGTTTCTATTATAAACCTCAAGTTTAAGAGGTTTATAACTTGGGCTATTTAAATGGCACTGGGTGGAATTCAAGTTATCAGTCCAGATGTGAAGCTGTTTTATAAAAGACGGAATAACTCAGCCGAGAAAGCTTTTGGAGAACTCTCTCTCTCTCTCCCTCCCTCCCCCCCACCCCACTCCTTTCCTCTTATCCTCCTTCTCTTCCTCATGGAACATCACAGAAATGATTTTTAGTGGTTTCAGATGGTCTTATTGCCAACTTCTAGTTATGACTTCACTGTCTAAAAGGCAATTTTATAGGCAGTCCTTTACTTGGACAAGTATTCTTTGCTGTTATTACAAGTTTTTATTATTTTATTATCCTAGAATATACATACATACAGAGGGAGAAGGAGGGAGGGAGAGAGGAAGAGAGAGAAATGGAGAGAAACAACTAAAAATTCAGACTGTATGTCAAGGAATGTTGCAACCTCATATACATACACAGATGTGTATTTTCTGAGTTACATTCTGACAAAAAGTATAAATTTACCAAAGAGAAATGAAGCACCTCAGATCTTCTTTATCTAGTCTATCAACTATGTGGCAAAAATAAAAGAGGTATTAACATCTTATTTCAGAAGGTTGTAGTCTTCCTGGCATCACTTGGTTTGCTCAGAAAGCAGCAGTGAGCTTTGAACTACCCAAGGACTAACATGTACACAAACACGAGGTATTTCTCTGCTTGACTTTGTTCACAGATAGGTGAAGGATGTACCTTGGATCTAATGGGCCAGAGTTTTGCAATATGTTCTATTAACCTGGTACGCCACCAATATAATATGTAATTAATGTTTGTTAGTGACAATGTGGCTGATTCCATCATAAGGAAAACAAGGATGGTGGTGGTAGCGGTGGTGATGGAGGTGATGGTGGTCATAGAGGAAGTGACAGTGGTGGAAATGGTAGTGAAGATCATGGGGGTGGGAGATAAAGATGGTGGTGGTTTCTCTAGTTAGTGTGTCCATGAGAGGGCAGTCTCAAAAATGAGACAAAAGGTGAAGGTGAAAAGCTCAAGCCCTTGCTCCTCCAATGCTTTTGGTTTTTGTCATTCCATCAAGAGCAAGTGGTAGGTGAGTCAAATGACGTTTTCAAATGCTCGCTGCCCTGTGGCTGTCCACATACGCAGCAAGATTTGGCCCTGGCTGGGTGTTGCTGGCAGGCCCCAAGGTCACTGACTTCATACAGAAGGACCCACCAAGAGCTGTGAGGCCACCATGTCTATATTTAGAAATCTTTTCGCTTTCAGAAGAAGAGTAGTTCATTTTCTCTGTTCCCTCTTATGGAAATCAGACCACCAAACCAGGCCATCAGGGACCATTACAGCCTCGACAGTTCTCACTTCACAATAGCTTTAGTTGGTCTCCTCTGGCATTAGTTAGGTGACAAAAGGGAAGTAGTCATCAAGACATGTCACCAGGCTCAAGTTCCTTCTTTGCCAGTTTCTCATAAACCCCACAAATGCCTCACCCTGCGACCACTCCAGAGGTGTGCCAACCCTTCCTAGAGATCACTGAATAGGGACTGTTCTGGTCCCTTTTCCAGAAATGAAGATATCTTTTTCTCCCGATAGTTAATCATCAGTATTTGTTTTTCCTGCCAAATTCAGCAAAGGGAACTTTTCTTGTAGTAAATGCCTATTCTTATTTCATCTCTCTTTGGCAGCTTGGGAAAGGATAAACAAATCTCTCTGGTCTCCCATCTCTGCTTGTATACAATTTGCCTGTTTTCTCTCTTTCTCTTAAAAAAAAAAAAATCTTAGCACAAGGTTGGTTATCTAAGCCTCCAGGTTCCTATAAACTGAAGAATCTGGTTCTAAGAATTGTTATTCTTTCTTTCTTTATGGAGCACCGCCCTGAGACATGAGACATGGTTTCCGCTCTTGGATGGCTTTTATTTTTAAGGCACTAGGATGCACCTACACAGGCGCAAGCATCTCACATAAAGTTCATGAGTCACACATGCCAGAGCCATACTGATGCACACTATTATCCTTGCTTGGTACAGCCCTGGCTTCACATTGCTGGTTTGAATAGTCCTAAACCTTTAGCGAGGACCTGTTTGAGGGAACACCGCTCAGTACACTTCTGATACAAGATTTTTACTTCCTAGAGAAAGAGTTTGGTTTCCCAGAAGTGAGAATGGTAAATAATAAGGTTTGGTCATGAATATCTGTGATAATCTATTGTTTTCCATTTTTATGTTGTTATAAGATAGCTAGTTACTTTTGAGAAATGAGTTTTCGGTACTATATTTGTTTTGTAGGCAATATTATAGGCTATTTCTAGCATGCATTTGTGAATGTATCCTTTTTTTAAATGACACTGTTTCACTTCCCTAACGCAGAGTGAGCATTTAATACATCTCTTGAATCAGGGAATGAATTGCACAAATGCATTTTCAGGTGCTGCTGCAGGTGAGAAAGATATAAGTATTTGTGTCTGCTCACTAATAAATTAAATATGCATACAGTGGAAAATTATATTATTTCACTTTTTAAATAGTTAAGAAGGATAGGCCATTTGCACTAACTGACACATTATAAACTGCAAGCCCATTTGCGTCAGGTGGAAACAATTGCATGTCTCTCTGTGTGTATTTCATATAATAACTTATGTCATAAAAACCGCTGCCACTGCCTGACTCAGGTCCTGGGTTGTCAGTGCTTATAGGGCAGAGCCTCTGTCATTTTCATCGTGTCCCCCCCCACACACACACACACACTCAGCACAGAGTAGGACCTTAGGGAAATGTCTGATACATAATAAAGACTTACGAAGTAGACCACTTAGATTTTCAGGAACTCCAAAATCCTATCTACCATGGATTAAAATGTCCTCTTTATTGTTCTCAGTTCTCAGATTTTGAAACGCAATGAAATAGTCAAACAGCTCAAATCCAAGTGCATTGTAACACAGAGTAGCTCTGAGAGATTAATTCTGGAGCCCGAGTCTTCAGATACTACTTTTTTCAAATATCAAGGCCTGTTCTAGCTGGTTCTTATTTGAAGGAAGCAAGGCTCCTAGAGCCTTATGTTGGCACCCACCCTCCTGTGATTTCTATGCCCTTGCTCAGAAAGCAAGGGAAATAATAGCATGTGCTCTTCACATAAGATGGAAAAAGAATCATGACCCTCTCCTCAAAATCTTGTATCCTGAACTTCAAGCTTAATTAGTAGGTAAAAACACACAAGTGGATTTTCAACACAAGTTCCATCTGGGACTTGTAAACATGAGGGGGCGGGGAACCTACATATTGATTATTTGAATATTAAGCACTTAAAGGAGTTTTGCTAAGATTATAGATCTCTTGCATGTGTTGATTTAAAGATTCTAAAAAAATATTCTAGAAAATTTAAAATCTGCTCATTTTATCTTTTTTTAAGTTCAATTAATTAACATAGAGTGTATTATTGGTTTCAAAAGTAGAGGTCAGTGATCCATCAGTCCTGTAAAATACCCAGTGCTCATTATATCATGTGCCCTCCTTAATGCCCATCACCCAGTTACCCCACCCCGCATCCCCCTTCCCCTTCAGCAACCTTCAGTTTGTTTCCTATGATTAAGAGTCTCTTATGGTTTCTCTCTCTCTCTCTCTCTCTCTCTGATTTCATCTTGTTTTATTTTTTCTCTCTTCCCTTATGATCCTCTGTTTTGTTTCTTAAACTCCACATACGAGATCATATGATAATTGTCTTTCTCTGATTGACTTATTTCACTTAGCATAATATTCTCTAGTTCCATCCACGTCATTGCAAATGGCAAGATTTCTTTTTCTGATGGCTGAGTAGTATTCCAGTGTGTGTGTGTGTGTGTGTGTGTGTGTGTGTGTGTGTGTGTACCACAACTTCTTTATCCGTTCATCTGTCAATGGGCATCTGGGCTCTTCCCATAGTTTGGCTATTGTGGACATTGCTGCTGTAAACACTGGGGTGCAGGTGCCCCTTCAGATCACTGCACTTGTATCTGTGGGGTAAATACCCAGTAGTGCAGTTGCTGGGTGGTAGGGTAATCAACTCTTCTTCATGGGAACCTGCAACTTTTTATTTTTTCTTTTATTTTAGCATAGGTAAATCACACTGAAAAGAAGCTGCAAACCAAAAAGTAACTACTCTTTAAAAAAAAAAAAAAAGATACAACTTTAGTTCCACTAACATCTTTAGAATTCCAAGCTGAATCGGTTTTTTTTCCCACTGGTCTTCACAGTTAAGGCTTTCAATCTCTTTAAAGCTAATGTAACAAAGAGAAAAAATTTAAGCTGAGTCCAGGCTTGTGTTTTTAACTAATTTACCCTCAGTGAGACTAATATGATATCTCATTTGTAGAAACATTCAAAGTTAATATACTTCTGACAACACTAAGAAGTTGTGATTCATTACTTCGAATTTTTAAATATTCTAGAAGGAAGACACTTTTCACTACGGGAGCCAATAGAGGCCAAAGAGCCCTGATTTCAGGTAGCATCTTTTCTTCCCTTTTTAGAGACAAAGGATTGACCAGCAGCAAGTAAATAAATACGAAAATCCTGAGGTCTATATATTTTTTTCAACATAATACCAAATGCCTAAACATTGTAGATATACTGGCACTGAAATAATAAGATGATAGCAGTAATTATTTTAATGAGAATTTCCCTAGCCAGAATAACAAACAGATCTATCGCCTAATGTTGCACTGAAAGGTAGTACCTAACTACAGATACTGCTGTGGTGACTAATGTGCGATAAGAGAATCCCTCCGCTCGCATTTTGAGCGTTTATGTCATCGCATATTATTGATAGCACATATTATTTTTACTACATGGTGTCTTTATTTTGTAAAGTCTAATTGCAGGAAAAATTATTTTCATCCCCTGGATTTTGATAGCAATTTCCATAGGAAAGGCCTGGCTACAGAGAGAAGGCTGTGTATCCTAGAGTCCCACCGTGGCCAAGGAGGTTTGCTGATGATTGGGATAACAGTTCTCCAGCCCTGTTCACTGGCCTTTTAAGAGGGAAGGAAATTAAGTACAATAGACTTGTGATAAAATCAGGATTACTTCCTGATGAAGATACATGGAAACTGAACGACTTGGGATTAAAGTCTCAGCCCCCATATTCCTGCGTTCAGGCTTTGCCAACCGAAGATTGTATGAAATCTCTCACTGAACTAAAACCCCTAATCAAATATCACACGAACTGCATCTTGGTCCTGAGGTGGAGATAACATTAGATCTTTCTGGGTGCAATTTCAATTGTGATGCTTCCTTTGGCGGAATGCTTTTCAGAGGTGGACAGAGCAACAGAAATCTGGCATCCAGAACCAAACGCACCTGAGTGGCCCATGGACAGTTTCCACAACGAAGGTCAAAAAAGGGCTGCAAAGAAAAGGTGTATCAAAGGTATCCTTGGAACTCCGAGCCAATAAAAATGAGACTATTCTCTTCTGAGACCTAATTAACTTTTATATCCAAAGCTACACTGCACATTTGTTCATTGCTTATGACTAGGACAAAAAATATATATATATATGTGCCATGGAACCAGGCTTTGAAATGATCTATTGGGTGGCTTTTCTGTGTCTGTAAGGAATTTTCTGTTCTTTAGAGGTATTCATTCAATGAATAAGTAAGTCTATGCTAATTTTTTTTCTCAAGATGTTAAGTATTTTCCTATATCTATTTTCAAGGAATCAGGGACTTAGTCCAATAACTTCCAAAATATTCCCTTCAAATCCTGAAACAAAACCACAACAAAAATGTTCCAGAAACAAATTTCATGCTACAGGCTTTGCAAGGATTAGTCTCCTATTAGAGTCACTGTTCCTATATGATCCTTTTTCATGTTTTAAAGGAGGATATATATTTTTCTGTTACCTTTCCTGACTGTAAAGCAATCACAGGAACCTGCAGGAGGCACCATAAATATGCAAATTTCTGAGAGATAACTGTTTTCAGTGGCTATGCCTCCAAGTAGTCGGGGAAACAGGAGAGCTGGAGCTTCCTACTTCCAAGTAATTCGTATGTTGGTAGTGCCCCCTGCTGCAATCACAGGTTGTCCAAGAAAGGGAGAATGAAATGCAGAAGCATTTAGATCTGCTTAATATGTGAAATAAATGCCCACCACCCCTGCTCCAGAAAAAGCCATACCCACGTTCAGAGTTCCTCCTGCCAGTCACAAATACACTTTAAACACTTTCCTCAGCCTAAAATTGGGAAGATTTGCTTTTATTTCAAAACCTTTAAATATGCAGGTGACATAGAAACGGGTTTTATTTCTTAAAAAAAAAAAAAAAAAACCACCACCATGCTGCGATCTGAAACCGCCTCTTTTAAAGAATGGGATATTTTACGAATCTTCTAGAGGTTACCTAATGATAATAAATTCTGAATTAGAAGAATATCATGCTACCCACTAGGACATTAGAGTAGGAAGGGAAAAGTTAAAGTGTTAACAGTGTGTAGAGCTATTATTCAGTTTTAAATGGCTTTATTTATTGAAGGAAAATTTTGTGGGCCATTAGCTCGTAGTGTGGACTGGACATTTTGATGCTCAAAAATAAAATGAAATAAAATAAATAAATGAAACAACCAAGTCAGGAACATTGGAAAACTGATTGCCGTGGCTCTACAGTCACTCTGTTACAGATTTTCATATTAAGACTTTGGGGGGGTGGGTGATAGAACAGAATAACACGATACAATTCAGACCTGTGCCGGTCTATTGAATACATAATATGCATTTTTAAATTGCCTGAATATATATTCACACGACAGAACCTAATGGGTTTAGGAGGAGCCCTCGCTCTTGATCAAATCATAAAAACTGTTATAAACTTGTCTATCACATCAGGTCACACACACTTCTTCTAAAACTGTTTTTGTCTTGTTTAAATACTAGAATCAGAATAACATAAAGGAAATTAAACATAAAAAAAGACCCAAAAACCCACCTCAGTTAGGAATGAGAATCTCTAGATAGAGCCACCAGGGCAAGGCTTGATGACACAGATACTGTTTCTGTTGGACACCCCCCAATTTTCCCCAATCTTCCCCAGTGCCCCAAAGTCCTCCACCACCACCACCACCACCACCACCACCACCACCACCCCGCCCCCAGCTTTGCTATTTTTTCCCACCAGTTCCAGACCTGAAGCTCTCTCCTAGTGTAAACATCTTACACTGTGGCTATGTACTAGTGTTTGAATTTCACCTTAGCTTCGCGCTTCATTTCCATATTCAGATCTTCGCAGCCAGAGCACAGTAGAGGGCTAAGGAAATTACCTATATCATTTTAGCAATGAGACTGCCTTTATCTGCACCGTCCAGGAATCTTGTATCCTGTCTGTGGAGCCCTGACCTGAGAGCCCGTGAGGAGAGAGAGGGAGAGGAACTGGTGGATATTAGTTACCAGGCAGGACTAATTAGAAATAGATCTTGATATTAAAGGTATCCATCTTTTTCTTACTCAAAACTTAAACAAGCTCCCATTATTCTATATGATGGGGAGAATTTTTAAGCCCCTGCTCTGGGCTTTATTGCTACAGAAGGTGAACTGTGAAAAAAAGAAAACCAGTGCACAAAACAGCAGTTGGGAATCGAAGCTCCTCTTTACCAGAACCCCTGCCATATATGTTCACTGTCACTCACCTTCTAGACACTCAGTACAACCATTCAATCTATTGAATCGAGAGACTGTTTGATCTTATCTGCATCTGTGAGCTGACTGTCAACCTACTTAGGCTGCATATTAAATCATCTATAGTAGCTGTATCAAGCTGGGATGATCTGTTAATTCTAAATTTATTAACCCTTGGAGTGCAGTCATCATGTTTAATCTAGTGTAGCCCACATTTATTTTACAAGACTAAATCCTTCTTTAAGATATGGCTGTGCTGTAGGTTAAAAACAGCTAATGTGGGTTTCATTATGATAATTGGGGGGAGAGACTGTCTGAAAAATGCTAGTGCGGCTACCCTAACAGGCTATGTATGTCTGGTCCCGAGCACTCTCCAAGGCTGGGTTTGCCTGTGAGATGGGATTTGCTCCAGAAACAGTTCTGTCTCTAAAAAGAATGCAAAAGGGAAAAAGAGTGCGGGGAAGAAGTGGGAAGAAGAGGAAGGCCTCTGACAGATTTCCAGGGATCCGAAGCCAGAAAGACTGATTTCCAAGGTGGGGTCAACCCCTAACATGATGCCTAAGGAGTAAATTTCCAAAGGCACCCACACCTGGCGAAAGATGCTAACCAAATTCCTTAAGTGAGTCAAACTTCTTGATCAGTGAGGATCACCTATTTCTGGACTGAACAGCTTTTTTTCACCACAGCCCTCCCAGAGAAGAATTCCAAAGAACTCAAAATATAAAGTAGTTCTGCTGAAAAGAGAGAAAAAAATGTTCATTTAATATGTTAATCTGGTCTTCAGACAAAAAAAAAAAAAAAAAAAAAAGATATCCATCTCTTCTACTTGCCCATTACTGATGTTATCAACATATTCATAGCTTTTCTTTCAGACACAAACTGCTAGGCATGCTCCCTTTTTTGGTAACCACGTGCCTGATATCTCTCTAATGTAGCCTAATAACAATTTTAGCATTCAGATGAAGCGATTTCATTCTGTGACTGCCTTTTCTATTAGATTTGATTTTGAGAAGCCCCAGTGGGTGCCTTCGAGGCAGAGATCTATCTGTGAGGCTGCTACCGACTCAATAGCAGCCTGGGCTAACCTTGACCTTTCCCGAGACCCCGCTCCATCTGGTGCCAGCCTGCTTTCCACCGCCCCCCCCTCCTTTCTTGCTTCATAGTCAACATTGATCAAGGCAGAACGGAGCGCCTCGTCTCCTGGAAGGGCTGGGCAGGCTCAGGAGGACAGCACATTTCAGTATATGGAAATGATCAAGCTTCTTATGCAATCATAAATCTACATAGGAGTCTTGTGATTTGATATTTCATTCACCTCTAAAGATTTTTTTTTCTCCCTCCCAACAGGGATTTATAAGCTCTGTAAGAGCTCCCGGACAACGGCTTTCCCCAACACCTGGAAATTATCAAGCTTGCTGCTTGCTGAATGATGCTAACAGCTCTAATGCTGCAAATTCATTTTTAACAACTCACTGGCTTTTATCTAGGATTTGTGTGTGTGTGTGTGCGCGTGTGCGTGTATACACACACACACACACACACACACACACCCGTGCATGCGCCTTTCTTTAAGGAAAAATCTACCAAAGCAACGCACAGTATCAAAGACACCAAAATCAAATCCGACTGGAATATCCTACGTCTCCACACCCATCCCCATGCTGTATTTGTAGATAAATAGATTTTTTTTTCTATCTGTGTATTCCGTCCCCTTTAACTGCTTAAGAGGGCAGAGATAAAGATGAAAAGAGGAGACAGGGAAAAAGAGAAAGAGAGAGTAAAGAGAGAGATGGAAAGATGCCAAACAGAGAGGTAACTGGATGTCACACTTGCATGGAGCTCCAGACCCACCTCTCCCCTCCCCAGGCCACATTCCTCCTTTCCCCAAAACCCACCCCAGTGGCTCCTCCTCACATCACCCACTACAGTGCACAGATGCCTCCCCTGCCTCTCACTCCCTTTCTTCCCTCTTCCTCCGTCCGTTCCAGGGGCTGGGTGGCGGGAGGCTGACTGGGGGGCGTCACGTGGGCAGCCCGTGGGCAGCGGCTGCAGCAGCTCCAAAGAAATTGACTGACTGGCCGCTTGGGCGCATTTCAATATATGGAAATGACCAGAGGCTTCTGCAATAAATCAGCCCTCAACACTTTGTCATTTTTCTAGTTCTGCTTCATTTTCCTATTTTCCTCTTCTTCTCGCAGAAGCCTCATTGCTTATATCTTACCCCGCTGCGTCTCTTCTCACCTCCATCCCTCCCCCACCCTCTCCAAATATTGGCCCATCCTGGCCAGACGCCACCCCCCCACCCCCCACTTTCTGTTCTCTGGCTCCCCTGTAATTGGAAACATCCGGTCGACGACGATTGTTTTCTTTCCCTTTAAATTTTTCTCTCCCCCCCCCCCCCCAACAACATCGGGCAGTGTTTGCAGCAGGAGCCTCAGATTTTCTGCGACCACAGGCGCCTGGGATGCGCTCACTCAGTCCTGGGGACCGGGACCTCTAGCCCCTTGTGATGGAGAAAAAAGAAAGACACGGTCCTCGGTTCACCTTTCCCCGTCCCAGCGCCCGCTCCCACCCTCTAGGAGTTCCCTTAGCAAACTTAAAAGAATATCAGAAGCAACTTGTGCCATGAGGCGCCCGGGGGAGCGCTGGGGGGTCGCCAGAAGAAAAGGGAGGGATGTAGTGGGAATCTAAGTGGGTTTGCAGGTTACTGCTTTTCTTTTTGCAGATCCTGTGGTGCCCTCCACCTAACCCTGCCCCTATGCCCCGGGTCTTTTTTTTTTTTTTTTGAACTAAAGCTGCGCATCCCTGCAATCTGCAATTACTCTGGATGTTTCTCAGGAGCTCAACACAGCCTGAATTTCGTGGCACTTGCCAAAGCGAAATTAGCAAAACCCCATCACCGCGCTGGGTTTTGTGTCGTGTCGTGTCGTGTTGTGTTGTGTTGTGTTGTGCTGTGTTGTTTTGAAGTTCGGTGCAGAAGCAACCCCTTCCCTAGCTTCCTCCACCCCCTCTCGCAGCTCCTACTTGAGATTTCTAATCTTTCAACTTGGGACTGTCTCTTGTCGACTGGGCAGCCTCTCTTTTTTCTTTCGCTTGGATCTGGGAACAATAGGCATGTAAAGGGTCAGTGGGCATCACCCTATAAAGCTCAGAACCTAATTAATTTTATTAAAGGAGGATCTGTTTATGCAATATGACAGCCTGGGGGAATTAACCATTTGAGGACGCAGACGCTGTTCAGACACCAGAGATTTCCTCCTCACATCATCAGCTTAGCCTTCCTGCCCCATTTGATGCTGGGCGGCACCGTGATCCGGGTCTGGTTTTTTGTTTGACCTTGGGAAGAGCCTGTCTAAACCCGGGGTTCTGCACACTTCCAGGGACTCCCAGAGAATCCATGGATTCCCATTGCCAGACGACAGTTGAAGTGCCCACCCATGCACAGTTTGCTGCAGTGACAGCTCAAAAGGTCTCACTATTGGGAATGTGGAGGCTGAACCTCTCACCGCGACCTAAAGTGGATATTTGGAAATATTCTACTTGGAAATCAAATCGTATGAAATCCAATATGCCTTCTCAAGAGCAATGGAAAATGCAACCGTTTTAAGTTTTTATTTTTCCCTGCCACTCTGGTAATTTGAAATACATTTTTAATAACCTCCTGGAAAAAAAAACAATTTAATAGTTCAGACATATTGTTCTTTGACTTAATATCCCTGTGAATGCCTTAATTGCCCAAACAAAGTTTATTTCATTTACAAAGGCTAACTTTATGTCTCCTGGGAATTCTAATGTCATAGTTGTTTTTTTTTTTTTAATCATCACCTTGGATTTTGTTCAACAGGGATCTAGAAATGTATAGCATATGTATAGAAATAGATATGATAAAATATTCAAGAGCTCTCTGAAGGAAAATGTGCTTGAAAATAACCCCCTCTTTTATGGAATTTGTTTTGATTTAGATCTATAGATAGTAAAAAGAATGAAAGAAACTGTGAATTACACTGAATATAAGATGTTTATCACTTTAATATTACACTTCCTAGCTTCCATATTACAGAGCTTTAGAATACTCCCAAACTTTCAGATTGAAGCTCTGCCTTATACGGTCTGAGGTTTGTCTGGAAAGACCTGCCAGCACATGCCAGCTAAAAATGAGTGTCAATTAATAATAATAAAAAAGATCCCTTATTCCTACACTCATGTAATTTAACAGGTTTGCAGAGGAACATAGGATGACAACAGTTGTGAGAACATTCCAATATATGCAGTTCTAACAGCTTTCATTCTAAGACGGCAAACCTTCCTAAAATAGAATGGCTTAACATTTCTTTTTTATATTAAAAGTCCAATCTACACTTCACATAAAATGTTTTTTTATCACAAAAATATTTGTCTCTAACAAAATGCACTTTTTGTTCTACCAAAAAAGCAAACATCTTGAAACAGATTCTCCCAGCTTTTTACAGCTCCCCATTGCAATTTTCTGTACTATTTTCAACTGCCCCCTCCCCCATATGAGATACTCTGAACACTGGAATAAAAATAATTACAATTGAAATACTGAACTAGAATGTCCTGCTTCCCAGTATTGCTAACAAATTCTCCAATTCTTAAACTGCTCTCTGTTGGAACTAGGCAAATTGGGGAACTTACACTGATATTTCTAAGTGCAGTTTGTTGTTTTAAAAACATATTGTACTGATTAATAAAAATGTGAAATAATTTGAGTTACAAATTTTGAACTACAAATCGCCATCTGCTCAAATGGGGGAAAACCAAAAATTGCCGAATATATTTTCTCACCTCTTTTTTTCATGATAACATAAACAACATTCCTGAATAATTAAAAAAAGAAACTGACTACACTTAATGCATTTTTATAGTTCAACAACTGCTTGGTGAGTCCACCTTCTCAAACGTGCAATTATTTTTTTTTCTTAATTACTTACATATGTTCTATCAGAAGATGCAGGTTCTAGTGCTTTTCCTGCATATCGTACAAATCTGTTTAGCCCTATCTATTAGATTATAAGCAAGCCCCTGGGTTGACGCGGTGAAGTAGACTGCAATGTGCAGTAACCCCAACTTGGTCGTCGTGTCAACTATGTCAGAGACCTGTGACAATACTCACAGTATCCTCTGAGGGTGGGGAGAAAATAAATTTCCATGAACCCAGACCTGGAGGAAAAAGGGTAACCCATCAAATAGAACATAGATACAAAAACAGTTTCATAAACAATTTAGCTTATGACTTTTGGGAAAGAAAGCAGGTAGGTAGACCTGTCATCCATAACTATTGAAAGCAGTTGTTGATGGCCTGGTAAACACGATCCAATGGAATTTACTATTCCACCGGCAGAAACAGTGAAAAATCGTCTAGGATGGACCAGGTTGTTGGAGTTCAGGCAAGGAAGAGGAGAAGCAGGAATCATCAGGGCAAGGAGTCGAACAGGAGATCCAATACAGAGTTGAACGTACTGCTCTTTAAAACATGTCCCAGGCTCAGATATGACAGATAAGCTGGCTGATTTTTAATCATCCTAAGAATAAAGAATTCCAGTTTTATTCAGTTAATTGTAGAATAATATGATGTATTTTTTTCTTTCCTTTTTGTTCTTTCTTCTTTTTAAGACCTGACTGTTCTGGGGCAGGGGGTGAGGAGGGGAAGTGCCCCATTTTATTGTCGAGAGACATGTACGTGCATCATGATCCAAAAGCCAGAAAACTTCGGAAGTTGTGTCTGCATTGGTCAGGCTGTGTCAGGCAGAGGAAGGAGTGGGCCAAATCTGTCCAGTTTCAGTGCAGGTCGAAGTCATCCTGTGAATCCCAGGCCCTGGGAAGGATGTAGAGGTTGCCTTCATCACGCTGGAATGAGGTGGTAGGGAATGAAGAACTGGCTCCAGAGAACCCTACACATTAGCTGCTTTCTCTCTCTTTCTACTTAAAATGTGATTCCTGGAACATGGCAGCTGTTGCTTTTGTTTTGTTTTGCTTTTAATGAACAACTGATCTCTCTAATTTATAGAATATTGAATACTGTGTAAGATGTGAAGTAGGCAGGCCCCTCATATTTAGAGTCAATGTGATACCAGGTCTTTTTTCTACCACACCCAGGCTCCTGTACCAAATGTGCAGGGGACTGAAGACAAATTAAAAAAAAAAGAGTCATGTCTCCAGGTCCTCAAATGCTTCACAGTCCAGGGGCGAAATGTACACACATCTGGCTACAAAGCAAGTCAGACTGAGGGTAGGAAATAAAGAAGAGACCAAGGAGACACCCCAAAGCAGAGGATTTCTTGGCTCCTGGGGAAGGGTGAGTAGGGCTTTGCTTGGTGGAAAGATGTGAGAAGAGCACTCAGGGAGGAAGGACTGGCCTGAGGCTGGACCAGGCACACAGAGGTGGGGAGTTGGGGGCTGCAGTTCACCTGGTGTAGCTGGAGCATAGAGCGGAGTGGCAGGAAGATGTCTGGAAAGAGAGGTTGTGGTAGGTTCGGGAGGAGCCTCGGGTGTCCGGCTTCACAGGCTTGACCAAATTCTATAAGCAGTGGAAAACCATTTGAGGCTTTTGAGAAGGGTGGGGGTGACTTGCTCTTTGGAGAAATAAAACCTGGAGGCAATTTGGAGGATGGCTTGAAGCAAGTTGTTCTCTGCCATTGAACCTATTTTCCTGTTCGCCAATCTGCAGAAGAAGAGGTCCATATGCAAATGACGCAACTTGGATGGAACATTACCGTGGCTTTCTCCTTCATAATTGAAGATGATGCTCTCGACAGTGATTTCTATTTACATGCACAGGATGACTGACTTTCGAAATCTTCACATATAAAAATCTGTTCTTTGAATGCTTCTATATTTGAAATCTTAATGTCAAGAATCTAATTTGCCTTTCCCCGTGTGAGTCCCAAAAGTTTTTACCTCCAACCCTTACTCCTTCCCCTGACCCAATCTGCCAAAGAGTAAGACCCAAACTCACGAAGGAAACCCCTCCTTTCTACCTCGGAAGAATAAAGAGCGGAAGGTATCTAAGCCTTCAAGCCACCCAGTCGTATTTATTCAGCATCCACTACATGCACAGCCCTTTGCTGTAAACCCTCTTTAAAAAAGGAAACAAGGATGAAGAATACAGGCCACTACACATTTTTTTAAAACCCTAAAATCAAATAACCGGAGAGTAGCTATTGTGATCTGTTCACTGGTTGGCCAGTGCTCTGGTTGTTAGCACAACATTCCTAGTGCAGCAATGCTGAGTTCTGTAAATTAAAAACCCTTTAAAATTAGATTCTGTCTTTACAGGGCTGGAGAGACCAATTTATAGAACTTTGACTGTGAGGTTTCATGGCTTTTGTTTTACTTCTCTAGTTCTACCCAGCAGAAAATACCAGTATGAAAAATGGGACACCATGCCGCATTTCAAATAGCCTTCTGCTAATTAGCAAATTACCCTGTCTCATCATAAGGGCTGCCAGGATTGTTTTAATACGGGTCTGCTAATATTCCATTCTGAAGGCCCTAATTTAGAAATCTTGTATCTTGGCTGCTAAAATCACTGCAGGCTGAATCTTGTCAAACAGGAGGAGACTTTGTTTTCCAGTCCTGGACATGGAGCATAATGGTGTCATTTTAAAATGCCTGGAATGTGTGTGTGTGTGTGTGTGTGTGTGTGTGTGTGTGGAGGTGGGGGAGAGACAAGAAAATTGTCTTTAAATGCTTTCCTTTCAGCACACCTTCGCTGTGATCCCAGATCAGAACCTAGTTCTCTTGAGAATGAAGACTTGCTTTGACATTTTCAGTGAGGAAAATCTCAAGTAACCCATATGGATTTCTCATGCAGGATTTAGCCAAAATATATATTTATATGAGATTTAAACAAAGTCGTTTCTATTGTAACATTTACAATTATTATCGGTTTCTCTGTTAAATTATGTGTTTTGGTTTAAATTAAATCTACTGCCAATAAGAATGAGCAAAAAAAGTGTGGATTCCAGTTATGTAAACACACATTCATATGTGTATTAGCAAATTTAACATAATACATTAAAATATACAGTGTGTCCACTTTAACTAACATCAAAGGTGAATAATTATGGTCTGACTTTTGAAAAATGCTAGGAGGAAAATCAGACTTACATCCATAATTCCATTTTTCGACTATTCCATTGTGACTTGGTATTATTTTTATATGGTTCCCTACTTCAAATATCAGATAGTAGAAGATTTCATTCATCTTACATATCATATATACCACAGTGTCAAGGCCAAATGCAAAAGAGGATAGCCTGAGAAAGCATTGAGCCTGAACCCTAGAACATCAGGTTTCACTTTCTCTGTTTAGGGTATTATTTTAATGTAGATTGGTGTGTGGATATGATATTATTCAAAAGAAGTGATACTTATAAAAAAGCTATATCCCTTGGTAATACTCCAACTCAGAAAATTAGTCCTGGTCTTTTCTTTTTCTTTCTTTCTTTCTTTTTTTTTTTTTTTTTTTTTTGCTAGCTGTACTTTCAAAAGTGGTATATGTTTTAGGCAACTTCTGTTTAAATGTAAGAGCTGATTAATCCCTTGAGTTATCCCTATTTAATTTACAGACCCATAGTGTTGCTTTTCATCCTTGGCAAAAATGAAAAGGTATCAACTTAAAGTTTAAACGCCTCTCTATCTAAGAAACAAGTTTAATAGTTTACAGTATATGGCAATTTAAGTGTGATGACTACTTCTGGGCTCTGTAAGCATTCATTAGCTTACTTTCCTCCCGTTAGCTTGCAATAAAAATAATATTTGCCATTTAGTAGGGGCTTTTCACCCTCAAAGTGCTTTACAGGCATCAAGTGGTTTATTTATTAATAATCTATGTTTCTGCTTAATAAACTAGATTTCTATTTACAATCAGAGGGAAAATTAGAAAATGTTCTGCATGTGGCAAGTAAAAGGAGTTGCTAACAGACTATCAAATTACATATTTATTTTGCCCTGCCCATTATAATTAGATAACTTTCTGCTAGCCAATTAAAAATGTCAAGATCCTAGGCAATGAAGTATAGAAGTCTGTTTCGTGTCTGTTTGTTTTTCTGATTTGGGAGGAAGTAGGGTTTTTTTCAAAGTTTTGACCCCTCGATTTAGTCGTGAGAAAGAAAACCTGGATTCAGATACTACAGATTAGACACCGAAGAGATTTCTTTCCATTTGGGTGTATAAGAACCTATCAGCTGCTCTGTTCTGGAGCAGGAGTGGGGCGCCCCTAGAACTCCTTGGGTGTCAGCTCAGAGGGGTCTGGGTTCTGCCCCAACCAGAGTAGGAACTGCAAACAAATATTTTAAAGACCCAAGGCCTCCAGGACATTTGAATTTTGCATCTTCAGCTTTGGCTTCAGGATGGTGGGTGTGTAACAAGGGGTTAGCCTTGTACCTCAGTAGGTGACCTCTACAGTTGAAATCAAATAAACTGGCCTGGGGGTGGGGGAGGGTTGTGTGAAATGACATCCGTAGACTCAGCCACAATGCACGTCTAATACATCTTCACACTGTTTTTCAGATTGACCTTCTCATCTCAAGATATGCTATTCCCTAAAAAAGAATGTTTGGTTAGAACCACTGATGCTTCTGTTTGGACTTTGCCATCCAGAATTCTCGTGAGGAGCATCAGAAATGTTTGCAGGTTTCAGGAAATTCCTTTGAGAAGGCACAGCATAAAACGAAGGTACAGACCGGTTTACCAAGAGGTTTAAAATGGCTCAATGTCCAGCAACTGAAATATATATAAATGCACCAAGCAGCAGACAGCCCCAGCACGTTCGGAACCACATTGTACTGGCACCGTGTGCTCTCTCTTAAGGCTTAGAGATAATTATGATAATAGGATATTACCTTATGTGCGGTGGTACTTTACAGTTTTTACAGTATTTTTCACATGCACTCCCTTTTTCAATTAAGTATACTTTCATCTCTTTTCACATTGATTTTGGCTTGTTTGCTCTTTAATATTTTTGTTGTGTTTCTTCTAACTGATAAGAATGGAGTAGTGTAAACATCACCCTCGCATGTTTGCACAATGCTGCCTTGTTATAATTAAGTGTATTTTTCAAAGGTCTCTAAGCCAGCCATAAAAATTTGCTCAGAGCTAAGCTTGAAATGTTAGGGTCTGCTCCTGCGGGTGAATTCTTGCAAACACCCTAAGAACCTGAATTTTGATCATTTGAAAACATATACACTGGAAACAAACCCTTGGAGAGGATTTCTATTTCACAAAGCGATTTGGTCCACCTCCCACTATTATTTGTGCAAAGAATGGATGTGCTCAGAAGTTAATTTTGGTCCTTTTAAATGGCTGAACAGAAGCACTTGAGGCAGAAATAGGCCCTCTGATTCACCTTCAGTTTTAAAAGCGCTAATTTCTGCCTTCTGGGTGCCTTTAGAACAACTTGTCCCAATCTTTGGCATCAGAAAGCCACTTTCCAGTGAGAGGGGAGGAGACAGAGAGAGAGCCATCCCCCTCACCCTGTACACGTGCCTCCCATCTAACACTATCCCCAAGGAGGCAGAGAACCATTTGCAAACTCTCCACAGGCAGGGCAAAAGTGGAGGGACCCCACCACTTCACGAGGTCTTCTGATGAACACCCAGTGACTGTGTCTCCTCCCGGGAGGACTCTAACTCGCCTTCACCAGTCCCATAGAAACGAGACTGAGTGGCCAAGAGGACTCACCTCTCTCTACAGAGAGCCATTTGCTCCCTCATCCCTCATCTCGTTTCCAAAATGTGCATTCACACAAAATAGAATTGCGAAGTTGGCCAGGAATGGGAACAAAATTGCAATTCAATTGCTTTTTTTACATTTTGTAAAATAATAGCAATAAATTAAATAATCAAAATATTTAGCTGTGTTAACTGGCTTCTGCCACTTGTGCCGTTACTTCTTTTCATGAGGAAAGTTGCTTTACATACCAATAGGTGTTTTTAAAATTATCTCAATGTCTATTTAGACATGCTGCTCCAGGAAGGTCTTCTGTTTTTTTCAGTTGAAATTAATATTTGCTAATAAAAGAACTGTCAGGGCTTTGAAGTAAACATTCATCTATGTACCCAGAAGAACAGAACATCACCAGTTTTCGTCTGTGCCCTGTCCCTCTGCCCCAGTGAGTCAGCAATCAGCGGGGCTGCTGCTCTGGCCAGAGCTGGACATCGAGCTCAAGATGACGGGGAGCTGCCTCCTTGAACAAGGGACACAGAATATTGAATTAATTCATTTTACCAGCCCTGTATGCTCCTGGCAAAAACAAAGACAGTGTGTGGGCTGAATTCTGCATTTACTCATAAAGTTTAAGGTGTTGGCTATAAGAACGACTGTCAAAAGGCGTTTGTACCGTAACCCATGAGAATTAAAGGGGGTGCGGGAGGCTCCAGAGGAAAAACTCAATCTCACACCTACTAAATTTTCATATCTATTTCAGGCATAAATGGATTCTAAAATTTTGTGGCTTGAAAAAAAAAAAAGTTCAGTGAACACAGCAGAAACTGCAACACTGAGACAGTTCACCCTAGTGAACTGGAAGCCCAGATCGGGTCACGGAGCCTACCCAGGCATGTTCATGGTCATAGTCCAAATCCCGCACCACAGGTGGGATTATCAGCCAGGAGCGGCACCCCAAAGGTACCTGGACCTTAACTTCTCTTCCCAGGTCTTCTCTCGTGCCCCTGCCTTCCTTCCTCAGGAAGGCCCGGCAATAATTGAAAAAAACCTGAGATTTTGTAATACTTTTCAAGGATTACCAAGTCAATTACTGAGAGGGAGAAAAATAAAGGGGAACTAGTTGAGCATCGCATGCTAGGGCACATTCAATTCAAACAGCTCCCAGGGAGTTAAAATTCTCTCTATATGGCGAACAGTGGGTGCCTACATGTCGCTGGCAAGCCCACAGCAGTTTAAGGTAATATTTTGGTCAGCAGGTGTAGACCCCAAATGAACAGTGGTTTAAGACCTGGATTGTGAGAGGCAGACATGTGCCAAAATTAGAAAAGCATTCTCCGGCTATTATTTAACATTCTACATATGTGAGATACAGAATGAAAGAATGAGAATTATCTTAAAATCCCTGCTAAAGCAGGGCCTGCTTTCTCAAGGCAATCTCAAGCTTTAGTAGTTCAGACAGATTCTCTAGCTGACAATTAATATTAATGGGTAGATTTCACAATGTGGCATTATCACACGGGAGATGGGTGGGCACACCATCTGGGTTTTGGCAGGTATTAGATGTAATCAAAGGGATTACGTGGCTCAGGGAGAAATAGAAAACCTTGGGTTTGTTTAGTCTCTTGCCTCTTTTGTTTGGACGCAGCTCTAGGTGTGCTTAACTATTTTCCCCCTTGTCCTTTATTTGTGGTCGGGAACATCTCCAGGGGAAAAACAAAACAAAACAAAAAGGGATGGACAATCCACAAAGAGGGTTTGGATATGGTATCACAGCCCATTTTCCCTTCTCGTAAAAATTCACCAAATATTTATTGAATGCCTACTATGGGCAAGGAGCCCTGCCAGGACAGCTCCGCCTGCTTTCACTCTACCAAGATGTCAATGTGCACAGGTAGATTTCTGGATCCTTTAGAATAGGTTGGAGGGCATGCTGAATCAGCAAAGATAATACAAGATTTCTTGGTCCATCTTTTCCCCTTCCCTCCATTTACCTCCAACACACACACACACACACACACACACATACACACACACACAATCTTATTTTTTTAAACACGTAATGTATTACTGATTTCAGAGGTAGAGTTCAGTGATTCGTCAGCCTTATATACCATCCGGTACGTATTATATCACATGCTCTGTAATGTCCATCATTCAGTCACTCCACCCCTTTCCCCTCCAGTGACACTGTTTGTTTCCTGTGATTAAGAGTCTCTTATGGCTTGTCTTGGCCCTCTCTGATTTCATCTTGTTTTATTTTTTCCTCCCTCCCCCTATGATCCTCTGTTTTGTTTCTCAAATTCCACATATGAGTAAGATCATAGGATAATTGTCTTTCTCTGATTGATTTATTTCATGTAGCATAATACCCTCTAGTTCCATCCACATCATTGCAAATGACAAGATTTCATTTTTTTTGATGGCTGAGTAGTATTCCCACACCAATGTTATTTAAAAGATCAAAGAGGAGCATCCACCTCAGAGTTTAGAATCCACATCATTGGATTGCTACTGGAAATGTCAAAACAAAAACAAAAACAAAACTAGACCAGGGAACCTCTAGAGATGTACATGTTTATTTTCAGTAAAAACAAATAGAAGCTGACAATTGATTTATACCCTTGGAGGAGACAGGTGATTAGGCAGTCTTGGGCTGCAGGTACCTTGTGAATTTTACATTTAAACTATCGCCTGGAACATAAAGAGGATGATGATGAGTAAGAAGTCGACTCATCTAATCCTCCAGTTTCCCCATCGGGGATTGTCTTCCATCCCACAGATACACACTCTCCTAACCTACAATGGTACTGTTCTACTGCCTTTGTTCAGTATTTATCACATATCCAGGGAGAACAACAGCAACGTAACCCCAACCTCCACTGGCCAGCGATGCAGGCACAGGCCCTCCTCTGCGCCTGGTTACAAGCACACAGGACTGATGAAGAACCCACGTTCTGTCAAAGTTGTTTCTGGGTTTGATTAACTAGTCCCAGGAAGCCCAGCAAGTAAGAGGTGTATGCTCAGTCACCGGAGGGTGATTATGCTCCCCCCCAAATTTTCTCTAAATACAGATCCCAGTTGGACCAGTCCCACTTGCAATAGGAGCAAGGTAGTTTAAAGATTCGTTTCCTCTCCACCTTCCTTCCCATGCCACCTTACCCCTGCACAGAGCTCACCCTCTCCTCATCTCCCCAAACAGCTCAAATAAACTCCATCGGCACCACTTTTTCTTTCTCCCAGGCCAGCTACTTGCAGGCCTCCAGGTGCAACCGACACAGGCTCCATCCTTTACGTGAATCTTTATAAAATTTGCTGTTAACGGCATAACTTCATGGTCAGCCTTCTGGGTGAACTTGAGCCCTGAAAGCTGCATGACCCCCTGCACGACGGGGTGGGGGTAGCCCGGTACCTGCACACATGCAAGCGCATGAGGCTGCTCTAAGCTCATCAGAATGAAATACAATTAAAAAAATCAGTCCCCCTTTAGCCCCACTTCAAGCACCCAATAGTCGCACGGGGCTAGTGGCTACCAAACACTGGCCCGTATAGATGCAGCCCATTTCCATCATCCCAGAAAGTTCTTGGGGGGGGGGGGGGGGTTGCGGACAAGAGGACAAGAGGGGAGCGCAGTTTTCCTGGGCCCTGCAAGGCAAGAGCTTGGGAGCCAGGCCCGGGGGCTTGGTGGGTCCCCCTTTAAATGCAGGAGCCTTCCCTGCGTGGGGAGCACCCGCCCCCCGCCCCCGCAGCTCCCCAGCGCGGCTCTGGGGCAGATTCTTTGCCGCGGGGTGCAAGGGGAGGGAAGCTTCCCGGGCTGCCGGCTGCGTGCCCTGCACCCGAGCGCGGGAGCCGGGTCGGGGCTGGGGGGGTCCCCTCGCCCGTCCTTCAGCACGAGGGCGGGCAGCGCAGGACAAAGGCTCCGGCGGCAGCTGCCCGGCTCGGCGCGCAGGGGCGGCCGCGGCCACCCGGAGCGCCCGCCGCCTCCGCGGCCCGGCGGGGGGGGCCCGGCGCCCGCCTTTGTCTGCGCGGCCGCGGAGGGCCGGGTCCGCAGGAAGCGCGCGCCATCGTGCGGCCGGAGCCGGGCACTGCAGCCCCGGAGGCGCGGCGCCACCTCCGCGGGGCCTGGGCGGCCGAGCTCGGCCTGGGGGGCGGGGGAGCAGGGGGAGCAGGGGGGGAGCAGGGGGAGCAGGGGGGGTCCTCGCGGGGACGCGGGGTCGTCGCGACGGCGACCGCTTGCCCGGCTCCGCTGCCGTTCCGTGAGGTAGGCTGTGCGCCTGGCCACCAGATTGCACTTCTGATAACGGCACCCGAGGTCACGCCCGACAGAAGCAGCAGCAGGAGCTGGACATACCCGTCTACGCACAACGAATAGATAATCCCGCCAGGGCCAGAAGACCTGTTGATGCAGTTGCTTGCAGACGTGGGCAATGTCTCTGAAGCGTGGCGGGAGAACTGGTTATAGGGCCTGCCCGGTGACCTAAGAGAGCTGCCCAAATGTGATGGGGTGGGGTGGGGGGCTCCTGAGTCTCTGCACTTCAGTGCCAAGTGCACATACTTCCCGTTCCAAACTAAAGCCTTTAATAATATAAAGATATGTTGACTAAATGTGTCTGGGGTACGTGCCACGTGCAAATGTTGCTGGGGCCAAAGACTAAGTCAATAGGTAAGCCTGCCCGCTTCCTGCCCTCTGAGGACCCTGAGTCTACACAGACAACCCAACGAGTCACAAAAAGGGAATCAACCCACGTTTCCCACGACCCTTGGTCAAGTAGAGGTTTTCCTGGGTTGAATGACCCGTGTTCAGCAGGGGAGGCTCCTGCAGTCTTCTTTGGTGAGGATGCAAAATGTACCTGTTGTCTTCACTTTGTTGACCAAACTCCTTGTCTGTGTGTTTTGTTTTTTTTAGGTTTATTTATTTATTTATTTATTTATTCATAGAGACAGAGAGAGAGAGAGAGAGAGAGAGAGGCAGAGACACAGGCAGAGGGAGAAGCAGGCACCATGCAGAGAGCCTGATGTTGGAACTCAGTCCAGGGTCTCCAGGATCACACCCTAGGCTGCAGGCCACGCTAAACCGCTGCACCATTGGGGCTGCCCTCAACTGTGGTTTTTTTTGCCTGGGAAAAATGCTCTCTGGGGAAGATAAGCAGAAAAGGAGTATTTACCCCCAGCTGACTTTAGAATGTGGGAATAGAGTTGAAGCTCTTAGAAATGATGCTCTGTCTCCTTCCAGCTCAATCTTCTCTCCTAGACATCCATCTCCATCTTCTGGCATGGATTACAACAAATTTAATCCATGAGGTCATTTAGCAAGTTGGAATTGGTTGCTTAAGCTACCAATCCCCATAGCCTTGACTCTGTCACATATTTGCTGAGTTTAGGCCTTGTGACATGGACACAGACAAGCCTGGCCCCCGAGGGCACTAAATCTGGCTAATGAGTCAAGGTGTATGCACCAGAGCAGTAGAGCTCTTCCAGGCGGGGACGCACCATCAACTTCTTGGTGATCCCAGGGCCCAGTCTAACTTCAATGAACTAAACTCTGAATTTGTTCTTTATTTACCTTGGAAGTACTTACTCCGTGAGGTCAAAGTGATGGGACAGGAAGATCAGCTTCCCTGTACTTGGGCTGGAGGGAGTATGCTGGGCAGTGGGCCTGGCCTGAGGGTCTGAAAGAGCCTCTCAGGATTGTAAAGAGGACTTAATCTCCCTGCAAAGTGGAAACAGCTAGAGTCCTGGGAGCAGGGATTGCAGACAGAAGGTCTCGGGGCATCCCAGGTGTCTCAGGGGCTTGGTGCAGCCTTCAGTCCAGGGTGTGATCCTGGAGATCCTGAACCCGTGTCGGGCTCCCTGCATGGAGCCTGCTTCTCCCTCTGGGCTCCCTGCATAGAGCCTGCTTCTCCCTCTGTGTCTCTGCTTCTCTCTCTTTCTCTCTGTGTCTCTCATAAATAAATAAAATCTTAAAAAAAAAAAAAAGAAGAAGAAGGCCTCACCCAGGAGGGAATCCAGCTGGGCTGGGAAAGCATGACCTTGGGCAGGAGCAGAGGGGTGTGTGTGTGCCTGTGTGCACGTGTGCATGCGTGTGCATGTGCATGCATAAAAGCATGCCAGTGTGGCTGGGTCTGGGCGGTGAGCACCAGGAACTCTGCTTCATCAACCCAACCTGCCGGGAGCAAACGGCCTGATGTGGGGAGCGGGTGAGTGAGCCGTTCTTGAGTCAGTCTCTCCTGCTTTATTTCCATTTCCCGGATACAAGTTCCAAAAATGCAACACCTGACCCCCGTCCCTCTCCAGGAGCTCCGGCAAAGCCGAAGCAAGGGCAGGAGGGGCTTGGCAGGATGGCGAGAACGGATGGGCGTCCCCCTCACGGTGAGGGAAGGCACCGCGGGGGACCCTGAGCACTGCAGGAGGCCCAGGTAGGTTCCTTGGTTTTCCGTTTGCTTCTTGGAACTCAAGGTGCCTGCGACCTTCCACTTCCTCTGCTCCTGCCGCAAGGTCTCTCGTGGACCTGCCTTGGCCCTGCTCCTGGTGGGGCGGACAAAAGGAATTAGTAACGGGAAGGAGCCCACCGCCTGGAAAATCTGCCCAGCGACTGGAATGTGTTTATAATCGAAACCATCCACCTGGGAAAGGGGACCAAGTGGACACGAAGCAGATGGAGAGTCAGTGTCCATTTCTTGAGGACCCACTCGGTGTCCTGCACGCTGCTGAGCACTTGCAGGCAGGGGATCCTCTTCCATTTTGCTTCTTGGGATTCCTGTGACCTGACAGGGTGGCAGTGGACCCCAGTCTCCAGAGCTCTGGAGAAGACAGCGTTTCCACGGCACAGTCAGGCTTTGGATAGACAGCGTCCTTGGAAATCGCTCACGGGCCGGGCCTTTGGCCTCGGTCAGTGGCTCAGATGCCTCTTGCCTCAACTGATTGGAGGCTGATTGGACACCCCAGGAGCCAGACCCGGCCTCCGGCCCCTAATCCACCTCCCATACTGCCTTGCCTTCTCGGCTCGCAAAATGCTTGCTGTCTTTGGCTCCTTGAGGAAGACTTGGGCCTCGGTGCCTGTCTTCCCGGTGGGGAAGCCCTTTGCCCTCTCCATGGGGGAGTCATGAAGCTTCCCAGCCTTGCCTTGGGCTCCCCTTGGGCTCCTGGCTCGTGGGAGGCAGAGGTTGGTGAGAATTAATTGTAAAGTGCATTGAGAGGCACAAATGAAAACCAGTCCCGCGGCGGAGAGATTATTACTGTTGGCAATTTGGGTTTTCTGAAATAGCTCTTAGGATTATGACTGTGGCAGCCCAAACCCCAGAGGTGAGCTCAAGGCTGATGGATTTTCGGAGTGGCCCCGTTTCGCCGCAGCCTTCCAGCCTCCCCTCCCTCCAGGGCGGGGCGGAGCGGCGGGGCCCTGGGCCCCTCCAAGGCTGCAGGTGCCAGGGCAGCTGCAGGCTGACCCCCCGCGTCCTTGGGAGAGGGTCCCCGGGCTCCCCGGCATAATTTCCTTCTCACTTCACGGTTGCGTCCCTGTCTGAGATGGCAGGTGACCTAAGTGGGAGCGGTGTGCAAATTGATTTGGAGGCGATCGATGGCCCGGGGCGCGGCCCGGGCCGCTGCCGTGTCCCTGACCCTCTCGGAATCGATTCACACGCCGTTCCTTCTCAGCGCACCTGCCACGTCGGATGGAGAGGGACGCGTGAAGTGAGAAGGAAATTAGCGTGGTTCGGGCCCCCACCGCCTTGCACGCGCCCAGCCCCAGGCGGAGCCCGAGGCCGTGGGGCCTGCTGGCACCGCCACTCGCAAGCCTCCCATCCAGGCCACCAAGAAGCTCGCCCTCTGGGGCGTTTGCACGGACCTTTACCCTCTGCCTCTCAAGAGCATGGGGCACCCACTTCTTGCGGGGGGCCCCGGGGGGCTGGAGACCTGAATTCCCTTCACCTGGATACATTCACGCATCCCTCGGACAACGAGCCTCCGTAGAACCCCCAGCCAGGGCCCAGCACCTAACAGAGGCCTGGTCCCCGGACAGTCCGAGTGGTCACCAGGGCAGTCTGCGGGGGAGAACACCCAGGGTGCCCACAGGTGCACCCAAGGATAGCCCACATGGCCATAAAGAAAGAGGAGGAGTAAAGTAACGGGAAGATTCCTGTAGCTATTTAACACAGACCTCATCCACCTACGTCAGTCTGCCAGCTTCCTGATTGTTCGGTACTGGTCTGCTAGGAGATGAGGAGCTTGCTGGCACCAGACTGTAAATAGACTGTGTCACTAAGCGGTTTTTTTTCATAGCAAGACTTTCTCAGTGAAGGAGGCAGGGCATTTTACATTCTGCTGCAAACGGTTCCTGGGTGGGCACGTTGGGTCAGGACCAGTCCATCCCTTAGCCGCCGCAGGCACACGGCCTCGGCCCCACAGTGATGTCAGAGCCCGGGAGGCCCCGAATAATGCCCTCCCACCCAGCTGTCCACATCCTGATTTCCACAGCGAAGATTACAGAGCAAAAGAAACCCCGTGGATGTGATTACATTAAGGATTATGAGGTGGGGAAATTACCCCGGATTATCTGGGCGGACCCGAGATAATCGCACAGCTCCTTATAAGCCGGAGGCAGGAGGGGAAGGGTCCGAGAGGGGGACGTGCTGATGGAAAGAGAGTTCAGAGCCAGGTTTCAAGATGTTAATCTGCTGGCTCTGAAGACGGGGGAAGAGGCCACAAGCAAAGGAATGTGGACGGCCTCCAGGCGCTCAACCAGGCTGACACACATTTTCCCCTGATTGTCTCCAGGAGCAACCAGACCTGCTAACACCTTCACTTCAGCCCAGTGAAGTGGATTTTGGACTTCTGACAACCAGAATTGTAAGATAATAAACTTGTATTGTTTTCAGTTGCTAAATGTGATAATTTGTTACAGCAGCAATAAGAAACTAGCACGGGGTCCACAAAAAATGTTCTAATTTCTTTTCAGGAGAACAAAAAGAATGAGTTTCTTTAGGTTAAAGAAAATATTTTAACATATAATCCTAACACAGTCGTCTGTATACCAATGCAGTTATAAAATAGATTTTTTTTTTTAATGGGGGAAGGGGTTGCCAAAGACAAAAGTGCCAGGGGCTCACAAAAGTCACAAGCAACCCTGATTCAAGTAGCACCGGTTATGAGGACCCCCTGTCTCCTTTAGCAATTCTATGACTAATAAGAGAGCTCAATCCGAAGGGGAACTAAACAATCTATTTGACCACCGGTCTTGAAACAGCCATTCCGACTGCTTGTTATAAATCCATCAGAAAGCAATATTTCTAAATAGAATTTAAAAATGTGCTAAACCTATTCACCAAAACACATCCAAGTGATTTATTTATAATAAGGGAGGCTGATTCTTCCTCCTTCCTCATATGGTCTTTCATTGGGCAAAAATGGGCTTCCCGAAAAATTAGTGGTGTCTCCACGTTTATGAGTGAGGATTCCTTTTGTTTGAAAGGCCGTGTTGGAGATTTCTGAATTACTTGGAAGCTAAATAAACTAAGAGGGTTTTTGTTGTTGTTGTTGTTGTTGTTGTTTTTTAATCCCTAAATCCTGCTTCTGCTTGTTCTTGAGCTACTGAAATCAAGATTCTCCCACAGGCAGAGAACCAAAGTGATTCCTTTCAGCAAACTCTTTGACTTACTGTCCAGGTTCTGACACATTCCTTTGCCAACAACAAATAAGTGAGAACACTTCCAATGAGCAATGGCACCTCTTCTCATTTGTAGACGGGAGCGTCAGCCTGAAAATAGTGGCCAAGTGTTTTGACGCAAAAAGCAAGAATTTCAGGCCAACTGCAGCCAAGTAGGCTATTCTTAGATGTGCATAGGAGGCTGAGAGGTCTCTGTGTGGGTTGTTGGGAAATGGTTAGGGATTTGTGACTTTTAAGTGGCTCTTGAAAATGTTTGGAGATGAACAAGCCCCTGCAGATCCTATTCGTCACAGATGCTCCAATTTCACCTGACCTTCTGAGCCCTTCTTAAACATGAACTAGTTTTTGAGGTTTTCCCCAGTAACTCAGAGGTCAGCGAGGATGGATCCTTCCCACTGCTGACCACCCATGATCCCATTAGTCAGTACTGTACTTGGATCGTGTCTTGGCCCATTGGGCTGCTATAACAAAATACCACAGACTGGGTAGCGGATAAACAACAGAGATCTACTCCTACCAGTTCTGGAGGCTGAGGAGTCTGGGATCAAGGTGCCAGCGTGGTCCCACACTGCCACGGGCTCTCTTCCTGGTTCATAGCTTGCGCCTCCTCGCTGTCCCCTTGTGGGGAAGAGGGCTAAAGATCTTTCTGGGGCCTCACTTAGAGGCTATTAATTCGTGAGTTAACTCCACCTCATGACTTAAGCACCTCCAAAAGGTCCTAATACCATCATCTTTGGGGGTTAGGATTTCATCATATAGGTTTGGGGTGGGAAGACATAAATATATAGACCGTAGCCGATGACATCCTCAGTCACCCTTGGGTGTTACCTTTGCAGAGTCATGTCGACACAGTCTTCGTCCGACTTCTGTTTCCGGAGGTGTGTGATGTGCTCACCCTCCTCCTCTCTTGCCCAGACCTCTGTGCCTCCTTACCTGCCCAGTTTTGCCTTACACCTCACTGGCTTCTTTTCATTCTCCTTTGATGTTTCCTCCTTTCCTAACCGCTGAAGTGCCTCAGGGCTCTGTCTTTTGTTCTTGTTATTCTCCGTCCACCTTTTCTCCCTAGAGAACCTTCTCCAGTTCCATGGCTTTATGAACCCTGGCCTTAGGATGACTGCCAAGTGTCTCCCTCCCACTGAACCTCTTCCCTGAGTTCCAGACTCATATTTCCAGCCACTCACTCAACAGCTCTGCACGGATATGGTGGTGGCTTTGTGATGCGTCGCGTTGACTAGACTGAGCTACGGTTCCCAGGGTCCCCTTTCTCGTGCGCCGCTAGGTTGGCTGGGCTACGGAGGAGATTTGTGGAAGATTTTAGAGAGCGGAAGGAAAGCAGCAAGCCCCTTGGAGTTCCCAGGGGTTGTTGCTGATCTGCTGGCTCGCTTTTTTGGCCTGAGGCAGCACTGAGGCCTGCAACTGCTCCGCCTTGCTCTGGACCTTCCTTGCGCGTCTCTGGATCCTGAGTCAGGTGTCTGGCTCCGTGACAAAGGGCCCCCGCTTCTGCGGGGTACCTACCCCAGAATAGACGTGTTCTAGTGGCTCTACTTCTCTGAGTGATACAGGTGTCTCCCTCTTTCTCTTTCAAATAAATCTTAAAACCCACACCCTCCCATAGTTTCTCATGCCACTCCTATAAATCCAAAAATCTCGGGCTCACTGCGACAGCACATATACCAACATTCTACAAGATTCTACATGCTTTGGCCCTTGATGCTCCCTGTCCCTATGCTCACCCACTTACTGTCGATCTTTAGACATTCACTGCTCCCAGATATGCCTGTACACACCCCAGGGCCTTGGCACCTGCTCTTCCTCCTGCTTTGATTGCTCTTTTCTCAGATCCTCACATGGCTCCCTCCTTCTTACCATTCAGGCCTCAACTAGATGTCATCTTCACCGAGAGATCCACTCCCCCAGCCCCACTCCCCCAGTTACGTTCTACTACATTACCCTTGTTTGTCTTCCTCATAGGGCTCCTCTGTATGTGGGGTTATCTTGTTGATGTGTACTATTTATGTGTTCCTGGAGTGCCCCCCCTCTCTGGGATATGAGGTCTTTAAAAGCTGCACTGTCTGGTTCACTGCTGCACTGATTGTTTTTTTTTTTTTTATGTTATTCCCTAACTGGTTCAATCTTTTTTTTACCTCCTCAACTATAGTGTATGCACCTGAGGAATCAAAACCATCTTCAGTGTCCTCTATGGTGCCTAGCGCAGGGCTGGGAACATGTGTCATAGGTTCTCAAGAAAGTCTGTCGTAGACGAGAGTGGGAGGTAATAACAGAAATCCTTGTCAATGGCCCTCTCCACTCCATGCCTGCCTGTAATTCTTTTTTTTCTCTTGGCTTTGCCCTCCTTGTTTTTGAAGATGTGCCTAAGCATACAGGCCAGACAGGCAGGATTCTAGGCTGAGCTCTGTTGCTAACTAGCTGTCAAACCTTGGGCTAATGACCTTGTGTAGACCTCAGTTCCTGTAACTCTAAAGTGGGTAGGGTCCTTTGGGGGAGGACCAGTGGACTCTGGAGACTGCCAGTGTGCCCAGCTTCCCTTATATGATCTCCTTCATTTCCTTCCCTCCTTCTGACCTAGCCTAGAAAGAGCCCTTTTACCGTTTCCTATTCGGTTATCTCCTCCAGCAAGATTCTGCAAGCCCTACTTCTTTCCTCACGTTCTCAGGAACTGCTGGAACCTCAGTCGATGCTATTTTTATGAACAGTGCCAGCACCTCATATCCGGGCCACCCTTTTGGACACCTGCTTCTCCACTCCCCTGTAATGCTACTTGTGTTCTGTTTTTTTCAGACGGCAGCAGAGGGAGGAGACCTGAGGCCTGGGGGCACTCTCCAGACAACTCAGGGCAAAAGCACCATTATTGAGAAGGAAGATTTCTGACTTTACTCAAATAATTGCTCAACTGCCTACTTCAGAATATAAAAGCAGAAATATTTTGTCTTACGGCCTTCAAGACATGGCTATGAGATCATAGTGACTCAAAGTCCTCCTTCAAAATACGTGCTATTTGCCAAATAGGAGTAGCAAGCTGAACAGATTAGGGGTGAGGGAAAGAGCTACTGTTCTTTCAGGGAAATCCTATGTTCACAAAGAGTGTCTGAGACATGGTTGCGGATCTGACGTGCTGATGCCTTTGCATCTGAGGAGGAACTGCTGGACCCTATCACAGTGAAGATGCCCTGGAAAAGGCCTCCTGGCTTGAGATGCTATGCTTCCTCCCACAATAACTAATTGCAGTCTCTCTGAGGCTCACGATGCCTTAAGGGCTGTCGGTACCCCCGAAGGTCCTGACCTGCTGGGTGAGTCCCTATGAGACTAAGCAGAGAGGAGATTAGTACATAAGCATAACTAGCCCCTAAATGTTGATGCTTCGACCAAGTTGTTTATCATTCTACTCTAGAAACCGTGTCCGTTTGGATAGATTGAGTAGACCCGTAGCTGCATCCTTTTGGTGATGAGAGAGAGGATGCGGGTTAGGGGGGTGGAGGGAAGTCATTGAGTAATTCCAAAATAATATAGTCTCTATAACTATACAGACTAATTCGTATTATGAGTTCCGTGATGTGTGTTTACAGTAACATGAGGACAGGAGATGAGCCTTGTAATGGTGAGCCATCATATTCTTTGAGGTCTTTGTCGGTCTCACCTACCAGGACTGTGTAGACTGGCTGCAGTTGAAATTCCCACTTCCTCATCGCTTCCTTTGAAGTTTATCTGAAGTCAAAAGGAATGGTTTGCCCAAAGAGAAGGGTCCAGATATAGTTGGTGCAAGAAGAAACTCAGCAGAAGAATCAGAATTTCCACTGAGGTCCACAAAGACCAGTATTTCCTTTCTTTTCATTAGATTATAGAACATTAGAGCTCACAAGGAGGATACAGGATGATGTTCTGGGCTGAATTGTGTGCCACCAAAAATATCCCTAGTATTTCAGATTGTGAGTTTATTTGTAAATAGGGTCATTGCAGATATAATTGCTTAAACTGAGGTCACAGTGAAATAGGGTGCTCCTCTAATCCTATATGACTCGTGTTTTGATAAAAAGGGGAAATTTGGACATAGACATGCCCACAGGGAGAACACCACACGAACAGGTAGTCAGAGATCAGCCAAGGAATGTCAAAGATAGCCAGCAAACCTCCAGAAAGCAGAAGAAAAACATGGATGAGATTTTCCCTCGAGCCCTGAAGAACCAGCCCTGCTGACACCTTGATCTTGGACTTCTAGCCTCCAAAACTGAGAGACAATAAATTTCTGTCATCAAGGCCCCCCAATTTGTGTCACTTTGCTACGGGAGCTGTAGCAAACAAACGTAGATGGCCTTGTTCAACCCTTCGTTCTAGAACAGTAGCTTTCAACGGGGGAATTTTGCCCCCTAACGGGGAGCACTTGGCAATGTTTGAAGACATTTCTTCTGGTTGTCACAGCCAGCAGGTGCTACTGGCATCCAGGGGATAGAGGCTAGGAATGCTGTTAAACATCCTGCGATGCACAGAACAGCCTCCCCCAGCGAAGAATTATCCTGCTCAAAATGTCAATATTGCCAAGATTCGGAAATCCTCTTTTAAAGATACAGAAATGAAGGCTTGGAGAATTGAAGTAATTCACAAGATCACTAAGAACATTAGGGCAAAATGGGAACCAGGATATAGGCTGTTGGCCCAGAGAGTGAGCCAGAAGAGATTAGGCCCAGCAAGAACCCTGGGGAAACCATGTTCTTAAATATTGGCAGAGGTAAAGAGGCCTACAGGGTGGGCAAAGAGGGAGGGAGGCACTGGAGAGGAAAGAGAGGAGCCAAGGTGACCTGGAGCTGCTGGGGTTGGGGGGCAGAGGCAGACTGCAGAGGATGCTAAAGCAGAAATTCTTAGATGTTGGTTAGGAAAGAAGAGGGAAACATATGGATAGCTGTAGGGAGACTTTGGGTGGCGGGTGGGGGGCGGGGTTGGAGGCTTAAGATGGAAGGGACTTGAGCATTGAGAGGAGCCCACAGAGGGTTGAGACTGAAGGTGGAGGGTAACATCAGGGGAGTGTTACTGAGAAGGGAGCAGGGGACAGGGTCCGGAGCCCAGGGTGGGGGGATTGGCTTAGACATGAGGAGAAAAGCAGAAGAAATTAATGGAAAGTGACTTTCAGAGGGAATAGGTTTTCCATTCCATTCGGCCTTAATCTTATCTTATTATACTTTGAGGATAATATTTGCTAATAATTCATTAATGTGGAGGAGAACTCTGGGCCTCCTGGATGTGTTCAGGGATATGATGGGAGCACCAGCTCAGGAAGGCTTCCGGTTTTCTCTATTACTCCCCGAAAAGGTACTACTACTTCCTCCCAAACTTCCCTTAGGATGTTTCCAAAGCCTGGTCCCACAAAAGCTGATGGATTCAGAAACAAAAGCAGTGGGAACGACCCAAATTCCATAGGAAGGTGTTCAATAGCATATGGGTAACTGGCCCACCTGGTTTCACGGGTGGGCGACCCATGCAGTCACACAACACCCTGTGCCCAGAGCCTGTGCTCAGAAGGGGGATCCTGTCCTTGGGGCTTAATGCTCTGTGGGCACAGTCTTAAAACTGTCAAAAATTTTATCTTTGGCTTTCTGTCTTGTTAAGTGAAGTTAGATGGGACAGTGGAGAAGACACCAAGGGCTCGGAGTCTTGGTTCAAATGCTGTCCTGCCTCCCACTGCCTCCCCACAACAGGCTCTTGACACCTTCCTGTTACCTCCATCCAGAAAGTGCTGCCCTGCCCAGAGGGAGGGAGTGAGGGCATGGGCACAGGTGGGGGAGGGGTGGATAGACACCCTCAGGTGCCCTGAGGGTCTGCACTCTCCCTGCTACTATCCCCATGCATGAGGGTGTGCAACGTTAAGTAATAAATAAAAAATACCTTAATGGGTCAAGAGAGAGAGAAGAAGAAAGGAAATGGCTTTCTCATGGTTTCTCAACAAGGGGCCCCTTATTTTCATTTTGCATCAGGCCCACAAATCATGCAGCTGTCCCTATGACTGGAACAAAAAAAGCAGAGAGAACCGAGAAGCAGAGTTTCCCAGGATTTCTCAGCATTTTCATCACTCTTCCTCCAACTACTAGTTATCAAGCACCTAACAGACCCTGGGGATGAACACATAAAGTTGGGGATGTCCATGAGCTTGGAGACTGGAGAGGGCTGAGCAGGTCGCCGCAGTGCAGAGTGGCGAACGTCATGAGAGGTCAGCCTGGGGACCATGGGAGCCCTGCGAGGGGCCTCCACCTGCTTCCAGGAGGACAGAGGGGGCTTCTCTGAGAACACCCTCTCTGAGCAGTGCCCTGAGCGAGAATTATTCGGAGGAAGAGAAAGGAGCTGCCATCCCAAGGACTCAGGGGATACACGGCCAGTTTGGTAGCTGCCAATTGTTCCAAGAAGCTGGGGTGCAGGGGGAGGAGAGCTCAGAGAAGTCAGCAGGACCAAATGAGGGGCCTTGTTCCCCATGCTGGGGACTGCTGCCTTTATTCTGGAGACTGTGGGAGCACTGAGGGACTTCAAGCTGGACTGGCCTACCCAGATTTGTGCCTCAGAAGGACGGTACCAGCCCTGTATGCAGAATGGCTGTAGGAACCCAGACTGGAGCCAGGCAAAACACTGAGGTTTTTGTCTCCATCCTAGATCCAGGCAAGAGGTGATGAGAGCCTGAACCAAGGTGGTGGCAATAGGAATGGAGAGAATGAGCCTCTTGATAGTACGACCTTGAGAGAGATTTAGGAGGCGGAATGGAACTGGCAAGGCATCATGGTGGATTCCCTGGGGTAAAGGAGTAAAGGGCAAGTCTTGCATTTCTGGTTTGGGCCAATGTGAGGATGGTGTTGCAAACACTGTTCATAGAGAAATTCACAGGATAAGTATATAGGCAGTTTTTTGAGGTGGTCCCCAGTGATCACCTCCTGCGCTGATGCCCTCATGTAATACCCCAATCTTGAGTGTGGGCGAGACTTAGTGACTTGTTTGTAATGAATAGAATTATGGCAGTAGATATCGGACGTCACTTCCAAGATTAGGTTGTGAAAGACCAAGTGACTCCTGTCTTGTTACCATTCGCTGCCTCTTTCTTGCCTTCCCAATCACTCGCTCACTCTGAGGAAACGCACTGCCAGGTTGTAAGCTGCCCTATGGAGAGCCCACATGGGGAAAGACCAAAGTAGCAACTGAATCCTGCCAACAGCCAATTGAGTGGGCTTGCAAGTGGATCTGCCCCAATTAAGCCTGAAGATGATTGTGGCCCCAGCCAATTCCTCGCAGTCTTGTGAGAGACCAGAGGCAGAAGACCCAAGCCACACCCAGATTCCTGACCCTATGGAGACCGTGAGATATGCTTGGTGGTGATTCCCTACACAGTAATAGCCAACCAATGCAATGAGCAAGGTAGGGTCATATTCACAAGGAAAAAGAGAAGAAAAAGTTCAAGTAAATTTGATGAACTTCTGGAGCACTAACTTACAAACATACCTTGGCTAATTATGAATTATATTTACAATTTGGCAGATTCCCTAAGGACTTCTACTAGGTTAAAGTCTTACCTGTGTATATTCTCTCCTCTTTTTATATAACACTTTTCAGACCACGTGACAACTTACCTCTTTTTTTTTATTGAAGATCCGTATTAACCTGTAAGAACTTTGAAGACAGACCTCTTCTTCCATTGCGCTTAGCATCCCTGACACTTGGCATGACATCCAGAGTCATTGGTGACCAAGTATGTTAGCTGAGTAAGATTTCAGTTGAATATTTTCAAAATTTCTATAATTCACACTTTTGCTTGATTCAAACATTCCATCTTTACTTTTTTTATTTATTTATTTTTAGTTTCAGTTCCCTCTTTCTCTCTTTTTTTTTCTTTTTAAACATTCCGTCTTTAATCTAGTTCTATTCCCAAGAGCAATCCCGACACAAATTGAATCCTGGTAAACTGAGACTCACAGAGGCAGAAAGATTAAGAAAATTTTTACTTCTTCTAGTGCTGTTATTTGATATACTAAAAGTAAGAAAGTATAATTTCTTTATTTGCCCAGACATGGATTGTTTGAAACCTAGGAAATGTAAAGAACCTAGACATTGTGAAGTAAACAAATGTCTTTCTTCTAACTGCTAAAAATTCCACAGATTCATTAATTAATTTATTTAGCAAATGACTCTGCTCTATCATTTCCTATGGGAGCTTGGACCAATCTCATCTCCCCTTTACACTGAACGTCTTCATTTGTAAAATAGGAGGAAAGGGGGCCAGATTGTATGGTTTCTAATTTCTATTTCATGTCTCAAGTTCTCTAAGTTCTATGAAAATGTGCTGAGAAATTGTGCTTACTTAGACATAGGATAGACTTGGGTCTGAATCTCTTGAATGTCTGCCTCCTAATGACCATGAGTAACTCGTTTCAGCTCTGTGAGCTTTGTCCATTTTCCCTAAATGTAAAAGGGGGTTGTTGGTAAGAATTAGAAATAAAACATGTGAAATATTTACTTAAAAAAAGAGGTAGTTTTATTAAAAAAAAAAAAGAGGTAGCAATGACTAAGGTATCAGGCACTGATGGGGAAACACAAAAGAAAAATATAGGACATTGGATCAACCTTCTAGAAATTTCCATTCTGGTGGGGGACACTAATGTCTACAGTGATCTTTTTAAAATACCCCTGGCCTCCGCTCAGGTAACTATTATCTAATCTTTATTAACCACGAGCATTTTTCATTAGCATGAAATTTTCCCAAAGCTTTTGAGATTCAGCCTGCATGCCCCGTCCTAACACTGAATTTCCCAGCCTCAATACCTGCAGAAAGCAGTGGTTTCTCTTTTCATTTAGCTTACATTCGCTGCCCTGTAATTTGATTCTTCCTCTTCATTCCTGGACCCTGTCCTTTCTTCTCAAACAAGAGGGACTGCTTTGGTTTTGACCAAGCCCTTCATCTTCCTGAATTCCTCAGCTACATCGTTTCTAAACGCTTCCCTTTTCCAACATAAATAGTCCTTGCTTGCTCATTGTCCCACCCTGCCTCACCTCTGGCTCCAATTAGAGCAATATTTATTTTTCCTTTTTAAGAATCTCTCTAGCCTCTACTCTTCAGAAATGAGGCAACCCAGCTCGTGTTAAAAGCCCTTTATTATGGTCACAGAAAATCTGCTCTGACAAGATCTACCTCGACAAGATTGTGTTCCTGGAGATCCTTCTCTCGTTTTATCTGTCATCTCACTTTCTAGGTCACATCATTTCCTAGCATCTAAAGTGTTGTCTGTTTATATATATTTTAAAGAAATGGAGGCGTGGAATGTAGAGTGAGTGCCTTGTGTGCCAGAGTGTGGAAGAGCCTCTTCTAATATCAACACAGGGCACTCTGCCATCTTCTGGAGAAGGAAGAGGAACAAACACACACATAACCTCTTTTGGTTTGGATTTGATGGGGTTTTTAGTTCTTTAAGATAACCAATGGCACCCCCCAAAGCCCAAGATGTAGACTCAGAGTGGTAAAACTAGGATTCAGGTGGAACTCTCAGGGAAGTGAGTATGAATACCTGCTGGAATCTTCCAAAAACACAGACACATGGAGGGACTTGGGGCCATAAGAACTCTGGGATGATCCTACAGGTGCCACCCTCTTGGAAAACAGTCACCTGGTAAGTCAGCTTGCATCGGATTGGCCCAATATCGTCATACTAATGTCTTGTTCTTGGGTCCAGTCTGTCACCTCACTTATGCTAATACTGATATCTATTTATCGAGTGTTGAGTAGCGTCCTGCCCTGCACTAAGCACGTGACAAGTACTATTACGGGTAGGCTTCACAACTACCCTAAAAGGGAGGCTCCATTATTACCACCCCCATGTATAATGAGGAAACTGAGGCCCAGTGAGCTTAAATAACTTGCCTAAACATTCAAAGTGAGTAAAGAGTAGTCAGGATGTGAACTTGGGCAGCGTACGGGCTCTTAGCCCAGCTTGGTTAGTGTTACGGATTTAATTTGCTGTCCCCCTCCCCCAGCCCAAAGAAGACATCTTGGAATCTACCCTCAGTCTCTCAGAATATGAGCTTCTTCACCATAAAGTCTTTACATAGGTAACCAAGTTAAAGTGGGGTCACTGAGGTAGGCCCTATTCCAATATGACTGGTGTCCTTATAAAAAGGGGAAATTTGGATACAGACAGACGTGCACAGAGAGAAGCTAATACGAAGAGACAAAGGGAAGATGATGGCCATCTACAAGCGAAGGATAGAGGCCTGGGACAGATTCTTCCCCACAGCCCTCAGGAGGAACCAACTCTGTCAACACCTTAATTTCAGACTTCGGGCCTCCAGAACTGTGAGACAATACATTTCTCTTGTCAAAGCCTTCCGATTTGTGGTACTTTGCCTGGGACGCCCTAGCAAAATAACAGTCACTGATCTTCAGTGTAAAGCAAAGATACTCTAAAATCCATTTAGCAAAAATTCTTGGTTTCTCTTTCAGTATGATCATTAATCTGCCTGAGGTTCATTCAAATACTCTTAAATCCTAGGCCTGCAGGGTCTGTGAACTAAGGGGGGGGGGATAAGTATTCTTTTTTGGGGGGTGGGGGGATAAGTATTCTTATGCAAAGGTGAGTAGTATATACCCAGATTCTGTGCAGCAGCAGGATCCAGAGTAAGCTTGGGACCCCCACTGAGGTTGGGGGGAGGCTGCCAATGTTTCCAGAACACACTCGCCAGCAGGGTCAAGTCCCCCAGGTTTGCATAAAGGAGACAGCACCTGGAGGGACACTCCAGCCTCCTCCTGGCCATCAGACTTGCGCTTCTCAAGAGAGGGGGCTGTAGGTGAACTGTGTGAGAGTGAACTTACACGTAGCATCTAAGTCCTGAGCTGCTTACAGATAAATCCCCTGCTAATCAAACATATTGACTATCACTGGCTGGTGTTTCCATCAGTGTGTGTTCCATCAGCTGTGAATTCAGGGCCAGGTTCTTAGAGGAGTTAATTGAGTCTTAGCGTCTTAACAAAGCAGTATCTGATATCCTCTGATTAAACAGTGTTGGCCAACTCGACACTTGTTCCTTACCCTTCCTTCCTTCCTCCTTTCCTTCCTTCCTTCCTTCCATCCGATCAGGGTATATCCTTTGCATATTTCTATTCCAATATGCATGTCCCAGGGGCTGCTTTAACAAATTGCCAAAAATTTGGTGGGTTAAAACAGTAGAAATTTATTCTCCTGCCGTTCTGGAGACCAGGCGTCCTAAATCAAGGTGTCAGCATGGCTGGTTCCTTCTTGGGGGCTCAGAGGGAGAATTTGTTCAATGTCTCTCTCCTAGTTTCATGTCATTTCAGCAGTCCCTTGCCAGCTCTCCTCGGTTTCAGGCAGCATAACTGTAATCCTTGCTTCCATTGTCACATGGCACTCTTGTGTGTGTCTCTGTGTCCAGATGTCTCGCTTCTTATAAAGACACCAGTGATACTGGATTCAGGGCCTGAACAAATCCCACATGACCTCATCTTAACTTGATTACAGCTATAAAGATTCAGTTTCCAAATAAAGTCACATTCTCAGGTTCCAGGTGGACATGAATGAACTTTTGGGGGATACTATTCAACCCAGGGCAGAGGGCAACTACCATCAAGGATGTAGTCAGTTGTCTTTCTCCCTACCATGAACTTCCTACTAGAAGCCTCTCAGATCAAAACCAGTGTCAAGGACAGGACAAGCAACAGGCCAGCTGGCTTCTAGATTATCTAGAATCAGCTTATATCTGGGGATGGGACCTGAATTGATAGTTTAAGTCCCCAAATAATAATGAAATGTGAATTCTGCTTAAGAAGTAATCCCACCATGCTGTTACCTTAGGATATCACAAAATTTTCAGGGGGCACTTGCGCCTGCCACAATGTACGTGAGCCACTTAGATGCTCCTACAGACCACCTGCTTTCTGTTTGCTTGGGGTCTGGTTGCCAAGTCAGCTCACAGAGCCTGGATGTTATTTATTTTGCTCTCTTTGGCAACACTGAATCATATGATAGGAATCTAGAGGAGAATGACCCGGTGAATTTGTGGCATTCATTTTTAAGACTGGTGGGTCCAACAAATATCCAGTATAGTCTGCTTTCTTTTTTATTCTTTCTTTCTTTTAAAGAAAATATAAATTTATAGTTGTTAACATGGAAAGCTGTCTAAAAGCTATTATGTTAAAAAAAAAAAAAGTAGGTGGCAAAGAGTACATATAGCTTGATCCCCATTGTGTGCAAAATAAATATGGGAATACATTTACAAGTAATAAAAATAACAATAACAATAATAAATACTGAACACTTTACTCTGTGCTACCCTGTTACAAGAATTTTGCATATTTTAATCCTTACAACAGCCCCATGGAGGTCCTATTTTTATCCTACTTTACCACTTTCAATAGAGTTGACTAATCTCCTACGTATTAAGTGTGACAATATTGATATTCACAAATCAGAGGGAAAGGAAAGAGTTTCATTTAAATATTTTAAAATAGAAATTAGATCCTGTGAATCTATAGAAAATCATAAATATAAATTTCACACGAGCTCTTATGTGTTTTTCGTTTTATTATAATTTGGGGCCTGAGGCGGCGTATTTGATTCTTCCCCGAGCATAAACTATTTTCTTTGAGAAAGTACGTGGTTTAGAACTCATATTCTATCCTTTGATTCATTCAGTTGTTGGCCATTCTCTCATCAGGTTAAAAAAAAAAAAACAAACCTCGTGGGGGGAAAGGGGTTAAGAGCAGCTCAGAGTTTCGTGGGGAACAGCCAACTCCTTCATTTCCAAGATCTGCTGTGTACTTCCTGCTTCTCTCACTGGGGGCAAATAAAAAACAGGAGATTTAAGAGACAAATTATCCCTGAGAAAGCCCCCTAGAACAGAGTAAAAATAATTGAAAAATGATAACAAGTGGCTGAAATGTTTGGAGAGATAAATGTGATTTATCATGTAGCACATAAGCACAGACGTGAAATTGTAACCACAGACTTCCCTTAACATCTGGGTGACCTTCGGAGCATCCATAAAACTTCCACCACACGCAGACACCCATGCATTTCTGGTTGGAGATGAACCCTGATTTGTGTTCCACTTCCTCAGATGCACCTTTTAATTTGTCCTGTTTTGTATTTTAATCCATCTGGAGAGGCATTTCATAAGAACTTGGGCAAACACTGAAAACAAAAGTGGTTCTGAATCCATACACGGCGAAGTCAAGTCTATCTACGTTTTTGAGTCTTCATGTATGAGGATGTGAAAGATTGCTTCATGTAAGACATGTTTTCTTCTCAATATATTTGCTGAAGAAAAGAGAGGAAAGAACATATGCTTATTGCTTCATTGTTATCAGCGAGTTAGTTTTAAGTTTCTGTCGCACTATTTTCTCTTCTTATAGCTGATTTTCTCACCATTCTCTGACAGAATATGAGACAAGCACCGCCATGAAAGAGATAAAGGCTTCCAAGAACAGCCTAGTGCTCTTTGGTATGGAAATGGGGGGTTTATGCCTCTTTGAGGTTTTTTTTTTTTTTTAATGTTTAGCAGCCAAGAATTCAAGAGTTAAGGCTGATAAAACTGCATTAAGATTATCTCACCTGCCCAAGTGTGGGAGAAAACATGAGTCCAGAATAAATTGCTTTTCTCAAAATAGAAAGACTTTTCTGGTTTTATTTGGCCTGGGAACAAAGCTGAAAGGTAGGTGGGGCTTCCCTTCCAACATCTGCTTCTTGGATTGCTGGGAGCTCAGAATCTGGGAATCCCCCAAGCACCTTTATGGATGAAGTGAGGATTTAGGCTTCTCCCAAAGAGCAGAGGGCAGGAGATGGGGCACAAGCAGCTCCAGGGCAGCTCCTGCATCCCACCTGAAGCTCAAACTCCCATAACATCAAAAATCCTGATTCAAGACTTGGCACCTCATCTTGAACAGAATAGGGTCCCAATCAATATCTGTTGAATTACAATCTAATAGACTTATCGGTAGGTGTTTTAAAGACATCATACTTTCCACAAACAAAAATGTTTTTCAGTAAAACCAACATAAATCCCAACAGGTGTGCCAAGTGTGCACATTGCATACGGTCCTTGGTAACCACATCACTGTTGCTGTCCTGGTTGTGGGCTGTCATGCGTGTATGTACTGTGAAGTACATGTTACCAACACACGGTGTTTATCACACCATTGTGCAGGCCCATCAAACCCAACGGCTGCTAGAACTCCTCGGGTTGTTCTTTCCAAATCAACATCTCTAAATTTCCTAACTGTGCAGGTCAACAGATTTCTCAATTCCTTTTAACATATATCTTCCAAAACCATCTTCTTTCCAAATCAGTCCTGTTAACCAGAAATCAATTCTGAAACATTGTTTAAAATTTTAAATTACCATTTAACTGCACATACCATGGGATCATAGACCAAAAGCCCAAATGGAGAATAATAATTTTTTAAAACAGCTCTGGGTAAGAATGACCTTGTGAAAATGTATTTTGCACATGTTCCATTGGTGAATTTCTGCTGTTCTTTTTTTTTTTTTTAATGGGAAGCCTTCATTTTAGGGGATAATACAGTAACCTCAGTTAATTCATATGCTGCTGTTCAATCGGAGTCTGAAAGCTGAAGGCACAAGGTTGTGCTGTAATGGAAAAAAGCTTTTTAACTAAAAGCCAGGAGACCTGGGTTCTAATATCAGCTATACCGCTGCCTCTCTGTGAGACAGTGGGCAAGTCGCTTAACCTGCCTGGGTCTCAGTTCCTTCATCTCTAAAATGGGGATAATGGCCCTGTCCTCGCATTTCTGGGATTCTTGTAAAAATGAAAAGTAGTGACAGAGGTAGGAGCCCATCATGAATTAGGAATGCTGTACATTTGTCATGTGCTTGCCATTGTATGGTTTTATCCATGCACACCCAGTGTGGAGCCCAGAATGGGGCTTGAACTCATGACCCTGCGATAAAGACCTGAGCTGAGGTCAAGAGTTGGACCCTTAACTGACTGAGCCACCAGGTGCCCCAGGACCACAGGCAGAGGTGATTTTGTGAGCATGCAGCTCACTGGAAAGGTCTACTTAAGTCTTAGCACTGAACAAGTCTATCTTGAACATGGGAATATGTGGAGCTGCCCAAGTAGTTGTTAATGACTCTGGGCTTTAAACACAAATACAGAAGTTTTGAAAACAGAATTGAGAACTCTTTGCAATTGCCTTAAAAATCTGACTATAGCAAAGTTTATATAGTAAAATACATATTCAGATTCTTAATAACAACATATATACTTACTTTATACATACCTATACATATACTTCATGTTAGTAATATATACTAATAGTATATTGACATATTTATGTTTAGTAAGATATATATATATTCACACTCAATAAACATTGAATACAATTCAATGCTCTGTCTTCTGCATGCGATTCTCAGATTACCATTTACATTTTCAACCTAGTCTTCTCCATTAAGTTCCAGAGCAATAGTCCCAACTCTGTGCTAGAAAACGATTATCACAAATTCATGCAGCAAATATATCTTGAGGACCTACTGTGTGCCAGGCAAGCACACAGGGAGCTTGCATTCTGATGGGGGATGCAGAATAAGTGGGTGACTAGAATGTGAGCAGAGCCACCCTGCCTTGAAGAGTAGGACAAATCCTGCTGGAGAAAGTGAGTATAAGCCGACAAAGGTGGAACAAATCAGTCAGGTGTGTGAGGGGGTTAGAAGGGCATTCAAAGAGAAGGAACAGTCTGTGTAATGACCTTAAGGCAAGAGAAGACTCACTGAAGTGACTGGAGAACTGGTTGTTTAATGTAGAACATCATGATCAGGTTCACTGTAGAAAATCTCTCTGGAAACTATGTGTATTTGAAAAAGATTGGAAGTAGGGAGACCACTTAGGTGGCTGTGAGGTAATCTAGGAAAGAGATGATGGATGGTGGTAGTTGAGAATCAGAGAGCACAGTGGAGATGAAGAGAAGCCAGTGGATTTAGAATAAAAGAGTGAGAGTCAGCAGGGAAGGGGAAACAAATTAGAAGTGGTCTTAAGCAGTTGGGACTGGAAATAGAGATTTGAAAATCCCCATAGGAATCATCAAAATAAGTGAGACCACCCAGAGAGAGAGCATAGAGTGAGAGGAAAAATGGTCAAGGATGGAATTCTGAAAAATGTCAAAGTTTAACTGATGACCTAGAAAATGGAGTAAAGATATAACTAGAGAAGTAGAAAAAAACCGGAAGAGGATAATTTTCTAGAAGCCAATGCAAGAGAGTTCTTCAAAGAAGGAATAACATTAGTGTCAAAAACCCAAGAATAAAGGGGCACCTGGGTAGCTCAGTCAGTTAAGCATCCAACTCTTGATTTTGGCTCAGGTCATGATCTCAGGGTCATGAGATTGAGCCCCAAGTCAGGTTCTGTGCTCAAAGCAGGGTCTCCTTGAGACTCTCTCTTTCATTCTGCCCCTTTCCCCACTCACTCTTTATCAATCAATCAATCAAATCTTTTTTTTAAATTTTTTTTTAAATTTTTATTTATTTATGATAGTCACACACACAGAGAGAGAGAGGCAGAGACATAGGCAGAGGGAGAAGCAGGCTCCATGCACCAGGAGCCCGACGTGGGATTTGATCCTGGGTCTCCAGGATCGTGCCCCGGGCCAAAGGCAGGCGCCAAACCGCTGCGCCACCCAGGGATCCCCAATCAATCAAATCTTAAAAAAAATAGGCAATGAGGAATTTAAGGTGATAGTTAAGGGATATGGGTTTTCTTTTTGAGGTGATATAATGTTCTAAAATTGATTGTGGTGATTAATATCCAGAATACATTAAGAACTCCTACATCTCAAATAAATAAATAAATAAATAAATAAATAAATGAACTCCTACATCTCAACATCTCATAAACAAACGACTTAATTCAAATAGGCAAAGGACTTGAATAGACATTTCTCCAAAGAAGATATATAACTAACCAATAAGTACATGAAAAGACGTTCAACCTCAATTATCATTAGGGAAATGCAAATCAAAATCATGGGGAGATACCACCTTACACGTCTTCGGATGGTTACTATAAAAAAAGAAAAGAAGTGTTGATAAAGACTTGAAAACTAAAAAATTGAACACTTGTGCACTGTTGGATGGAATGTAAAATAGTGCAGCCTCTGTGAAAAACAGTATGGCCATTCCTCAAAATATTAACAATAAAATTACCGTATGATCCAACAATTCTGCTTCTTGTATAAACCCAAAAGAACCGAAAGCCAGAACTCAAAGAGATACTTGTACACCAATGTTCACAGCATCATTCACAATAGCCAAAAGGTGGAAACAACCCAAGAGCCCATCAATGGATAGATCGAAGAACAAAATATAATATCTTAATGCAATGGAATATTATTCAGCCTTGAAAAGGAAGGAGAAACTCTAACACTTGCTAGACATGGATGATATTTAAGGACATTATGCTAGGTAAAATAAGCCAATCACAAAAGGACAAAAATCGCATGATTTCACTTACATGAGGTACCTGGAATAATCAAATTCATAAAACAGAACTGTAGTTGCCAGGGGCTAGGGAGAAAAGGGAGTGGAGAGTTATTGATGAATGGGTTCAGAATTTCAGTTTTACAAGATGAAAAGAGTTGTGGAGATGGATGGTGATGCACAACACTGTGGCACATTGAAATGCGCATAAAAGGATGTCTATAATGATGGGGCACCTGGCTGTTTCAGTTGGTGGAGCATCCGAGTCTTGATCTTAGGGTTGTGAGTTCAAGCTCCATGTTGGGCATAAAGATTACTTTAAAAATAATAATAACAAATGTTTTTTTAAAAATGACTAAGATGGTAAACTTTGTTTTGTGTATTTCACTACAGTAAAAGAAAGATGCATAGCACCAACTGATAAAAATTAATTGTGGGAATAGTTACACAACTCTGTGAACATACAAATTGCACATTTAAAAATAATGTATTGTATGATATGTAAATTGTATCTCAATAGATCTGTAAAAAACCAAGGGTAGTCGAGTAAGAAGAGAACTGATCAATGTTCATAGGGCAGTGGGGATAATCGATCATTCCAGTTTCCAGAGGAGAAGGGCAGGATTCAGGTGCATGGGGTAGGAGGAAGGAAGGGATGGAGAGTAGGTTCAGATGCAGGTCAGTGTGTCGCCAGGACGGCAAGAAGCTGAAGGAATTCCAGTTTGCCGATTTCAAGGATTCTTGGCAAAATTGGAGGCTGAAGAGTGAGGAGGTAGATGGAAGATGGCGGAACAGGAAACAGAGGAAATCTGAGGAAGGTGGTGAAGGCCTGAAATAGCTCTTGCAGAGAATGAGAGAGAGAACTGAAGGGCGAAGGCCTTGTTAAGTAAGGTTAGAAGTATGGATTTGTAGAGCTTCCAATATGTGAAGCCGTCAAAACCCATCTGCTGGGGAATCAGACTCTCTGATTTCTCTCCTCAAATGCCTTCTTCTTCAGACTTCCCTACTTCCTTTTCTCCACCCTCCACCCTAAGACATGTTCCTCTGAGAACATCCCTCACCTCGCTCTGCTGTTCTGTGACCTGGCTTTCATTTTTTCTTTCTTTTTTTTTAAAGATTTTATTTATTTATTCATGAGAGACACAGATAGGTAGAGACATAGGCAGAGGGAGAAGCAGGCTCCCTGCAGGAAGCCCGATGTGGGGATCAATCCCTGATCCCGGGATCACTCCCTGGGCCAAAGGCAGACGCTCAACCGCTGAGCCACCCAGGCGTCCCCAGTAACCCGGCTTTCTATGATAGGCCACCAACCATACTTTACAGCGGTGGCTCCTCACTCTCCCTCAGTACACCCTAATCCATGGTCACACTGACTATTTGCTGTTCCCCAGGTATGCTCTGGTTTTCCTGCCCTTGGTTCTCTGCTCATGGTGTTCACTCTCTAGACTAGAATGCTCTCTCCACTCACCTCTGCAGAGTAAAACCTCATCCACCATTCAAGACCAATCTCTTTTCAAAACCTTTATGATTCCCTGAACTGGTTCTATTCCAGGACTGGAGAGAGCCCCTCTTTTCCATGGTCCTTTGCTAATATTTCTCTTATTCCACCCATCCCCATCCTTTAGTGAATTCATTAGGAACAGAGACAGTACCTTGTATGCAGTAGGTGCTGAATAGTATTTGTTATATCGAGTAACCATAAATTAATGAAGAGAAGAGAAGCCACATCTAAATAAGACTTCAAGGAGTCCTTTTAACCGATCTGGCAAAATATGAGAGCCTATAAGCTCTATTTCCCCCAAAACAGAGCCTTCTTTTAAATGTATATGCTCCATTGTTTTTACTGTGGTCAAATATATATAATATAAAATGCATCATTTTAACCATTTGCAAGTGTACAATTCAGTGCCATTAAATATATTCACAGTACCATGTCCCCATCACCACCATCTTTACGTGAACCTTTTCCAGCATCCCCAGCGTGAACTCTGCACGCATTGAACAGTAACTGCTTCCTCCTCCTCCCTCCACCCTCTGTAACTTCTATTCTACTTTCTGTTTCTATGAATTTGCCTGTTCTGGGTATGTCACATAAGTAGAATCACACAGTATTTGTCCTTCTGTGTCTGGCTTATTTCACTAAGCATAATGTTTTCAAGGTCCATCTATATGTCGTAGCATGTGTCAAAATTTCATTCCTTTTTCCAGCTGAAGAGTATTCCATCGTGTGTATATACCACATTTGTTTATCTGTTTATCTGTTGGCATTTGCCATCTTCTGGCTCTTGTGAATAATGCTGCTGTTAACACTGGTGTGCGAGTATCTCTTTGAGTCCCTGCTTTCAATCCTTTTGAATATATATCTAGGAGTGGAATTTCTGGGTTATATGTAGTTCTATGTTTAACTTTTTGAGGATCTGCCAAACTGCTTTCCACAGCGGCTGCACCATTTTACATTCTCATCAGCAGTGCACAAGGGTTCCAATTTCTGTACATCCTCACCAACACTTGTTTTCCTTTAAAAAAAAAATTATAGCCACCCTAGAAGGTGTGAAATAGGATCTCACTGTGGTTTCGATTTGCATTCCTCTAATGACCAATGATGTGAACATCTTTTCACGTGCTTATTGGGCATTTGTATATCTTCTTTGGAGAAGTGTCTATTCAGTCCTTTGCCTATTTTTGAATTGGGTTGTTTGTTTTTGTTGTTGTTTGGTTGGTGTTGAAAGTGTCTTCTTAGAGTGCCTGGCTGGCTCAGTCAGAAGAGCACGTGACTCTTGATCTCAGGATCATGAGTTTAAGGCCGATGTTGGGTGCAGAAATTACTAAAAAAAAATAAGTAAACTTAAAAAAAATTAAGGTGCCCTCTTTTTAAAAAGGGTGTCTTGGAAATATGCAATATAGAAATGACTTCAGGTTACCTCGTGCTTGGTGAGAACCAGCAATCTAGTATGGAAAGTTTCCACTTACTATTGTGCTCTCAAATAAACACATCATTTTCTCTATGTTGTTTTTATTTTTTCAAGTGTGGGAATTTTCTTATGTCCTAGAGAATTCCTTCATTGAGATACGTGGGCCAGGCCTTCCAAGCAGTAGGCTGGAATACCAATGAAATGCATAGGGTGTTTCCACATCACAGAACAACCTGGAAAGACGATGTCAGTTAACTCAAGATTTCACCCAGGACTCAATCTAGCTTGCGGAAATATAAATTAGTCCCTGTTATAGGGTGAATTGTGTCCCCCGCCCCAAATTTATTTGGAGTCATAATTTATTTAGAGATAGGGTCTTTAAAGAGGTGATCAGGTTAAAACAAAGACATTAGGGTAAGCAATCCGTTATGGCTGGTGTTCTTATAAAAAAGGGAAATTTGAATACAGGTATGCACACAGGAAAAACACCACACGAAGATGAAAGCAGAGATTGGGAAAATGCATCTACAAGCCAAGGAAGGCCAAAGACTGCTGGCAAACCACCAGGAGCTAGGAAGCTGGGAGAGAAGCATGGAACAGATTCTCTCTCAGAGCCTCAGGAGGAGCCAACGCTGCTGACACTTTGACCTTTATTTCCAGTCTCCACAACTGTGAGACAATACATCCCTGTTGTTTACGCTGCCCAGCTTGTGGCACTTTGTCAAGGCAGCACTAGCAAACTAATTCCCCCAGAAATAGATGATTGTCTGGAAAGGAAATTTAAAAAGAAAATCCCTGGTAGCATGTGGGAGTTGTTTGGTAGGGATGAATGGTACAGTTCCAGATCTTGATTATAGAGGTGGTTACACAAATCTATGTGTGGAATAAAATTGCACAGAACCTCTCTCTCTCTCTTGCTCTCGCTCTCGCTCTCTCAAATAAGTGAAATGAGTGTAGGCTTTTAAAATGATGAGAACTGAATAAGGACTGTAATCTAGTTAACAGAAATACACCAAAGTTAATTTCCTGGGTTTGATTTTACACTATAGCTGCATAAGATATCCCCTTTGGGGGAAGCTGTGTAAAGGGTACACATGACACTTACTATTTTTTAAAAAATTCTTGTGCATCTGTGATTATTTAAAAATAGAAGAATTTGAAAAAAAATTTTAAATGACATTTCTTACCAATGTTGTTATCTTGAGTATTTTTTTCATGGTTCCCATACAAGGGGGCCACCAACAGAGACACCCCACCCCCCAATGTCAGTCAGCTGATGGTTACCTTCAGTAAAAATTTAAAACTACATAGTAGCACATAGTAGCAAGAGTGCTACTATCAGGAACAAGTGATATATTTTATACAAATTTTAAACACTATAATACTCCTCCAGAAAGTGGTCAAGTTTAGTAAAGCACTATAAAAGAAAACAGAAAAGAGGACAAGAACAGAAAGGTTAGAAAACATTCTGCTCGATTTCTTTCAGAGGATTGTTCCTACTTGAGCCAGTAGATGTGAATTAGTAAGAAAATTGGCCGGTGACTACAATTTTTATTTCTGGAAAATCAGTGTCTTCCATATCCTATTAAATTCAAGGTAAGCATTTTTTGAAAATATTATTTTAAAGGAAAGTCAAATTACCCACATGCCTGGGGGTGATTTCATGACCCTAAACCCAGGTCTGTAGGTACTTAAGAGGCTTTCAAAAACAGCATGACTTGAATAAAACAAGTTGGATGTGGGTGCAGAGGCATGTGAGGGTCAGAGAGTAGAGAGATCCTAATTCTTCTTGGCTCTGTCTTCCCAGGGCTCTCTCTCACCTCCCCCTTTGCTTACTTGCTTTCTCCTCTTTCCACCCCTCTATTTTTCTATTCATCGTGTCATGAAGGGATGCTTGCAAAGGGTCAATTCCACCCAGCATGGTTCTAGTGGAGATACGAATCACCATCAGCAGCAACTACAAGAAGTAGAGAAAAATTATAGGATGCTTTCCTCAAAGGGAGTTACAGAAATAGAATATGTCACAACCATCCCGAAGATTGAGACTTGATCAACACTTGAAGGGAATGAAGCCACAACTCCTGGGGCTGTGTCTTTGGTCAAAGGTAGCCATTATCCTGGGACGATTAACTCCAGTGTCTTCACTGCAAACAGGTTCTTCTCCATTTGTCAGATGGAAAAATGAAATTCTTCCATTTCCAAAGAAGGCAGTTACTCAGAATACTTTTACCCGACAAAATGATTTTTTCTCACCTCCTGGGTCTGAAGGTTGCACTGGCTGCCTCCTGGGGTAGACAGTTCAGTGGGGAGAAATCTCTCATCTATACCCTTGTTGCTTTTGCACTTGGCGCTCTGTCTCTTGGGGGCCTTTAATGGAAACAGGTTCATTGCGATTTCAATGCAGTTGGATTTATTCTTTTTTTCCCTTTGCTGAATGAGTTTATCATGAATGGTCTCTGCAAAAATATAATACTGGTTCTGCCCGCACTTTTTACAAAGCTGTATACTTAGCTTAGCTATGAGAAGCTGAAAACAATAGTTAAATGTAGTCATTCCATGAAGGCGCGGTTGTAATAATAACCAGAGCTTTGGCAAACACGCACCAAAGTGTATCAACTTGATTCCTACCTTTATTCCCTTTATCTCTGTCCTTAGCCTGATGACATACGTTACATCTCACCCACGTCCTTGTCAGTTTACTAACATAGCCCTACTGTTGTACTGCCTACAACACTAACATTCTTCTTATTTTGGTGCCATATGCCTTCTGTAGCCAGTGGGCTTCCTGATTTAGCTAGACTAGAATTCCTGACCCTGCTGTTAACCAGCTGTGTGGCCTTGGATAAATCACTTGACATCTCTGGGCCTTTACTCAACAAACACTCATTGAGTATCTACCTTGTATGAAGCATCATAACAGCAAGCTAAGCAGAGGACCCTATCCTAAAGAAGCTTCAAATTTAGGAGAAAAATAAAGAAAGAGAGGGAAAGATGGAGAAAGAAAAGAAAGAAAGAAAAAAAAAAACTGGTGTCAGTGAAGCTTTGAAAGGGAGACTGGATTTAGTTTATCTTTTTGTACCAATACCACCAAAAGGAAGGCACATGCTTTCCCATGCTGCCCCATGTCCCAGGCCTGCTTCTGGTTTCCATTTTTAGGGCCCTTCCTCCTCATCTACTGGAGAAACATTTTGGCATCAGAGTCTACTGTCACAGGAATATGAGGCAGAAGGAATGGCTGGCAATACCCAGAGAACTTATACATATCAGATACATGATGTATTATTTTTCAATTTTTGTGAGTATTATTTTGAGTATTTATTTTTTTAAATCCTGATTTATTTTTATTGCAAGCAATTCATGGTCATTATAAAAGAGAAGACAAGAAAAGAAGAAGAAATTGGGAAAAGCTCATGATCTCATGCACGTAGGCAACCGCTATCAATACTTGTTTTGGTGTAGATCATCCCTCCCATTTTAAACACACATGTAGTTATAGTTCAATTTACAAGAGTGAAGTTATACTATCCTTGTTGTTCTAGGACCTTCCTATATAGAAAGACAAAACCTATATTTTAGACACATTAATAAAAAAAATAGTTCTTATGTGTTGACTTTTCTAAGTTAGTATATTTTAATTACTCTCAATGAGTTATCGTGTAAAACAAACAAGAGTCTGTTTCAACGGATGACATATTTTGCTCCCATTTTCAAGGAAACAGATTTAGAAACCAACAGGAAATTTAATATGGAAAGGCTATAGTGTATGCATTTGTTTTTAGTGTCAGAGTTCTAAGAATCACGGACCTTACTGCATTTATTTTCGTTCAGCTTTGAGGGTCAGGAGGAAAAAAAGATTTATGAACTAAGATGTTTAATGATTACAAAAACTGTATCTGTTTGCTCCTAAGAGTGATCTTTTACACATGCCATAAAGGAGTTCCATCACATTGATAAATTGTCCCCAACCTTTTGAATTAAGGATATAAAGAAATTTGTTCTCATCAGGCCATGTGGTTTCACTGACTAAAAATACATAGTTCAGATTTTCAATTAATGGTAAATTTCTTCATTCTATGAATGGCAAGAAACACATCTGGTATAAAACTTCTCTCCAAACTGACATGAAAATTCCCTGACTCACCTGCTCATCACTTGTGATGATCAAGAAATTGTCCATCTTTCAGAGAGATGTGACCACAGAGGATGGCAACTTTCTGTTCTCTTGCATTCATATTCCAGGGGATAAGAGATAGACCCTAGAGACTTTCTAGAAAGGTTCAAGTTCAGCTCCACCATTATACTGTGGCTTCCCTTTTGAGAAGGGAGACTTAAAGCAGCCACAAATTGATGCCCTTTTAGGGGTGCCATGATTGTCTTTTGCTTATGTGCCTTTGGGTAAAGGAACTCATCTTCATTAGGGGGAAGACAAAAGTGACACTTTCTTCGTAGGCATATCTCACCCAGCCTCAAACCCAGTCGTAGACTCTGTAACTTACGGGGATGTTGGTGATAAGAGAGGATGCAATTAAAAAAAAAATGGATGCAATTCACGATGTTGCTCACGCACATTGTAGTTGAAGACAGCTCCAAGTTGGCCCTGTCTGTTTTGGGTCGACTGTATTTTCTGTGCATCTAACTTCACAGAAGTGGAACCCTCTGGTTGGGGTTCTCCTCCCTCTGGCCTTTAAGCTAAATTCAATTCCTGCTTCCATCTTCCTTTCACAACTACTCTTTCCCCTGTGTATTCAGCATTGGACTCCTCTTCATCGTATCTTTTGCCACCATCTAAAGGAAAATAGGAACATGAGAGGTTGTGCTCTGAAAGGACTCAGGCCAGGAAACAAAACATCTCTTAGACTTGATGTTGAAAAGCTGTTGTCGCCGGGGACTCTCCCAGGCCCCTCCCAATAGAACAAGTGCAGAGGCCTCTGGTGAGGGCTCCACCTGTGAGACATGGATTCTGATCTGGAAGTCAAAATCACCCAGAAGGTTATAAAGAGAACCCACGTTAAACAAAAGGAGCCTTATTTTTGATGGACATGTGTAGAAAGCTTGGGTTTACGCCTTATTCCAGGAAGCTGGCACTCACTTTCTTGCCTGCCTCATCAAGTCTGGCCCTAGGGTTACTCACCAACCTGTCTCTGTCCCTCAACATTCTAGGAACATATACCATGTCGTTTCCATCATTAAATATTTGTATTATAGGTCAAATGCTAAACAGAATTGGTGTGCTACTCCCCAGAGTGTATTTGTTTAGTAGTTGTAGTATTTGTTCCCTAGAAGAAATTTCAGGGCTTAATTAGAGCAGATAAAGAAGTGTGAACAGTGGTTAATGTGACCATCCAACAGTCAAGATTTCATTAAAGGAGCTTCATACAAATGCAGCTTTGTTGCCTGCTGCAGAGTACAGGAGTCTATAATTAAGACTACTACCTAGCATCAGTAAGTGCAGGATGCAGAGGTGGTTAAGCGACAGATATTACCTTTACTCCCTTCCTTTTTTGCCAGGGCTTATGATATTCATTCATTCAACAAATAGGTACTGAGTACCTGCTATGTGCTAGGCACCGGTTAGCACTAAGCATTAGCACTGAAAAGACAGACAAATCCCTGCTGTCCTGGAGGGATATATGCTATTGACCGTGAAAGCTAGTTATTACACGTAAGAGAAAAGAGGAAGAGGTAAATTTTAGAAAGGAAATCCCTCACTGTCTTTCCGTTTAAAAACTGGCCTTCTGAGACCATGCCCAGGCTTTGGGAGTCCAGTGGTCATTCATTCTATGCAAATGACTCATACCTCACTCATCTTTTTGAAATACTCTTTTCTATACTGGTCAGTTGAAGGCCAGGATTTAAGAGCTTTTGGTTTCTTATTTTTCTGGCTGTCTCATCCTGTCTTTTAAAGCATGACAGAAAAGGATTAATAGCCAGGAGAACAGAGGGCCTGACAACTCAATTCTGTCACCAAGAGTACTTATTAAGCTGCCACCTGTACATAGCCCTGTGCTAGATGCTCTTGCTAATAACACGTGTGTGTGTCCCTTCTCCCTGCAGGACCTTGGCACACACCAAACTTAACAGGAAACTGCAGCTCAAAGGCCCATGGTGAGTGTGGGGTCAGGGCCTTGGATGAAGCTTCAATGTGTGAAAAAGAGGCAGATACGGGTCTAAGGTTAATTACATCCTAGGGAGCTTGGACTCAGGGACAGTGTAGGGAGGAACCACATGAAGGTTAACGACACTATGATATATTGAAAAAGTCTACGTTGTATCAATAAAGAGATAGATGGTTTGTTTTTTTTAACAATGACAAAATTGACCGTCACCACTCCTTGGGTACACAGAGATACAGCAGTGGAAAGGGGTAGAAGCCATATACATGCATATACCCATGAATGTGTGCACACCCCAAGCACTTTGCCGAGCAGACTCATTCCACTGTCTTTGGGTTTTCAAATGACCGTGGCATCAGCTAAAATCGGGAGAACTTAACTTTTGATTGTTGGGTGAAACCCATTTGAAGATGCCAAAATGCTGCAGCCCAGCATGGAGAGGGTTTAGGATTCTCTGTCAAGGGGATTTTAAAGCAAGATCATAGTTTCTGCATCAGAACTGAAGAAGGCATGGCAAGAAGTCAACAGGGCAGGTTTGAAAACTGCGTCTACCTCAGTACGTCCCAGGCATGGAATGCATGCTCTGTGAACACTTAGGAAGACTTCAAATCCAAGAAAAATGGGCAAGGCTGCCCTCCCATCGCCCAAGGGCAGGATGAGAGTGGTCGTGGGGAAACTGACTATTGTTTTCAGTCTCAGCTTTCTTTTCTCTAAAACGTGGCTATTTTCTTAATTTTGAGGATTACATGAGACAATAACTATGAAAATATTTTTCAATTATTAACAGGAGCATGGGTGAAAACAACAATTTTTATTCATAGGTTAGCTATCTGTTTAAATGTTTCAACTTTAAAAAAATAAAAATAAAAATAAAAATAAATAAATGTTTCAACTTCCTGAGGGTAAGCAGTGGAATGCTTTAAAAGGAGAAGCCCTCAGTTTGGGTATATAATGTTTAAAATGCAAGTGACTCAGCTCTGCAGGTTGTTTACATGGAGTTTAAGGAGGACAGAAGAGTTTTGGGGGTCACCCTTCACGCTGGTCTGCCTAGGCCTGCGGGCCGTCCCCAGATGCAGGACTTCCCGAGCTAAAACCTGGATGAGCTGTTCACTGTCTTTCTGATCAACCATCTTCATTCCATGACCTCTGATTTTAAGTCCTCTCATTTCTAACAAAATTCTAATAAACCTATGAAAGTCAGGGCAAGCTCCTTTAAGTGACTGGCAGCAGAGCTATCCCTGTGGTTCTGGGTGAGATTTTAGGGGTGCCACGAGAGCAGAGGGGAAAATATTCTATCACATTCCATTTATCCTCCCAGCCTCCTGTTATCCATCTTTGAAAAGAGCTGTGAGTTAAACAATGCACACCCAACACTGCCCACCTGAAATCAGTCACCGTGTGACTCCCAGGCTTCTCCAACCACAAATATGCAAGAATAATGTTTCCAGAGTGTCAGTGGATAACATAAGTTCTACTGAGCTCAAACTTGGAAGGCAAGTAATCAAGGTGTTTACCTGATGAATGAAGAGGGGGGAGAAGGCAGTATCATTTCAAATATATCTAGCATTTTCCCATTAAGCCACGAAACTTGCAGGTATTAATCATCAAAATAAATGTGCCCTGCCCTTAGGTGCGTGCAGCCTTGCATGAGAGAAAGCGCCAGTACAGAGCTTCGTTTCATCAAATTACTGAAGATGAAATGAATTTCGAAACAATATCCCAGGTGAATTAGACATTTAGCTACTTAACAAGAGGCTTTGCTAGGACCCTCGTTTATTATTTTGAGACGTTAAGTCAGTTCCTGCCAATAATTCAGTACCGTCCTGTTCACATCTCCATTATTTCACGGGCAGGAGATTCCAGGGCTAATGGCCAGACCCTATTGTATCTTGAGTTTGGCACTGGGAATGGTTCTGAGAGCTTCCCACTGAGCCAAGAGTCAAGTTAGAGATCTCCTGTGCAGAAAAGGGGTGGGTATTCCATTATTCTGCAATATAGCAGAGTAAAATAAGTAGGATTTCATGTAAGCTGTGTTTCTCTTTTAGATTAGGTTAAATGGCCAAGATGCTAAAAGCTTCCTATCGTCCAGAAATCGAGTGCCTCTGTCTGCTGATTCTGACCATGCTGGCTGTAAGTCATATTCTGAAAAGCTTTTGATAAGTGTCTTAAGTGTAGGGAGACATCTCATGTGTCTTGCTAAGAACGGGCACATTTTCATATCGAAAAGGTACTGCTGCTCCTTCTATAAGTGTCTTTCTTCCTTCAGGGGTATTTTCAAGGCAAGGCTGAGAGTTTTAAACCAAACTGTAACTTTGAGTTTCAAATGTTAGTCCTCAGTTTGGGGAGGAAGAATGTTTAGAGAACAAGTGAGAATATCAATATTTCAAAGTGTGCCCCCTAGAAAGATACCTAAGTTTAGGAAAGAAGTTCTTGAAACCGAGCTCGTTTCCCAGTTATTTAAAAAAAAAAAAAAATGGCACAACGTGGAAGAGGATAAAGTGGTATTAGTCTACCGACCACCAGACTTCCCTCCACCCATCTCTGGTCTGACCTTGCCCACTGTGGTCTGCCCTTCTCTCTCATCAAGGCCAGAAGGAGGGTTCCTCCAGCAACAGAAAATCCTCTTCCACCCACCGGTTGATGCTTAAAATTCTACTATTAGGACTTAATCCCTTTAGTTTCAGCTTTGATCCCAGTTAAAATGCAAATACCTCTGGGTGGGGTGACACTTTTAAACTGTTATCAGCCCTTCCCAGTCCACTGAGAAGGAAGGAGCCAGGCAAATTTCGGTAGGGTTGTGAGGAGAGAGAGGTCTGGAGGCCAGAGAACTCTGGAGGAAATGAAGTGTGAGCACAGAAGGAGGGCTCCCAGGGGCAGAAAACAAGCCGCCTCTCCCAGATGCCGAATCAGGACAGGATCTGAAAACAGGACAGCATGGATTTATGGAGAAATCCCTCCACCAAAGGATCTGAGAAAAGCGTTTGCTGAACAATGGGACAAGCTACCGTTCTACTAAAAGATCATTTAAATGTTGGGGCCCATTCTATGATAAAACGTAATGGCTAATCCTCAGGGTTCAGCCTTTCTGTTCTAACTTTAACTAAGAGAAGAAGTTTAGCCTTGTTAAAGCTATTATCTGTTCCTAAACTGCATAGTATATAAAATGTAAATGTGATCACACCACTCTTAAATTATTATAACAATACGCCATTCTGTTTTCTTCCCCTTGACATTTACAAAATTCATTTGGAAGAGTGGGATCTACCTCACAGAGATTAGTGATAAATCATGTATTTTTAATGAATATCAATAGGAGAAACCCCATGACATAGCCCACCATCTAATTTGATTAAACTGTGCTTAAGGCAACACTACCTCTCTGGCTAGGGAATAGCTCCATAATGACTTTGTGAGCATTATTGCAGGCTGTTTTAATGATTTAATGAACTGCCTCTATATTTAGTTCAATAGCCTTAAAATGATTAGTGTTTAAGAAAAATTAGCTCACTTTGATTTGATTCTATTTGATGGTAAGTTTAAATAACCTAACCCTTCAAAACACAGTGGAAAAAAAAATCCTAGAATCACAGCCAGCTAACTGCTAGAAAACATTATGCCCATCATTAATAACCGTTCATTTATGTTTAGCTACAGTATCCAGGCTGACATGCTCATCCGAGGAGCTGGGCTGTAGGAACAGGGCTAATGCTGCATTTCATCTTCCCTTTCCACCGTGGGGCAGGGGCGGGGGAGGGGCGGAGATGGGCAAAGCATGAAAGAGTCTTCAATTTCATACGTTGGGCTATAAGGAATTTTCTGTAGTTCAGATCCAAAGTGGGTATCTGTCTACACTTGGGAGAAGTTCCAGGTTTCTAAAGGAGGAGGAGGGGAAAATTGGTGTGAGGTTTTGAGCCAACCCCTCCTGCTGTGATGTGGGCAGCCAGCATGGTTAGGCTTGAGCAGTGTGGTCAGGAAGCTCCCTGGGACACCCTGATGGGAGTCAGGGAAGCTTTCTGCAAAGAGGACTGAGGCAGATGGCACTTTTTAACAAGGGTAAGTGATCTGAGAGTTGGTGTGACACACCAGGGACCAGAGCCAGCTCCTTATTCCGAGGTAAAGAGGGTCACAGCACACAAACAGATGTCTGTTCTATAACATCCCCATGGGTCACTACTGCATGTCCACACCCCAAAACAGAGAAAGTAATTGCAGTATTGGGGAACCAACTACTGCACTTTGTCTGAAAACATCCAGGCCAATTGTCCTCTGATTGTGCAGGACAGTGTTAAATCATCTTAGAGGAAAGTCGGAGATTACAAAGTCCACTCAGCTTTGAACTTTAGAATAATAATAGGGAATATTTACTGAGCACTCGCCAAATCGCAGGCACTGTTTCCTCTTCACATCAACTCCAAGAGGTAAATAGTGTGATTCTCCTCACTTTCGGCAAAGAAGCCAAAGCGGAGCTATTAAGTGGCTTGCCTGTGGCCACACAGCGAAAGTGTGGAAGGGAGGGGGAGGCGGGGCAGACTTGAACCCAGGGCTGGTTGGCTTCAGGTCCACTGTTCTTGGACCCGCTCTGCCCATTACCTTTCACTCCCCCCTCTGGGCCACGTGATGGGCTGACAGTATTCGGAATTAGAAACAGGGACAGATTTAAAGAAAATGAATGTCAGAGGAGGGTTGGTGAATATCCAGTGATTCACTAAATGAGGCCGCTCACCCCAGCCTTCATTACTCAGAGCTGTCACTGTGCGTTCCTGGGCCTTAGGGGCAAGAATGCAATCCACTAACCGTCACCACTCCTTGTCCTTAGGAACGGAGGAGAAATATTTCTCAATGAACCATTGTCATCTTGATGACAAAGCCCTGTATTTCTTGGCACATGTTATATATTCCCAAGACGCTTCTCCTCTTTCCCTCTCTGTCTCTGTAAATGTCTCCCCTTCACCTACTGCTCCAACCTGCCCCTTCCCACATGCAGATATGTGCATGCATGTGCACACAACTTGCACACACACGCATGTGCACACATGCTCGGGCACAAGTTTCAGTCCCATTTGAAAGAAGCCACTTACTGAGCCTCTAGGGTAAATGCCATAACACAGGAATGGTGAAACAAGGCTTCGGCCCATGGCTCTGGACTTGAGGGAATACACAGCCTCCTGAGCAGAGACTATTTCAGATAATGATGCCCAACATCCCATGGTCAGAACCTCTTCCTTGGCATAATCGCAGACAACCCAATGCTTTTTCAGAGACCTCTTTGCAAAACTGTCTGTTTTCCTTCTCCCTTCTGGTTATGACCCTCCCCGGGTCTCAGAGCCACCTCTTTTCTTTCCCACCCTTACTCCAGACCTCAATCTTCCTCCCCATCACTTCACCAAAAAACCTACCGTATAATTCGTGACTCATTTTCTCAAGGCCAACTGTTCTGACACACTCCTTCTGGACTTACACGGAAATAACTGAGAATAACTTGTATCTTCTGCACCAGCGGGGGCTCTGAGCATCTATCTTACTCTGTTGAAGAGTATCAGGTCACTGGTGTAGGACATTGCTTGATGGTGGAGTGGCGGATTCTTCTATGTAGCAGAAAATGTAAATGAATGAAGAAAGCCATATGGGAATTGGCAAACTGGAGATACACACTCCATCCAAAGTGGGCAGCACCACTCAGCAATAGCCCAAGCAGGGATACCAGTGTGGCCAGAGCACCCAAATTTTCAAAAAAAATACAAATGATGATTTTTTAAATTGAAACATTCTAATTTTTTTTAAGTTAGCTCATTTTTTTAAAAGAATGAATACTATATAGGCCAAACAAGACACACCTGCAGTCCAAATACAGCCCACAGCTGCTAGTTTGCAACCTAGGACTCAAAGTAACACAGCGGCATCGACAGACCAGCTATGTAAGGACCAACATATGCAGGAATTTTAGCACAGTGGCCACAGCTCAGCGTGGAAAGATGCTCTCCCTGGATGTTCACCAACCATTCTCCGGACACTAAAATAAGCATATAGCATCAGACGAGACTAACATGTGCCTCTTGGGGTAAACCAAAGACTCTAGATGTTGCTGCTAATAACTTTTCCTGTAACCCACCCAAATCTCTAACTCTTGATGGAAGAAAGAAAGAAAAAAAAAAAAAGCTCCCGGCTGTGCATTTGCAATATCCAATCGGAATTTAAAATTACTTGACCTACATTTAGATCTTCTGACTCTGGTTTTGAGTACTGTGTTCTTGAAACAGCTCTGTGGAGTTGAAGATTCTAACCTTGCTTGTTATTTGCCTCCCCCACCCCCATCTCTGAGAGCTTCCTATAATCACAAATCCAGTTATTTTAATAGAAAATAGCAAGTTTCACGCAGAAAACATATCTCAAAATTTGGGAAGTATTATAGGAAAGTGGAAGTCATGATTTTCATAGGTTGGGGAATCCCATTATTTTCCCACTTGAAATTCCATCCTTTCCTGGCGAGCGGAAAACTTACCCTGAAAACTAGGATAAAGGGATAGATCAGTGGGTTTGGACTCAAAAGGGAAAATCTCAACAGGTTTCCTGTATGTGCAAAGCCACTTGAAATTGAGTATGTGTCAACACAGATTTAATTAACTCCCAGCCAGGACATATTGGAAATGATCCCAGAAAGTTGGGACAAAAGAGAAGGTGTTAATTTCTCAGCAGGAGAAAAAGTGCCTTTTAACGGCATTGGATTATGGCTCAGGACTGGGTGAATTTTCAGATGATCCATTTCAGGTGGGCTGAAAACAGGTGGCAATAAAAATCAACAAGTCGGTCCCTGCCAATGAGTCTGGAAGACAGGACAGAGTCCAGCGATCAACACCTCAAACATTATTCAATTATCCCATGTACAAGTAGTCCCAGAATCCCTGATTTCAGAAGGGACGGCAGTGAGGTTATCCTCATGAACTTAAAATCAGGCTTCTCTGCAAGAGTTAAAATAGTTAAAACAATTTTTTTAAGTCACACGTATTGGGTATGATTACTCATTTGTGGGAGAAAGCCACAAGACTGAGAAGTTTGGGACTCTCAAACCCCAACTGATAACTGATATGGACTGAATGTTTGTAGCCCCTCCTTCCTGCCAAATTCAGATATTGCAGCCCTAACTCCCCAATGTGATGGTGTTTAGGAGGTGAGGTCTTTGGGAGGTAGTTAGTAGATGAGGTCCTGAGAGGGAAGCCCCCATGTGGGATTAATGTCCTTATAAGAGAAAGAAAACCAGGGTTCTCTCCCTCTCTACCACGTGAGGGTAAAGAGGAGGGCTCTCACCAGGAACAAAACTGGCACCTTGATTTTGAACTCCCAGGCTCGAGAGCTACAAGAAATAAATTTCTGTTAAGCCACCCAGCCTATGATATTTTGTTGTAGCAGCCCGAGTTGACTGAGACACTTGAGGAAGCAGAACTGAATACAATTGTGATTTAATAAGCAGACACAAAATCAATGACACTGTACCTAGTTAGGAGAAAGTCTGGAACATAGAGAAGTCTTTAGAGTGGGAAATGGACTCTGTTTATTCATTGTTGTTCAGGTGGGAGAGGCATTAAGTCCAGGGAATGTGGACTTTCTGTTCTCTGGAAAAGTGGACTCTGTTGTGGGGCAGAGGTGACTCACGAAACCACATAGTGGGCATGACTGAATATTCCCCAGAACAGTCCACTTCTCCACACCATCATTCCAGGCTCACCAAACAGCCTTTTCAAGACAAATCTGGCCTCCCAAGCACAGATGCCAGGAAAGGGCAAGGCAGGGATCTTGAACATTTCAGTGATCAAAAAACACTTCTTTATTTTAAATTATTAAGAAGACATCTGGCTGCTATACATCAGTCTCCTATGAGCTTTTTTGATGTGAATTTTCCTCCCCAAGTCCAGTCAGCTCCCAATAATAATACAGCAAAGAGCCAGGCCTAAGACATTTGCCAACAAATTGTCTTTTGGTTAGATAGCAACTCTGACTCCCTCTATGCCCCCTTTTGTACCTAAAATGTTTTCCACATGCCTAGCCTGACTCTAGGTGCCCAGAGGTTATAAAGCATTGTCCTTGACTTCTAGAACCTGCTAATCTACTTGAAAAAATTAAATTGGACACACAAAACAATTAGAGAACAATATACAATAGTAGGTGATTGAGTGTCTGTATGGCTCATCAGATACCATTAAAGTTAAAAGAAGAGCACAACCCTTGAGGATTAGTGTTATGATACTAGTAATAATAATATGTTTGATTTTATCACACTTCATCATCAATCAAGCAGTTACACATATTTTATCTAATTTAATCCTCTGGCTGACTAGTTGAAGCAAATGTTATCTCCTCTCAGTAAAGATGAAAAACCTGAAGCCCAGAGAGCACGTTTCTTGGTTGAAGTCTTAGGTCTAGTTAGAAGTCAGGCCAGGCCTCAAGTCCAGAACTTCTGCTCCCAAGGTCAGGGCTCTTTCTGCAATACCCGGGTGAGAACAGAAAAGGAAATGAGGTGAATCCTGAGGACCTTTAGTGGGGGGTGAAAAAGACACAAGCTGGTTTTGACATTCAGGGAAGGCTTCCCAAAGGAGACAAGATTTTCGGGGAGAATCTATAGGATGGACGGGAGTAAGACAGAGGGAATGGGAGGTCTTAAGCACAAGGTCAGACCTTCCTCCTGAGATGACCTGAAGTGTTCCTGAATCCTTTCTTTGCAAGTCAACACAAAAACAACCGCCTGTGCCTTCAGTAGATCCAGGTTTTTGGAGTGTGAAATTTGAAATACTGAAGAAAAACAGTACAAATTATAAATACAAAAATACCCTAGGCCCTCTGAGATAGGCCTTTAAAATCTTTAGCATCACATAAACCCACCCCTGGTCAGTCATTGACATTCACAAGGCCCCAGACTCTTTTCAGGGACCATCTGCTGATCTGTCTCCAAAGCTGTGAGAGGCTCCTATCCTCCCTAGGATCTGACTTATAGAAAAGGCCTATGTTAGTTAGGATTTGGTTCAGCTGCCAGTAGTGACAACAACAACAACAACAACAACAACAACAACAACAACGCCACCAAACCAGTGGCATAAATGAAAGAAGAGGTTATTTCTCCCCATATAAATGTAGATAGCTTGGGTTTTATGTGGCAACTTAATGATCATCTAGGACCCAAGCTCCTTCTATCTCATTGCTCCGCCATCCTTAACACATGGCTTCTACCTCATGGCCCAAGATGGCTTCTTGGGTCCAGCAATCATCTATAACCAACATAAAGGATCAACTGCTGGAGGACATGCCTATTTTTCTCCTTGAGGATAGTGCCTAGCAGTTGCACATAGCTCTTATGTTTGCATCCTATTGGTTAGGACTTAGTCACATGGCCACACCAAGAACTATGGTCTTTATTCGGAGAACCACTGCAAACAGCTAAATGTGAAGGGTTCAACTACTAAGGAAAGAGGGGAGATGTATATTAAGAATCAACTAGCTGCCAAACTCAAGTTCCTCTGAGGAAGACTATGGAGCTCCCAGTGAGGCCATTAAAAATAGACGTGATAGTTATTACTCCACCGCTTGGAAGCAAGATCACACCCAGGAAAGAAACAGCCCATTTCATGCAACCTGCTTCAGGCCCTAATGGAAGCCACTGGGGAGGAATGCTGAACGTGTGCAGCTTTCACAACCATTAGTATCCTCAGGTCCTAGCTCAGGTTTCTCAAGCAAACCTGGGTTCAACTTGCAGCTCCACCAATTACCAGATGTATGATGCTAAAGTTACTTATTTATGTTTGCAAACGATGGAAACTCAACTCACCTTAGCTTTAATTAGAAATGGAATTTACTGCCCTACCTCAACCCAGATGTCGACTAGCTTCCAGAATGACTGCATGCAATCACACAGCTGTCTCAGTCTTTGACTCTGCTTCCCTCCAGAGTTGGCATCAATCCCAGGTAGAGCCTCTCATCAGGAGCAGCAAGTTGACCAGCAGGGCTTATAGTCTCCCTATTTAGCACCTCCCCGCAAGATGGAGAGCTCTTTATCTGATTATCCTGACCAAAGACCTAGAGTTAACTCTGATTGGTCCACCGTAGGTGATTTGCACATGTCTGAGCCAGTCACAGTGTCTCTAACTGGCCAGGAAGCTGGCTGGGGTTGGCATCACTTAAATCACAAGAGCTGAGAGTGAGGGAGGTATGGTTTCCCAAAGGAAACTGGGAGCTCTATTAGCAGAAAAGCGGGAAATTATGCTGGTCAGGAAGAAGCAACAGAAGCTCGGTTTTTTTCATCTCTTAGTATAATACTAACTACATCCGATAATTATGAGGATTAAATGAGATAACATGTATAAATGCATTTAGTATAATGCCAGGCATAGCAGGAGCCTAATAGATACATTTGATCTACTCTAAGGAATTAGAGTCAGGAGCCAGGACAGAAACTGCAGAGCAGAGAGCCAGCAAAGTTGGGGATGGCCGGGGACAGATGGAACTGTGTGGCAGGGCAGAGGAGAGAAGGCCCAGGATAAGAGTGTGAGTGTTCCCCAGGAGAGCACCAGCAGCCAGAAGCAGGCCAAGTAGCTCCTGCAGATCAGGGATCAGATCTGGAGCTGTGACAACTGTGGTAGAAGGGGCAAGGACCAGATATCGCCCTGGAAGGAATCAGAAGCCACTCAGAAGGGCTTGACTGAAGAGTCTAATGAAGGGCCTCTTTAGGGAGGTGTAATCAGAGTTAAGTGAACCTTAAAAAGGGTGAAGGTCCCAGCTGGCTGCAAGAGAGGGCAGGGGTTTCCATCCCTCCCCTCAATGGGTCAGGCGAGGAATTGCTGAAAGCCAGTGAGAACAGAGGCCCTGCATAAGGAGAGGCCCCTCTGGCTGGAGTGGACCTCGCAGAGGGATCCAACTCCTGCCAGAAATGGACCTCTCACCTCTGCCTTTCCGACTGCCTGCCAGTGACTCCTCTTGGCCAACCCAGAGCATGAAAGAACCAGGGTGACCAGTCTGCCAAGGCCGCCTTCCCAGGACACAGAGGAAGGCAGGAATCTGGAGGAAAGGATTAAATATCTAGCCCTGGGTAGGGAATGGGGAGGGGGGAGTGAAATAGTGAAGGGGATTAAGAGTACACTTATTTTGATGCGCACTGAATAATATATGGAACTGTTGAATCGCTATATTGTACACCTGAAACGAATGTAACACTGAATGTTAACTACACCAGAATTTTTTAAAGTTTATTTTATATGTAATATATAGAATTGCCAACATTGGATCAGAAAATGCGTGTGTGTTGACAAGCCATAACAGATAAATACATTTCAATCTACAGTAAAATGTATTTTGTCGTCAAACTAGACAGTGCCTCAGATGTCATATTTAAAATATATGTTTACAAAGTGTGTTTTTTTCCCTTATCAATTTAAATGAAACTAATGCTAATTTGGTTTAAAAAAAAAAAAAAGAGAAAGAGTATCTAGCCCAGCCACATCAATGGCTCCTAGAAGGGACCTTAATCCCTGGAATCTTCAGCCCTTGACACAAAGCTGCAGGGAAAGGAGTGAGGCTGACTTTTCCTCCTACTCATGATCTCCCAGCAGTGGAAGAATGACATGAACTCCAGAAAGTCAAGAAGGCATGGGGGCCCAGGAAATCTGGGCAACCTAATTTCTCCTGGGCAGAAAACTGTCCCTGCCTATCCTAGCATGGCAAGCTGACCTTACCAAGACCTTCACCTCACGGGCTCCTCCCCAAGGCCTGAGCCAATGAGATGGTGATCAGCAGCAGAGGTGGGGGCAGTCTTGATCTACAGGGAGCTAGGGTGCATCCATGCCTTACTCCTGGAGAGAGCCTCTGAAGACCTGCAAGTCCAAGGAGCCATGACCTCTCCCAACTATCTCCAGTCACCTAGGCCCAGGCCACACGACTGGGCTTCTGTGTCCACTCCTGGTGTGTCTTCTAGCTCCTGGCATACTTGGGACACTGACCTAAACTCTGGCCTGTTTGGTCTGACACTCTGAAGGCTGTCTTCCCAGCGTGGTCCTGGTCCATTGTACAATGGTGCTGACTAAATATTTTTTGAGAGGGTCTATAGCATAGGGATTCAGAGTACAAACCCTAAAGCCAGGGGCTGCAGCACTTACTGTGTGCCTTTGCGTAAGTTACTTGACCTCTCTTTTCCCTGTTTTCTTATCCATAAAATAGGGACAATAGTAGGACCTACTTTATAAAGTTGTTGTGATAATTAAATTAATTAATAGATATAAAGTGCTTAGAACACGTTTGACATAGTCAGAAGCTGATGACTTTTACTAGTATTACTAAATTTTGTTTCTTTCTTTTTTTTTTTTTTTTTAAGATTTTATGTATTTATTCATGAGAGGCACAGGGAGAGGCAGAGACATAGACAGAGGGAGAAGCATGCTCCCTGCAGGGAGCCTGATGCAGGACTCGGTCCCAGGACCCCAGGATCATGACCTGAGCCAAAGGCAGACCCTCAACCACTGAGCCACCCAGGTTCTCCGTATTACTACATTTTGAATGAATGAAAGTTGAGCTTGTTGGGGCAGAAACAAGGGCTAAATTCAGAAAGCCCATCTTGAATTATTAAGCTCCTCCTCCATGGGTGAAAAAAATGACCAATATATCTTCTCAATTATATTCTACTTGGGTTTGAGGGTATCTCCCTGGGAGGTTCCTCCCTCGATGATGCAAAGCCATGCTCCACGTGCTTTTGTGATTATGCTCATTAACAGGATGAGAAGTGAAGTTATTTTTGGTGTGTCTGGGGAGAAATCAGAAAGTCCATAAGAACTAAATTAATCTTTCAAAAGTATCTATTGGTGATCAGTGTGTGTTTACATAGACTCTTTGAGCGTGATGAAGGCGCAGTATGTGCTGCACGCTCTGCTGAAACTAGCTTTCTGGAAGCTGAGGAATGTGTAGAGAAGTTGTCGCAATAGCTCTTTTAAGCCAGTGTAATAAGCAATGCCCTCCCTGTCCTTCTTTCCAGGCTCTGCCCTCACTCCTGACGGTGCCACATGGATGGCTCCGCCCTAGATGGCAGTCAGGAAAGCCAATGATGGGAGAAATGGAGTCCCTTACCATGACTTCATATAAAGCAAAGAATAAGACCAATCCCCTCTCCTTCAGATCATGGTGAAATTTGGTAATTAAACCTAATTCATGTAAAGAACTCAACCTCTAGGGCCCCACCATCTCTTTTTTACTTTAAAAGATAAAGCAACAAAGATTCGTGTATGCAAAGTTGTGAGTATGCTTTCCCGGTTCCCCTCTTGTCACTTCCTGTTCCCATGTTCAGGCCTCCTTGCCATCAGCTAGCAGAGTGGGGGTTCTCCACATCAAGTTCTGGGGGTCTTTCCACCACCTCCCTGTCTGTAGGTCTCTGACACCAGAGCTGAAGCCCAGAGCCCCTCCTCATATTTGTCTAGCCAATGAGAGGATAAGGGCTGAGTCCTTGAGGTGCCGGATCCGGAAGGAATCTCACACACCACGTAGAACCATCACTTCAACTTACTTGATAAGGAAGCTGCGGTCCAGGGTGGAGACAGGACTTCTACAATGGCTGTTTTAGATCCAAGAATGCAATTTATACCTCAAGAACTTTCGTCTATGTTTGCATACATTCATTCCTCAACTGGGATATTCAATGAATACTTTTGTGTATCTACCATGTGGCGAGCGGTAGGTAAGTAAGATAGAGCCCTGCCCTCAGAGCTTTTATTTTCTCCGGGCACATAGGCAATAGGTGGACCATTTCCACAAAGATTTACAGCCCAGAGCTCTGTCCCCTGAATCTCACAGCTGGTATTTGGACAACAAAGTTGACTCTCCTCGTCTATATAAGATGGTAATCAGCAGTTGCGATACACATCACCCACAGTCATTCTGACAAGAATGACAATAGCACCACCACTCACTTTAATCCGTCTGATCTGTGATGACAAAAACAAAAACGAAAATTACACACCTAAACACCATGTGATCTGTCCCCAGAAAGGTTGTGTGAGTAAAGAAAGAGCATGGCTATAGGAATCAGAAACTGGATTTTAAACTCTGATCTATCGTTAATATGTCATGCTGTGGAGCACCTGGGTGGCTCAGTCGGTTAAGCATCTCCCTTCTGCTCAGGTCATGGTCCCAGGGCCCAGGGATCGAGCCCTGCATCGGGCTCCCTGCTTCTCCCTCTCCACCACTTGCTCTCTCATGCACACTCTCTCTCACTCTCTGTCTCTGTCTCTGTCTCTGTCTCTCTCTCTCTCTCAAATAAATATATAAAATCCTTTCAAAAACTATGTTGTGGCTGCGTAAGGCTGTGTAGGTGACTTTGCCTCTCTAGCCTCAACCATTCATAAAAAATTTCCTCATCTATAAAAAGGAAGCTATGCTGCTGCTTCATAGGGTTCTGTAGGATTAAATGAGATAATGGATGCAATGCCCTCAACACAGAGCTCAAAATACATCCATAGCTTTTCTTTTCCTGCCAGTCAGTCCCTTTTCCATAGTTGGAACCGGCAGTTCCATGATTGGTGCCTTTGAAGTAATCATGGCAGTTAGAAGACTTCGTAAAATGAGGCACCTAAGGGCAGGATCTGACCACAAAGAAAAACTCAGACCACTTTTCCTTTTGTTTCTTGGAGGGTTTTTTTGGTTTTCGTTTTTTTCTTAGAAGCTTTCTTTGCACACCTACCAATAAGTGTGAGAGTCTGCCCTCTAGTGGTTGTGGCCCTCGGTGCCAGTTTTGCTAATGACCCTTCAGCCCACCAGACTTCGCCCATCCGATTAACCTTCAGCGATGCCTCTTGGCCTGGTCACAACAGATTTTTATCTCAACAGAAAAATTAAACAGGAACAGCTGTGACTAAAGTTAATCAGATTGATTCTGTAACATAGAGGTTAATCCTGGCTGCACATTCAAATCACACACACTCCCAAAGATACAAAATCAATGCCTGGGCCCCACCCCAAACCAGTTGAATCTGAACCCTTTGGAATCTGAACCTTTTGGGAGAGGGTCCGAGCAGAGAGTTTTTTAAAGCTCCCCAGGTGATTCTGACGAGTAGCCAGGATTCAGAATCAGAACTTTCAAAACTCTATTAGAACTTGACAAATGACAGCGAAGACTATCCCCCCGACGGCAGCCCTCCCGGTAGCTCTCCACCCTGTCCTTGCTGAAACTGGTTTTGGTCTCTTCCTGGGGAATTGCTTTCAGACCACATGGCATATATTTTGGAATGATCTCAGTACTGGCAAATTTTGTCTTTTGACAGTGGATTTGAGTTTGAATAAAAATCCTAAAGTGATTCTAAAATCAAGCCAGCTGAATATGCAGGGCCATTTTGCAAGATAAGCTGGGTAAGACCATTTTTGGTCAAAACAACATATGGCCGAGGGGATGGATTTATCTCATGCACCTCAAAACCGACACAGCGGCAATCCTAAGAGAGGGCCCCAACATTTTGATTAGTAACAGCTGTATTGGGACCTGGGTGCTGCTCCCCAAAGTTCCGCCTTCAGTGTTGGTCTGGACACATGAGGTCTGGTGGAATTATTATAAATCTGCCTCCTTCCTTCAAGGGCATTCAGAACCAAAAGGGGGAAAACTGGTAGGAGGGTCAGAACAGGACAGCCCCTGCGTTTTATGGAACTCTGATCACCATCCAACACCATCAGAATCCGGTTTGCCACATCTGAGGGGGACCCGGCTTCAGGCTGGCAAGGCAGTGGCCTGCACAGAGGAACTACGGAGGGTCTCTCTTCAGCAGCACCAGGACTTGGCTTCTCAGGAACCTCGGTGGCTAAGGCAGATGGCTAAATACCGCATTGTGATTTTTTTTTTAAGATTTTATTTATTGATTCATGAGTGACACAGAGAGCGAGGCAGAGACACAGGCAGAGGGAGAAGCAGGCTCCATGCAGGAAGCCCCATGTGGGACTCGATCCCGGGACCCTGGGATCTTGACCTGAGCCGAAGACAGGCGCTCAGCCACTGAGCCACTCAGGTGCCCCCGCGTCGTGATTTTTGTGGCCCTCTAAGGCCTCATAATGAAATCCTCTAGCATCATATCAGATAAATCCTAACTGGTGAGAACACAGGACACTGGTAAGCCCTTGTCATCTATCGTAGATCAATTGGACTTCATTGCCAGCTCTAATATTTTGCAGTTATTTCCTTGCCCGGGTAAGACTTTATTCCTGTCTCATTACCTCCCCAATCTGATGTCAACATTAACCATTGGGTCCTCTTGCCGTAGTCTCGTGTCTCTAAGAAGGTGTTGCCCAATGTGTACTCCAAGGGATGCTGGTTTTATGGTATCCAGTCATTTATTCCACAGTGATTTATGGAGCACCTCATGTGTTCCAGGCAAGGGTAGATCTAGGTTTTGTGGGACCCGAAGCTGCTAACAATCATGGAAGTCCCTTCTAACACAAAGAATGCAAAATTATGAATCCAAAAGTAGGTTCCAGGCCTTGGAAGGGTCTTAAGCAACATTACTTCATCGGGCTTTTGTGAATGGTTCCAGGATGTGGGGTTATAAGGATGAATAAAACAGACAAAGACCTGTTCACATGAAGCCGATACTCCAAAAAGGTAGAAATAAGGCTGGAGATTAATTGAATATAGAGGAGGAAAAAAAAATCCATGACTTTATGTTTGGGAACTAAGGAGCTAAACAAAATTAAATAGATTTCTTCACTGAAGAGTCTCTCAGGGCCACTAAAAGGCTGATGTGCCCCGTGACCCTCCAAGAGGGGGACTGTGCTTGCATCGTTCCGCGGCATTATTTATCAGAGAACCGTTCTCTTGTGAGGCATCCCTGGAGACTCAATTCTGTGGAACCCACTTTGGAGAAATCCTGCTCTGTAATGTACTGGAAGCTCAGCACGTGACATCTTCTGTCTGTCATTGGCCGTGAAACTGGGTCCCCTTCTTGTTTGGGGAAAGTTTTGGTTCCTGCACTAATGAAATAATTTAAATCATTTCTCATTATTGTGGTTTTCGAACTCCGCCTCTACCATTTTAGGCATTTGGAACCCTCCTCTGCTTCCAATATTTCAGACTATAAATCTCAAAATACGTGTTTCAAAACTTTTCCAATCAGGCCTTGGATTTTCACAGCATGGGTTCCGCTTAAGGTAACATGAATTCACCTTATGAGGGATTCTCAAATTTAGAAATGCAAAATACCAGGATGCCTCGTGGCTTTAAAATCATCTGTTATCCTGAAGAATCACAGAAGAGTCAGCATTTGGGGTCATAAATCTGCCTTCGCACCTCCCTCCAACCCCTCCACCAGGGCGAGAAGGCTCTTGTGTGAGGCCTTGCTTTCCAGTGGTAAGAATTATATTTGTCTCGGGTGCTGGTTCCAGAGACATCTGTGATGGCAGCCCATCCAGCTCTGTTCTCAGGGAGCTAACTTTAGCAGCAGATTCTGCATCTGCTGGCGGAGTTTGACACAGCATATGTTTTCCAAAGCAGCCCTTCCCAATAGCTGACTCCCTTCTCATGTGAGGACATTTAATATATCCTGAGAACTAATCAGCTCCCCCCTCTTCCCAAACGTTTAAGCTATTTTTAATTTCATCCAATTTAACAAGCAGTCATGTCTGGAGCCCATCTTTTGATTTCAAAATAAATAAAAAAGAATGTCTATGACTCACAATAGATTTCACCTCTGGGCAGGCCAGCAAATTTATCCACACCTTGCTCCAAATAAAGTCCTTCTCTCACAGGCTTCCTGACATTCTTGTTAACCCTTTAACCTCTTGAGGGGATTTAATACAAGCGAACCACCATTGTGGTGGTTTAAGAACGTGTCTACAATTTTTTCAGTGCTTCTCTCTTCAAACAGTGGAGCTTGACACCCTTCTCCTTGTGTGTGGTCTGGATTCAGTGACACACTTCTAACAAAGGGAAGTGTGTGACTTCCAAGGTGGGGTGATAAAAGGCCCTGTGGCCTTCCTCTTGGATCACTCGCTCTGAGGAAAACCAGCTGCCATTATGACGTCACTCAGGCGGCGGACCCATGGAAGATTCTCAGGTTGAGGAACTCAGACCTCCTACCAATAGCTAACCAGGTTGCCCCCAGCCTTATGAGGGAGCCATCGTGGAAGTGGATCCTCCTGCCCATCAAGGCTTCAGAAGACTGCAGCCTCAGCCAACTTCTTGGCTTGCACCACATGAGAGCCTCTGAGGCAGAGTCACCCGACTAAGCTACTCCCAAGTTTGTGACCTACTGAGTGAGATACATATTATTGTTTTAAGCCATTAAGATTTGGGGTAATTTGTTACACGGCAATGGTAACTAATACATCTGCCTTATGGGTTTTTATATGATGTCCCAACTGCACTCCCTGAGGTTCTTGTCTGTTTATCTGCAACAGGGGACTGGATTGGTCAGGAGCATAATTACCTATGTAATGGGTGGGATGTCATGGCCTTTTCCCTGTGAGTAAAATTAAGTTCTACTAATATACTAGAGCCAGCTTCCATTGGCCCCAAGGCCCACTTTCAAGATTCCCAACCCCCCTGGGAGGATGGAGGAGAGCCCACAGCACTCCCAATTTAGTTAATCCTGTCTGCTTCCCACATGCCATATAGCTGCCACTGCATATCTCCGAGGCCCATCTTCACGCTCCTCCAGACCACCGCCCAAGCCACCATCATCATCCACCTCTTGGATACTGACTGAATCACACTCCCCGGGGTCCTGGTATTGTCACTGTATGCTGGGCTATCAAACAGCTGTCCTCTCCTCCATTAGCATCTTAAGAGAGGCATCCCAAAGCAGAGTCAGAGCTGCTTGAACTTCACACACAGCCATCCTTCTGCAGGGAGACTGCCGCCACTAGGGTGCTGCACGCAGGTAGCAGCCAGGGTTCCAGTGAAGGACCCCCCCTCCCCAAACAACCCTGCTGTTGAATTTGGCTAATTACACTTAACGCTTGTTTTTCAGAGTAAATTCTCCTCCAGGCCCAGTAGGCCCCTACTTGTATTTTTTTTCCCCTAAGACTTTGTTTTTTTAGAGAAGTTTTAGGTTCATAGCAAAATTGGGGGAAAGTACAGAGATTTCCCACCTACCCCCCCCCACCACACACATGCAAGGCCTCCCCTCATTACCAACACCTCCCACCAGAATGGTGCATTTGTTACAACTGAGAACCTACACTGACACATCATTATCACCCCCAAGACCAAAGTTTACTTTAGGACCGTTCTTAGGGCCGCATATTTTATTGGTTTGGGCAAATGTATAATGACATATCTATCATTATAATATCATACAGAGTACTTTTGCTGCCCTAAACATCCTGTGTGCATCTCCTTTTCATCCCGTGCCCCACCCCCACTCCTGGCAACCACTGATTTTTTACTGTCTTCATAGTTTTTCCAGACTGTTACATAGAATTATATATATGTAGCCTTTTCAGTGTAGCTTCTTTCCTGTAGTAACATGCATTTAAGTTTCTTCTATGTCTTTTCCTGGCTTGATAGCTCTATTTCACTATGGTGCTAAATAATATTTCACGGTCTGGATGTACCGCAGTGTGTTTATCCATTCATCTACTGAAGGACATCATAGTTGATTCTAGGTTTTGGTAATTACGAATAAAGCTGCTATCAACATCCATGTGCAGGTTTTTGTGTGGAAATAAGTTTTCAACTCCTTTGGGTAAATACCAAGGAGCATGATTGCTAGATCATATGGTAAGAGTATGTTTAGTTTGTAGGAAATGCCAAACTGTCTTCCAAAGTGGCTGTACTACTGTTTTGTATTCCCACCAGCAGCGTATGAGAATTCCTGTTGCCCCAAGTACCCGCCAGCAATTGGTGTTATCAGTGTTCCAGATTCTGGCCATTCTGATGGATGCATAGTGATATCTCATTGTTTTAATTTGCACTTCCTTGATGACATGTGATGTGGAGCATCTTTTTATACACTTATTTGCTATCTGTATATTTTGTTGGTGAGGTGTCTGTCAAGGTCTTTGGCTCAATTTTTAGTTGAGTTGTTTTCCTCCTGTTGAGTTTTATTTTTTTAAAGACTTTATTTATTTATTCATGAGAGAGAGAGAGACAGACAGAGAGAGAGAGAGGCAGAGACACAGACAGAGGGAGAAGCAGGCTCCATGCAGGGAGCCCGATGTGGGACTTGATCCTGGGTCTCCAGGACCAGGCCCTGGACTGAAGGTGGCGCTAAACCGCTGGGCCACCTGGGCTGCCCTCCTGTTGAGTTTTAAGAGTTCTTTGTATATTTTAGATACCAGCCCTTACACCTTCCTTGCATCTTTAGTAGCCACCATCAGCTGCAAGCACAAATAAGTCCATCAAACCTTCTTACACAAATATAAATCCTAGTCATTTTTCTTATTTATTTTCCTAAAAAGCTCTTTGGCGCACATAACAGTAAAATAGCACGTGAGGAAGCTCTCAGTTTTTAATCTTCATAGCCCTATTAAAAAACAACAACAGTACTTTTAAGACAAGTACATATATGTATATGTTGGTGGGAGAAGGGAGGTTGCTTAGCAGTGATTGGCATCCCGATGGTTTCTTTCTGGAAAGAATGATGGCTATGTTTACAAATCACCGAAACCTCAGTTTGTTTTAAATTCCCCAAAAAAACATTGTGCGGCACACTAGTTCTGCAGGGTGTTGGGGGTGAGGTGGGATTCTGTGGTCATCTTTGGGAACTGCTAGGGTTAAGGTGCTTCTCTACAACTGGACTTCCTTGAGCCTTTTGTATGCTAATTTTCATCACGAGGCACTAAAACAAGGGTTTATATTAATTCGGTTTGCTATGTTTCCCAAAGTCATTTCACCACAGAGCACCTCAGAAAACTAGTATTTAACACACTTTGTAAAATGCTGGGAGAGACCCAGCCCCAAAGAAAACAGAATGTGGCAAAATCAAGCATTTTTTAATGTGTCAAAAGCTCAGCCAGGTCACCCAAGCTTTGATTTGCTCCTAATAAGTCTTAAGAATGTGAGGGGAAGATTGTTGATTAAGGACATAGATCTGAGGTCCAAAGACTATTTAAACCAAAATAACGGACAGAAGGAATACAAGGACAGAAAGAATACGAAGGTGCTCCACAGATATTTGTTGGTAAGTGAAATCCAAATTCCCTCTCAGTCATTAAGCTACAACTACAGTCTCCCACCTCAAGCCCTAAATTGGAAGCCGGGGACGCCAAGGCAGAGAACTATCATCTTCAAGGCCTAGATCCCATCCTTCCCTTTCAAAACACCTCCATAAAGAAGGTAGGAGATGGGGGCAGGGGGAGAGAAAAAAAACTTTATTCTTTCAACATTGACCCATTTTGTTCAGGTCTAACAACTCAAAAGCAGCAGAGTCATTGAAACATGGATTGTAAAACTATAACACTCCTCAATTACTTCTTGTTGGCCAGACAAGCAAACCTATTATTTGACAATGCATCATGCTCCAAGATAGTAAACTTTATCATACAGAGGTCATGAGAAAAAGACCACAGGTACAGTTTGCTAACCTCCACTAGATAATTTTTCACAGTTATCATCCAAGCACTGTAAAAGCACAAAAGATATGTTATCTTCGGGCTCAGTTTATTATAACGTGTGGGTGAAACTCCCTATAAAACCACTTACTAGGTAACTGTTGCACGTTCTCCTGCACAGAAAGTCAAATCAGTAAAACATCTTTTTGACAGTGTCTTTTTAAGTGTCAGGAATAAAAGGACGTGCTCTTAAAGGAGAGGTAGCACACTATTTATCATCCCGCCTCACTTTCCCACACGTACACACACAGATCCCCATCGCCTCTCTGCATGCCAGAGACACTCAAAGGAATCCTTCTCAGTACTCTCGTTTCTTTTACAGCTGAGTATTTCACGGCGGAATTGTTCGTGGATAAAGCTGCAAGTAACATTAACTCGAGATACTATAGGTGCCAGCATTTCAAGTACTAGTCATGGTATTTTTTCTCCTGGAGTCATAATATTGAGTAAGACCCAGCAAATGCAAAATAAAAGGATGATGGATTCCCTCAGCAAATGCTCTCAAGAGTCTCAGATTTAAAATCAGAGCCTAAGAGAGGTCGTCTAACTATCATTTGAAACTGGGATTCTTTTCTTAAGATGCTATCTTTCTCCACGGTAACATCTTCATGGTCCCCAGGGTCCCTTGAGCAGGGTGGGGCAGGTCTTGGATGATTAAACCCCAGGATGTATCATGACCTCCCAGGAAACTCTGGGTTCACAATCCTATCCCCGCAAGGGAAGACAAGTTCAACAATGTGAGATGGAGGATTCCTCCCAGAATGCAGTTCTCCTTAGAATTCGCTTCTTCCAAGAGTCCAAGTCTAGGAGCCTCATTATCCATTCAAGGCAAGGAAGCAGCTTCGTAGATTGGTATGCACAAGAGCAGTGATTTTCAAAGGAAACCATCAGTAATTTGGGGGGCTAGTTATATCTCCCCACAAAAATCTGCTGAATAAATATTGAGGAGCTTATGCGTTCCCAATACAAAATAGGGGCTGTGGGAGAACCAAAAGAAATAGAACATGCAGTTCCTAAGCTTGAAAAATTTATAGTTTTGTCAAAGAGATAAGACTTTTACACAGAGGACAAAGAACAATTAGCAAAATGCTAAATTGAACGTCCTCCGGTTAAAATGTTTCTTCATTACCAAAATATGCTTGGGCACCAATGAAGGGGTGTGTATAAAGTTCCTTTACCTGCAGCTGAGCTCAAAAATCAACTCAACGAACCCGAAATACAGCCATGAACACTTAATGGCTAAGCAAAGCCTCATTTCCAAATCCTTTTCCCATAACCAGCCATGTTGAAAATCGTTGAGATTTTTCTAGCAAGTTGCCCAGGTATTCAATATTCCGTCATTCAATAAATATTTATGGTGCACTCTCTGTGGGCTGGGTACGTGGGATACAGGAATAAAAGACCCCCAGTCCATGGCCTCCCAGGCCACAGAGATAGACATAGGGTCCATATCAGGCCTAGGTTAATCATACATCAGCACATCTAGGCCAGACCAAGCTAATTACAGAAAATTTCTCAAAATAAAATGATATCTGGGTTGAGGTACAAAGGTTAGTTAGTGGGGGTTTGCTAGGTGGAAAAGAGTGAAGGAAAACATGCAGCATGTACAAGAGCCAAGAAGCTTGGGGAAAATTGGGAAGTCAGAGAGCTACAAGTCATTTGGTTTGATTGGTGAACAAGAGGCAGGAAGAATTCAGAGGAAAACAAAGATCATTTTAGCTAAGACATCTGGGGAGGCTTCATGGAGGAGGTGAGGTTTGGAGCCGAGCCTTGGAAAATGAATAGAATTTCAGAAAGATGAACGGAGAAGATGGAGGGTGTGTACCAGTATTCCTGTTTCCTGTGCTCTGCCTGGCATGAATAGGTGCTCGGAACATATTATTATATGCCATAAAGGTAAACCCAATTATGGAGGCAGAAGAGTGAGCTCAAGGTGTGCTTGGAAGAGTGAGTGGTCTGTCTGGTTTGTTGGGAGCCTAAAAAGACAGTGGAGGTATAAGAGATAAGGCAGCAAAGGTAAACTGAGACCAGATTATAGAAGCCTCCTCTCTCGATTAATGACTGTGGGGAAAGGCTCTAAGCAGTGGAGAAGCGCTGAATTTTGAGGACAGTGACCAGACCAAAAGTGGGACGGAGATCACTTAGTAGGAGGGAGAAAGTGGGCACCAAGGTCCAGAGACCAGTTAGGATACTAAGGATGCAATCTGGAGTGAAAAAATGAGGTGCCCAGTGAGGCGAGGGCAGGAGGGAGGAAGAAACATGCAGGTTAACAAGTTGGAGATAGAAAGGACGGCATTGAGGAGAGGAGCGACCAGGCTCCATATTCCGAACATGTAGCACTGCACGCAGAACCCTGCCAAACGCAGTGGCTTTTTTTTTTTTTTAAGATTTTATTTATTTATTCATGAGAGACAGAGAGAGAGAGAGAGAGAGAGAGAGAGAGAAGCAGAGACACAGGCAGAGGGAGAAGCAGGCTCCATGCAGAGAGCCCCATGTGGGACTCGATCCTGGAACTCCAGGATCACGTCCTGAGCCAAAGGCAGATGCCCAACCGCTGAGCCACCCAGGCGTCCCAAACATAGTGATTTAAAACAACAACCTTTAGAGCACCTGGGTGGCTCATTCGGTTAAGCATCTGCCTTCGGCTCAGGACCCTGGGATATGAGTCCCCACACCCAGCTCCCTGCCCTGCAGGGAGTCTGCTTCTCCCTCTCTCTGCCCCTTACCCAGCTTGTGCATGCTCTCTCTCTCTCTCTCTCTCTCTCTCTCTGTCAACATAAGTAAAGAAAATCTTTGAAAGATAATAATAATAAAACAATCACCTTCTACCTATAAATTATGCAATTTGGGGCAAGGCTTGGTAGGGAAGGTTTGTCTGTCCTCCAAGAAGGGTCAACAGGGGCAGCTGCCTGAGGGCTGGAGGACACTCTTCCCAGGTGGCCCACTCACGTGTCTAGCTCCTTGGTGCTGGCAGTTGCTGGGAGCTCAGCCGGGGTGGAGGGGTGGTCTCCTCCGTGTGACTGGGCTTCCTCACAGCCTGGCGGTTCATTCTGAGAGAGAGGCAGGCGGGCTGTATGTCTCCTGTGACCTGGCCTCAGAAGCCACACAACCTCACTCCTCCCATTCTCTGTTGGTTGAAGCTGTCACAAAGGCCCACCCGGTTCAAGGGGAGGGGGCATAGACTTCACCTCCTAATAAGAGAATGACAAGGTTTTGGAAGCAGAAATGGAGCAGGAAAGGTTGCTGTGGCCTGCAGTGGGTTGAATGGTGTCAGTCCATCATTCACATCTACCCAGAACCTCAGAACATGACCTTATTTAGAAATAGAGTCCTTGCAAAGGTAATTAAGTTGAGGTCATAGTGAATTAGGGTAGGCCCTAAATCCAACGACTGCTGTCCTTATGCAAAGAGATGATCCGCAGACACGGAAGAGACGGGGACAGGGAAGAAGGCCACACGAGGACAGACACAGAGACCGGGGTTATGCTGGCCCGCGCCAAGGACTTCCAGGAGCCTCCAGAAGCTGGAAGAGAAGCGGGAGCACGCTCTGGAGGGAGCACGGCCCTGCCAACACCTTGATTTCCGACTGCCGGCCTCCAGGACTGTGGGAGACCACATCTCTGCAGCGGGTGGGACTATGTTAGGGCAGCGTGCTGGGAAACTAATAGGTGGCCCTTTTCGGAGCATACACCTGCCATACTCGGTGGCTTGAAGGTTGGAGGTAGAGTCCTGAAATGTCACGTTAGGAGGCAAAACCAACCTAGGAGAGTAGGTTCCAATCTCAGGATTCGCTCGGGCGGGGGGGGGGGGGGGGGGGCGGGGGGTAGTTCTCAGGTGCAGCAAATGCCAGGATGGTGCTTGTTGGGTGCGGGGCTGCTGCTCTGGGACTGGGCTGAAACCAGAGGCGCCGTTTGCGAATCCCGGCCTTCGGCAGGAAGCTCGGCACTAAGTCAAACGTCCTCTGCATTACCCACTTCCTCCTGGGACTGAATCAGGTGACCGCACATGTTTGTACGCTTTAATTATTTATGGTGCACAGTCTAAAGTGCTGTTCAACCAGCCTAATGAGTCAGGGTGATTGAATCAAAGGGGAAGGGGATTTGAGCCCCACATGGAGAGTTTCTAATAGACTTCTCTCGAGTTTACAGCTGAAGGGAAGAACGGTTCCCTCTGCCTTCTAATAGACTAACAAACCTCTCTAAATCTTCCTCCAAGACCCCAGAGGTACCCGCCAGTTGCTCTTTCATTCGAGAGCCAAAATGAGCACAATAAGTTTTGTGGCTGGCACAGATGAAATTAGGAATTTGTTAGTGAAATGTTCTATACGCTGATTTTCCTGACAACCCTCTCATGGTCGTAGATAGCAGTCCCTGATCAACCGGATGCCAATTAAAAGAGAGCAGCCGTTTCCCTCATCCAAATATTTCCACTTTACTCAAAATGGATTCCAAACAGTCCTGGGGTTCTCGGGGATGCTTTAAATCCTTTTTCCTAGCTAGATGGCACTTTAGGTTTTCTGTTGGAGACTCTCACCATGGCAGAGCTCAAAAAGAAATTATATCTTGGTTTGGTTGGCCTCCCTGCCCACCCCCCTCCACACCTCTTGGTAGGGCATTTATTAATTTAGATTTCCTGGGAACTCGGGTCCCTCCTGGCTGGGGCTGGTAACAAAATCTATTAAAGATAATGAATTTTTTTTCCTAAACTTTTTGGGCTGATCATTTTCCTGAAAGGTGCAGAGGGACAGAATTTTCTTTGCAAGGCACTAAGCCGAGACCATGGTGGATGAGGCCTTGGAGGACTCTGGGGATGAGGAGAAGATGGAGAGAGGAACAGAAGGTGCTCCCCGGGGAGGAAGGTGGTGGGGGGCGGGGGAGGAGGGAGAGAAAATGGTGAGGGGGAAAGGAAAGACGTGAAGATCGCTTGCTGCCTCAAGACCATGGAAGATGCTCCAAGTGCTTCATAGGTTTTGAGGGTTAGGTAAGCCGGAGGGCTACACACAGTCGGGGCCTTGGGGGACAGAGACGGGCATCTGTGAACTCCAAGAAAGGCAGGGCCGGACCAGATCACCAGGCAGCCTGGAAAGACTTGCCGCAGAACCCCCAAAAAACTCCCATTCTCGTCTTCATCCTCCCAAGGGATGGCAACAGTCTTGTAAGAACTTGGGGTATGGGGGGTGGGTTTTGACAATTTTCTATACCAGTCTCTAAATGAAGACTAATTTTTTTTTTTGATGGGGCGAATGGTTTGCTGGGTATAGGTGTAATGAAAATTTAGGTCCAAATTTTTCCACATTATAGAGAATAATGAAATTAATAACTCGGTTAACATGGTATTTACCATGAATTCTCTCAAGTAGTATACGCACATTTGCTTATTTAAACCTCACAAGTTCTCTGTGAGGTCAGTACTATTATGAGATGAGAGAGCTAAGGCGTAGACGGGTCACAAACTTTGCCCAAGGTCTCTCAGAGCCAGGCAGTTCAACACCAGAGCCCACTTTTTTTTTCTTTTAAAGATTTTATTTATTTATTCATGAGAGACACAGAGAGAGAGGTAGAGACAGTAGAGGGAGAAGCAGACTCCCTGCGGGGAGCCCGATGTGGGACTCGATCCCGGGACCCCCGGATCACGCCCTGAGCCACAGGCAGACGCTCAGCCGCTGAGCCACCCAGGCGTCCCTAGAGCCCACCCTTTTGACGCTTACTTTCTACCACACCATTGTCTGGACAGTTGTCACACACATCAGAAGGCATAACGTACTGAGCACGAGAGAACTATGAGATTCTTCATCGGAGGCCTCTGCATGTTGTAGAGCAGAGGCTGCAGGATCACATTTAAAGCCCTAAGGGCTTTAGCAGCATGAGTCCCATTGGGGGAAACTGAGGCAATGCCTTGCTCAAGGTCACGCAGCTACTCTGTGGCAGAGCTGGGTTAGAATCAGAGCCTCCGAACTCCCGGCCTGAGGCAAGGAGGACTCATGTGCCAGCAAGGACTCCACTCCCAGAACTGATCGGTGCTGCCATCAACCCAGAAGCGTGTGTGGAAACAACCAGGTGTGCTGCCCCGGAGGGAGGAGGAGCCCAAGAGAAAGAGCGGATGCCAGCGGCCCACAGAGGAGACACTGGGGGAGGGAGGGAGAGAGAGAGAGAGAGAGAGAGAGAGAGAGAATCTTCGCTTTACCTTCACCTCCTGTGAACACAGACCCCAGATCCCAGGTCAGCTGTTGGCAGCACAGAGGGAACGAAGGTGTTGATGGACCAACCCTCCAAGGGCTGGAAAGTTTATCTGAACAAATGGTAAAGGCACTGGAGCCGCAAAGAGAGCCGAGCTGTAGAAGGGCTTCTTATTTGTGTTAACAAAACAATCAAACCTTTCCTTAGATCCCTTTATGGCACAATAAGAAGGCTTTGGGGGATCCCAGCATACCTGTCACCGAGCATTTGCATTTCACACCGCAGAAAGCCTTTAGATTAACGACCTCCCTATCTGCAAGATTTTCTTGTCTTAATAGCCGAGTTATGTGTAATACCAATCCCGCCAAGATTAAAGAGGAGAGAATTTCTGGTACGAATTTTTGCTAATGACCGGCTGAGACATAAAATCTTGCCGCAATAAATTAACACACGTCTCCTAATATGGACCTCCTGATTTACTCGAGGCAAAATTGCTCCGGAACCACACACCTGGGCGTCGTGGGGACCCCCCTTCGAAATGCTGGGCTTTATATTTATGCTCAGCTGCAGTGAACCCTGAGGACAGCCATCTGGCGCTGCAAGTGCCAAGAGCCCTGAAGTGGGGAGCGGCCCGCGAGTGGGGTGCTCCGGGCAGGGCCAGGGACACCTCCTCGGGCTCATCGTCGCCACCCAGGCTCCCCCCCATGCCCCTTGCCTGCCTTCTGTGCCCTCAACAGTCTTTTTTTTTTTCATTAATAGTTGGGTTTATTTCACCGGTGGGTCTGAAACTCTCGCCTTAGGCAAGCACACTACGGTAATGGTACCGGGAGGAGACAATTTCCTACACTGTCAAACATGGGAGAGTTCCTCTTGCACTTTCCTCAACACCGGTCAACAGGCAGCCCTGGACATGGTCCCCGGTTGGCATCCCTGCCTGGGAAAGCGGCCCGTGTCTAGGGCAGCAGGGGCGCCCTCGGGCCCCTGAGCACAGGGCTCTGCGCCCACACCCACCTGGTTCAAACCCCACGTCTGCCCCCCATTGCTCATCGAGGCCTCGAGCGGTTGGCCTGCCTGCGCCTCACCTCCCCACCTGTACCGCAGGGACAGACGAGCCCCCCCCCACTGGCAGACAGCAAGGCACTTGGGCCAGGCCGAGGCTGGGCCCCGGCTTCCTTCTGATCTCCAGCCCCGGGCCCATGCACAGAAGGGAACCCCCCTTTCCTTTCTCTGTTCGCACCACCCAAGGAGGGTGCTAACAGCTCCGATGGGTGAGCCCCACCACGGGTCCCGCGGTAGGTCGCACCCGCAGCAGGTGTCTCCACTGCTCCACCGTCTCTAAGTCCCCAGGTCGGCCGCTTTGGGCTCTGCAGACTCCGGTATTGCAGTTTTGTTGCTTTTGCCAGGCGGAATCATTCCATCTCTTGTGATGCTGATGGCATTGGGTAAACGGAAGGCTGTCCGGGGCTTTGCGAACCTGAGCTTACCCAGTTCAACCCACAGCACAGGACGGTGGCGACCCGGACAGGGGGTTGAGAGGCTGGGCCCCCCAGTGTGGTTAACTCAAAGCCCAAGTCTTTACACCAGGACTTATCTGAGTGGTTCCCATGATGACAAGGGTGTCTCCTCCTCATCCTGCCCCTTTCCCCTGCTCCAGTCCGGCTAAGCAGGGCATCCCTTCAGAATCAGAACAACCTGACTCCCCCCCACCACCTCCCCTCTCCTTCAGTTTTACCCACTGAAGGAATGTTGGAGTTTGCCGTGGTGGAGCACTTAGCAGCTTGAGGTCTGGGAGAGAAAACGTCGTCACGTGTACTGGGGTGACCAATACTCTTAAGGCTTCCACAACGGCACTTCACTGGTCCATCCACGAGAACCTCTGGCAGGTGAGAGGGACCAGGTCAGTGAAGAGCTGGGTGCCCCCGTCAGTGGCCTTTTCATCTGCAGCATCTGATGTCTGCCCATTAAGAGTGAGTGCGGAGGCTAAAGGTGGGCACCCCTGTCTTGGCTACGGAAAGTTCAATTGAACATTTTCCATGTCTCCCCATTGCCTGCACTCCCGTACGCACCTGCATAGCCCCAGAAACCACCCACCATCCTGACCACCCTCTGCTAGGAGCTCACTTCCTGAAGACCTCCTCTTAGGGTCCTGGGCATTGCCGGTGGTCTTTCACCTGGATGGTTCCTCAGGACTAAACTGGTACAACTTAGATAATGAGCTCACTGGGCCCCAGCAGAAAGGGCTGGAATGCTGTCTCCACTCAAACCCTGCCACATTCCCCATCCTTGACTGCCCTGCTCAACCTGGCGCTTTACCCAGGGGGATGGCCCAGGGACATGGTTCCTAGAGATCTTCAGTGTGCTGTTCAGAGGTTTGTAGTTGCGATCACCAGAACATCCGTATCAGCATGCGTTGTGTTTACCACACTCCTGTGTTAAGAACCCAAGTGACTTTAAGGTCTACAATAAGAATGCTTTTTCTAGTAGTTTCCGTCATCTCATCGAGGTAGGTGGACTGCTAAGACTCCCCCTGAGATCCCTCCCCCCTGGTGTACATGCCCCATAATAACATCCTTTCCTTGAACGTAGGCCAGGCCCAGGAATAGGATGGTACCTCACATGACACAAAGGGTTTTGCAGATGTAATTAAGGTCCTTAATCAGTTGACGGATTTTGAGTTAATCAAGAGGGAGATTATCTTGGATGGACCAGATCTGATTCACTGGGCCCGGAAAGGAGACAAGAAGCAGCAAGAGACACTCCCCTTTGACCTGGCAGAGAAGCAACCAAATGGCCATGTGAACTGCCTGTGGAGTGGCTCACGTCGTTCACACATGAGAGCAACCCCTGCCAAGACCCAGCAAGAAAACGGGTTCAATCCTACAGCTGGGAGCTCGCTCTGGGGCTTCTTCATATCACATCAGTTTTAAGGTCGGGCTTAATATAGGCCTATTTCTGTTTAGCTTGTTCATCTTTAGTCTTTTTCCCCGAATGCTTCTGACGCATCTCTCCATTTTTTTGGCTTGGAGCTCTCTGCCTTTTATGCTCCCGAGTCTTGGCTCACTATCCTGCTTTGAAGCAATTCCTAAATATTCTCAGTCCACAGAAATCCTCAGTATCCCACGCTCCTGCGACCTGCTAGGTTGGGTTTGATAGCACAGCATCTGCATCTCAGCACAGCCTTGTTTTCCTCTCTCGTTTTCATCTTAACAGCACTCCCAAGAAGCACCATTACAGACTTTGCAGATTTGGAGATGGCCAACTTTCACTTGGCGATGTCCAGAGGCTAGTGTGCCTCGGAGCTCCACACGGGGTACAATTGGCGGAAAGGGTAACCGGTATTCTCAATTAAAGTGCAGTATTTGAATGAATGACACCAAATATAATTACAGCAAAAGTTCTTTGATGAACCAGCGGAAACCACACAAATGAGGTTTTGCCGTATTTGATTTAGATTGCAGAAAGCTTCTTTCTCTATTCTATGACTGGCATAAGAACATGGCTAGCAGTTTTTAAATGAATGAATGTATGAATGAATGAATGAAGCACAGTGTTCCAGCAGCAATAGAATTAAGAGCCTGTACGAATGGTACCTAATTAAACATCAATGTTTAGACTTTCTTGACTAAATGGCATGTCACCCCTTTAAATACAAATGTCAGTGATATTACTCTCTGTGCTTCTGTGCTTGATTGCTTTAATAAAAAAGATTATATTTAAAAATCCCATTTAAGGGGCACCTGGGTGGCTCAGTGGTTGAGCGTCTGCCTTAGGCTCAGGTCGTGATCCCGAGGTCCTGGGATGGAGTCCTGCATCAGGCTCTGCAGGGAGCCTGCTTCTCCCTCTGCCTCTCTCTGTGTCTCTCATGAATAAATAAACAAAATCTTCTAAAAAATAGAAATAAATAAAAATCCCATTTAATTGAGGGGGAGGATACACTGGCCTCTGCATATGCCAGTCCAAAGATCATAACTAAGCCCTGGAGGTAACAGACACGGCCACCATGGAGGGCAAGGCACCATAGGGAAAATTATGGGCCGCCTAGATATCGTCCCTGCAAAATTTCAACCCACAGAGTAATAATGAGCAACTGGAAATTTCTTTATAAATTGTTTATCATCCTCGAAAAATCAGAAATAATCCATCAGTGCAGGATGAGTTAAATAAATTATGGTACCTCTGAATGGAGTAGTATGCAGCCATTAAAAATATAAGGAGCTATATGAAAGGATTTCAGGACATACTGTAAATAAAGGCAGGCTGGAAATAGTATTTAAAACACAAGTATATGGGGGAAAAACCTAGCAAATATGCTATCCATGCTATCCATGGCCATCTTTGGGGGGTGGAGCTTATAGGCAGGGTGTCCATATTCCCTGCTGTGCCTAGAATAGAAGAACACACCTGCTCACTCCCATTCAATTTACCATATAAACGGTGTTCTTGTTTATATGATAAATTATATGGCCACCATACGGTCACCTATGTGGTAGTTTTACTTTAAACTCTTGTATCTTTGCATTTTAGCAAGTTCTTACCATCAAGAAAATAGTTGTTTTAAAGAGGGGGGATGGTGAGGGGAAGGCATTTTGTAATGTTCACGTCTCAGTTATTTAAATTGATTATCTGCAAGTTAATCCAAAGTATACATTTTGGCTAATTCAGTGATGCCTCCTAAAGAGCAGGCACTACAGTAGGCCCAGGGATCCACCACTGACACACTAGTTCTTCAGGCTGCGGAGCTCAGGGTCCCCGTGCACCCTCCAAGTACCTGTTAAGCACTTGACATGTGTTATCTCCTTTAACAAGGATAGCACGACCCTATGAGATAAGCACAATCCTTATTCCCCCTTTATAAGTGAGGAAGTATCAGAGAGGTTGTGCTCGAGGTTGCACAACCGGAACTTAGAGCCGTCTGTTCTGGTGCCATGTCCCTAACTCCCAGCTGGAGTGGATGACCTGGGCAGATAGCAGGCAATACTGGGTAAATACGATGCCATGTGGAAAGTCCTATGATAAAATCACACCAAGTGCTATGAGAACATGAAGCTGGACAGATAACCCAGCCCAGCAGGGGGGAATGGGGTTTCTTAAAGGTGGAGAGTGGGAATAGAGGAACATTCCAGGCAGAGGCAACAGAGTGAGCACTTGGTATTGGTGGGCTCATTTTTTGTTTTGTTTTAAGATTTTTATTTATCTATTCATACACAGAGCGGGGGGGAGACATAGGCAGAGGGAGAAGCAGGCTCCCCATGAGGAGCCTGATGCAGGACTCGATCCTGGGACCCCGAGATCACAACCTGAGCCAAAAGCAAATGGCTTTTTGGGGGTGTTGGAGAAGAAAGCAGAAATGTACCAATACCCCAGTATTGGTGGTCTCTTGGGGGAGTGGCAGGTAATGTGAGGTTGGTGACCTGCAGTGTACAAAGGGGAAGGGGAGGAGGGACCAGGCTGGCCCCCGGAGGTGGCAGGGTGTGGGGGGGGACTGGCGTGCCCACTAAGGAGCTTCAGCAGTGCCCAGGAGACAATGGGTGCATGTGAAGCAAGGGGGCTGAGGTCTTTTGCAGATGGCCCTGGAGGGCGTGTGAAATGGGGGCCAGTGGGGGTAAGGTGGTTGGCGCTGGGGGATGGGCAAGCCCCAACCACAGCAGGGGAGGATTCCCCACGAGGCTACTGAAGTTTAAGCTCAGGGCCCACCCCCAGCAGAGGCCCCTTCCAAGGCCTCTTTCGAATTTTGCGTTCATAATTTTGCCATCTTTGTCTTATGAAGCCCCCTCTCAAAACTGTTGAGGCTTCTGGCACCCCCCAAATCTGGATCTGCCCCCCGTGAATAGTAATTATTTTCTTATGCCAGCTTCCAATTCCTAGGGCTTTAACAAAATGCATCTTCTTTAAATTCCTCTTTTGAGTTTAGTTTCCCTTCCTCTTTTTTAAAAAAGAAATACCTTGTTTTTCTTAATATCCTAATCTATTCTTATCTCCTTGTTTTCATTTTGCCACCTAGTTATATTTGTTACTGTCAAACTTCTGCTGTATTTCATAGCATTCCTCTCTCTCTGCTGCACCTCATAATATTTTAAAGTGTAAACAACAACAGAGTCTGGTGAACTGCAAATAGAAGAACGCTGTGCAGACCTCTTCCCTCACACACCGGGGCCTTCTGCTGGCGGAGCGCCCCGCAAGGCCCCCCTCTCTCCCTGCAGCCCAGCCTCTGACCAGCGTATCCTCACCCTTTTGCCCCTGTCTCCAACTCTCTGCTAATTTGCCTTCCCCCCAGCTCTTTTCTCTTAGCCTCAGACAGGCCCGAAGTCACTGCCCCACGTCCTGTCTTTCCTCAAAAATCAAGTTTTGTGTTCTTTTCACCCATTAGGTACCTTAAGCAGATCGGATGATTATTACTGGGTGCCCCCAACTGGTGACTTTTTGGGGGTGTTGGAGAAGGAAGCAGAAAACTATAATCCGTATGCGATATGCAATATGCATTTGACTGCAAGCCCACCTGTCAATCTCACCCCCAGATTCTGCGGCTCAAGCCTGCCCTGGATGCTCATCCTCAGTGTTGAAGCACACACGTTTTATCATCATCTGTTTCCTTCCCACTGTCCCCAGATCCATATCTTCTGAACCTCCTGGTGGCACCCTGACTTCAGTATTTAGCACCAATGTGCCCAAAAATGCTATATCAATTAGATGTCTCCACTGGCAGCTTCGTTAATACGGTCACCTTACCCATAGTTCAGAATATAAACCCCTTGGGGGAAGTGGTTTGGCTTCTTTGCTGTCTAGTGTCAGAACTAAGCCAGTATTTGTTGTATAAAGGAAAATCCCCGAAGTGACAGTACAACCTCCAAATGCGCCTTTCAACGTCCGTGCTCACACAGGTCGGCCCACCTCCCGGACGGTCCACTCATCTCCTTCATTGCTGGCTTGGGGTTGTGCCGTCCTGTGCCTACCACTCCCCACTCTCACCAGCCGAGAAGGCAGGGCTGAGAGAAGAGACATGCACAAAATTGCCTCAGTAACAAGCTCTAGGCCATTGAGCCTCCCAGCAGGGTCAAAGGCGATTCCATTTCTGAGTGCCTTTCTCACTTGTTCAAGTCAAAGCAGCCAAACAAATGACCACAGGTCCACACCCGCGGTGTCAGGTCAGTCGATAGCAATTAAGGGTCCTGCTTAGAAACTTGGCTGGTTGGTCCACAGTGCCGGCCTCATTCTTGCTTGGGCTACCGAGGACCTGCGTCAGCCAATGTGACATGATGCCACATTGGTTATAGTTAGAAAGATGTGTGAGCAGAAAGGTCATAAGTGGTAAACGGGGAAAGCCCGCTGCTGGGCCTTCAAGGACCCGCATGGCCTGCATGGCCTTCGTGAATATATCACTGCCCGGTGTCAGACTCTCAACTGTGCGGTATTTGAAAATGGGCTTGATCCACAAACCCACAGAGAATCAGACTTTCCACGGTAAACGAAATTCACAGGAGACTGAAATATAAGTCTGAATACCGGCTTATTCTTTTCACATGGATTGTCTCTTTCCAAAAGCCCGAAAGTCCCAGTCCCCCTACCCAAGTTCTACCCTTTCCCTGTGTCATGCTGAATTAATTTTTAAAAGATTTTTATTTATTTATTCATGAGATTCAGAGAGAGAGAGAGAGACAGGCAGAGGGAGAAGCAGGCCTCCTGCAAGGAGCCCAGTGCGGGACTCGATCCCAGATGCCGGGATTGCACCCTGAGGGGAAGGCAGACCTTAACCGCTCAGCCACCCAGGTGTCCCTTGTCATACTGAATTAATAACGTGAGGTTTGTTTGGGACGATAGAAGCAGAGCTGGGTCAAATGGTAACTTTATGTTTAACTTCTTGAGGAACTACCTGCCTGTTTTCCACAGTAGCTGTGCCATTTTAGATTTCCACCAACCGGGGGTGAGATTCTGATTTCTCCACATCTTCACCAACACTCGTTATTATCTGACTTTCTGATTATAGTCATCCTGCTGGGTACGAAGCAGGATCTCACGGCCTTGTTTTGCATTTCTCTAATGCTGAATGCCTTTTCATGCGCTTACTAGTCATTTCTATATCTTCTTTGGGGAAATGTCTATTTAGATAATTTTTTTAAGTGGGCTATTTGTGCTTTTACTATTGAGTTGTAAGAGTTCTTTATATGTTCTGGATAAAATCCACTTATCAGATATGCATTCTATTTTTATAGGTGTTAATGGAACTGTCTAAAATTATTAAGAAAAAAATTTTAAAAAATTAAAATAAAATAAAATAAAATTATTAAGGTATTCAGTCTCCTTCCCCTTGCACCATATATCCTTGGTTCTAAAACTTCAGTTTTTTTCTACTTCAATATTTCTGGCATTGAAATAATTTTGTGAAAAAAAATATGTGTATGTATGTCTTTCTCCACCCCACCTAAAAGCTAGAATTAAATCAATGGTGTATCTTATAATCACCAATGACTTGTTAAAGGGTATCTCAAAGTCACCCACAGTCGCCTGTAGGTAATTAAAGTTTTGGGCAGAAGGGAGAAGAACAAATGCATAAAAATGCACACAACAAGGGACGAGGTGGGAAATGTAAATGAATCTATATTTGTCCTCACCTTAGATTTTTAAAGCTGAGCAGGATTTTCAAGATGATCTAATCTAGTGGTTCTCAAAGTCAAGTCCACAGACCCACGACTTTTTCAGGGGCACCTGAGATGTCAAAGATTAGTTCATAATAATACAAAGACATAATTTGTCTCTCACCATGATAACACTTACACAAATGATACCAAACTGGCAGTGGAGAAAACTGCGGATGCCTTAGCATGAATCGAATGGACTAGTGGTCATTGTATTCTTCACTGCTACGTGGTACAAGTGAAAAAGAAAAAAGCCAGAGTTGCTTAAGAAGGTCCTTGATGAAGCAGTAAAAATTATTAATTTTGTTAAATCTCAACACTTGAATTAAGAAGCAATGGGATGAAACGGGAAATGCATAAAGGAATCGGTGGCATTCCCAGCAGTGATCCTGAGCAACGCACTTGTGTGATTGTTGAGTGGTAAGCTGAACCAGACGATTTTACCGTGCAACATCACTTTTATTTGAAAGAATAACTGGCAAGTCATGATTCTTCAGACGTGGATAGGAGGCAGACATCTCAAAAATAACTAAATGAGCTTCTTAAGTTGTAGGAAACAATTGACAGCATTTGTTGCCAATGACAAAATTCAAGCTTTCAAATAAAAGTTTGAAATTTGGAAAACCCGTACCCACTGCAATGTGCTTGATGGCTTCTTAATATTTAAAAACTCTTCCAGGAGTGCCTGGGTGGCTCAGTCAGTTAAGTGTCTGCTCTTAATTTCAGCTCAGGTCATGATCTCAGGGTTGTGAGATCAAGCCCTACATGGGGCTCCATGCTTAGCATGGAGCTTGTTTAAGATTCTCTCCGTGTCCCTCTCCACTTCTCTAAAAAAAAAATCCTTTTTTAAAAATTAAAGACCTTTCTGATAGATTGGTGGTGATATTAACAAATGTGATTTTTTTATATTCTATATTTTGTATCATATATTTGGTATTGTGTAATGGGATGTGTCAATAATTGGAAGATCTGCCTAACTCTATAAACCAATATTTTCCAAATGACAAACACATGATGTTGTAAAATCCTGCATGAGTAAATAATCCATTCAAAATATAAGATAGATTGATGGGTTTTAATGGAACAGAGCCTGAAAAGTTCATTGATATTGCTTTATAATCCACATTTATTAGAATTCTCCTCCCTTTCCCAATTACATGTCTCTATAAAGCTGGATTTTCTTTTTTAAAAAAATTTTTAAGTAATTTTTTAAAAGATTTTATTTATCTGAGAGACAGTGAGCATGAAAGAGAGAGCATGAGCAGGGGGAGGGGCAGAGGGAGAAACAGACTCCCCACCTAGCAGGGAGCACAATTTGGGACTTGATGTGGGGCTGGATCCAATGACCCTGGGATCATGACCTGAGCCGAAGGCAGACACTTCACGGACTGAGCCACGCATGTGCCCCTGGATTTTCTTTATACACTGCAGCAAAACAATGTATCACAACAGACTGAATGCAGAAGGAGATATAAGAATCTGGATGTCCTCTACCAAACCAGACATTGAAACAATGCCACCTGTCTCAATATTTTTGGGTTTTGAAAATATAGCCACTTTTAAAAATATATTATTTATATTAACATGCAATGTGTTTATTACTGTATTTTTACTAAATTAATAAGTAAATATTTGAGCAGCCCAAGTGGCTCAACGGTTTAGCACCACCTTCAGCCCAGGGCCTGATCCTGGAGACCCGGGATGGAGTCCCACGTTGGGCTCCCTGTGTGGAGCCTGCTTCTCCCTCTGCCTGTGTCTCTGCCTCTCTCTCTCTCTCTGTTTCTCTCATGAATAAATAAATAAAATCTTTAAATAAAAAAAAAAATAAGTAAATATTTTAAATGTAGGGATCCCTGGGTGGCGCAGCAGTTTAGCTCCTGTCTTAGGCCCAGGGCGCGATCCTGGAGACCCGGGATCGAGTCCCACCTCGGGCTTCCTGTGCATGGAGCCTGCTTCTGCCTCTGCCTCTCTCTCTTTCTCTCTCTCTCTGACTATCATAAATAAATAAATAAAAATATTTTAAATGTAGCCTTTTTAAAGTCTAATATAATAAATAACTATGAAATAGCATAAATAAAAGCTCTTTGGAGTCTTCAACAATTTTTTAAAATCTTTGATAGTCACAGAGAGATAGAGAGAGAGGCAGAGACACAGGCAGAGGGAGAAGCAGGCTCCATGCACCCGGAGCCCGACGTGGGATTCGATCCCGGGTCTCCAGGATCGCGCCCTGGGCCAAAGGCAGGCGCCAAACCACTGCGCCACCCAGGGATCCCCTAAAATCTTGAGAAAAAAAGTTTTCGAACCTCTGATCTAACCCCGACATTTGCCAACCGTATTCCAGAAGTTAATAAGTCTTCTTTAGAAAAAAAGATAATGGCCAAAATAAATTGACAACTTCTGCATTTAAAAATATATGTATAGGGGCACCTGGGTGGCTCAGTCTGTTAAGCTTTCAATTCTTGATTTCAGCTCACGATTTCAGGGGTTGTGAGATCAAGTCGCTTGTCAGGCTCAGCGCTCAGTGGGATGTCTGCTGGAGATTTTCTCTCCTTCTCCTTCTGCCCCTCCTCACCCTCATTTTCTTGAGCTCACTCGCTCACACTCTCTCTCTAAAATAAATAAATAAAAATAAATAAATAAATAAATAAATAAATAAATAAATAAATGATTTTTTTTAAAATACATGTATATATGAGTATGCTTATCCGGATGAGCACCGAGTGATGTATGAAACTGCTGAATCACTATACGGTAGACCTGAAACTAATGTCACACTGCCTGTTAACTACACTGGAATTAAACCTTTTTAAAGAGAAAAAAAATAGAGCACATTTTTAGAAAAAAATACATGTCTATATAATATATGTAAAATATATGATACATACATAAAAGCATTTCTTTATTGCAGGACTCGCAAGAATCATGTTATATTCTAAGGGACGTGGTGATGCTCTCGAGGGAGGGGATGGTATGCAGATTTCCCCAAATATGCTTGACCTCCAATTCTCCATTCATGGAATTAACATTTTGAAGCACCAGTGTTCCTTAGACCACATTTTGAGAAATGTTGATCTAGTACTGTCTCTCATTTTCATATTTCAGAGAAAGTGACTTGCCACACATCACACTACTAATTGACGATACTGAGATTAGGACTCAGGTGCTCAGACTCCTAATCCAGCATCCTTTCATTCACTCTAACCCGGATGCCTCCCTGGGCCTCATCTTCACTGCGAGGGATTACAGCACCAACTTCAGTTTATTTGCACCAACTAGTGCTTCTAATCTGTTGCCTTGGAGAGATAATCCTACAAAATGTAGCAGAATGTAGATTCCAAAACCTGCAGAGATTACTTTTTATGGGAGGGGGATTATCTCTGTAATCCAATTAACTCAGCAAGCCAAGGAAAAAAACACAGGCTTTAGATTAGCACTGGGGGAGGAGGAGTTGGGAAAGAAGTTAATTCATATTAACAGGTTCACAAAACTTTGAAGTGCTTTCCTAAATCCTAATCGTGAATCTGCAAGGTGAACCAGTACCTTCTGGAAAAAATAGTTCAGCCATGAATCAAATAGTATTAATGTGTAGAATGCATCCTTATGAACGTCCCAGTTTCCTTTGAGAGCTGAGTACACTTCTCCCTGACCCAAGTGACCAACCTCGTAACTTCCTACATTTCCCTTTTCATCTTGGCTGCCAGGAAGCTTTGAGTCGGGTAACGTACGGATCCAGATACCAAATCAACATTATGATCCCACAGGTAGTTCCCAAATGCCTGGAGATGGGAGATTATTTCTGTCATCTGGGACGAGCTAAATAATCTTTCACCCCCCAGTGGGCCATTCTTGCCATCTGTTGAGCCAAAAAGAAATTGTGGGGCACTACCAAACTCCCTAAACAACCTTCCCGGGTCTCCAAGCAACTTCCTATCTAACCTTAGGGTGGTCGCCGCCGAGAATCTAAGTGGTCATCAGGTTGCTAAACCGCCTTCCGTTTCAGTATCTCGTATGCTAATAGGACCAATAATTATGCAGAGGGCAATAATATTAAACTGCTTTTATCCCCTGAAGGAAATGCTTATGTGCTCAGGATAGCCTGCATTTTCTGAGTATATTCCAAAATCTCTGAAGATTTTATTCATGCAAGGTAAGTTTGACCTTCAACGAAACTCAAATCTATAATTTAAAGTGGCCTCTTTGACTCAAAATCCTCTCCATTTCAATGCCAAATGGATCACCAGCTACTCTCCAAGTAATATTCGCTCCGAAGGAAGGTTCCTGCTACTGATCAACGCACATTTTTGCATTTCCACTCACAGACTTAAGTTCTGCTCTCCAATATGTGACTGTAGCTTAATTGACGGCGGAATGCAAAAAGAGACTCGCAGGCGTCCGACTACTGTCGACTCATTGACTTCCCTCAGAGAATTCTTTCACTTGTCTTTTAAATTTTCCTTTCTTGTCAAAATTGCAGGTGCAGATAAATGCTGGAATCTTATTTCAATCAGAAAGTGCCAAGAACAAGAAAAGATGGAGAATTTTGATTGTCGTTGAGGACAGAGCCTCAAACAGCTGGAGGCCTTCCATTCTCTTTTAGCTTCCATCCATCTAAGAAAAAAAAAATGCACTAAGGATTTCACTCAATTTGTGTGGAAAGATGAGGAAATTCACGCTGAAATGAAGCACCGCACTCCCCAAATAGCATTAACCTAGAACGGCACTACTGGGGGAGCAAGAGACCTTGAATGTGGTGGGGCCAACCTTGGGTGAAAGGTTAGAGGGATGCCCCCGGCGGCTTCCGCCTGGCACTTAGCTGATGAGGCCCTTGCTTTCCTCTCATTAGAGCAGCTCCGGGATTTTCACCACAGTCAGATTTTCTTTCTCAAGAAGAAACAAATGTGTGTTTCAAACAATTTCTGAGTAAACCTGGAAAGGATTATGAGAAAGAAGGAAAAAGAAACACCAATTCCGACTGACTTTGCTGTCACTCAGAGCTTGTCCTCTGGGGCGGGTCAGAATGGTTGGTCTCGGGGTCCGCCCAGCGCCAGCCCAGAACTGGGCCGCAGGCAGGCCACGGGGCTCTGAAAGACCGTGACGGGCTGTCCCCCCACGAGTCTGCTTCGGGTCCTCAGTGTCAGGGACCGTGTTTGTGTCCCCAGCCTCCAGCCCAGCTCCTGGCATGAGAGGCCGCCCCTCTGTGCATGGTTGTTACTGCCTGAGAAACACCACGATCTGCCCCCCCCGGGCCCAATTTTAGTTCTTCTGCTTCGGGTCCCAATCCTCTCCTCACTCTGAGCCTCTTCCTTTTCCCTCGGCTCTCCAACGACTCAGACCTGCACTGTCCAATGTGGGAGCCACTGCCACACGTGGCCGCGGAGCACTTTGAAATGTGGCCGATTCGATCTGCTATGTGCTGTGCTGCGTGTGTGACATGCACACTGGGTTTCTTTCTTTCACTCTCTTTTTTTAAAGACTTTTATTTAGTCATGAGAAACACAGAGAGAAGCAGAGACACAGGCAGAGGGAGCAGCAGGCTCCTTGCTGGGAGCCCAATGCAAGACTTGATCCCAGGAGAGCCGGGGGTCATGCCCTGAGCCAAAGGCAGACGCTCCACCGCAGAGCCACCCCGGTCCCCTGCACACTGTGGACTGCCTCAGTACTTTTTATATGGATGACACGTTGAAATGATCATATTTGGGTATGTTGGGTTAAACAAGTTACCAAAGTTAACGTCACCTGTGTCTTTTCCTTTTTCAATGTGGTGTCTAGAAAAGTTAAAAATAAATCTGCGTGACTCCTGCTTCTATTTGACAGCACTGATTCAGACCTTACGTGGCTCCCCTTCAGACCCAGCTAGATTCTCCCACGACCCCCCCTGATCCACACGGTGTCAGGCCAGCCAGACCTGCGTGCCCACCGACGGTTCCAGAAGGCCCAGAAGCAAGCCCCAGCAGGTCAGTCCCGCTTCTCCATCTGCTGGGCTCGGGCGCTGGGGCAGCGGGGCCCACAACAGGCGTGCTTTGCTGCCCCCTGCTGACAGGTCCCGTTCCTGCAGCCTCACGGGCCACCCAGAGCCCGGCCCGCCGGCCCCCCTGCGGGCAGGGGCAGGCATCCGTCCTGGCCCTCCTGGGCCTCCCGCTTCCCCATCCTTAGCATTCTATTTTCAAGAGGAGGCAAAGCAGGAAAAAGGAGACTGCCCCTTCTAAAAGGAGAATGCATTTTTTTTCCCCAAAGGAAATCAAGTTTTTTTTTTTTTTAAGATTATTTATTTATTTATTCATGAGACACACAGAGGCAGAGAGAGAAGCAGGCTCCATGCAGGAAGTCCGATGTGGGACTCCATCCAGGGACCCCAGGATCACGCCCTGGGCCGAAGGCAGGTGCTAAACCGCTGAGCCACCCAGGGATCCCCTAAAAGGAGAATGCATTCTGCAGAAAGCAGTTGCTTTTTACGATCACAATGTACATCTTTCAAAAATTAGGGACGTAGCTCGTCGTGGTCCTCACACTTCACTCTTGCCCAATATCACCTGGAGCCTTTTCCCACGTGCACATTGCCAGGCCTCTCCGCTGGAAATCCTGGGTCAGTCGGTTGGCTGGTGTTGGAAGCCCAGGAATCTGTTTTTCACAAGCACCCCAGGTGCTTCTTGTTCCCCTAGAAGTGTGAGAACCATGGCTATTGAGCAGAGCTGCTCAAACTTGAAGGTGCTCACTGACCACCTGGGACCTTATTAAATACAAATCCTGATCCGGTAAGCCTGGGCTGGGGCCCGAGAATCCACACTTGCAGCAGGCCCCCCGGTGATGCTGCTGCCGCTGGCCCATGACCATGCTTTGAGGAGTGAGTTTGTAGCTACGCAGGCTGCGTGCCCCCAGGTGGATCCTTAATAGCACACCTGTTCTGTTTAGAATCACTACAAGCTCTGCTACAGCCTACCACTCCCACCGAGGCTTCTCTGAAAAGCAAACTCAAATGGTTCTTTCTTTTGTCTGGAAAAGCAAGGATGCCCCCTTTTGACGGCTCAAAATATTTCCTGTCAAATGCCAGGAGAGGAACAGTGAGTGTATTTCCTTCCAAAACATTTTAAAAATTACTATTAGTTAGAAAGAATCCCTTTCCCTAATGGATTAGCTATTAAGCCCCATGTACTGAAACCATATAGGGATGCTGGCCATTTAAGATGACCCTATAGGGGGGATGCCCTATAGGGGGACTGTCCTCTCTGGACAATCGTCCCCCAGAGTGAGCCACACCGGGGCATCTGGGGCTTTCGAAACGAGCAGTTGCCTTTGAGGACCATCCACAGCCTACAATCTTTAAACTCAGTTTCTGCCTTTATTTCTTAACCCTTTTCTCCTCGGAATCTGGCAGGCTTGCTGAGCGCGGTTAGATCTGGCGCTCCTCCTGGTCAGGCTGTTACCCCTCCCAGCCATTCCCAGTGATTCTGGAAGGTTTGCAGGGGTGGCAGTGGGCAGTGGATGGGGAGTGACTTTATTGTATCAGCTTTGGTTACACTGCGTTTTAGAAACTTATTCTTCCTGGTGGTGAACTTTGGATTTACCCAATGTTATGTCTTAATTGCCCAAGACATCGTGACACTGCATCATAAACTGCACAATTTCTGCAATTTCCAGACATTAATGAAATTGCATTTATTTAAGGCAGAAGCCCTTTTGGAGGGGGAAACTTACATGATCAAAACATAACATACACACATCAGGAGATGGAAATTATCTGACCATTCTGTTCCTGGCTTAACTTTCAAGCCTTGGAATATGAGCCTACTAGCATCTATCCACATAGTTTACAGATTGGTGGTAGTCGAGGGGGTCTGTTTTGTTTTGTTTTGTCTGTTTCAAGGCCAAGAAAATAATCTATCTTAATGTTTAATCCCTTCCCATCCCCACTCCCACATTTTCAAAAGACTCCTTCCATAGTTACCAACATAGCTCCCATTAAAGTCAAATTTCCTTAGACGAGGAAGTCACTGAATGCCTAATTACACATGCAATGCTGGAAAAAAAAATATTAAGACTGCATTTCCATTGCCAGCTTTCTTTTCCCATTACACAACAGAAGATTTATCCTTTCATCTAGTGCATGAGCATTGCTCTTGCAAGCTTGTGGTTCCATATAACATATATTAGTATATCATTCACTATTAGCGCCAACCTTGACAATCCAGAAGTTATGCCTCTCTCAATGTTATATATAGTCTTTCTTCTGAGCTAGAAACAAACCAAACCAAAAATAATCACCCAAATCCCACATCCTGGCTGTCACTTACCCAGACAGAGTGACATTGCAACACCCCAGGGCCCCACAGATCTCCTGTGAGCTGTGTGGAGTCCTGCCATGGGCTGCACCCACACAAGTATCAAATGCCATTCGCTGGCAGGAAGCCCATTTAAACCTTTATCCAGTGGCATGTTCGGGGCTTTTTTCTGGACAGGTTGCTTCTGCCTGTGGAACTCAGCGATCAGTCATTGTCCAGGAACCACCGTTGGGTCTACTGAGAGTGACCCAGCAGAACGTGTACAACACGCTTATGCACATTCACCTGTGCTAACTTCCCAGCGCTTAGACCCCCGAACAGCCGTGTGGTTTGATCAGAAGCAAAGCCCCAATACCCATACTCTCAGACTCCCAGGTCAGAAAGTAGCTAGAGAAAAACTGCAACCTTTAATTGGGCCGCTGCCGGAGGAGCCTCAGGTGTGTGGGTGTCACCTAGTTTTTGCAGATGTCAGTAGAGACGGGATTTGATAGATAGATAGATAACTTGGCCCTCAGCCCTGGGGAGCTACTGCTTCAGCGCCTGGATCTCCTACCGCTTCACCTTGCTAGCGGGTTCCCAGGAAATGCAGCTGACAGCTCCACGGAGGAGCAGTTTGCTGAGTGGCACGCCGGGCGTCATCATGTCACATAGAGCCTCAGCAGCTCACCTAGGGAGCCATCCAGTTCCCGGGCTCCTTGCCCCGTGCCCCCAGAGAGTCTGCCAAGATAAACCAAGTCCTAAAAATCCAGTGCCCTCTAGACCCTGGCCTGTGGGACTGGGCCTGGATGCTGAGGCCTTGGGATTCTCTGCTTCTGGTAGCTGCTCTCAGGAGTGCTCCCAACGATAACTTCCCAGGCTCCTCATGTGAATCTTTTATTTGTGAGAGTGGGAGTAAGAGGTGAAGTTCCCAGAAAAGTCTTCCTGGGGTTCAAAGGATAAGAAGAAATGTTTTGTCAATTGGTGGCACCAACCAACAATGCCCCCCTTAGAGCCTTGGGACATGTCCCAGAGTTGAATTCCTTAAGTCTCTGGGTTCTTTTCAAGCTCAGGGCTTGTGCCTCTCTGGAGTGAAGGTCATGATCTCTGCCCAGAAGGCCAGCTCCCACCTTGGTGCCCACAAGCACACCCAATCAACAGCACTGATTTTGTGTGTGCATGTGTGTGTGTGTGCGTGCACAGGTCCCCCAATATATAAATTGTCCCACCACCCCAGTCTCTATCACGGTGGTTCCCAAACTATTTGGTCCCAGGACCCCTTTATACTCTTAAAAACTATTGAGGACCCCCAAAAGCCTTTGTTTATTTGGCCTATATTTAGGTGGGCTGTCAATATTTACCATATTACACACATTCCAGTACATACCAGAAAAGACATCATCACGTGTCACGTAGCCTCTGGAAAACACCACTGTGTATTCATGAGAGATTGAGAGTGACAATGGCAGGTAAGATCTTAAGATTTTTGTGAAAATAGTTTTGACCTCCCAGGCCTCCTGTGTCTCAGAAACCCCCAATTGTCTATGGATCACACTTAGACCATCACTGACCTAACAAATGACTATATTTATTACCTTGTCTGGCATCAGGTTTACCCCTCTATTCATTTGTTTACTTGGTCTCCTCCACCTGAATGTAAGTTCCGTGAGAGCAACAATTGGGTCTTTTTCACGCTACCAGCCACACTTTCTATAACAATGCCTGGGATATAATGTGTGTACAAAACAATCCTGGCTATTCCTCAGGCACTGATAATGATCTCAAAACAAGAGCGTGGCAGAAATTTCTCCTTCCCGCAGCTGGTCTCACTGATTGAACTCAACCAGCGTCCAAGTCATTCCGTGCTGACTAGGGTTGACTAGAATCGATCATTACTTAATCTCAACCCCAGTGTGAAACCAAGAAGAGAATTACTAGAGCCAGAAGATGAACTCACTAAGATCTATTTTTTAGAAGCTTTTTAAAAAGCCAATTTTATAGGATATTTCCTGACTGGCATATTCTTCCTACCCTACATACATTCCTCCCTCCAGAATGTCCCTCTGTCCCCTGCCCCCCGCAGATCTACAATACAGGCAGGTCACCCTGCCTCTGTCTTGTCTCCTTCTTGTCAACCAACATTGTACAATGTTGTTTTTTTTTTTTTAATTCAGGAAGGACATGTACTTTCATCACTGTGCTCCACGAATCAGCACATGTGAGTTTTGCTCCATACATTCAGGATGCAAGAAATGCCACATTGATTTTCTAGCCACTCTCCTTCCTGTCTGGTGGGATATTCTGCACCACGTGTTTCTGTCACTTGCTCCCCCAAGGCAAGCCCGCCAGTGGTCATCGCTGAGAAGAGCTGTGTCTCCACGGGTGCAGGGACCCTAGGAAGCAGGTGACTTTCTAAAGGGATAGAACTGACAGTGGATGGAACTGCCAGAGAAGGCCGATTTGACCACAGTAGAATGAGAATGAGGTCAAAACGGAGGTAGAAACCGGTTCGTGTTGGCCTCCTAGGCCCTGGTAAAGAGGGGTCTTCATCCAAGGTGTGATGGACACCACTGGATGGTTGTAAGTAGGGCGTGACATCGCTGACTTGCTCTTTATAGAGAACATTCTCACTGCTATGCAGAAAATAGGCTGTAGGTGTTGAAGGAAAGCAAGAATGATGACAGAAACACCAGGAAGATAGAAGGCTGTTGCAGGGGTCCAAATGAGATATGGGGTGACTCGGACCAGCAGGTGATACGGGTATAAGGGAAATGGAATAATCAATGATGATTCCTAGATGTTCAACCTGAGTAAAATCTAGACAAATACATTGAGATGGAGAAGATGAAGGTAGGAGCAGGTTTGAGGGATAAAATCAAGTTCCATGTTGAAGAAGTCCAATTTGACGTGTCTATTGGACTTCCAATTGGAAATGTCAGATAGATGGACTTATGCAAGTATGGAGCTCCAGGGTGTTGCAGAGATTGGAGCTGAGGATATATATTTGGAAGATGTTGGCACATAGATGGTATTTAAACTCACAGGACTGCATGTCACCCAAGAGAATATAAATAGACAAGAGGAGAGAAGGGGTAGAGGACTGAGCCCTAGGATACTGCAACATTTTGAGGTGAGAAAGAGGAGAAACCAGAAAAGAGGACTGAGAGCAGGATAAACAGGAGGGTATGCAGCAAAAAGAGGCAATTAATTTGATCCATCCTGCTGAGAATTCAGGTGAGATAAAGAATGAGAATTGACCACTGGGTAGGCAAGATTTTGATCTGGATAAATACAATTTCAGCAACGTGATGGGGATAATAGTCTGATGGGAGTGGGTTGAGAGTATGGAGATTTCTAAGTTGAATGGAGGACCGAAGAGCTGCATTTACTTCTGTTCCCTCTTGGATTCCCACTAAAAATGGCAATAAGGGGTTTAAATGCATAAACCTATGTAACAGAGAATAAGAGAGGTGATGAGAGCATAAGAGAGATGTTAATAACATATTGAAATTTGGAGGGCAGATGGATGAGTGGTAACTGACCTAGTGGCCTGAAGAAAATGGAAAGTTAGGTACCTATAGTCTGGAAGTACAAGAAATGGTCTAATTCACACCGAAAAAAACTCAGGAAGGCTCACCAGGTACTTATAAAGGTGGCGGTGCTAGAGGGGACTGTAAGCAGGAATGAGTGAAAGCCTCCATGAGAAGAAAAAGTCTCCTACACTCTCTTCCCACCCCACACAGCAGATGACTGCTCCTCCACCACCCAATCAAAAGACTAGAAGCCCAGAGAGAATGAACTACAGGGACTCTGGACAGGGAGAACCAAAGCAAACACGAGAGTGAAATAAAGTTTGTTTCCAATGTGCCAAGTCTTAATTGCATTCTGTTTTAGAGAAAATTGGAGGGTGTATGACATTAAAACAAGAGGGTAAACCAAGAAAGAGGGACCCGAGAGTCACGGGACGCAACATAGAAAGTGGTAAGAGGGAATGCCCAGGAGGACAGCAAAGGGACTTCCAGGATGATGTCCATACAACAGGCCTGGAGAGCAGAAAGTTCAGATTGGAGAATGAGGGTGGAGGACTCCAAGAAGAATGTCTCCAAGAAAAAGAAATGAAAAGAAACCTATATGAGCTGCTTTATACTTCTAGGGGAGAGGGTGGGAATAAATTGTAATAAGCATAGGAAAAAATAAGCAAAAGACAAAATAAGGAAGTAACTCCAAAGAAATTGTACCAGAAAGAAAGTACAACCATAGTATATGAAAAGGCTCAGTTAGGACTATGTATTGGTCATAACAACAGTGAATATTGATTTAACCAAAACTGTCATAGACATATTGAAAGGATGATAGGAAGAGAAAGAAGGTAAAAAGACTAATTCTTCGTCTCCCACAATAGGTAGTCAATATATAATACGTAAAACTGAAAAATCAGAATATCTATATCTAGATATCTGGATTTCCTCCATATCATGGCACACTTGTTCCTGCTGTTCCTGCAGTAATTCCCTGGAATCCCTCCACTTCCTGCCCTTCTATTAGGTCACCTTGAAGTTAGGCTAATGGTCTCTGCCATCTCAGAGGTATGCCTGCCTCTGATGTGAGATCCATATGTCTCCAGACCTACTCCACTTTCACAAGAGATAGGAAAACATAGTTCCTTTTGCTCATGATTAGTTTTCTTCCCCTTTCTTAGTTCCCACCCTGCCTTACATCCACTCCGCTCTCCATGGGCCACCCCAAGGCCTGGTAGAAACTTTTTCCCTCTGACTGATCCACTAAGTTTTTCCCTATCATGCCTGCCATACCACAGTTATATCCTATATCCTGGATATCCTATCCATATCAATTTTCTGTTGACTGCATTTCTATGGATCAGATTCAAATGGTGAAGTAGGTACAGATAAGGTTTATAGGGGAAGGATATGGCTGCCATCCTCTTCACAGGAAGCAATTGGCAGTAGCATAGAACGAATCCATCTGCAATAGTATACAGTCAGAGGGAGGGCCTTGTCCCATGTGTGTCTCTTACAATAGAGTCATTATTTGGGAGCCTGTCTTGCTTGGGAGGATCACAAATGAAGGGCAATAGTTGGCTCCGGTTATGTACTTAACAGCCTCAAATTCATAAGGAGGAATGAATTGCTAATATGTCATGAGAATGGGAGGGATTCTATAATCCTATTCCCAAACCCAAGATCTCCTCTGGCTCCAAATTTTTCAAATTTGCTTTAAAGTAATTTTTCTATTTTCTATAATAACCACAATTTTTTGGTATAGATTATTTTTTGCAAAGATTATTCATTGTATCTCAAAATCCACTCTTTCCTTTTTAATATTATCCTTAATTTTTACCTGGACGCATGGCCATCAGAAAAAACTATATTTCCAGACCCCCTTGCAGTGAGGTGTGGCCGTATGTCTAAATTCTAGGCACAATAGGGTGTAATTTCTGGTCATGCCCTTAAAGATAAGGGATGTGCCATCCCTTCCCCCTTCCCAGCTCCCTCCCTGATGTTTGGAATGACAAATAAACAGGAGAGAAGGAGTCAAGGCCCCTGGATGATCCTATGGAGTAGAGACACTAAAACTACCCTGTACCACCTTCACAAGACAGAAATAAACTATCTTGTTCAACCCACTGATATTTCGGGACTCTGTTACACACCTGAAAGTGTATCCTAACAGCCTCATTCTTCTCTTTCTTTAGCTATGTGTGTATCAGACATGTACAAAATACCTAATTAATCCTTTGATCTTCCCATCCTTCATTCCATTCTTAAACCCACCATTGATAAGATTGTCACCACAGTGATTTCTCCCTTAATAGTGGAAATTTTAAAATTATATCTAAGATAAAGATGAGTCTTTTTTCTGAATGTCTAGTGTCTACAAATGCTTTGGCTAGATCCTAGTTCCAAGCTTCAGATGATAAATGACTGTCTTTAGGTAAGTTAAATAGCAAGTGTAGGAGTAATTGAACAATAATCTTTGAATAGTAATCTTTAAACAGAACTAGTTGTGTTTAGTTCTGAGCATTCTAATAGAAATGATTTCCTTTTTAAGATGCCATCTTGCTCCTTCCCCATTTATATTGTTATTGCTAAACCACCCAATTTTAATTATCATTTAATTATCTTTATCTACAGTTGAGTGCCCCCCTTCTGTTGGAAAGCCTATTTTATATAAACCAAACCATGGGTAATTACCTATCAAAAGCAGATTTATCTAAATTCCCACTGAAACTACATGAGACACTTCCTTTAAGTTAGGAAATCATTCAAAAGTAGATCCAGGAAAGGACAGCATTGCATTTGAATTTATAGAATACCAATAACACTATAGTCACTATAGGGAATCAGTTCTTTTTTTTTTTTTGCCTGCTGTGGGGATATGGAATCTCAGTTCTAGATTCAACTTCTAGGATGCGTATTGAGGCAAATACTTTAAGTGAGTTCACTCATCATTTTTTTTCCAACCCACATTTTCATGTCCTCTTTGACTATGGAGGTTGGGAACAACAACAACAACAAAAATGTAAACCTCATGTTCTAGTCCCATCTTATCCCCTTTCAGTAAGAAAACACCATGTGACATAGTTCTGGTCAATGAGACATATGTAGAAACATATTTAAAAACACAAATTATCAGTTTTTCTACTCTTGGGTATGTACCCATGAGAATTGAAAGCAGGGACTCAAATAGATACTTGTACACCCATGTTCATAGCATTATTCACAATAGCCAAGAGGTGGAAACAATCCAAGTATCCATCAACAGATGAGTAGATCAACAAAATTTGGTGTATATCTATACACACCCAATGGAATATTATTCAACTGTAAAAAGGAATACTCGGACACATGTTACCACAGGGATGAATCTTGGAAATTTTATACTAAGGAAAATTAGCCAGAAACAGAAGGACAAATATTGTACGATTCCTCTTATATGGGGTACCTAGAATAGGCAAATGCATAAGGACAGAAGTAAAATAGAGATGACCAGAGGTTGAAGGCAAGAGGGGTGGGGGTTGTTGTTTAATGGGTACAGAGTTTACATTGGGAATGATTAACAAGTTGTGGAGGCGGATCATGGTTGTGATTGTATAACATTGTGAATGTACTTAATGCCACTGAACTGTACACTTTAAAAATGGCTAAAGTGTTGAATTTTAGGTTTATTTATTTTACCACAATAAAAATATGAATTAAAAATCTTTGTACCCATTTTTAATTAACAAATCATACATCTGGACCTCTCAATTCTGCATTTTTTAAAGATTTCAATATATCAAAAAAAAATACTGAATATACTACTGAGCAAATGAAATGTTAATTCCTACTCAAGGTGCCTATAAGGCAGCTCATTTTTACCCAAGGGTAACGAGATAAAACCAACAATAAACAAAGACAGAAGATTGTGGCTCCCTAATATTCTGTTTTGCTTCTCTACTTTGAAGATTTGAAGGACAGATGGGGTTTTAGAGGAAAACGGAAGAAAGATGTACAACCTGCCCCTTCGTAATGAAGAGAAAAGGAGTCTCTTCATGAGGCAGGACATGCCCACGGCAGATGATCAGGAAGGAGGGATATTCTTCACAGGAGTTTAAGGTAATTCTCCATTTGGGGTATCTTGCCACAAACATTTTCTGCCCAGTATGGAAGCTTGTCAGTGAGGAGGGGTGCTAATCTCAAGACCAAGCATTTTCCTGGCCTCTCTACACAAAGAGGCCTCTCCTCTCATCTCCTTTGGGTTCTGACACATGGTTCATACTTGGTAATTATATTAAGCTAATATTTGTTGAGTGCCTCTTTTGCCAGGCACTACAGAAGCATTGTATGTTTATTAACTCATTTAAATCTTACATAGTCCCTGCAAGATACATATGTGCTATTATTTCCATTTCACAGATGAGGAAATTAGAGAAAAAAAAGTTAGACCATCTGTCTAAGGTCACACGGATGACAAATGGCAGAGCCAGGATTGGAATCTAGGAGGTCTGCCCCAGATCCCTCCTACTTAACCACTATTCTATGCTGCTTCTTAAATCCTATAGATAATTGTTTTCTGGGTAGCATATCAGTCCCCAAACTGTGCTTTAACTTTAAAATATTTTTAGCTAGTAGTGTCTCTGCTATCATCATGGTTTGTTTACAGAGGAACAAAAATAATGTATGTCTGTGTATGCGATTATACAAATCAAATAACTTCCTATTCATAATTATATTAATTAGGGTAACATTAGCAGCTGTTCTGGATACAACCCCAAAGTCTCATTTGCCTAACACAATGGAAGTCTAATTCTTACTAAAAAGTACAAAATAGCTGTTCCTAATCAGATGGTCCCTCTCACAAACTGGCTTCCAGTATTATGGTTCCACCATCTTGGAAACTCATGGTATCTAAGGTCAGTCATGCTTTTCAGCATCAAGCAGGAAAGAAAAGAGCACAGAAGCTCATCTGTTACAGATTGTTATTTGCCAGGCCTGGAAGTGGCACATATTACATGGGTTCATAGGCCATTGGCTAAAACACAGTCACAGTGGTCACATCTAACCACAAAGGAGACTGGGAAATAGCACCCAGCTGTGTGCCTGTGAAAACGTGAAAATGAGTTTTGGGTGAACACACAGAAATCTCTGCCATAACAGCTTTCCTACCCAATAATGCATGTGCATAGTCAATGTTTTCACAGCCCTTCTGAGCCACAGATTTGAGTCTTTGCGAAGAATCCTGAAGAGATAGGATGGACTACCAATAAACTTTCCCCAATCCTCTTCTCAACTACATCTATTATTGCTACCCTTATTATTTTTTTAGCCTTACAGATTAAAAACCAGTAAGTGGGGGATCCCTGGGTGGCGCAGCGGTTTAGCGCTTGCCTTTGGCCCAGGGCGCGATCCTGGAGACCTGGGATCGAATCCCACGTCGGGCTCCCGGTGCATGGAGTCTGCTTCTCTCTCTGCCTATGTCTCTGCCTCTCTCTCTCTCTCTCTCTCTCTCTCTGTGACCATCATAAAAAAAAAAAAAAAAAAAAAAAAAAAAAACAGTAAGTGATGTAGGTCGATTTGAAGCTTTCACTGATTGCTCCCTTAGAGAGGTATCAGCTAAGGTCTGACAATATGACCAAAGATTCCCCAACTATTAACGCTTTTGTAAAGCTTATATTTTAACATCGTTATGGCAAGCACTATGTTCCAACAGATCATAATCTCAAGGAGCAGGAAATGGGGCTCTGATTTTAGCACCTTTTCTGTTTAATTTATACTTTAATAGTCTGATATGATTCTAGGTTGACTTAATGCATGCTTACATGTCATACCTGATTTTTAAAAAAGGGAATGGTAATGGGGTCCTTCTATCAAAACTAGGAATGACCCCAAAACACTATATATATTTTTCCCCTTAATATAACTATTAAAGTAATAGTTAAGCTGTAAGATAGCTTACACCATGGTTTTTTTTTTTTTTAAGATTTATATATGTATTTGAGAGAGTGTGCGTGCATGAGTGGGAAGAGGGGCATAGGGAGAGAACCCCCAAGCAGATTCCCTGCTAAGCATGGAACCTGATGTGGGGCTTGATTTCATGACCCATGAGACCATGACGTGAGCCAAAACCAAGAGTCAGATGCTTAACCAGCTGAGCCACCCAGGCACCCCAAGGCATGGCTTTTAAGACACATTAGTAGTATTTGATGATTTTTAAAGAAAAACCCATTCCTTAAAAATTTAGCATGACATATTCATAAATTAAGTTGGTGGTTGCCGTAAACACCTCTTGCAACTGTGCCAAAAATATGTATGTATTTAAATAAGGACAAACAGGTAATGTTAAAAAATGAAAAGAGTAAAAGCTATATTCATGCAATATGGTTATGAGTGACTTTTTTTCTCCTTTCAATTTTCTCCGATATTTTTACATCATACCAATGATTTTCTCACAACTGATTGCAAAAAATGAAGAAAAGGACATTCCTTCCCTGTTTTTATTTTTTATTTAGTTATTTTTTTAAAAGATTTTACTTAGTTATTTTACAGAGGGAGAGAAAGATTTCATTTTATAGAGGGTGAGAAAGAGTCCAAGCAGGGGGAGTGGCAGGTAGAAGCAAAGTGAGAAGCAGGTTCCCCACTGAGCAGGGAGCCTGATGCAGGGCTCGTTCTGGAGTCCTGGGATCATGACCTGAGCCAAAGGCAGATGCTTAACCGACTGAGCCACCCAGGCGCCCCCTCTTTCCTGTTTTTAATACACCTGTAAGAAGCCTTCTGTTCTTTGGTGAGAAAGAGTTATCACATCTATCTCGTTTGGCAGAGTGAGTAGTTCTCAAGTGATGTGCAGGATTTTAAAAAATTATAGTTCTCTGATAAGGACTGAGGGAAATTAATTTTTTAAAGGGTGAGAAAAGAACTCTTTCCTAAAGGATACACACGTACTGGTCAGTCTTTTCCGAACGCTGAGAATGACTGAAGCCTGCTACCCTGACCAGCACGTTCATTATTAAGAAGCAGGGAGGTGAAGCTATTCTTTGACTTAGAGAATATTTTATTGGCAGAGGCTCCAAAAAGATCCTTTCTTTAAATATTCACTGTGATCAGCGTTCCCTATCACCTCAGGGATTTACTGAGAACTCCAAGAAAGTCTGCTTTGCATCCTTACGCAAAGGTTAGCCATTTCAGGGGGCTGGTGTATGTGATTTGTTTTCTTATGGACAACATAATTCTGTCCCTGAAAAAATTGCTTTTTTTCTTCAAGGTCTTTTTCAAACTGTCTGAATGTCTTTGAGATCCTTAAGCTCATCACTGAGTATCAAAAAGTGCCTCTAAAACCAAGCCCACAATTTCCCAAGTTCATTAAAACTCCTGTCCTTGTGGCCCTATTAGGTCCTGGGACTTCCTGGCCTCACCTACTTGGATGTAACTTAAGACCCAAGAAGACTCCGGTATTTGAAGCTTCCCCATGAGGCAAATTTAGGCACTCAAGGATCTCTCCCTCGTTTTATTCTGATAATTTGGCCTGAGACTTGTGCAGAGAATTATTATAGCTCTCTATATCCTGTGTTCATAACCTAGCATCTATTTCCAACCTAACCCTTTACATATATGAAAGTTACCCACTAGTAGAAGATACTACTTAGGATGCAGAACTGTGTCTTGGCTATAGAATACATCATGAAAGAAAGAAAGAAAGAAAGAAAGAAAGAAAGAAAGAAAGAAAGAAAGAGAAAAGAAAGAAAAGAAAAAAGAAAAGAAAAGAAAAGAAAAGAAAAGAAAAGAAAGAAGGAAGGAAGGAAGGAAGGAAGGAAGGAAGGAAGGAAGGAAGGAAACATGCATAAGAAAAAATAGGAATCTAGATCTGATAATGGATCAAGAAAATGCCCTTCCTTCTTGTTTTCAGACAATTTTCCGTGGGTGCCTTGGGTTTCTTTCTGCTCCACCCAGGGCAGTTTTTATTCCAAATTACCTGCTCCAGTGGACAGTATTAGAAGACAGAGGTAGTGTCTGCCTCCAGGACAGAGGGCAGATTTATTTGCTGTCCAGGTAATAAAGAATGTTTCTCTCCAGGGCAAAGTCTTGGCAGGTCTGCAAGAAACCCTGCCAAGGGTTTCTTGTAAAATTGGGCTCATGGTGCAAACCCAATGTATGTGCAGCATTCCCTTGGGCCACCTCCACATTGTCCCTGTGCAGTCAGGGGGGTTAAGGGCCATGGGTAAGAGTGTGAAGATCCTAGTGCCTACTGTACCGTGAGTAACGCAGTCTGGGATCCAGGAAGTTCATGCCTTTCCCAACATGCAGGAAATTGGCAAACTAACTTGTTAGCTTGAATGTAGGGTAAAATCTCAAACTTGTCACCATTTTTGACTTTTCTAACAATAGGTAGCCCACCATCAGGATAAGGACTCTCCTTAACCAGAGTAGGAGAGAATCTTGATTTCACAGGCAGAACAAATAGGTGTATATGATGGTTAAGTATTAATGTGTGCCGTCCACTCATGTGCACTTATCTCCTACACTTACCAGAGGACCTAATTAATATCAGCTTCGCACAGACTCATCAACTGTGTTCCCAGGATATCTTTAACAAACGTAATGCCACTATAAACACCAGTGATGTGGACTGGCTACACACTTAGTTTTGAAAGGAGCTTTCCCAGGAGGAAGCTGATCTTGTTTGCACCTAGTAGATCGGGGTTCCTCCAGGAAAAATCAGCACTTCAGAGAATGAAAGCTGAGATGCTGGTATATCCTGCTAAATCAAATAATCTTCAACTAGGAAACAGTAAAATACCTAAGTGCCGCATGCAGATATCTGAGTTATAAAGTGAACATTAATACCATGCCAGCCAGACCAAAGAACATCCTATAATTTTTTAAAAAATGAAATACTTTCCATTTAAAGTACTTAATCATTTTCTAATGATGAAAAAACTAAGAAAGAGACACAGTAGAATCCAGCCATCTCCAAAAGTCATAGCTTTATGGTACTGAAAAACTTGTGTTAGAAACTTTGATCTACAAGGAACACCTAAGATGTAGATATAGTTAATATTTGGCTGATCATCCAAGGATAGCTGAGGAGAGAAATTTGTTTCCAGTATCTGTGCCTTGTATCTCAGGCTAATAGAACCCTAGGGATGTAGATTGTAATATATCCGATATATTACAATGTCTTGAGAACAAGACATTGTTCTCATTTAATCCTATGTATAGTATGTTTCTGCTAAAAAGCAGGTTTAGCAACTTCTAGTTTGGACTTTACCCTTGCTTTCTACTAAAAGGATGGAGCCTTACAGTCTACTACTCCTCATCAGTGATATCATTTGCTGCCAGTGAGAGGTTCTTTAACATCCAATTTGTTTTGGAAGAGGGGGGTCCAGTATTTTAATAAACATAACTTTTTATTTTTTTTAATTGTTATTTATTTATGATAGTCACACAGAGAGAGAGAGAGAGGCAGAGACACAGGCAGAGGGAGAAGCAGGCTCCATGCACCGGGAGCCCAACGTGGGATTCGATCCCGGGTCTCCAGGATCGCGCCCTGGGCCAAAGGCAGGCGCCAAACCGCTGCGCCACCCAGGGATCCCTAAACATAACTTTTTAAATGGACATTGAATCCAACCCAAGTTTCTAAAACTTTTTAAACTTTAGAAACTTTTTCTTTCCTTTCCCTTTTCAGAAATATCCCCAGGAGATCAAAACCAATCATAGTAATAAAAGTGCAAATTACAATCATACTACCATGCTGAAACACATTTTTCTTACCTATAATATTTGCAAAGACAAACATTTGAAAAGACACTGTTACAAGAATATGAGAAAACAGGCACGAATACAGTCGTAGTTAGGAGTCAAATTGATATGTCCATAGAGAGCAATTAGGCAATATATCAGAGTTTTATTTTATAAGATTTTTTACTTATTCATTTGAGAGAGAGAGAAAGGGGGGGGGAGAACATACAAGCAGAGGGGAGAGACAGAGGGAGAGGGAGAAGCAGACTTCCCATTGAGCACCCAGGCAGACTCTGGGCTCAATCCCAAGACCCTGAGATCATGACCTGAGCTGAAGGCAGATGCTTAACCATCCAAGCTACTCAGGAACCCTAACATTGGAATTTTATTTATTTTTTTAAAGTTTTTTCTTAAGATTTTATTTATTTACTCATGAGAGATACACACAGAAAGAGAGGCAGAGACATAGGCAGAGGGAGAAGCAGAGATAGAAGGGAGTTCCCCCGATGTGGGACTCCATCCCAGGATTCCAGGGTCATGCCCTGAGTTGAAGGCAGACGCTTTTTTTTTTTTTTTTTTTTTATTAACCGCTGAGCCACCCAGGTGTCCCTATATTGGAATTTTAAACACAGAAACCCATCAGCCCAGAAACTGAACTTCTAGGAGCTTAGCATACAGGCACACTTGCACACAGGCAAAAGGACATCTGTATAAGGTTATTTATTGCTTCATTGTTTGAAGTAGCAAAAATTGGAACCCAAACAGAATGCAAGACTGTACTATTGCTGAAAAGAATGGCATCAATCTGTATCTAATTATATGATAGGGCCTCTAAAAAAAGTACAAAGGAGCATACATAGTGTGGTAGCATTTGTGTAGAAATTTTAAAAGTGGTGCCTATACTATGTATACTTTGTAATGTGTTGAGTCGATTGGCCTGGACCACATTTCCCAAAATTCCTTTCTCTGTATGTTTCCAGGAAGGGTGGGCCTCAAGAGACATTTTTGCAGGAGGTCTGGAAAGCAGAAGTCAAGCAGCAGCATTTTGATTCTTATGCTTACAAGGTAGAAGCAGGCACTTTTGAAGTTCACACACAGCATTGTTTATCTGCGGGCACCTTTGGTGAGGCCAGCCTGCAAATGCTTCACCTTCCCCTGGATTCTCCTTCAGTTTCTCCAACCCTGGGCCGGGGGTGTGTTTGGTTAGCTCTGTGAAGGGTGTGGCTTCCTCAGCAGGATACCCCTACCAAGTCAGGGCAGAGAGAATTGACAGAGGCTCTAATCCATCCTCGTGGATTCCAGCCTGTGCTCCTGGGTTCTGACTTGCTCCCCTCCTGTTTTTTCTCCCTCTTCCCTCTCCAACTGCCTGTCCTGTCGACTTCAAGCTCCAGCCTCACAGTCTTACATGGACTGTTTAGCTGCCTTCTGCAAGTATATCAGATAAAATCCTTACAACAAGTCTGTATATAACATCTGGACACACAAGAAATGGGGGATAGTAATCGAACCCAGAGAAGGGTAGAAGCAGGGTGACTCAGAGGGGAAAGAAAGGAACATCACTTGTGCTTCTGATTGTTGCACCATGTGAATCTCGTACCTGTTTTAAAAATAAGCATCTGAAATGTTTGAAAATTCCTTAAATTATCTTTCTCATATTTGCATGTGGGGGTACAGAAATATTTATCATTTGTTTCTATTCCTTTAAATAGAGTCAGATTTGCTTTCTATATTTATAAAAGGTTTTGCATGTCACAAGGGACTGAAAAGGGGAAAGGGAACTAATATGGTTTCCCTTTCTAGAATCAGCCCTAAGTGAAAGAGAACAATGCTAGGACATTGGGCCTCATGTGCCCTTTGTCTCTTGCTCTAATATCCTCCATCAAAGGATGCCATTTGTGGGGACACCTAAGACTTCTAGTATTGGAAAGCACTTAAAGTGCCCTAAGATAACTAGTCCCTCTTAAAACTTATATGTAATCAGCTTAGATAAGATAATCAATCAGTTATGTAACCAGCATCAAATAGACTCTACAAAAGGTCGATCACTTCTGAATGGTTGGTTCAGTACACGTCGGACCAACCGTACTGCCTCAGGTCACAGTTCTTGGAGGGATTCTTTTACTCAGGACTTTGGAAATAGTAGAATCTGTCTAAAGAAACAATATAACATGTAATAAAGATGATAATCATAATAACTGCATCACTTTATAGTCTTTAAAGTGTTTCTACACACATTGACTCGTTTCTCAATTATATAAGAATAGCAAATATTAATTACCACCTATCAGGCATTATGCAAAAACCTCAGCATACTCTGGTGAATCCTGAGGGTACCATCATTAACTTCATTTTACAAACAAATACACTAAAGCTTAAAAATATTGAAACTTACCCAATGTACCCAGGTAAGTCTTGCAATTAACATTTGAACACAGACCCACCCGACTCCAGAGCCCATGCTCTCCACTAGTTCATGGTGGTGTTGGTCTCTGCAGCCCCATGACGGAGCTAGGTTGAGTTATTAGTATCTCTGTTTTACAAAAAACGTAAGGATCCAGAGGGTTTGTGATTGGTCAAGGCCACATAGAGAAGACAAAGTGGAAATCAAAATAAGAAGGCCTGATTCCATATATTTACTTAACCCCAGCTGATTACATGTGTACATGAATGCATTCTTGTTTGACCGTGTATTCCTTACAGAAGATTAGCAAATTCTTCTGACTGTGGACAACTAGAAGAATAATCTGTTAGCTATAGTAATCCTGGATAACGTTTTGTTTGTTTTTGTTTTGTTGTGTTTTGTTTTTTTGTCTATTTCTTGGACATTTCAGTGGGTCTCTGAGTTGGCACAGAAGTTCTCAGACTTTTGCAATTTCCTGGAATCTAATTATTATAACCATCCTCTGCTCCTACTGCTGCTTCTTTTCTTTTTTAAATTTTTTAAAATTTCAACTTAGTTAACATATACTGTATTATCAGTTTCAGGGGTAGAATTTAGTGATTAATTAGTTGCATCTAACACCCAGTGCTCATTACATCAGATGCCCTCCTTCATGCCCATCACCCAGTTGCCCCATTGCCCGCCCACTTCCCCTCCAGGAACCCTCAGTTTGTTTCCTAGGGTTAAGCGTCTCTTACCTACAGCTGCTTCTACAGACAAATCCTCATAGCAGTTTCCTCTCCCCTTTTCTGTACCTGTAGACCTTATCATCTTTGGCAAGACTTGCTTTCTTTCAAGTGTCCCTTCTTTGTGCTACTTCCACATTCATATTAGCCTTTAAGATGTATCTCAAGCTTCTGAATTTCAGGCAGTAATTCCCAGATTTGTTCATGAGTAGAACACTTAAAAATCCTATGATTAAAGAAGTGAACTAGGAAATCAAAATGGCAAGCCAGGAATTCAAGAGTGAAGAGCAACTTTTTTTTTTAAGATTTTATCTATTTATTCATGAGAGATACAGAGAGAGAGAGGCAGAGACACAGGCAGAGGGAGAAGCAGGCTCCTGCAGGGAGCCTGCTGTGGGACTCGATCCCAGGTTGAAGAGCAACTTCTAAGCAGGAGTAGGGATATAGGTGAATACCCCGGGCAGGACCTGTCATTTTTGTTTTTAAAACATTTTTGAAATATTTGAAACTAATAACATACTAAACACCCAGGTACTTACCCCCTGCCCCCGAATTTTCCAAAACTAGTGAAAGTATCAATTAATAGATTCAAGAACTATTATACAGTCCAAATAGAATAAATATACATTGTTTAAAAATAAAATTTAAAATTCACACTTCACCACATCAGAGTAACATTGTTAAAATCTGAAGAAAAGGAAAGAAACATTCCTAGCACAAAGCAATTAGAAAGAAAAGAAACACTTTCAAAATTGCAATGATAAAAAAATTAAAAAATAAAAACAAAAATGTATTTAAAAATACAATAAACAAATGAATAAATAAATAAGTATGAAGTTGCAATAATAATACTGATGGACAACCTCTCAACAGAAACAAGAGAAACCAGAGAGCATTAGAAAGATATCTTTCTAAGTGCTGATAGAATATATCTGCCAACCCAGACATCTTCACCCAAGAAAAATACTCTTCAAAAACAAAAGCCATATAAACACCTTTTACAGAAAAACAGGAATGGAGAAATTAGTCACCAGCATACCTGCACTTAAAAAAGGAAAATAAGCCCTGACAGCTGCACAAACATGCAGGAAGGAATGTAATTCACTAGAAAGGGTCAGCGTATGGGTAAATGTATATGAAAATTAGCTATTATCAAACAACACTGCATGTGGTCTGGAATATAGAGAGAATTCAAATGCATGACAGCAACAGCACAGGAAGCAGGAGGGGGAGCTAAAAGAAATTTAAGTGTTTTAATTAAAATAAGTGTGTTAATACATATTTTAAGGAATATCAGACAGTAGATTATTAGAAATTATTGAACACATATTTATAATAAATTAATGAAAGTCATCAAGACAAGATAAAAATTATATGGCTCTAATATAATTAGTCTATTTTATAATAAAAATTACTTAAAACATGAGTAAATATGCTATTTCTCATGCTTAACTTATAATAATGCAGGGCAAAGATGTAGTTAAAATAATGGAGTTTTTAGAGCAAGGAGTAAGATAAAAGGCATGATTTTCTTTCAGTAAGTAGGTGCATGTATAGGTACTCTAGTGCTCACCTTTTGGAAATGTTTTGTAAATTACAAATAAAATTCAGAAAAATTCTGTATACATTCTGTGGAACTCAGTGTACTTCATGGAAAAGAAAAGCACCTTCAAGAAACTGAAACAACGTAGGATGATGACACTGACCCAGGCCATTGCGATGTAAAGAAGTACACCTTTAGTATTTTTGAGGAGTGGAGAAAGAACAATTATGAAAGAGGATGTGGGAAAGAAACACACGGGAGTTGCTAGAGAGAAAGTATGCCTGGAAGTTGAAGTTTTAGACAAACTACTTCCTAAGCAGTTGAATTGGCTTAAGTTTGATAGTAGTACCTCCACGTTATTCTGATTTTTCACTGGCATCAGACTTTTGTTTTATCTTTCCCTGATTATTAAAAATGTTGATTATCTTTTCATATGTGTATTGGCCATTTAAGTTTCTTATGTGAATCCGCTCTTTTTTTGGAAGTTATTTGTCTTTTGTTTTTTTTAATAAAATATATTTACACATTCTGGATACTCATGCTTTGTCACTTACATGCATTACAGCTGATTTCTGCCAATCCATAGGCAGATTTCCTGAACTTTTGGATGTCTTGGTTTCTTTATATGAAAAAAAAAAATGAGCATAATAATACCTTCTCCAAAAGGTGTCAAGCCACTGAATCCTCAAAACAACTCTGTGGAGTAGGTTTCATAATCAGGCTTATTTTTCAGATGAGAAGAGTTTTCTAGGTTATGCCAAACTGTTTGTTTACCATAGAGGTTGTACCGATGTTTAGTCTATCTTTAGAATATATGTGTCCTTTTGCTCCACTTGAAATGTCAGATTTTAAAATTTTTGGCCATATGGTATATGTGAAATAGGATCTTGTTTTTTATTTTGCATTTCCCTGGTAACTAACGAGGTTGAACGTCTTTTCATACATGTGTTCTCTATTCTTGGTTCCTCTTCTCTAAAATGCCTGTACATGTCTTTTGCTCATCTTTATTGGGTTATTTGTCTCTTTCTGGTTGCTTTAAAAGTTTTCTTTATATATTCTGGACACTTGTGACTGGTAGCTTCTCCTAGTTTGTGGCTTCTTTTTTTATTCTCTCTATGCTGACGCTTGAAGAAAACAAGTTCTTAATTTGAATATAATGTACATTGTTTACCTTTTCCTTTTTGGTTATGCTTTTCTTGAGTTTATTGCTTTCCTTTCATTAAATCTTTCCTTTTTTTTTTTTTAAATCTTTCCTTTTTAAAAACATTTTATCTATTTATTCGTAAGAGATGCACAGAAAGAGGTAGAGACATAGGCAAAGGGAGAAGCGGGCTTCCTGAGGGGAGCTTGATGCAGGACTCGATCCCAGAGCCAAAGGCAGATGCTCAACCACTGAGCCACCCAGGCATCTTTCATTAAACCTTTCTATGTCATTCTGTTGTAGGTGTATCTCTTGCAAGTATCATAATCAAATCTGATAGCTTCTTATCTTTCCATATATGAATTGACTGTTTACCTTTAATATCATTGATATATTTAGACTCATTTCTACTGTCTTACTTTTTTAAAAATTTACTTCTTGCAATCCTTTTTACCAGCTTTTCTCCTCTCCCTGTCTTTTTTTGGATTGATGAATTTGCATATATTCACTATAATTTTAGAATCTACAGTTTGCTTATCTACCCATTTGCCTAGGCTATCTTAAATATTCAGCATATATTCTTTTTTTAAAAAAAGATTGTATTTATTTATTTAAGAGAGAGAGAGAGTATGTGTGTGTGTGTGTGTGTGTGAAAACAAGTGGAGGGAGGGGCAGAAGGAGAAGGAGATGGAGAAGCAGACTCCCCATTGACCAGGGACCCCAACTGGGGCTCGATTTCAGGACCTTGAGATCATGACCTGAGGCAAAGGCAGATGTTTAACTGACTAAGCCACCCAGGCACCACACCACATATTCTTAATTGTAAATTTTTTAATACACTCTAAAATTATTCCATATTTGTATGCTTTTAAGGACTTTAGCAGTATACAAAACAAAATTGCCAAAATATTGATTACTGCTAAAACTGGGTGATGGGTAAACTGTTTTAAAGGATTTAGTATATTTAACTACCCATTGAATACACACACACACACACACAGACACACACACAAATAATACTCATAAGGAAGAGTTTTGGTTTTTATCTTTTTTATAAAAACATGCAAAAGTTGTTTTAGGGGGAATTTTTTAGTCACAAAAATGCATGTCCAGAAACATTTGATTTGTTCCTGTGGTTTCCTGTGGTCACTGTTTTTTGGTTGTTGTTTTTATGTGCCATGCTTTTCCTCTGGATTCAGATTTCTTCTTGATGGAGAAGAATCTTAGTAGTCTCTTCAATAAGAATATTCTTCCTTTTTAAAGACATAGTTTAACTGGGTATAAAACTCTAGATTGGTGGTTACTTTTTTCTCAACATAATATTTGAGAAATATTACTCTTTTGTCTTCACCATAGATAAGAAACCAGCTGTCTTTTTAATTGTAATTCTTTTGTGGATAATATGTCTTTTTCCTCTGGCTACTGTCAAGATTTTCTCTTTCTCTAATGATGCCATGTCACCATAATGTGCCTGCTATGTGGATTTATTTCCATCTATAATGTGTATTTTTTAAAAGATTTTACTTATTTGAGAGAGAAAGAGCATGAGGAGAGGAGCAGAGGAGGAGAGAGAGAGAACCCCAGCAGACTCCTTGCTGAGCACAGAACTCTATGTAGGGCTTGATCTCACAATCCTGAGATCATGACCTGAGCTGAAACCAAGAGTCAGAAACTCAACTGGCTGAGCCACCCAGGCACTCCTATACTGCATATTTCATTTTTCTTCTGGAACTCCTATTAGAAATGCTTTAAACCCTCCAGAATGTGTCCTTCATACCTGTAACTGGTTGTTTATATTTTATTTGGGTGCTGGGTGAACCTCCTCAGCATTCTTCCAACTTACTAATTCTCCAATTCTTTCTGAATAAGCATTTTTCCCAGTTATTGACTTCTCTTTCAAGAACTGTTTTTATTTCTGCCTATTTTTGTTTCTTTTATAAATATTATCCCTTAACTTACCCTTTTGAAGAGGTGACATTTAAGTTGAGAAAGTTGAAACCATGTGAATTGACACATGTAGAACATTCTAGGCAGAAAGAATAGCTTTGGGAACTGGACATTTATCCCCAGAACTGTCTGATCCTTAACCAGCATTTATTTTCAATTTGAGCTATCAGAGAAGCTGATTGTAACTCAGCATGTTGATTGAATTTAGAGTCTTTTGCTGCGAAACTTTTGAGTGATTGACTGGGTTTGGGCATCATTTGGTACATACTCCAACATGCATGAGCTCCACTTCTGGTAGGTCAATTCAGCCATCATATATCCAGACTTAAACATGGCCATGAACTGACTGAGCAACAGAATGCATGGTTTTATTTGGAGTAAATAACAAAATGCGAGATTTTTTTCTATATTAATCATGTGCTTTATGGAAATCAATACAGTAATTCTCTAAATATACAACAAAACAGTTAAATGTCACCACTTGGCACCATCTTGATTATATATATAAATATGAGAACTTGAGTACTACAATCATGCAGCAATACTCACAAAAGTGTCATATAGATGATCCAGATACTCCAAACTATGCTTCAACTAATATTTTTTAGAATATGATTTAATTTGCAATGACAAAAATTTAACCATGGTTAGAACTTGAATATCCCCAGTTGTAAAACTCTTGCTTTCAGTCCCCGCAGATGGGGGAGATATTTTGAGTGGGGGTGGTAGGAGACAGCCCTGATGTTCTTTTCCTCATGCCACATTACCTTTAATAATACAGTTATATGCCTCTTTTCTTCCTCTTGCCTTCCTCCTTCTAGCCAAGGACCATTCTTACAGCTGTCTGTTTGGAATCTGAGTCTAGTATTGCATTTTCTGACTAGAAGACTAACACGTTCACATCCCTTGCATTATCTAATGCAGTGAGCTTTACCATCATCCTGTTAGATGGTCATTTCTCTAGGGTTCAGGGTACTGATGCACAAGCAGGTGAGGCAATGTCCTTGACACAACCACACAGTGTGTCTACACATAGCACAGCACAGGGGTCCCACTGGCTGGGTGCATGCCCTCTGCCAACCATGGAATCACACTGAACATTTTCCTGCTATAAACTTCATAGTGTTGTTTTTGTGTAGCATTTGTCTTCCTCATTTCTCACAGTGCTTCTTCTAAAGTAAAAAATATTTAGATCAAAAAAAGGCTGACTACCCTGAGCTTTAAATTTTTAACTCTCTTCTGAAATTCCTTGGCAAAGTGTAAGTGATGTTAAGTTTTTCATATTCTCCCTCTGCAGAAGAACTATCATACTTTGGGGCTTGGCTAGTTTTGTTAAGTCTTTTTGAATGAAATAATTCAGATACAGAAGTTATTGTCATGAAAAGAGAAAGCTCTCCGATTTCTCCTCAGGAGGAAGTTAGTGCCTTGAAAGTAATGTTCACTTTCCTCTGCAACTGGAAATGTTTTTCAACAAAGAACCTGCTGTTTCCATCAATATCTTGTTTCAATTCATTACCAAAAGCCATATAGAAAGAATGTTGAGTGCCAAGGGAATCTAGGGTCTGATGAACCATTATATCCAGTCAGCTGAGATAAAATCAAATTCACATTTAAAAATATTTCTTCTATTTGCTTAGACATAAAGTAGAGGTATAAATAAGTTCGACAAAACTAACGTTTAAAATAAGTACAACCTGCAAAGGTAAGATGAAAGATGTCATTAGTGAACCTCTTATGGCTTTTGAGGTTTCCACACGGCCTGAAGGGCTGTTAAGATGTAGTTCCTGCTACCTCCTCCAAACACAAATTGTGCCTTATGCCAACTTGTTAATTTTGTTCTACTTGTTTCAGCCTTCTGTTAGCAACTAAAGCAGGTCAAGCTCTTTCCTATCACAGAGCCTGCCCAGTTAATCCTTCTGCCTCTTCTAATCCTAATGATCTTCTCAAAGAAGTCTTCCCTGACCACTCTATCCAAAGTAGGTTAGCCACCTTAACCCCTATCACAGCTCCCTGTGTATTTCTTGCATAGCGCTAATTAGAGGCTTCAAGTTTCTTATTTCTTGGTTCTTGATGGTTATCTTTTCCCTACACTAAAATGTAAGCCCCATGAGGGTAGGAATCTAATTTGTCTTAGGCTTCATCCCCAAATCTTATGTGCCTAGTACAGAAGTCTACTAGCCAGTGGTATCTTCCTGATACAGCCACCCCAGATTTAGAAAAATAATCATTGTTACTCAAACAATAAAAGCATAGATACCTATCTGAACTTCATGCAGAGTAACATGGAACTTAGGATATTCTGAAAGCCACAAACCCTACCTAGCCTTTGGGTTTGAAACGCTAAATTCATTTTGTTAATTCTGAACAATGACCACTAGAGGGAGACATAGGCAAATACTATGCTCTTAAATTCCAAGATTTTTTTTTTTTTTCCAATTAGGATTTTTGAAGTCCTGCAGGCCAATTGTCTTCCTACCTTCCCTGAAAGATGTCCATCTAACTTGTAAAACAAACTGAAAATATATACATAATGGAGAATTTGCAACCCTGTGGGACAGACTATTCTACAGCTGGGCACCACTCATTTAAAAAGTCCTCTTGTCCTGGCATCAGGTTGACTCTGGTTGAACGTCTGCCTTTGGCTCAGGTCATGATCCTGGGGTCCTGGGATTGAGTCCCACATGGGGCTTCCTGCATGGAGCCTACTTCTCCCTCTGCCTATGTCTCTCTACCTCTGTGTGTGTGTGTGTGTGTGTGTGTGTCTCACGAATGAATGAATGAATGAATGAATGAATGAATAAATAAATAAATAAATCTATCTATCTTAACAACAACAAAAAAAGTCCTCTTGTTGAAGGTGGCCAGGTAGTAGGAGGACCTTAGGTTTACCTAAGGCCTCGAACACAGCTAGATAACAGTCAAATCATTCTGAATACCCAAGATATTGACCTGAGACCTGATAGAACAGACCGCACAACTAGAGAGAGAGAAGGGGCCACCTTGAGTAAGGTAGGAAGTGTAGAGACATGGTTTGAGGGAGAAGCAGACTGTGGATGCTGGGGAGGGGAGGGGAGGGAGCCCTGGTCACAGAGACAGGTGAGAGGCTGAGGAATGTGCAGGGATCAGCACAGGAACACTTCCTCAGAGACACTAGCTGTGAAAATGAGAAGGGCTTTCATTGGCTTTTGAAACCAGTGGGATTCAAAGACTGGAGTTTTGAGGGTCCACAGGCTTGGCTGGGATAGAGACCTGAGGGCTCTGCTTACTCTTGGAGAGAAGGCAGGTGAACAACTACAGGGCAGACTGTGTGCAATCTGAGGATTCCCTGGGGCACATGGGGAGACTGTTCATACTTTTGGGAGCACATCTGTGAGAGGTGGCATTGCCTCTCTGTAGACAAAAGAACTGGTGGGTACATTTCCCACCACTCCACTCCCCCCACCAGCATAGGTGCAGAGACATCTGCTGAGGGCAGCTCACTGGGACCTGGCTGTTCAGCCAGCACTGCTCCAAATCTCACACCCCTGCACTCTGGCACGACTGCCCTTCTGGGTCAAACCTGCATCAGTCCCAACTCTGCGAAACCCTTCCCCAGAGGACCAGTGCAGGTCCCTGACACACTAGATCATCCCTGAAGTTTGGAATGATAACAGGCAGCAGACCTGGGTTGAGTAGAGCCCAAGTGCACTTTGCTGCTATAGGCAGGCAGCCAACCCCGAGACAGACACTGAAAAACACCTGTGACACATGAGAGGAAATTACTTGCTACTCGGAAAGAGAATCCCCAAGAGCAGCAAGCACTGACTCCCTTCTCTGGGGAAAAAGGACTGGTCAGGCATCAGTTCCCTCTGCTGCCCCTTAGCATAAACAACTTCATTAAGCAGTACGGGCGAAAAACTGGCTGCCTAACCTGCTTACACAAAGACCCGCTCCCCGTGCTCTGCTGTTTCTGCTTTTCTCAGAGAGATGTGCCTAAGGACCAGGGCAGTGGGCCCCTTCCCAAGAAGACGAGCACAAATCCCTTCACAGAGCATATCTACTGACCATAGAGTTCTGCAAAGCTCCAATTCTAGTGGAAATATCATCAAGTCTCCTTTAACAAGCAGACCAGAGCACACCTAATTAAAACTCTCCAGTCTGTCCAATGACCAAGCACTGCCCACTGCAGGCAAGGAGGACCTCTGCAGGTGACTGGCCTGAGGGACTGAGCAGCCAAAACACAGCAGCAGGGAGCATGCAGTACACACGAGAGACACTTCCTGAAGGACCCAGCCCTGGACACTATGTGATCTCTTCTTCATAAAGCCATTACTCTCAGGAGCAGGAAACATAATGGACTCTTCTAACATACAGAAGAAGACAGAGACTTAGACAAAATACCAAGATGGAGGAATTCATCACAAATGAAAGAACAAGGTCACAGCCAGAAATTTAAGTGAAGCAAAAATAAGTAACATGCCTGATCCAGAATTTAAAGCAACAGTCATAATGATACTATCTGGGATTGAGAAGAGCATGGAAGATATCAGCGATGTGCTTATCACAAATATAAAAGACTTAAAAAGAATCTGTTGGAAACAAAATATACAATAACCAAAATCTGAAACCAACTGGATGTAATGACCACAAGGATGAAAGAAGTAGAGGAATGAATAAGTGATACAGAAGATAAAATAATGGAAAATGATGAAGCTGAGCAAAAGAGAGAATTATGGAACATGAGATTAGATTTAGGGAACTCAGTGACTCCATCAAACTTAATAACATGCATATCATAAGAGTCCCAGAAGAGAGAGAAAGGGGAGCACAGGGTTGTTTGAGGAAATTATAGATGATACATTCCATGATCTGGAGAAGGAAACAGACATCCAGATCCAAGAGGCACAGAAAACTCCGTCAAAATCAACAAAAGCAGGCCAACAGCCAAAATGTAGTGATAAGAAAAATTCTAAAAGCAGCAAGACAACAGAAGTCCCTAACTTACAAGGGAAGACCTATTAGGCTAGCTGTAGATTTCTCAACAGAAACTTGGCAAGCCAGAAGAGAGTGGCAGGATATATCCAACATGCAGAATGGGAAAAATCTGCAACCAAGAACACTCTATCCAGCAAGGCTATCATTCAGAATGGAAGGACAGATAAAGAGTTTCCCAGACAAACAAGCTAAAGGAGTTTATGACCACTAAATCAGCCCTGCAAGAAATAGTAAAGGGGACTCCTTGAGCAAAAGGAAAGACCAAAAGCAACAAAGACTAGAAAGGCACAGAGAAAATCTCCAGAAACAACAACAAAACAAGAAATACAATGGCACTAAATATGCATCTATCGATAATTACTCTGAATGTGAATGAACTAAATGCTGCAATCAAAAGACATACCGTGTCAGAATGGATTAAAAAAAACAGGACCCATCCCTATGCTGTCTACAAGAGACTCAGTTTAGACCTAAAGGTGCCTGCAGACTGAAAGGGAGGGGCGGAGAAACGGTTATCATGCACATGGACATTAAAAGAAAGCCAGAGTAGCCATCCTCATATCAGACTAACTAGATTTTAAAACAAAGAAAGTAACAAGAGATGAGGAAGGGCACTGCGTCATAACAAAAGGGTCTGTCCAACAGGAAGATGTAACAATTGTAAATATTTATGCCCCAACCTGGGAGCACCAGATATATAAAGCAACTAATAGCAAACACAAAGGAACTCATTGATCATGAGACGATAAGAGGAGGGGACTTGAACACCCCACCCACAGCAATGGACAGACCACCTAGGCAGAAAATCAACAGGAAACAATGGCTTTGCATGACACACTGGACCAGATGGACTTCACAGATATATTCAGAACATTCCATCCCGAAGCAGCAGAATACACATTCTTTTCCAGTGCACATGGGACCTTCTCCAGAATAGTCACAAATCAGGTCTCGACAAGTACAAAAAGATTGAGATCATACCATGCATATTTTCTCACCACAGAGGTATGAAACTGACGTCAACCAAGGGGAAAAACAGCACAAATACATGGAGGTCAAACAACATGCTACTGAACAATGAATGGGTCAATCAGAACAGGAAAAACTACATGGGAGCAAATGAAAAGGAAAACACGACGGTCCAAAACCTTTGGGATGCAGCACAAGCAGTCAAAAGAGGAAAGTATGTAGCAATACAGGCCTGCCTCCAGAAGCTAGAAAAATCTCAAATAAACAACCTAACCTTACACCTGAAGGAGCTAACCTTACACCTAAAGAAGCCTAATGCCAGCAGAAGAAGGGAAATAACAAGGTGAGAACAGAAATAAATGCTACAGAAATTGGGACGCCTGGGTGGCTCGGCAGTTGAGCGTCTGCCTTCAGCTTAGGGTGTGCTCCCAGAGTTCTGGGATCGAGTCCCACATCGTGCTCCTTGTGTGGAGACTGCGTCTCTGTCTCTGTGTGTGTGTGTGTGTGTCTCTCTCTCTCTCTGTCTCTCTCTCTCGTGAATAAATAAATAAAATCTTTTTTTTTAAAAAATGATACAGAAATAACAAATAGCCATAGGACAGATCAGTGAAACTGTCCTTTGAAAAAAGTTAATACAATTGAAAAACCCATAGCCAGGCTAATCAAAGAGAAAAGAGAAAGGACCCAAATGAATAAAATCACAAGTGAACGGGGTGCCTAGGTACCCAAACTCTTGATTTGGGCTCAGGTTATGACCTCAGGGTCCTAGAATCAAGTCCCACGTTGGACTCCACACTCAGTGGGGAGTCTGCTTGAGGATTCATCTCTCCTCTCCCCTCCCCCACTCTCTTGTGTGCTCTCTCTCTGTAAATAAATAGATAAATCCTTCTTAAAAAAATCACAAGTGAGTAAAGAGAAATAACCAGCACCACAGAAATACAAGCAATTATAAGAGAATATTATGAAACACTATATGCCAACAAATTGGACATTCTAGAAGAAATGGATAAATTCCTAGAAACATTTAAACTATCAAAACTGGGGATCCCTGGGTGGCGCAGCAGTTTGGCACCTGCCTTTGGCCCAGGGCGCGATCCTGGAGACCGGGATGGAATCCCACCTCAGGCTCCTGGTGCATGGAGCCTGCTTCTCCCTCTGCCTATGTCTCTGCCTCTCTCTCTCTCTCTCTCTCTCTCTGACTATCATAAATAAATTTAAAAAAATTAAAAGTGTAAAAAAAAAGCTATCAAAACTGAAACGGGAAGAAATCAAAGTGTGAACAGACCAATAACCAGCAAAGAAATTGAATCAATAATCAAAAATCTCCCAACAAACAAAGTCCTTAGTCAGATTGCTTCACAGAAGAAATATTTCAAGAAGAATTAGTACCTATTCTTCTCACACTAGTCCAAGAAATATAAATGGAAGGAAACCTCAAACCCATTCTGTGACCACCATTACCTTCATTCCAAACCCGACAAAGACCCTACTAAAAAGAACTACAGGCCAGTATCCCTGATGAACATGCAAAACCCCTCAAGAAAATACTAGCAAATTGAATCCAACAGTATATTAAAAGAATCATTCACCACCATCAAGTGGGACTTAATTCCAGCTGCAAAGGTGGTTCAATATTTACAAATCAACCAACCTGATACACCACATTAATAAAAGAAAGGATAAGCACCGTATGATCCTCTCCATAGACGAAGAAAGAGCATTTGACAAAGTTCAACATCTATTCATGATTAAAAAAAAAAAAAAAAAAAACTCAACAAAGTAGGGAAAAGCTGAGAGCTTTTCCTCTACCGTCAGGAACAAGACAGGAAAGTCGTCTACTCTCACCATGACTATTTAACATAGTACTGGAAGCCTTAATCTCAGGAATCAGACAACAAAAAGGAATAAAAGGCATCCAAATCAGCAAGAAAGAAATCAAACATTTACTCTGCAGATGACATGATGGTCTATGTATTAAACCCAAAAAGACTCTGCCAAAAAATTGCTAGAAAGGATACATGAATTCTGTAAAGTCACAGGATACAAAATCATTGTGCAGAAATCTGTTGCATTGCTATACACCAATAACGAAGTAGTAGAGAAATCAAGGAATTGATTCCATTAACTGCACCCAAAAACAATAAGATACCTACAGATAAACCTAACCAAAGGAGTAAAAGCTCTGTACTCTGAAAATAAAAGACTGTGAAAGAAAATATAGATGACACAAAGAAATGGAGAAACCTTCCATGCTCATGGATTCGAAGAACAAACATTGTTAAAATGTCTATACTACCCAAAACAATCTACACATTTAATGCAATCTCATCAAAATATTACCAGCATTTTTCATGGAGCTAGAACAAGCAATCCTATGGAAAGCAATCAATTTGTATGGAACCACAAATGACCCTGAATACCCAAAGCAACCTTGAAAAGGACAAGCACATCTGGAGGCATCACAATTAGTTGCCAGACCTCAAGTTATATTACAGAGCCTTAGCGATCAAGATGGTATGGTGCTGGCACAGAAACAGACACATAGATCCATGGAACAGAACAGAAAACCCAGAAATGGACCCACAAGGATATGGTCAACTAATCTTTAACAAAGCAGGAAAGAATATGCAATGGAAAAAGACATTCTTTTCAACAAATGGTGGTGGGAAAACTGGACTACTCTCTTCATCCCAGGGTCCTGGGATCAAGCCCCTTGGGCTCCCTGCTCACCAGGGAGCCTGCTTCTCCCTCTCCCTCTGCTGTTCTCCCTGCTTGCACCCTCTTGCTGTCTCTGTTAGATAAATAAAATCTTTTTAAAAATTATATTCAACATCACTCATCATCAGGGAAATACAAAACAAAACTACAATGAGATACCATCTCATGCTTATCAGAATGGCTAAAATTAACACGAAACAACAGATGTTGGTGAGGATGTGGAGAAAGGGGAACCCTCTTACACTGCTGGTAGGAATGCAGACTGGTGCAGCCACTCTGGAAAACAGTGTGGACGTCCTCAAAGAGTTGAAAATAGAACTACCCTGTGATTGCACTTCTAGGTATTTACCCAAAGAACACAAAAATACAGATTCGAAGGGATACATGCACCCCAGTGTTTATAGCAGCATTATCTACAATAGCCAAACTATGGAAAGAGCCCAAGTGTCCACTGACTGATGAATCAATAAAGAAGATGTGTTATAAATACAATAGTGCATTACTCAGCCATAAAATGAATGAAATTTTGCTATTTGCAGTGATGTGGATGGAGCTAGAGAATATTCTGCTAAGTAAAATCAGTCAGTCAAAGACAAATGCCATATGATTTCATCCATATGTATAATTTAAGAAACAAAACAGATAAACATGGGGTGGGGGGCAAAGAAAGAGGCAAACCAGAAAACAGACTCTTTTTTTTTTTTTTTAAAGATTTTATTGATTTATTCATGAGAGACACAGAGAGAGAGGCAGAGACACAAGCAGGCTCCATGCAGGGAGCCCAATGCAGGACTCCATCCTGGGTCTCCAGGATCACACCCTGGGCTGAAGGTGGCGCTAAACTGCTGAGCCACCTGGGCTGCCCAGAAAACAGACTTAACTTAGAGAACAAACCAAGGGTTCCTGGAAGGGAGGGGGGGTTGGGTTATGTGGGTGATGGGTATTAAGGAGGGCATTTGCTGTGATGAGCACTGGGTGTTGAATATAAGTAATGAACCACTAAATTCTACAACTGAAATTAATATTATACTCCATGTTAACTAACTGGAATTTAAGTTAAAACTTGAAAAAAATAATTTAAAAAATTTTTTTAAAGTCCCCTTGTCAGTCTATCTGTAACTGTCCCTCCTTGCCCTCCTCCTTTCCTGAATCGCGAAGAAACTGATACTGTCTTGGGCCCTGTTCTGGGCCTCATTGCCTAGAATGTTGTTTGGAGCTTTGCAGATGGCCAATGCCAGGATGCCTCACACATTTCTCATCCTTGGCCAAGATGAAAACTCCTGCATTTTCTCTCCTTTGACCCCCTGGCCCTCTGCTCTCTCCCCCAAGCTCTATAGTTCACCCTGTTCCACAGTAAATGCACTCCCCAACGTTGTCAGCTCCCCACCACTCCATGCAGCCCCTTCAGCCTCCTGCCCTGAGAGCTTGCTCTCCTGGAAGTGATTACCCTGCATGTGCCTCTAGTGAGGGGGCTCATTCTCCCAAGGCCCCAGTACCACATATGAACTGGCATTCCCTCTGCTGCCAGTGCCACTCTCAATTCACCCCTTTTCCTGTGTGTGCCATCCTGCTTCTCCACCATCACCGATATAGAAGACTCTAGGTTCTCATTTCCATCCAGTACCATCCCTGCTCCATGTGGTTTTAGCAACCAAGTAGACCACCAGTCCAGTCCTAATCCCTTCCTTCTGCTCAACCGGCACCTCACATCGGACCTGAAATTTACACTAGGAATTGTCTCACCAGTTCCCTCTGTACCCCTGTCCTTCACTCTCATTAAGATGTCCAGGGCACCTTGCCCACATAGCTCAGGCTTGTCACCTCTCTTCTTAGCTAGCACACACACCCCACTATTATTTTTCCACCTTTCTATCCTTGTTCATTTATGTTTCTTCCCCCAACCTTTCCTCTGGCCAGAAGTGCAACTGAATAAATCCAACTATTCTTTTCTGTTCCCACACTAATCATTGCTAGTTAAGATATCAATAGCAAGTATTTACTGCCAACAACTGTAGGAGGTAGTACCATTATTATCCACATATTACAAATGAGAAAAATAAAGCCCAGAGGGTATAAGTAAATTGTCCTAGATCACATAGCTAGTAAGCCAGACAATCTGCTTTAATCAAATACCTTTGAAATATACGAAGTAAAAATTGATAGAACTACAGGGAGAAATTGACAAGTTAATCATCAAAGTGGGAAATTTCAATTCACCTCTCCAGATCATTGGCAGGTCAGCCATTCAAAAACCTTAGCAAAGAGGGGCACCTGGCTGACCCAGTCAGTAGAGCATGCAACTCTTGATCTCAGGGTGTGAGTGCAAGCCTCATGTTGGGCCTAGAGTGAAACACAACAAAACAACCAACGACTTTAGTAAAGAAATACATAATGAGAATTAGGAAGTTTGATTTAGTGGCCATGTGTGGAACTCTGTCTCTAGAAATTAGACAGCACATATGGTGTATTTTCAAAAATTGACAATAAGCTAGACCAGTGAGTCTTAATATTTTTTTTTAATCTCAGGACCACTTTAAGCTCTTCTCTTCTTTTTGAAGTTTGGTAATCTATATTAAAAGACTTAAAAATGGAGCGGGGAGCCAAGATGGAGGCATAGTAGGAGGACTTTAGGCTCCTGTTGTCCCTCCAACACAACTAGTTGGCTGTCCAATCATTCTAAATACCCCAGAAATCAACCTGAGGAGTGACAGTACAAACTGCACAACTAAGGGGAGAGAAGAAGCCCTGTGGAGGAAAGTAGAAAATGTGGATATGTGGATTGGGGAAGAAGTAGACTGCAGGTGCTACAGAGGGGCAGGGGCCCTGGTCACAGAGAAAGGCAAGAGAGGAGAGTTCGGGAATACACACAAGGAGAACACTGCCGCAAAGCCATTGCCTGGGAAAATGAGAGGGGCTGATTTTCATGAGTTCTTGGCACAGCAGGGCTTAAAGACAAGTTTTAACAGCTAGGAGACTTGGCTGGGCTAGAGGCCTGAAGGCAGTGCCCCACTCCTGGAGGGAAGGCGAGCAAACAACCCAGAGGCAAATGGTGTGGAAATGGTGATCCAAAAAATGCCTGGGCTGGGGGCATCACAATGCCAGATCTCAGGTTGTACTACAAAGCTGTGATCATCAAGACAGTGTGGTACTGGCACAAAAACAGACACATAGATCAATGGAACAGAATGGAGAATCCAGAAGTGGACCCTCAACTCTATGGTTAACTAATATTTGACAAAGCAGGAAAGACTATCCACTGGAAAAAAGACAGTCTCTTCAATAAATGGTTCTGGGAAAATTGGACATCCACATGCAGAAGAATGAAACTAGACCATTCTCTTACACCAGACACAAAGATAAACTCAAAATGGATGAAAGATCTAAATGTGAGACAAGATTCCATCAAAATCCTAGAGAACACAGGCAACACCCTTTTTGAACTCGCCTACAGTAACTTCTTGCAAGATACATCAATGAAGGCAAGAGAAACAAAAGCAAAAATGAATTATTGGGACTTCATCAAGATAAAAAGCTTCTGCACAGCAAAAGAAACAGTCAACAAAACTAAAAGACAACCTACAGAATGGGAGAAGATATTTGCAAATGACGTATCAGATAAAGGGCTAGTATCCAAGATCTATAAAGAACTTACTAAACTCAACAGCAAAGAAACAAACAATCCAATCATGAAATGGGCAAAAGACATGAACAGAAATATCACAGAGGAAGACATAGTCACGGCCAACAAGCACATGAGAAAATGCCCCGCATCACTGGCCATCAGGGAAATACAAATCAAAACCACAATGAGATACCACCTCACACCAGTGAGAATGGTGGAAACTAACAAGACAGGAAACAACAAATGTTGGAGAGGATGCGGAGAAAAGGGAACCCTCTTGCACTGTTGGTGGGAATGTGAACTGGTGCAGCCACTCTGGAAAACTGTGTGGAGGTTCCTCAAAGAGTTAAAAATAGATCTGCCCTATGACCCAGCAATTGCCCTGCTGGGGATTGACCCCAAAGATACAGATGCAGTGAAACACCGGGACACGTGCACCCCGTTTTTATAGCAGCAATGTCCACAATAGCCAAACTGTGGAAGGAGCCTCGGTGTCCATGGAAAGATGAATGGATAAAGAAGATGTGGTCTATGTATACAATGAAACATTACTCAGCCACTAGGAACAACAAATGCCCACCATTTGCTTCGACGTGGAGGGACCTGGAGGGTATTGTGCTGAGTGAAATAAGTCAATTGGAAAAGGACAAACATTATATGGTCTCATTCATTTGGGGAATATAAAAATTAGTGAAAGGGAATAAAGGGAAAGGAGAGAAAATGAGTGAAAATATCAGTAAGGGTGACAAAACATGAGAGACACCTAATTCTGGGAAATGAACAAGGGGTAGTGGAAAGGGAGGTGGGTGGGGGGTTGGGGTGACTAGGTGAAGGGCACTGAGGGGGGCACTGAGGGGGTGCCCCCCTCATCTTGCATTTGTGATGAATTCCTCCATCTTGGTATTTTGTCTAAGTCTCTGTCTAAGCACTTTGTCTAAGTGCCTCCCAGGATGAGCACTGGGTGTTATGCTAGATGTTGGCAAATTGAACTCCAATAAAAAAAAAAAATTTTTTTTTAAATGCCAGGGATGCACAGGGGGCTGCTTATTCGCTCTATTTGGAGTGCTTCCCTGAGAGGCAGCATGCACAGCGATGTCTCTCAGGGACAAAACAGCTGGCTGGTGCCATTTCCCTCCCCCACCCCTCAGCGTGGACACAGAGCCACCTGAGGTAAACAGCAAAGGCTGATGCTGGCTGCCAGCCTGCTTACACTAGGTCCTACATCCCTGTGCTCTACGGCTACGGCCTTTTGAGGTCAGGTTTGCCTCAGTCTCAGTGTGGCAGTCCCACCCAAGAAGACCGGCAGAAACTGCGACCCATACCATGTCTCCCAACCAGAGTGCTACAGGGCCTCAGTTCTGAGAGAAGGAGTATCAGGTCTCCATTAACAAGCAGACCAGAGCACACCTGATTAAAATTCTCCAGTCTGTCCAATGACCAAGCACTGCCCACTGCAGGCAAGGAGAGTCTCTGCAGTTGACAGGCCTAAGGGACTGAGCAGCCAAAACACAGCAGCAGGGAGCATGCAGTACACACCAGAGATACCCCCGAAGTGCGAGCCCTTGACACTATATGAAATCTTCTTCATAAAGACATAAAGCTCTTCTTCATAAAGCTTCTCTCAGGAGCAGGAAACATAATGGACTCTTCTAACATAGAGAAGAAGACAGAGACTTAGACAAAATACCAAGATGAGGGAATTCATCACAAATGAAAGAACAAGGTCACAGCCAGAAATTTAAATGAAGCAAAAATAGGTAACATGCCTGATCCAGAATTTAAAGCAACAATCATAATGATACTATCTGGGATTGAAAAGAACATGGAAGATATCAGCGATGTGCTTATCACAAATATAAATAACTTAAAAAAGAATCAGTTGGAAACAAAATATACAATAACCAAAATCTGAAACCAACTGGATGTAATGACCACAAGGATGAAAGAAGTAGAGGAATGAATAAGTGATACAGAAGGTAAAATAATGGAAAATAATGAAGCTGAACAAAGGAGAGATTATGGAACATGAGATTAGATTTAGGGAACTCAGTGACTCCATCAAACTTAATAACATGCATATCATAGGAGTCCCAGAAGAGAGAGAAAGGGGAGCACAGGGTTGTTTGAGGAAATTATAGATGATACATTCCCTGATCTGGAGAAGGAAACAGACAACTGGATCCAAGAGGCACAGAAAACTCCCAACAAAATCAACAAAAGCAGACCAACAGCCAAAACATACTGTAACACAATTAGCAAAATATAGTGATAAGAAAAATTCTAAAAGCAGCAAGACAACAGAAGTCCCTAACTTACAAGGGAAGACCTATTAGGCTAGCTGCAGATTTCTCAACAGAAACTTGGCAAGCCAGAAGAGAGTGGCAGGATATATCCAACATGCAGAATGGGAAAAATCTGCAGCCAAGAACACTCTATCCAGCAAGGCTATCATTCAGAATGGAAGGACAGATAAAGAGTTTCCCAGACAAACAAGCTAAAGGAGTTTATGACCACTAAATCAGCCCTGCAAGAAATAGTAAAGGGGACTCCTTGAGCAAAAGGAAAGACCAAAAGCAACAAAGACTAGAAAGGCACAGAGAAAATCTCCAGAAACAACAACAAAACAAGAAATACAATGGCACTAAATATGCATCTATCGATAATTACTCTGAATGTGAATGAACTAAATGCTGCAATCAAAAGACATACCGTGTCAGAATGGATTTAAAAAAACAGGACCCATCCCTATGCTGTCTACAAGAGACTCAGTTTAGACCTAAAGGCGCCTGCAGACTGAAAGGGAGGGGCGGAGAAACGGTTATCATGCACATGGACATTAAAAGAAAGCCAGAGTAGCCATCCTCATATCAGACTAACTAGATTTTAAAACAAAGAAAGTAACAAGAGATGAGGAAGGGCACTGCGTCATAACAAAAGGGTCTGTCCAACAAGAAAATGTAACAATTGTAAATATTTATGCCCCAACCTGGGAGCACCAGATATATAAAGCAACTAATAGCAAACACAAAGGAACTCATTGATCATGAGACGATAAGAGGAGGGGACTTGAACACCCCACCCACAGCAATGGACAGACCACCTAGGCAGAAAATCAACAGGAAACAATGGCTTTGCATGACACACTGGACCAGATGGACTTCACAGATATATTCAGAACATTCCATCCCGAAGCAGCAGAATACACATTCTTTTCCAGTGCACATGGGACCTTCTCCAGAATAGTCACAAATCAGGTCTCGACAAGTACAAAAAGATTGAGATCATACCATGCATATTTTCTGACCACAGAGGTATGAAACTGACGTCAACCAAGGGGAAAAACAGCACAAATACATGGAGGTCAAACAACATGCTACTGAACAATGAATGGGTCAATCAGAACAGGAAAAACTACATGGGAGCAAATGAAAAGGAAAATACGACGGTCCAAAACCTTTGAGATGCAGCACAAGCAGTCAAAAGAGGAAAGTATGTAGCAATACAGGCCTGCCTCCAGAAGCTAGAAAAATCTCAAATAAACAACCTAACCTTACACCTGAAGGAGCTAACCTTACACCTAAAGAAGCCTAATGCCAGCAGAAGAAGGGAAATAACAAGGTGAGAACAGAAATAAATGCTACAGAAATTGGGACGCCTGGGTGGCTCAGCAGTTGAGCGTCTGCCTTCAGCTTAGGGTGTGCTCCCAGAGTTCTGGGATCGAGTCCCACATCGCGCTTCTTGTGTGGAGACTGCGTCTCTGTCTCTCTGTGTGTGTGTGTGTCTCTCTCTCTCTGTCTCTCTCTCTCCTGAATAAATAAATAAAATCTTTTTTTAAAAAAATGATACAGAAATAACAAATAGCCATAGGACAGATCAGTGAAACTGTCCTTTGAAAAAAGTTAATACAATTGAAAAACCCATAGCCAGGCTAATCAAAGAGAAAAGAGAAAGGACCCAAATGAATAAAATTACAAGTGAACGGGGTGCCTAGGTACCCAAACTCTTGATTTGGGCTCAGGTTATGACCTCAGGGTCCTAGAATCAAGTCCCACGTTGGACTCCACACTCAGTGGGGAGTCTGCTTGAGGATTCATCTCTCCTCTCCCCTCCCCCACTCTCTTGTGTGCTCTCTCTCTGTAAATAAATAGATAAATCCTTCTTAAAAAAATCACAAGTGAGTGAAGAGAAATAACCAGCACCACAGAAATACAAGCAATTATAAGAGAATATTATGAAACACTATATGCCAACAAATTGGACATTCTGGAAGAAATGGATAAATTCCTAGAAACATTTATACTATGAAAGCTGAGCAATATATTGAAACTTTGAACACACCAATAACTAGCAAAGAAATTGAATCAAGAATCAAAAATCTCCCAACAAATAAAAGTCGGGGGTCAGATGGCTTCACAGAAGAATTCTACCTAATATTTAAAGAAGAGTTAATACCTATTCTTCTCATACTAGTCCAAAAAATAGAAATGGAAGGAAAATTTCAAACCCATTCTGTGAGGCCACCATTACCATCAATCCAAGCCAGACAAAGACCTCACTAAAAAGAAGAACTACAGGCTAATATCCCTGATGAACATGCAAAACCCCTCAAGAAAATACTAGCAAATTGAATCCAACAGTATATTAAAAGAATCATTCACCGCCATCAAGTGGGATTTAACCTGGGCTGCAGGCGTGGTTCGATATTTGCAAATCAACCAACCTGATTTACCACATTAATAAAAGAAAGGATAAGAATCATATGATGCTTTCTATAGATGCAGAAAAAGCATTCGACAAAATATAGCATCCATTCTTGAGAAAAATCCTCAACAAAGTAGGGATAGATGAACATACCTCAACATCCTAAAGGCCATGGAGGAAAGACCCACGGCTAATATCATCCTCAATGGGGAAAAGCTGAGAGCTTTTCCTCCACTGTCAGGAACAAGACAAGAAAGTCGTCTACTCTCACCATTACTATTTAACATAGTACTGGAAGCCCTAACCTCAGGAATCAGACAGCAAAAAGGAATAAAAGGCATCCAAATCAGCAAGAAAGAAATCAAACATTTACTCTTTGCAGATGACATGATGTTCCATGTAGAAAACCCAAAAAGTCTCTGCCAAAAAATTGCTAGAAAGGATACATGAATTCTGTAAAGTCACAGGATACAAAATCATTGTGCAGAAATCTGTTGCATTGCTATACACCAATAACGAAGTAGTAGAGAAATCAAGGAATTGATTCCGTTGACAATTGCACCAAAAACAATAAGATACCTACAGATAAATCTAACCTAAGAATTAAAAGATCTGTACTCTGAAAATAAAAGACTGTGAAAGAAAATATAGATGACACAAAGAAATGGAGAAACCTTCCATGCTCATGGATTTGAAGAACAAACATTGTTAAAATGTCTATACTACCCAAAACAATCTACACATTTAATGCAATCTCATCAAAATATTATCAACATTTTTCACGGAGCTGGAACAAGCAATCCTGTAATTTGTATGGAATCACAAATGACCCCAAATACCCAAAGCAACCTTGAAAAGGATAAGCACATCTGGAGGCATCACGATTTGATGCCAGATCTCAAGTTATATTACAGAGCCTTAGTGATCAAGATGGTGTGGTGCTGGCACAGAAATAGACACATTAGATCCATGGAACAGAAAACCCAGAAATGGACCCACAAGGATATGGTCAACTAATCTTTAACAAAGCAGGAAAGAATATGCAATAGAAAAAAGGCATTCTCTTCAACAAATGGTGGTGGGAAAACTGGACAGTTACATGCAGAAGAATGAAACTGGACTACTCTCTTCAACCACGTACAAAGGTAATATGCAAATGGACGAAAGTCCTAAATGTGAGACAGGAAACCATCAAAATCCTAGAGGAGAACACAGGCAGCAACTTCTTGCTAGACATGTCTCCTGAGGCAAGGGAAACAAAAGCAAAACTGAACTATTGGGACTTTCAGGATAAAGATCTTCTGCACAGCGAAGGAGACAAGCAACAAAACTAAAAGGCTTCCTACGGAATGGGCAAAGATATTTGCAAATGATATATCTGACAAAGGGTTAGTATCTGAAATCTCTAAAGAACTTCTCAAACTCAACACCCACAAAACAAATAATCCAGTTAAAAAATGGGCAGAGGACATGAATAGACATTTTTCCAAAGAAGATATACAGATGGCCAACAGACACATGAATAGATGCTCAACGGAAATTTAAATAAAACTTTAAAAAAGGAAGAAATAAAGACTAAAAAAAATCTATATTTCCAAAGTTAATTCTATTTTTTGAGATAGATATATCATTTCGATATAGATATATAGAAATATAGAATAAATATAAAATATAGTATATTTTTAAGTTTTTATTTGACACACAGCTAACATGGAGTGCAATATTAGTTTCAGGCATACAATTTAGTGATTCAATGATTCCATACATCACCTGATGCTCATCACAAGTGCACTCCTTATTCCCCATCACCTATTTCACCCATTCCCCCCTCCCACATCTCCTCTGGTAACCATCAGTTTGTTCTCTAGAGTTAAGAGTGTTTATTGATTTGTGTGTGTGTCTCTCTCTTTTTTTCCCCTTTGCTTATTTATTTTGTTTCTTAAATTCCACATATGAGTGAAATCACATATTTGTCTTTCTCTGACTGATTTCTCTTAGCATAGTACTTTCTAAGCTCCATCCACATCATTGCAAATGGCAAGATTTCATTGTTTTGTTTTGTTTTTAAAGATTTTATTTATTTATTCAGGAGAGACATGGAGAGGGAGAGGCACAGACACAGGCAGAGGGAGAAGCAGGCCCTCCCATGCAGGGAGCCTGACATGGGATTCGATCCCGGGTCTCCAGGATCACACCCTGGGCTGAAAGCGGTGCTGAACCGCTGAGCCACCGCTGCCCGATTTCATTCTTTTTATGACTAATTTAATTAATTTATATATATATAAATTTTTATATTTATATTTATATAGTTTTATATATACTTACATATATATGTATATATGCACACCACATCTTCTTTATCCATTCATCAGTAGATGGACACTTGGGCTGTTTCCATAATTTGGCTATTATATATATTGCTGCTATAAATGCACACATCCCTTTGAATTAGTTTTTTTTTTTTTCTGTGAGGACCCCTTTATACTCTTAAAAGTTACTGAGAATTTCAAAGGGCTTTTGTTTATGGAGGCTTTCTTTCTTTCTTTCTTTCTTTCTTTCTTTCTTTCTTTCTTTCAAATAACAATGATAACTCATTATATGGTAACATAAGTCACATTTTTATGAAAAATTGTTTTTTTAATTAGTGAGAATGGTATTGTTTTACATTTTGGTTAATCTCTTGAATGTCTGGCTTAATAGAGCACAATTCCCATTGTAGCTTTGGCATTCTGTCAGCTGTGATAGGTTGTTTCAGCTGATGATAAAGGAGAGAGTCGATCCTCACACACAAGGAAGAAAAAAGCAGCCTTTGGGGCCCAGCCAGGCCTGGGTGTTGCTGGGGGCTGACCTGGCACTCGCAGCTCGCCTCTGGGGGCTCCTGCTGAGCATAAACAATGTCACAGAACATCCACATCAGACAGGACCATTCTATGACCATCATGGACCAAGACTAAAACAAGACCATGAACTTGTCCAGGCCCAAGACATGACCACACACAACCCTGCTCTGACTCCTCTGCTGATTACAGCTGTAGCATCACTCTAGCTTGAACTTCCGTGTTTGTTTCCCATGGCTGCTGATAGAAAGTGCCACAAACTCAGTGGCTTAAGCAACAGAAATTTATTCTCTCACAGTTCTAGAGACAGAAGTGACAAATCAAGGTATGTGCAGGGCCATAGTCCCTCTGAAGCCTAAAGAGTAGAAGTCTCCCTTATCTCTTCCAGCTCCTGGTGACTCTAGGAGTTTCCTGGCCTGTGGTCGTGTCAGTCCAGTGTCTGCCTTTGTCTTCCCATGGCCTTCTCCTCTGTGTCTGTCTCAAATCACCCTCTGCCTCTCACTATAAGGATACTTGTGATCTCATCTGAAAATCTTTAACTTAATTACATCTGTAAAGATCTTTTAAAAAAAAATAAGCTAATGTTCACAGATTCTGGGGTAAGGATATGGACACACCTTTTGAGGGGTCACCATTCAACCCACTATATTGTCCAGAAGACTTATTAAGAATTATTCCCAATTCCAGGGACAACTGGGTGGTTTAGTCAATTAAGCATCTGACTCTTGATTTCAGCTCAGGTCATGATCTCAGGGTCATGATATTGAACCCCACATCGGGTTCCACCTCAAGCAGGGAGTCTGCTTGAGGTTCTCTCTCTCCTTCTCCTTCTGCCCCTGTGTTATCTCCTTTGCTCCCTTTGTACTCTCTCACTCTCACTCTCCCTTTCTAAAATAAATAAATCTTTTAAAAAAAAGAATTATTCCCACTTCCTGACAGCATTCAATCCACAATAAAGCTCTACTTGTTTGCTTGCTTGTTCATTCATTCTTTCTTTCTTTTCTTTCTTTTTATATTTTTTATTTAAATGTCATGTAGTTAACATTTACTGTATTACTAGTTTTAGGGGTAGAATTTAGTGATTCATCCAGTTGCATACCACACCTAGTGCTCATTACACAAGTGCCCTCCTTAATGCTCGTCACCCAATTACCCCATCCCTCCACCTCCCCTCCAGCAACCCTGTTTGTTTTCTAGACTTCAGTGTTTCCTGTGGTTTGTCTCCCTCTATGCTCTGATCTTATTTGATTTTCCTCTTCTTTCTTAAACCCTCCCCCAAAATCATTAAGACAAACCCAAATCCCATATCTTTTCTAAAACCATCTTCTCAAAATGCCAGACAGCTCCCTAGAGTATATGTTCTTCTTCCCTGCAATGAATAATAAACCCAATTTGTTCAGTTACTGCTCTGTTCTTTGTGGTGTTTTGCTGGAAGGTGTTGACACATGGATATGCAGCTAGAAAACGGAAGTGTATCTTAACAGCCTTTTCAAATCACAGTGGATGTTCTTCTCTGGTACTACGCCAAAATTCAACAAGTGGTGATTTCTTAGAGGTTGGTCAAATGTAGATCTGAAACCATCTCAGTTAACTTTGCACACTCCATTACATTAAAATCCATCAGTCTATCTTGTGCTTTGAGTCAGTCTTTTGGTTCATACATGATTTTGAACATCATTTATTGATCATTTGGAAAATAATGATTCATTGAGTTATGCAGCTCTTCCAAATGTTGACACATTTATTATGAAATATAATTTTATTTTATTTTAAATATTTTAAATTTGAGAGATAACATGAGTAGGGGGCAGGGGCAGAGGGAGAGGGAGAAACAGACTTCCTGCTGAGCAGGGGGCCTGACTCAGGGCCCCATTCCAGGACCCCCAAGGTCATGACCTGAGCCAAAGGCAGATGCTTAACCAACTGGGCCACCCAGGCACCCCTACAATATATATTTTTTAAATCACACTTATTAAAATCATCACCATCTCATCAGAAAATGCTTTACGTATTAGGAAGCTATCAAACTTACAGTAGTAGATACAAGATTTCCTAACTTTTAATTTTCTCTTGAGGTCAAATGTTATCACTGGCAACAATTACTATCAGTTGTTTTCCTCAAAAGAGCAGGCTTCCTACAACTATTTTCAAGAAAGCATTTGCCAAGTACCCAATTCTAAATGACCAAAGTTGTTTTGTCAGTTGTTCTCTCCAGTGGGGGGAGAGGGTGTTTTGGGGGTAAAGTGTTCCATGAGGGAATAAAAAAGCTGATTCTGCTGCCAATTCAATCACACAAGTGCTTTTCCATAGGACAGCTATCATACTTTGGAATGCAGCAAAAATACATTATGTGTACTTTCCATTTTGTCAAACAGAATAATAAAAAGATGTATGTTTAAGGTTCACGACTTATTAAAACTATAATTTTTTACTGTTTCATCAAGAACACTTTGAAGTAAATTTTTTTCCCTGCAAGTTTTTGGTAGTGAAGAGTATCTAATATCACTGCCTTGATTCCTGGTAGGACACCAGCAGTTATACCAACCACCAAGGCAGATAGCAGTGTGATAAAAAATAATAATAATAATAACATCCTAGTATTATTATGAAAATAGTTTTGACTTCTTAGATTTCCTAAAAGGGTCGTGGGTGTCCTCAGGGATCTGCAGACTACACTTTGAGAACTGCTGAACTAGGGTATAAAGCAAGTCTCAAAAATTGGAGAGAATTAAGACTCAATCACAAAAAAAAAAAAAGATAAATGTCCTTCTTAAATTTGGAAATTTTAGAACTTTTTTTTAGCAATCCATTGGTCAAAGAAATAATAACAGAAAATTTTTAAATACTTAGAGTTGAATGATAATAAAAATATATGACAGGCACCTAGTTGGCTCAGTCAGTAGAGTACGCAACTTCTCATCTCTGAGTCAAGGGTTCAAGCCCTACATAGGAGGTAGAGTTACTTAAATACATAATTTTTGTGGGTGGCATTTGGCAGGCTCAGTCGGAAAAGCATGCAACTCTTGACCTGGGGCAGGGGTCATGAGTTTGAGCCCCACATGGAGTGTAGAGATTACTTAAATAGATTTTTAAAAACTTAAAAGAAATTAAACATGACAAAAAAAATGATACTAAAGGAAAGTTTATAGACTTAAATGCTTATATTAGGAAATAAGAAAGACTAATAATTAATTATCTAAATAACTCAAGTTAACAAGTTGAAAATAGCAATAGAATGGTCCCAGAAAGCATAGAAAGGTGATCATAAGGATAAGAGAAGAAATTAAAGAAACGATGGGAAGAGTCTATAAACCCAAAAGTTGATGCTTTGAAAAGATATAAACTTGCAACAAAATAAAAAGCAGAATGGAGGGGTAGAGCGAAGAATCTGTAAACTGACAAAGCATTTCAATTTGTTAAAAAATTTTAATTCTTTTGGACAGTATATTTCTGGATATCTGAATCTTGAAGAGCTCTCTGTACTCCCATGTTAACTGCAGTACGAGTGATAATAGCCAAAATATGGAAACAACCTGTATATCCATTGACAGATGCATGGATAAAGAAAATGTGGTGTATACACACAGTGGAATCTAATTCACCCTTTAACAAAAAAAGGTGGGCAGCCCCAGTGGCCCAGTGGTTTGGCACTGCCTTCAGCCCAGGGTGTGATCCTGGGGTCCGGATCCAGTCCCACGTCGGGCTCCCTGTGTGGAGCCTGCTTCTCTCTCTGCCTGTGTCTCTGCCTCTGTCTCTCTCTCTCTCTATCTATCTCTCTCTCTCTCTCTCTCTCTCTCTTTGTGTCTGTCACAAATAAATAAATAAAATCTTTAAAAAAAAAAAAAAAGAAGGAAATCCTGCCATATGGAAAAACATGGATGAACCTGCTCAGTGAAATAAGACAGTTACAGAAATAGTCATGGATGAACCTGCTCAGTGAAATAAGACAGTTACAGAAATAGTCTAACATAGGGGCACCTGGGTGGCTCAGTTGGTTAAGCATCCTGCTCTTGATCTCAGCTCAAGTCTTGATCTCAGGGTCATGAGTTCAAGCTCTGCATTGGGCTCCACACTAGGCATGGAGCCTACTTAAAAACATAATAAAATAAAATAAAATAGTCAAACTTAGAAAAGCAAATAGTCAAAAGGTGGCTGCCAGGGGCTGGGAGGAGGGCAAAATGGGGAGTTGGTGTTCAAAGGTATGAAGTTTCAGTTATACAAGATGAATAAATTCTATAGATCTGTTATATAATATAGAGCCTACACTTAAATACCGCATTGTGTACTTCAAAAAATTGTGAAATGGGTAGATCTCATACTGTTCTTATCAGAAGAAAAGAGGAAAACACAAGGAAACTTTTGGAGGTGATAAATATATTTATTACCTTGATTATGATGATGGTGTCATAAGTATATATGCATGTGTTCAAACTCATCAAATTGTATACATTAAATTTGTGTGCTTTTTTTGTATATGAATTATACCTCAGTAAAGCTGTTAATTAAAAAAAATAATAATAAAGAATGAAATAAGCTATCACTACAGACCCTGCCGGCATCAAAAGGATAATAAGGGAGTACACACACACACACACACACACACACAAAACACAACCCTACACACCTAAATGTGACAACTTAGATGAAATAAACAAATTCCCTGAAAAACTCAAATTATCACAACTCACCCTCTATAAATTGTTTGAATAACCCCATAACTATTAAGGAAATTGAACTCATAATTTTAAAACTCCCAGAAATCTCCAGATCCAGATGGTTTCACTGGAGAAGTCTACCAAACAATTAAAGAGTTAATATTGACTCTACACAAACTCTTCCAAGAAAATAGGAACATTTCCTAAGTTATTTTATGAAGTGTTACCCTGATACCAAAACCAGATAAAAATAACGCAAAAAAGAAAACTGCAGACCAATATCTTTCATGAATGTATGTGCAAAAATCCTCAACAAAATATTAACAAATCCAACCTAGCAATGTATAAAAAAATTATACACCATAACCAAATGGGATTTATTGCAGGTATGCAAATCTGGCTCAACAGTTTTTAAAAGTCATTGTAATCCACCATATCTACAAGCTAAACAATAAAAATTGTATAATCAGATCGATCAATGTAGAAAAATTTATTTGACAGAATTTGATTACCATTTGTGATAAAAATAAGAATACAGGGGAATTTCCTCAACTTTATAAAGAACATCTATAAGAAATCTATGGGTAACATTAATTCTTTATGGTAAAAGAATGAATGCTTGCCCCCTAAAATCAGGGACAAGGGAAGACGTCCTTTCTCACCACTTTTATTAAGCACAGTGCTACAAGTTGACAAGTAATGATTTGTCTTATGTTGGTGTATCTTGGAAGTGATTAAATACTCAGTGTTGATGTCAAACATTCATAGGTTGTCTGATACACAGGAGCTGCAGGTGGTGGGTTAAGGTAGCCAAGGACAAAGAACCCCCACAAAGCCTATCTTCTCCCATCATTTAGTGGTTCCAAAGGAATGTGCCAGAACTACAGCATGCATATGTAGCACTGAAAATCCAGAGGCTCCAAGAGGCCCAAGGAAGTGTCCAAACAAGTTGAGAGGGCTTCTGTGACTTCCTGCCCCAGGAGGTTAATGCAGCCATGATAGTTGTCAAATATCCAGTACTTCAAAGGCAAGTATTATTATCTCCCATATTTACTATTTTCTTAATGATATAATGTATATTTTAAAGTTGAAATATTCTAGATACCTCAAATCAATTTTTTAAAAGATTATTTGAGAGAGAGAGCATTCACACAAGAAAGAGCATGAGTGGGGTGCAGGCAGAGGAAGAGGGAGAAGCAGGCTCCCCACTGAGCAGGAAGCCCAGGGCAACTTGATCCCAGGACTCTGGGATCATGACCTGAGCCAAAAGCAGATGCTTACCTGACTGAGCCATCCAGATGCCCCTAGACACCTCAAATCATTTTTTAAACCAAGTTAAATTCAAATCAGATTCACATATTAATAAATAACCCCCTTGGCTCTTGCAAACTAGATAGTTCTGCCCAGAATGTACTGCTGAAGAGATGTAGCAGGTCACCTGGTCCTTCCTTAACATCTCTGTGCCTCAGTTTCCTCACCTGTAAAGGGGTGATCATAATAACTCCTATCTTGTAGAGACCTGGAAGGGATGAAAAGAGTTCATTCAGGTGAAGCACTTAGAACAGTGCTTGCATATATTAGGCCTCCGGATGTACTTCCAGCCTCCTGCCCACACTTAGAAGTGGGATGGGTCATTCTGAAGGGTTTGGGAGATACTGGTTTGTGTCAAGCCCATTCTGCATCCAGAAATGATTAGCCAACACTGGTTGCTTATCACTATTAACTAAAGGCTGATGAGATGAGAGATCATTAGACGAGCGAACCAGAGATCACCCACTGCCTGTCTGCAGCTGCATTCATCTGTGTTTTATTTGGTCTGATTTCTATCACCTGTCTGGCCTCCTGAAACATGTGAGTTTGTGATGTCTGATATTTTGCTAATTTTCTACACTACAGAATTCCCTACCATTTCACCCCAACAGTCATGGCAGAATGACAGAGGGAGCAATGCTCTCAGAGGAAAAGGAATAAAGGAAAGATTTTAGCATTTGCCATCACTTTATGCCAAGTCACTTATTTAAAGGTGTCATATGTGAAACCTCAAGACTAAGTGTAGGAGGGGTTGGGAGTGATTCTGGCGATTTTCAAGGGTGCTTTGTGTTATCTGCTGGGCCGGGTGTCTTGTTTGTCCTCCTGGTCCTCCCTCCACTCTCCTTACATGCTCTGTGCCCAAGACCTGCCCTCTGGCTTCCAGTTGGGTTCAACTAAAGGTGGGAGGCCCTGGGAGAAGATGGAAGGGCAGGAGAGCCACGTTGGAGTGTTTATTTCCCCCTGTGGTCACTTCAGTGGTCTCTGCTCCTGTCAGGCGACCTTGTCCATACAGCTTTCTCTGTCTCTGGGTACCTGTAACGACTCCCTCCCAAGGCCTGGGAGTTGAAACAGAACCTCCCGGTACAAGTCCTGGGTACTGTACAGCCCCTCGAGGCTTTCCTGCACACAGCTGACACCCTGGTGAGTAGTCTCTGTGAAAGAGAAATGTATATGCTGGTTTCTGCCCTGTTCCTGACACACGACTCCAAAAACCCTTGTAAATAAGAGTGCTAGGAAAACCTTTTGTTGGTATATTTAGTTTTGGCCCTGGTTCCTGACCCAGAGCTCCTTAGACCTTTGTAATTTCCTGAGGGACAGGAGAGTCTAACACAGAGCTCCTATAGCTCTTGGAATTTCCTGGGTGGTAGGAATGTCTTTTGTTCTAATGGGGCAACTTTTGGTGGGCTTCTGGATGGGAGCTGATCACTAGAAAGACCCAGCCATGATTGGAACTTTCAACTCTTCTCTCCTCCATTGTCAGGAGGAGATAATCAATGATGATTATGTGATGAAGCCTCCATAAAAATCCCCAAAGTATGGGATTCAGAGTGCTTCTGGGTTGGTCAACATATTCATGGCCCAAGAGGGTGGCACAGAACAACTCATGGGAACAGAAGCTCCTGCACTGTGTACTTCTTAATCTGGCTGTTCATTTGTATCCTTTAAAATATTCTTTGGGAGATGGAACATGAAAGACTCCTAACTCTGGGAAATGAACTAGGGGTGGTGGAAGGGAAGGTGGGCAGGGGGTGGGGGTGACTGGGTGGCGGCACTGAGGAGGGCACTTGACGGGATGAGCACTGGGCGTTATTCTGTATGTTGACAAATTGAACACTAATAAAATTATTTTAAAAAATAATAAAATATCCTTTGTAAATAATCAGCAATAGTAAGTAAACTGTTTTCCTGGGTTCCGTGAGCTGCCCTAGCAGATGATTGAACCCAAGGAGGGGGTTGTGGGAACCTCCAGTCTGTAACCAAGTTGGACAGAAGTTGTACGTAACCTGGGGACCTGTTACCTGTGAATGGCGTCTGATGTGGGGACACTCTTGTGGGGCTGATCCCTTAAACTGTGGGTACTGTGCTAATTCTGGTTAATGTCAGAATTGGATTGAATTGAGTACACCCAGCTGGTATTGGAGAATTGGTCAGTGTGGGGAAAAGCTATACCTGGTGTCAGAAATGTATGTGAGAGTATGAGGGGCCTGGGTGGCTCTGTCGGATGGGCATCTGCCTTCAGCTCAGTTTGGAATCCTGGGATCGAGCCCCATGTAGGGCTCCCTGCTCAGCAGAGAGTCTGCTTCTCCTCCTCCCTCATGCTCATGCTTGCTCTTGCTCTCTGTCTCTCTCTCAAATAAATAAATAAAATCTTTCTTAAGAAAGAAATGTATGTGAGAGTAAAGAAAATACAGTAAATCAAAGACAAGGCCTTAGTAAATTCTCCTCAAATATCTTCCTTTGACAGTGCCATCTATTTCTTAGCACTATACTAGTGATATATGTATATATATCTTCACCTTATGCATCATTGAACCTAACCCCCAGGTAAAGTATGATTCCTTGTGCCAAGGGCCAGGATCAGTAAGGATGGTGGGTTCAAACCTCAGCCTGAAAACCTTTCAAATGTATAGAAAATACAACTTTTTCTCCTTTTCTGTAACTCAACTTCTATTTCAGCCCCAATCCTCCAAGGATGCAAAAACATAAGCTAAATCAGTTCAGGGTTCCCACTGACAACAAAAATACAATTAATAAGTGTAAGAATAGAACTACACACTAGGAATTTGGGAGCCAAGAAGAGGGACGCCTAACACAGTCTCAAAGGAGGAACAAAGGAGTGCCAAGGAACTTCCTGGAGAGTGCAGTGTCTGCAATAAGACAAAATGATGAACAGAGTTAGCCAAGCAAAGAAAGAAAATGGAATTCTAGGCATAGAGCAAAGGCACAGAGGCAGGGAACTACAAGTAATTCAGTGTTGTTGGAGGATAAGGTCAAGGCAAGTAGAGGTGACATATAAAACAGTGACCAGATCTCAAGGGCCATGTTCCATCAGGTTAGGGAACTTGAACTTTATTATAGGTCAATTATTATTGGTCCCCCAAGGTGAGGTGCGTACACCCCAGGGTGCACACAAGATCATTCACTGGAATACAGGAAGAAAATATTAAAACTTCTGTCTTCTGCTTTCATGTTTTATTTGTTTCATAACATACATAATATATTAGTGCCATAGGACAAGTTATATAATAAATAAATACTATGCATATACTGAAGTTTGGGTTCAGTCTCAGAATTCACATAGAATCTGGCAATTGACTTTGGCTTTAATCCACTGCCCACTTTAATATATCTAGTAACACTGAACCTTTGTGTAATCAAGGATCCTGTGAAAGCAGAGATCACTATCCTACCTAACTGGTGTAACAGCCACAATTATATAAACAAGGTATGTGATTTGGTTTCACTCTTAGTATTAGATACGTTTGTTTTCCAGAATGAGTGAGCTTTCTAGTTGTAACATTGAATAAATTTTCCTTATGTGTTTTTCAAGTGGAAAGTCAACCTTAGATGAAATATATATTAATACATATGTATTATTGCAAGAGTAAAATACTACAATAATCAATGATGACTTATAAAAGCTAACAATTTTGCATATAAAATCAATGTGAAACTTTCCAATTGTTAAATAGGAAAATAGATTGCACTTAATATGAAGATTTAGAAAGAGTGGAGTAGATGGATCACTTTCAAAGAAACATTTTTTTGAGCCAATATGTTTATAAAACTTTAAAGAATAATGTAGAATAAAATGGATTCTCTTATAATTCTGTTATTTGTAGAAGCATTTGGTGTTACTAGCCTGCATTCATAACACAAAATAACCTGTAAGAACCGTGTTGAAGTTTTCGTTACTTACTTTCATTTTAGCCATGAGACTTCCAAAAACAGAATACTTATTTGGCAACCTTACACCTGTCAAAAGGCTAAAATAAAAAAAGATAAGAAATAACAAGAGTTGATGAGGATGTGGAGAAAAAGGAATGATTATGCACTGCAAGTACAAATGTAAATTGATGCCACCACTGCGGAAAACAGTATGGAGGTTCCTAAAAAATTCAAAATTGAAATATAGGTGTATATATATATATATATATATATATATATATATACACACACACACACATATATAATGGATTATTATTATTAAGCTATGAACAAGGATGAGATTGTGTCATTGTGACAACATGGATGGACCTAGAGGGTATTATGCTAAGTGAAGTAAGTCAGACTGAGAAAGACAAATACCATATGATCTTACTCATATGTGGAATTTTCAAAACAAAACAAATGAATAGACAAGTAAAAAGTAGAATCAAACCTGTAACACAGAGAGCAACTGATAGTTGCTAGAAGGGATGGGGTAGGAGGTGGGAGGATGGGTGAAATGGATGAAGGGAAGTGGGAAATTATAGGCTTTTAGTTAGGGAATGAATAGGTCATGGGAATAAAAAGTACAACATGGGGAATATAGTCAGTGGTATTGTGGTAGTGTTGTTGTAATAGATGTAGCTACTCCGTGAACACAGCATAACATACAGAAGTTGAGTCAGTATGTTGTACACCTGAAACTAATGTAACATTGTGTATCAACTATACTCAAAAAAATGTTTTAAAGAATACTTATTTGAGTGTTCTTTACATCATATGAAAGCATAATCTCAACTTTGCTACTTCAAAATTTAACTCCTGTATCAAGTACTACAACATCCATTATACCCTATCTTGAATTCAGCTATAATAAGGAATATAGATAGCATCTTTAAAAAAGGAAACTTTTAGCCCTCAATAGTACAAAAAGACTGAGATCATACCATGCATATTTTTAGGTCACAACGCTACGAAACTTGAAGTCAAACAAAAAATTTGGAAAGACCACAAATACATTGAAGTTAAAGAACATTCTGCTAAAGAAAGAATGGGTGAACTAGGAAATTAAAGAAGAAACAAAAAAGTACATGGAAGCAAATGAAAATGAAAACATGACAGTTCAAAACCTCTGGGTTGCAGCAAGTTGGTCATAAGAGGGAAGTATATAGCAATACAGGCCTACTTCAAGAAGTAAGAAAAGTATCAAACACACAACCTAACCTTACACCTGAAAGTGCTAGAAAAGAAACAGCAAATAAAGGATAAGGCCAGCAGAAGAAGGGAAATAATAAAGATTAGAGCAGAAATAAATGATATAGAAACAAATAGTAGAACATGTAAATGAAACTAAGACCTGGTTCTTTGAAAGAATCAATAAAATTGATAAACTCCTAGTCAGACTTATCAGAAAGAAAAGAGAAAGGGCCCAAATAAATAAAATAACAAATGAAAGCGGAGAGATCACAACCAACACCACAGAGATACAAATAATTATAAGAGAATATTATGGAAAATTTTATGTCAACAAACTGGGCAATCTGGAAGAAATGGATAAATTCCTAGAAACATATAAACTACCAAAACTGAAGCAGGAAGAAAAAGATAATTTGAACAGGCCCATAACCAACAAAAAAATTGAATCAATAATCAAAAATCACCAAACAAACAAAAGTCCAGGGCCAGATGGTTTCCCAGGGGAATTCTATCAAACATTTAAAGAAGAATCAATACCTATTCTTCTCAAACTATTCCAAAAAATAGAAATGGAAGGAAAACTTCCAAACTCATTCTGTGAGGCCACCATTACCATCATTCCAAAACCAGACAAGACCCCACTAGAAAATGGAACTACGGACCAATATCCCTGATTAACACGAACGCAAAAAATTTCAAGAAAATACTAGCAAATCGAATCCAACAGTACATTAAAAGAATCATTCACCACCATCAAGTGGGATTTAACCTGGGCTGCAGGTGTGGTTCGATATTTGCAAATCAACCAACCTGATACACCACATTAATAAAACAAAGGGTAAGAATCATATGATGCTTTCTATAGATGCAGAAAAGGCATTTGACAAAACATAGCATCCATTCTTGAGAAAAATCCTCAACAAAGCAGGGATAGATGAACATACCTCAACATCCTAAAGGCCATGGAGGAAAGACCCACAGCCAATATCATCCTCAATGGGGAAAAGCTGAGAGCTTTTCCTCCACTGTCAGGAACAAGACAGGAAAGTCGTCTACTCTCACCATTACTATTTAACATAGTACTGGAAGTCTTGACCTCAGGAATCAGACAACAAAAAGGAATAAAAGGCATCCAAATCAGCAAGAAAGAAATCAAACATTTACACTTTGCAGATGACATGATGTTCCATATAGAAAACACAAAAGATTCAAAAAAAAAAAAAAAAAACCTGATCTACAAATTCTGTAAAGTCACAGGATACAAAATCATTGTGCAGAAATCTGTTGCATTGCTATATGCCAATAATTAACCAGCAGAAAGAGAAATCAAGGAATTGATTCCATTGACAATTCACCAAAAACAATAAGATACCCACAGATAAACCTAACCAAAAAGGTAAAAGGTGTGTACTATGAAAACTATAAACGATTGATGAAAGAAATTATAGATGACACAAAGAAATGGAAAAACCTTCCATGCTCATGGAATCGATGAACAAACATTGTTAAAATATCTATACTACCCAAAGCAAACTACACATTTAATGCAATCCCTATCCAAATACCACCAGCATTTTTCATGGAGCTAGAACAAGCAATCCTATAATTTGTATGGAACCACAAATGACCCAAGTACCCAAAGCAACCTTGAAAAGGACAAGCACATCTGGAGGCATCACAATTAGACGCCAGACCTCAAGTTATATTACAGAGCCTTAGTGATCAAGATGGTGTGGTGCTGGCACAGAAACAGACACATAGATCCATGGAACAAAACAGAAAACCCAGAAATGGACCCACAACTATAGGGTCAATTAATTTTCAGCAAAGCAAGAAAGAGTAACCAATAGAAAAAAAAAGACATTCTCTTCAACAAATGCTGTTGGGAAAACTGGACAGCTACATGCATGGAATGAAATTGGACCCCTCTCTTACACCATGTACAAAGGTGATTTCAAAACGGATGAAAGACCTAAATGTGAGACAGGAAACCATCAAAATCCTAGAGGAGAACACAGGCAGCAACCTCTTTGACCTCAGCTGTTGCAACTTCTTACTAGACACGTAGCCAGAGGCAAGGGGAAAAAAACAAAACTGAACAATTGGGACTTCATCAAGATAAAAAGCTTCTGCACAGCAAAGGAAACAATCAACATAACTAAAAGGCAGCCTACAGAATGGAAGAAGATATTTGCAAATGACATATCTCATAAAGGATTAGTATCCAAAATCTGTAATGAACTTATCAAACTCAGTACCCAAAAAAGAAGTAATCCAGTTTTTAAAAGGGCAGAAGATGGGACACCTGGGTGGCTCAGTGGTTGAGCATATATCTGCCTTTGGCTTGGGGAGTGATCCCAGCCCAGGGATGAAGTCCTGCATCAGGCTCCCTGCGAGGAGCCTATTTCTCCCTCTGCCTTTGTCTCTGCTCTCTCTCTGTCTCTCATGAATGAAAAAATAAAATCTTTTAAAAAAAATAAAAAATTAAAAGGGCAGAAGACGTGAATAGACATTTTTCCAAAGACATCCAGATGGCTAACAGAGGCATGAAAAGATGCTCAACATCACACATCATCAGGGAAATACAAATCAAAACTACAATGAAATACCACCTCATACCTGTCAGAATGGCTAAAATTAACAGAACAAACAAGTGCTGACAAGGATAAGGAGCCAGGTAAACCCTCTTGCACTATTGGTTGGAATGGAATGTAAACTGGTGCAGCCACTCTGGAACACAGTATGGAAGTTCCTCAAAAAGTCAAAAAAATAGAACTACCCTACAATCCAGCAATTGCACTGCTAGGTATTTACCCAAAAGATACAAAATACTAATTCGAAGGGGTACATGCACCCCAGTGTTTATAGCAGCACTATCAATAGCCAAACTATGGAAAGAGCCCAGATGTCCATTGACTGATGAATGGATAAAGAAGATATGGGGTATGTGTGTGTGTGTGTGTGTGTATATGGAAATATTAGTCATCAAAAAAGGATGAAATCTTGCCATTTGCAAGGACATGGATGAAGTAGAGTGTATTATGCTAAGTAAAATAAGTCAGAAAAAGACAAATACCATATGATTTCACTCATTTGTGGAATTTAAGAAACAAAATATATAAACATATGGGAAGGTGGAAAAAAGAGAGGGAAACAAACCATAGGAAACTATTAATGATAGAGCAACCTGAGGGTTGATGGAGGGAGGTAGGTAAGAAATGGGCTAAGTGGATGATGGGTATTAAGGAGGGCACCCTTTGTGATGAGCACTGGGTGTTGTATGTAAGTGATGAATAACTAAATTCTACCCCTGAAAACAATATTATACTACCTGTTAACTAATGAGAACTTAAGTAGAAATTTGAAAACAAAAATAAATAATAAATAAATAAGGAAACTTTTAGAGAAAAATGAAGTAGCCAAAACATATTATGATTTCACTGATAAAACTTCTACCACTTTCCCTAGGTGAAGTAAAAAGAAAAAATCTTTTGAGATTTCCCAACCTATAAATCCTAGGTATAAAGTTTCTTCAAAAACACAAGGTCTTGGAAAATATTTTCCAGAATTTAATTTGCTGAGCACAAAAAGGGTAGTGCTTTTTTAAAAATGTGTTCCTTTGGTGTTGTTTATGTAGACATTTGGGCATGTGGAGAAAACATGGCAATCTTTAAGTTTGACAGCTCTGTGGAATAATGACTAAATCAACTCTCCTTCTACTCTCCTTGGTGGCTGAGGTGATTTTGGATCTCCCTAAAACTAATAGCACAGTGAATTTGACTGATGAAACACTAATAGAATAGAAATTCTTTTAGGGGTCATGCAATTGTCACTGCATGAAACAAATAAGGTAAAGAATGATTAAGGAATCACAAACATTCAATATTTTATTCACATTCTTTAGCTGTATGTTCAATAAGGTCATTATAGTTAAGCATCATATAACAGGATTACTAGCTGAGCATTAAACAGTGGTGGGCCCCTCTCATCATTTTTCAGCTAAAAGGAAGCTATTGAACATATAAGAGATTCAGATGCTCTCTTTTATTTATTATAAAAGATGCTCAGATAAGATGGAATAGTAGTTACTATGTGTTTTTAAACCATTTGAATAAAAGAGAGTTTTAATGCACTCCACAGAAAACAATAGCAACAAAGCAGGTCTTAGCAGCAGGTTGATAGTTGCTTGCAGAAAAGCAACTGGAATCAGCAATTTGCTGAAACCTGATGAAGAAGTAACCAAATTGATATGCCTTATGGGTTTAGGTACAGCCTTTCCTGCATAATATCAGCTCCAGAGATATTCCTATCATTATTCTAGGTAAGATACTGAAATTGGCATACATGCAATGACAACTGAAACACGGATGGGTATTCAAATACTATTTGGTTACTGCCAAAGCCAGTTCCATTCCTTCTTTGCTCCAGAGTTCAAAAATTCTTTTTCTTTCTGCTCCAGAGTTCAAAATTCTTAGCACCCGCCTTCAGCCCAGGGCATGATCCTGGAGTCCCGGGATCAAGTCCACATCGGGCTCCCTGCATGGAGCCTGCTTTTCCTTCTGTCTGTGTCTCTGCCTCTCTCTGTGTGTCTCTCATGAATAAATAAAATCTAAAAAAAAAAAAAAAAAAAAAACAACTCTTTTTCCATGTGGCTGTGTGAAATAGTGAGTGAATGCTAAAACACTAGGAGGAATAAATAAAAGGAAGGGCAGGAATCTTGAGTCTTTTTCTGCAAATATTCAGAAAACATCCTCTTTAAGCTCTGCACAAAGCTGCAGATTGTGAGATTACTTCAGTGAAGTGGCATCATCACAAGTGCTCAAATCTTCAATCCAGGAGTAGACAATTCATGTTTACAGTCAGCCACTATTGGAGGCAAAGAAAACAAAGATTAATAACATCAATACCAGTAGACTTTGATAAGTTATGAATGTATATTGGATTACTTAGAGAAACCATTAAGAAAACTGCAAAGCCATATACCTAAAAACTCTATAAATAAAGAAGAAATTCTTAAATGTATCTAAGAAAAGAGAAACAGAGGAATGAGAAATAAAGAAAATAAGCTGAAAAGACAAAAAGTCAAAACACATCAATAGTTACCTTAAAAAATGGTTTAAGATTACCAATTAAAGAGATCAGAGTGGATTAAAAAATAATCACCTGATAATGTGCTTGCTGTCCAAAAGAAACTCTTTTCAAATACAATGACATCAATAAATTGAAAGTAAAAGGATGGAAGAAGGATGCAAACTTTAATCAAAAAAATATGGGGCACCTGGGTTAAATGTCCAATTCTTGATCTCAGATCAGGTCTTGGTCTTAGGGTCATGAGTTTAAAAAAAAATCTGAGTGGCTCTATTAATATCAGATAAATTAGACATTAGAGCAAATAAATTTGCTAGAGGCAAGAGGGACTTTACATAATGATAAAAGGTAAAATGATAAGTGTTAATCCACCAGGAACACATTACAATCTTTTTTTGGGGGGGGGGTGTCAGAAGTGGGATCACATTACAATCTTAAATGTGAATCCACGAAGCAAATGAAGCTTATAATATACATAACCCACAAAACACATGAAGCAGACACTGACTGAGCTGAAAGGAGAAATAGGCAGACACACAATTATAGTTGGGGAACTCAACACTCCATTCTTAATGATTAGTAGAACTTCTTCTGCAGAAAATCAGTAAGGATATAGAAGAACTCAACAACACAATCAATCAACAGAATCTAACATACAACATCTAACAACACCAGGATACGCTTTTTTTTTTTTGTCAAATACCTACAGAACACTCACCAAGACAAACCAGATCCCTGGCCATAAAACAAATCTCAACAAATGTAAGAGTTAAAATCATACAGAGCATGTTCTCAGACCATATGAAGTCAAACTAGAAATCAATACCAAGAAAATCTCTGAACATGCAGAATTTAAACAACACACTTCTAAATAATATGTGGGTAAAATAGGAAGTCTCAAGCCAAAAGCACATAGATGAAGGATAAATAAAATATAGCATATAAGGGATCCCTGGGTGGCTCAGCAGTTTAGTGCCTGCCCTCAGCCCGGGACATGATCTTGGAGTCCCAGGATCGAGTCCTACATAAGGCTCCTTGCATGGAGCCTGCTTCTCCCTCTGTCTGTGTCTCTGCCTCTCTCCCCCCCCCCTCTCTCTCTATCATGAATAAATAAAATCTTTAAAAATATATATACAACATATAAAATTTGTGGAATTTAGCTAAAGCAGGACTGAGATCAGGAAATTTCATAACACTAAATGCTGTGTAGGAAAAAAAGAAAAGGCTTCAAATCTAATCAATAATCTAAATTCCTACATCAAGAAACTAGAAAGAGAAGAGGAAAAAAACCTGAAAGCATGCAGAAAAAGAAAATAATAAAGAGGATAAATCAACAAATTTCAACAAATTTGAAACAGAAAAAAAATGGAGAAAATTAATGAGCCAAAAAGCTGGAACTTTGAAAAAAAAAATAAAGGTGATCAATCTTAAGCAAGATTAACAAAGTAAAAAGGAAGAAAAAAATGAATTACCAAAATTAAGAATGGGAATATCACAACAGATTCTGCGGTTGCTAAACAAGTGATAAAGCAATACCACAATTTTATTTTTATAAAATTGACAACTCAGGGCAGCCCAGGTGGCTCAGCGGTTTAGTGCCACCTTCAGCCCAGGGCCTGATCCTGGAGACCTGGGATCGAGTCCCATGTCCCGCTCCTTGCATGAAACTTGCTTCTCCCTCTGCCACACTCTCTCTCAATCTCTCTCTCTCTCTCTCTCTCTCTCTGTCTCTCATTAATAAATAAATCTTTTAAAAAAATTGACAACTCATAAAAAGGGATAAATTGCTTAAGCATCACAAACTACCAAAACTCAATCAAGAAAAAATAGACAACTTGAGTAGTCCTGTAGCCATTAAAGAAATTCAATTTGTAATTTAAAAGCTTCCCTTGCCACACACACACAAAAATCTTCAATTCTAGGTGGTTCCATCAGGGAATTCAACAGAACATCCAAAGAATTAACACTAATTTGGGGCACCTGGGTGGCTCAGTTGGTTAAGTGTCTGCCTTCTGCTCAGGTCAAAATCTCAGGGTCCTGGGATCCAGCCCCACATTGGGCTTCCCTCTCAGCAGAGTCTGCTTCTTCTCCCTCTGTGCGCCCCCCCCGCCCCGCATGTTCTCTTTCTCTCTCAAGTAAATAAATAAAATATTCCCAAAAAGAACACCAATTTTACATAATCTCTTCCAGAAAATAGAAGAGGAGGGAACATATTCCAACTTATTTATGAGGCTAGTTTGCCCTGATACCAAAACCAAAGACAGCACAAAAACAGAAAACTACAAACCAATATCCCGCAATATCTCATTTAGATACGAAAATCCCCCACAAAATATTAACAAACCTAATCCAGCAACATATTTAAAAAATTGCATACCATAGCCAAGTGGTATTTATTCGAAGTATAAAAGGCTGGTTCAACATGCTTAAAAATAATCAGTGCAGGGGTGCCTGGGTGGCTCAGTAAGTTGTGCAACCAGCTCTTTGTTTTGGCTTGGATCATGATCTCGGGTTCATGATGTTGAGCCCCACATTGGGCTCCATGCTCGGTGGAGAGTCCACTTGGGATTCTCTTCTCCCTCTGCCCCTACCCTCATCTCTCTCTGAAATGAATAAATCTTAAAAAAAAAAACAAAAAACAATCAGGGTGTCTGGGTGGCTCAGTCTGTTAAGTGTCTGCCTTCGGCTCAGGTCATGATCGTTGGGTCCTGTGATCGAGCCCCACATCAGGCTCCCTGCTCAGTGGAGAGCCTGCTCCTCCCTCCCACTTGTGTTCTCTCTTGCTCTCTCTTGCTATCTCTCTCTCTCTCTCTCTCTCAAATAAATAAAAAAAATATTTTTTAAAAAAATCAACAATCTTGAAAAATAAGAATCAATTGAGAAGAATCATCTGAGAAGAATCACTCTGTTCAGTATTAAGGTTTACTATTTAGCTAGTGATCTAGAGAGTGAGATACTGGTGGAATATTCTGTTCCATTAATCTATGGATCAATGGATACAATGGATCACAGATCAATTCTGTTCAATTCTGTGAGAACCCACACACTCGGTGGCTCCTACGAATCCTGGTGGACCTCTTCGTAGCTCCTGTCCACCTCCACTTTGCCATGGCTTCTGCTAGCCTGCAAATCCTGGGGATCATCCTGATGCTGCTTGGCTGGATGAATGCCCTGGTGTCCTGTGCCCTGCCCCTGTGGTAGGTGACCGCCAGCATCGTGGTGGCCCAGGTGGTGTGGGAGGGGCTGTGGATGTCCTGCGTGGTGCAGAACACAGGCCAGATGCAGTGCAAGGTGTACGACTCCCTGCTGCACTGCCCTAGGCCCTGCCCCAGGCTGCCGCCCCCCCATGTGGTTGCCCTCCTTTTGGCCCTGCTCCGGCTGCTAGTCTACCTCACGGGAGCCAAGTGCACCACCTGTGTGGAAGACAAGGACTCCAAGGCCCCTCTGGTGCTAGTCTCTGGGATCATCTTTGTCATCTCAGGGGTCCTGACCCCGATCCCCGTCTGCTGGACGGCCCACACCATCATCCAGGATTTCAGCAACCCCCTCGTATTGGATGCCCAAAAGTGGGAGCTGAGAGCCTCCTTCTACTTGGGCTGGGCAGCCTCTGGCCTTTTGTTGCTGGATGGGGGGGCTTCTGTGCTGCACCTGCCCCTCTGGGGGTTCCTGGAGCTCAAGCCCGACACTCAGCATCCGCTGCACATGCCACCTCTCAGGGTACCCCCGAGTACCCCACTAAGAATTATGTCTAATTCTCAGTCTAACCCCCTAAGCTGGAGAAATCGTGATGGTGATTTAGACAGCTTTGGGCTTGTTTTTATCTTTTTTTTGCTTTTGCGGAGAGGGTTTTGTTTTTTTTTTAATTCATTTGATAACCAAGAAACCCAAGTCTCTCATGAGCTCTGCTGTTGGTATTTCTCACCTTTGGATGAGGGAACCAAGGAGGTGATGCTTGAGTTTCTGGATATTTCTCCGCCCTGGACATGCCCATCATGGAAACCAGCCTGGAGCTGTGGGCCAACATAAAGGCTGCCTGCTGTTCAGGTGCTTTCAGCCTGTCCCTTACTGGTCAGGCCTCTGGAACACCTGGGGGCTCTTGAGCATTTAAAAGAGATGATAAGTCACCAGAGAACTGCCTGCCTCCAAGTCTTCTGACCTCTGACTCCACTATCTTGAGCTCTGTCCCAGCTGTGCTGTAGACCCCTGACCCTTTCACCTTCAGCCCCTGCACACTTCTGCCGTGCTTCCCCCGCCACACACACACACACACACACACCAGTTTTTGCTAAATAAAGCTTGTCTTATTTTGTAAAAAAAAAAAAAAAAAAAGAGAGAGAGAGAGAGAGAGAACCCAAAAAATAGACCCACACAAGAATGACCAACTGATTTTTGATGAAGTTATCCAAGCAATTCAATGGAGGAGGGATAGCGTTTTCAACAAATAATGCTGGAGCAACTGGACATCCATATGCAAAAAAATCAATTAACCTACCAAAACCTCATACCTTCTACAAAATTTTAAACAAAATTGGACCCTGGACTTAAATGTAAAATATAAAAATATAAAACTTTTTTTTAAAAAGGTTTTACTTATTTATTTGACAGAGAAAGAGAGCACAAGCAGGGGGAATGGCAGGCAGATGGAGAGGGAGAAGCAGGCTCTGCACTGAGGCAGGAGCCCAATGTGGGGCTCAGTCCCAGGACCCTGGGATTGTGACCCTAGCCCAGGGCAGACACTTAATTAACTGAGCCATAGGTGCCCCTAAAAATGTAAAACATTTAGAAAAAAAATAAAAGTTTTAGGGATCTCAGGCTAGAAAAAGAGTTCTTACACTTGACACCGAAATATGATCTATGAAAGGACAAATGGATAAATTTGTTGTCATCAAAATAAAAAAAATTTTGCTCTATAAAAGACTCTAGGAGAAAAAATAAATTAAAAAATTTAAAAAAGACTCTAGGGGGATGAAGAAATGAGCTATAGACTGGAGGAAAATGATTCCAAACCTTTAATCTAAGAAAGGACTAGTATCTGGAATATGTAAAGAATACTCAAGACTCAATAGTAAAAATATAAATAATCCAATCAGAACACAAGACAGGTGGTGCCTGTGTGGCTCAGTCAGTTAAACATCTGCCTTTGACTCAGGTCGAGATCTCAGGGTCCTGGGATCGAGTCCTGCGTCAGGCTCCCTGCTTAGTGAGGAATTTGCTTCTCCTTTTTCCTCTGCACCTCCTCCAACTTGTGCATGCTCGCTTGCTCTCTCTCTCTCTCAAATAAATACATAAAATCCTTAAAAGAAAAAAAAAAGAATGTGAGACAGGAGTGACACATGAGAGAAGCAGGAGTCAAGAATGGCTCCCAAATTTTTAGCTTAGGTGAACAGGGTCTATCAGATGAGACTGAGAATCTGTTTTCGTATCTTAAAGTATACGCTAAATGTGATATCATACATTTAATGTGAAAGAGGATTGCATAGATCAGAACGTGGGCACAGGACATGAACAGACATTTCATCAAAGAAAATATTCAGAAGGCAAATAACTACATGAATAGATGTTCAACATTATTGACCATTAAAGAAATGCAAACTGAAACCACAATGACATGTCACTACACACCTATTAGAATAACCAAAATAAAATACAGTGACAGCACTAAATGCTGGTGAGTATGTGGAAAAGATGGATCGCTCACACATTGCTGATGGGAATATAATGTGATAACAGTCACTCTAGAAAACATTTGGGAGTTTCTTATAAAATTAAGCATGCAACGACCATTCAACCCAGCAGCTGCCCTCCTGGAGAAATAAAGACTAATGTCCATACAAAAACCTGCACACAAATGTTATATAACACCTTTATTTATAATAGCCAAAACCTAGAAACAACCTAGATGTCTTTCAACACGTAAACAAACTATGGCACTCTGGAAATCTACTAAGGAATAAGAAGGAATCAACTACAGGCACACACAACAACTTGAATGAATCTCCAGGGGTGTTGTGGGTTGTTAGAGCACCATGTCAGCAATTCATGCTGAAATGGTTTAAGAAAAAACTATATTTGCCCTATTCTTATAAGCCTGAAATTATTTCAAAAGAAAAAAAGAGTAACTGACAGAATTTAAAATTTAAATGGACATGAGAAAGGCCGGAGTCAAGAAAGACTACGAGGTTTCTAGCTCAGGTGACGGGGGTTACCAGCTGAGACTGAAATGTAAGGCTTCATATCTTAGTTATAGTATATGTTAAATAGCGCTTCTTAAATGGAATGTAAAAGAGGATTGCACAGATTAAAGATTCTCTTTTACTATTGCATATTCATTAAGGTTATCCTGACAAATTCCCGTATCCACAGCTAACTTCTAGGAATTGCCTGTGGTCAGATGGTTTGGTGCAAGAATAAGAACCAGAAATCCTAAGCCTCATTCCTGGCTCTAGTTTTACACAGCGCACTAAATTTCTTCAATGCTCACCTTTTCACTTATGAAGTGGGACTAATAACTCTAGTCTGCAAAGTACTTTCCTCCGGAAAGAGTCGTAATTTGAACGCAATTAACTGCTTCTAATTTTTCAAAGAGTAAAATTCTACCTAAATGGTGGAGACACAATATCCCAAACTAATTGTTTCTACATGTGATTTTTTTTTTAAAGCCACCAATTCATTTTGTGGTAATATTATGAAATGGAGATTAAATTGGAACTAACTCATGTAAAAATAATATCCCTTAATATTAGCCATAATAACAGCTTGGTATTGTCTTAATAGGAGAGTGTGCAACATGAGGAGGGAGGGGGAAGAGATAAAAAACAACAAAGAGTCTATTCCTACATTAGCCTCCAAAATTAATAACCATTGGTATCCACTCCTTCTGTAGGTTTTCTCAGAAAGCAGCAGAATTACAGGTAGTCCCAGCATGAAACTAATGAACTCAACACAAACAATATCATTAGACATGAGAAGAGATTCTGCTTTGGGGTATTAGTGTCAGACTTTCATACTGAAGACCAAGTTTGGGACCATACCTTAATCTAAAGGGATTGGGTCTTACTAAGATGCTTTCATTTGCTCATTGTCAAGTCCCTCCCCCCAGCTCTTCAGGGTGTTTTCAGGTTGTTCTTTAGAAGACCAGGAAAGCTGAGAGAGAAAGAACAGCTCATGTATCCATCATCTCTCCTCACAGAAAAGCAGTGATTTTTATAGAACTGTAAACAGTAGTGTTTTTTTTTTTAATTTTTTAAATTTATTTATGATAGAGAGAGAGAGAGAGAGGCAGAGACATAGGCAGAGGGAGAAGCAGGCTCCAAGCACCGGGAGCCCGACGTAGGATTCGATCCCTGGTCTCCAGGATCGAACCCTGGGCCAAAGGCAGGCGCTAAACTGCTGCGCCACCCAGGGATCCCCTAAACAGTAGTTTTTAAGTGGTCTCACCTCCGATTTTAATGTGAGTCTTTAGTTAAACAGAGTCATAAAATCATGAAATATGCCTACAGTAGCAGAAATAAAAGAAACCAGGGCTTAAAGCATGTCTGAATAAAATTCTAGTCACTATGCAGGCTTTGAGGGGCCGTAGGTCACAGAATCATTAAGTTTTTTAAAATTCTTATTTGGGCACCTGAGTGGCTCAGTGGTTGAGCATCTGCATTTGGCTCAGATCATGATCCCAGGGTTCTGGGATGGAGTCCTGCATCTGGCTCTGCAGGGAGCCTGCTTTTCCCTCTGCCTATGTCTCTGCCTGTCTCTGTGTCTCATGAATGAATAAATTCTTTAAAAATAATAAATAAAAATTCTTATTTAAGTATACATACAGAGAAGTGTATAAATCCTAAGTGTACAGATTGATGAATAATAAAAAGTGACCACATCTATGTAATCAACAATCAGGTCAAGAAATAGTAATATATGAAAAACTAGTTCTCGGTACAAATAGGTCAGAACGGTGGTTAATGGTGGAAGTTGTCATCCATCCGGGTGAAGGATATGCCTACTGAGGCATCTATATCTTGATCTGGGTGATAGTTATCACAAGTATTTACTTATGTAAAAATTACCCTGTACATTTAAGATTTGTGCATTTTCTCTACTTAAATTATAATTGAATAAAAAGTAAAAAAAAAAGTTGAAGGATTAGTTTTGCCTGTTCTTGAGCCATATGTAAACAGAATCCTACCGCATGAGTTTTTTTTTATCTTGCTCAATGTTATGTTTGGGAAATCCACCCATGTGGTTGAATATAGTTGCAGTTCATCCCTTTTTGTCAATAGTGTTTAATTATATGAATATCACAGTTTATTTATCCATTCTACTTTTGGGTTGTATCCAGTTTGAGGCTAATATGAATACTATTTCTGTACATGTCTTCTGGTATGGTTTTGGACACATTGCTGCAGTTATATATTTAGGAGTAACATTTCTGGATCTTAGGGTGTGTGTATACTCAATTAGATATATTGCCAAAGAGTTTTCCAACCTGGTCATCCAATTTACATCCCCACCATCAATGTCTGAGAGTTCCCAGTAGCCCCACTTGTCAGTAGTTGATATTGTCAAGTTTTGTGATCTTAGTCATTCTTAGTCATTTCGTTGACTGCTAGTGAGTTTGAGTACTTTTTCATGTATTAGTAGTTATTTTGTGAAATCCGTTCAAACATCCATTTTTAAAGTAGTCTGTATTTTGTCTCACTGATCTGAAAGGGTTTTTTGTTGTTGTTGTTGTTGTTGATTTTTAACGTTTTAAAGTAAACTCTACCCCCAACTTGGAGCTCAAACTCATGACCCTGAGATCAAGAGTCACATGCTCTACTGACTGAGCCAGTCAGGTACCCCTGCAAGAGTTCTTTATATATTCTGGATATAAATCCCCTGGCTTGCCTTTTTACCTTCTTAATGGTGTCTTTAGTGAACAGTTGGTATTAATATCAGTTTGGTCCAACTTATTGATCTTTTCTTTCACAGTTAGTGCACTTTTTGTGTCCTATTTAAGAAATCTTTTTCAGGAGAGAGTCTGAGATGGTGGAGGAGTAGGAGATCTTAGTTTTGTCTGCTCCCAGGAACTCAGCTAGATAGCTATCAAATCATTCTGAACACCTGCGAACTCAACCAGAGATCTAGGAAAAGAATTGCTGGAATTCTACAAATAGAAAAGCAATCACTTTCTGCAAGGTAGGAGGTGTAGAGAAGCGAATCCGAGGAGATATAAGGGAAGATAAACCATGGGGGGAGGGAGCCGGCTACTGAAAAGTAATAAAGCAGCAGAGCACAAAATCGGAACTTTTAGAAATCTGCTCAGGTGAGGGACATCCCTGCCTGAGAGGCGCTCAGGGGTCCAAGTGAGGTGGAATCCTAAGTGGGACAGTGTGGTCTCAGGATCCCCAGGTTCACAGAAAGAACAGAGGTGCCTGAGAGCAGCAGAGTTCCCAGGCATCGGAGCAGGAAAGTCAGCTGCAATCAGTGAGCCCAAGAGGAGCAGCGTGGGTGTGAGCTGCAGGAGAGCACAGGGTTTATAGACTGAAAATGAGGTCCCGTGCCTGAGATAGAAATGCTTGGTCACAGGCTAGGTGAGCTCAGAGTGCAAACAGAGACAAGGGAGACAGGAGTGATTGACTGCTTTGCCCTGAGGGTGCACTGAGGACTTAGGGTGCAAAATTTTGGCTCCAGGGCTGGAGATTGGAAGGCCACCATTTACACTCTCATTCTCTAAAGTGTCTCAGAAAGCCTTCAGGGAACAAAAGCCACCTAGAGCAATCCCAGGCAGATTACTTAGCTTGGCCCCCTGGCAAGGGTGGTGCAATTCTGTAGGGAGGGGGAAGTCACCTGAGAATCAGTGCAATGGTCCCCTCCCCCAGGAACACTGGCTAAGACCAAGTCTCCTGATCACTGTAAAATTCCAGCACTGGGGAAAATAGTATATAGAATACATGAGGGTTTTTTTTTTTCTCATGATTCTTTAGTCTTTCCATTTTAATGTTTTTCTCTTTCCATTTCAATCAATTTCTTATCAACTCTTTTTTAAAGGCTTTTTTAAATTTTCATCTTTACAGTTACATTCTATCCTTTCATTGTATTTAAATTTATATTTGTATATATATATACAAATATATATATATATATATATATATATATATATATATATATATATAAAGTTTTCCTTTCTTTCCAATTTTGGGATGCAGTTTCTTCTAGTAAACAGACCAAAATACACAGACTCTAGTGTATTGCTCTGTTCTGTTCATTTGTATGATTATATTCTTTTTTTTCCAGTTTTGGGTCTCTTCTGATTTGTTTAGTGTATATTTCTCTGGGGTCATTGTTGCCATTTTCACATTTTGTTCTCTCATTCATCTATTCTTCTCTGAAGACAATGACTAGATGGAAAAACTGACCTCAAAAGAAGGATCAAGAGGCAGTACTGACTGCCAGGGTCATAACCAGTATGGATATAAGTAAGATGTTGGAACTAGAACTCAGAATAACAATCCCAAAGATATTAGCTGGCCTTGAAAAAAGCATAGAAGACACTAGAGAATCCCTTTCTGGAGAATTAAATAACTAAAATCTAATCAAGTTGAAATCAAAAGGCTATTAATGAGATGCAATGAAAAATGGAGGCTCTAACTGCTAGGATAAATGAGGCAGAAGAGAAAATCAGTGATACAAAAGACCAAACAATGGAAAGAAAAAAGAAGCCGAAAAAAAGAAAGATAAGCAACTACTGGATCATGAGGGGAGAATTTGAGAGATAAGTGATACCATAAAGTGAAACAATATTACAATAATTAGAATCTCAGAAGATGAGGAACGGGGGGCAGAAGGTATATTGGAGCAAATTATAGCTGAAAACTTCCCTAATCTTGGGAAGGAAATAGACATTCAAGTCCAGGAACAATAGAGAACCCTCCTCCCCAAGATCAATAAAAATAGGTCAACACCTTCACACATAATAGTGAAACTTGAAAATCTCAGAGACAAAAAGAAAATCCTAAAACCCACTCAGGACAAGAGGGCCATAACCTACAAGGGTATAAACATTAGACTGGCAGCAGATCTATCCACAGAGAACTGGCAGGCCAGAAAAGACTGGCATGATATATTCAGGATGTTAAATGAGAAAACACACAGCCAAGGATATTTTATCCAGCAAGGCTGTCATTCAAAATAGGAGAGATAAAAAGCTTCCAGGACAAAGAGAACTAAAAGAATCTTAATTACTAAAACCAGCCCTGAAAGAAATATTAAAGGGGATCCTTTAAAAAAAGGGGGGGGGGGGATCCTTTAAGCAAAGGATTAAGCAAAAGTAAGCAAAGGATTAAGCAAAAGTAACATAGACCAGAAAGGAAGAGAGACAATATACAGAAACAGTGACTTTACAAGTAATACAATGACACTGAATTCATATCTTTCAATAGTTACTCTGAATGTAAATGGGCTAAATGCCCCAATCAAAAGACAAAGGATTTCAGATTGGATAAAAAAAAAGCAAGACCCATTGATATGCTGTCTGCAAGAGACTCATTTTAGACCCAAAGACACCTCCAGATTGAAAGTGAAGGAGTGGAGAACCATTTATCATGCTAACGGACTCCAAAAAGAAAGCTGAGGTAGCAATTCTTATATCAGACAAAATTGATTTTGAAGCAAAGACTGTAATAAGAGGTGAAGATGACCACTATATCACAATTAAAGGGTTTATCCAACAAGAAGATCTAACAATTGTAAATATCTATGCCCCTAACACAGAAGCAGCCGATTATATAAACACATTAATAACAAAATTAAAGAAACACATTGATAATAATAAGTAATAGTAGGGGACTTTAACACCCCAGTCACAGCACTGGACAGATGATCTAAGCAGAAGATCAACAAGGAAATAAGGGCTTTGAATGAAACACTGGACGAATGGACTTCACAAATATACTCAGAGCATTCCACTCTAAAGCAACTGAATACACATTCTTCTCAAGTGCATATGGAACATTCTCCAGAATAGATCACATACTGGGTCACAAGTTAGGTCTCAACTAGTACCAAGAGATTGGGATCATTCCCTACATATTTTCAGACCACAGTGCTTTGAAACTGGAACTCAATCACACGAGGAAACTTGGAAGAAACTCAAATACTTGCAGGCTAAAGAGCATCCTACTAAAGAATGAAAGAGTCAACCAGGAAATTAAAGAAAAATTTTAAAAATTCATGGAAACAGGACCGGGAGGGGCAAGGTGGCGGAAGAGTAGGGTCTCCAAATCACCTGTCCCCACCAAATTACCTAGATAACCTTCAAATCATCCTGAAAATCCACGAATGCGGCCTGAGATTTAAAGAGAGACCAGCTGGAACGCTACAGTGAGAAGAGTTCGCGCTTCTATCAAGGTAGGAAGACGGGGAAAAAGAAATAAAGAAACAAAAGGCCTCCAAGGGGGAGGGGCCCCGCGAGGAGCCGGGCTGAGGCCGGGGCGAGTGTCCACAGGACAGGAGAGCCCCGTCCCGGAGAAGCAGGAGCTGCACCAACCTTCCCGGGTGGAAAGGGGCTCGCAGGGAGTTAGAGCAGGACCCAGGAGGGCGGGGATGCCCTCGGGCTCCCTGGGACACTAACAGGCACCTGCGCCCCGGGGAGATGCGCCGAGCTCCCTAAGGGCTGCAGCGCGCACGGCGGGACCCGGAGCAGCTCGGAGGGGCTCGGGCGGCGGCTCCGCGGAGGGGGCTGCGGGGCGGGAGCGCGAATCCAACAGCGCAGGCCCCGGAGCACAGGGCGCCGGGACACAGCCCAGGATCCGGCCTCCCCCGGGACAGGCAGAGACCGGGAGGGCCCAGGACAGCAAGGACACTCCTGCCCCGAGCTGAGCAGATCAGCGGCCCCGCCCCGGAGCCTCCAGGCCCTGCAGACGGAGAGCTCCATAGTCACTGCGGGAGCTGACTCCAGGGCTCCAGAGCTGGCCCTGCCACTGCGGTTGTTCCTCCGGCGGCCTCACGATGTGAACAACCCCCACTGAGCCCTGCACCAGGCAGGGGGCAGAGCAGCTCCCCCAAGTGCTAACACCTGAAAATCAGCACAACAGGCCCCTCCCCAAGAAGACCAGCTAGACGGACAGTTCCAGGGGAAGTCAAGGGACTTAAAGTACACAGAATCGGAAGATACTCCCCCGTGGTTTGGTTTTGTTTTGTTTTTGCTTTTTGATTTGTTTGCTTCCCCCACCCCTTTTTCTCCCTTTCTTTTTCTTTCTCTTTTTCTTCTTTTTTTCTTTTTTCTTTTTCTCTTTTCTTTCCTTCTTTATCTCCTCTCTTTTTCTCCTTTTCCCAATACAACTTATTTTTGGCCACTCTGCACTGAGCAAAATGACTAGAAGGAAAACCTCACCTCAAAAGAAAGAATTAGAAATAGTCCTCTCTCCTACAGAGTTACAAAATCTGGATTACAATTCAATGTCAGAAAGCCAATTCAGAAGCACTATTATACAGCTACTGGTGGCTCTAGAAAAAAGCATAAAGGACTCAAGAGACTTCATGACTGCAGAATTTAGATCCAATCAGGAAGAAATTAAAAATCAATTGAATGAGATGCAATCCAAACTAGAAGTCCTAAAGACGAGGGTTAACGAGGTGGAAGAACGAGTGAGTGACATAGAAGACAAGTTGATGGCAAAGAGGGAAACTGAGGAAAAAAGAGACAAACAATTAAAAGACCATGAAAATAGATTAAGGGAAATAAACGACAGCCTGAGGAAGAAAAACCTACGTTTAATTGGGGTTCCCAAGGGCGCCAAAAGGGCCAGAGGGCCAGAATATGTATTTGAACAAATCATAGCTGAAAACTTTCCTAATCTGGGAATGGAAACAGGCATTCAGATCCAGGAAATAGAGAGATCCCCCACTAAAATCAATAAAAACCGTTCAACACCTGGACATGTAATAGTTAAGCTTGCAAATTCCAAAGATAAAGAGAAGATCCTTAAAGCAGCAAGATACAAGAAATCCCTGACTTTTATGGGGAGGAGTATTAGGGTAACAGCAGACCTCTCCACAGAGACCTGGCAGGCCAGAAAGGGCTGGCAGGATATCTTCAGGGTCCTAAATGAGAAGAACATGCAACCAAGAATACTTTATCCAGCAAGGCTCTCATTCAAAATGGAAGGAGAGATAAATAGCTTCCAAGACAGGCAGGAACTGAAAGAATATGTGACCTCCAAACCAGCTCTGCAAGAAATTTTAAGGGGGACTCTTAAAATTCCTCTTTAAGAAGAAGTTCAGTGGAACAATCCACAAAAACAAGGACTGAATAGATATCATGGTGACACTAAACTCATATCTCTCAATAGCAACTCTGAACACGAACGGGCTTAATGACCCCCATCAAAAGGCACAGGGTTTCAGATTGGAAAAAAAAAGCAGGACCCATCTATTTGCTGTCTACAAGAGACTCATTTTAGACAGAAGGACACCTACAGCCTGAAAATAAAAGGTTGGAGAACCATTTACCATTCGAATGGTCCTCAAAAGAAAGCAGGGATAGCCATCCTTATATCAGATAAACTAAAATTTACCCCGAAGACTGTGGTGAGAGATGAAGAGGGACACTGTATCATACTTAAAGGGTCTATCCAACAAGAGGACTTAAAAATCCTCAATATATATGCCCCGAATGTGGGAGCTGCCAAATATATCAATCAATTAATAACCAAAGTGAAGAAATACTTAGATAATAATACATTTATACTCGGTGACTTCAATCTAGCTCTTTCTATACTCGATAGGTCTTCTAAGCACAACATCTCCAAAGAAACGAGAGCTTTAAATGATACACTGGACCAGATGGATTTCACAGATATCTACAGAACTTTACATCCAAACTCAACTGAATACACATTCTTCTTAAGTGCACATGGAACTTTCTCCAGAATAAACCACATAGTGGGTCACAAATCGGGTCTGAACCAATACCAAAAGATTGGGATCATCCCCTGCATATTCTCAGGCCATAATGCCTTGAAATTAGAACTAAATCACAACAAGAAGTTTGGAAGGACCTCAAACATGTGGAGGTTAAGGACCATCCTGCTAAAAGATGAAAGGGTCAACCAAGAAATTAAGGAAGAATCAAAAAGATTCATGGAAACTAATGAGAATAAAGATACAACCGTTCAAAATCTTTGGGATGCAGCAAAAGCAATCCTAAGGGGGAAATACATGACAATACAAGCATCCATTCAAAAACTGGAAAGAACTCAAATACAAAAGCTAACCTTACATGTAAAGGAGCTAGAGAAAAAACAGCAAATAGATCCTACACCCAGCAGAAGAAGAGAGTTAATAAAGATTCGAGCAGAACTCAACGAAATCGAGACCAGAAGAACTGTGGAACAGATCAACAGAACCAGGAGTTGGTTCTTTGAAAGAATTAATAAGATAGATAAACCATTAGCCAGCCTTATTAAAAAGAAGAGAGAGAAGACTCAAATTAATAAAATCATGAATGAGAAAGGAGAGATCACTACCAAACACCAAGGAAATACAAACGATTTTAAAAACATATTATGAACAGCTATACGCCAATAAATTAGGCAATCTAGAAGAAATGGATGGATTCCTGGAAAGCCACAAACTACCAAAACTGGAACAGGAAGAAATAGAAAACCTGAACAGGCCAATAAACAGGGAGGAAATTGAAGCAGTCATCAAAAACCTCCCAAGACACAAGAGTCCAGGGCCAGATGGCTTCCCAGGGGAATTCTATCAAACGTTTAAAGAAGAAACCACACCTATTCTACTAAAGCTGTTTGGAAAGATAGAAAGAGCTGGAGTACTTCCCAATTCGTTCTAGGAGGCCAGCATCACCTTAATTCCGAAACCAGACAAAGACCCCACCAAAAAGGAGAATTACAGACCAATATCCCTGATGAACATGGATGCAAAAATTCTCAACAAGATACTAGCCAATAGGATCCAACAATATATTAAGAAAATTATTCACCATGACCAAGTAGGATTTATCCCCAGGACACAAGGCTGGTTCAACACTCGTAAAACAATCAATGTGATTCATCATATCAGCAAGAGAAAACCAAGAACCATATGATCCTCTCATTAGATGCAGAGAAAGCATTTGACAAAATACAGCATCCATTCCTGATCAAAACTCTTCAGAGTGTAGGGATAGAGGGAACTTTCCTTGACATCTTAAAAGCCATCTACGAAAAGCCCACAGCAAATATCATTCTCAATGGGGAAGCACTGGGAGCCTTTCCCCTAAGATCAGGAACAAGACAGGGATGTCCACTCTCACCACTGCTATTCAACATAGTACTGGAAGTCCTCGCCTCAGCAATCAGACAACAAAAAGACATTAAAGGCATTCAAATTGGCAAAGAAGAAGTCAAACTCTCCCTCTTCGCCGATGACATGATCCTCTACATAGAAAACCCAAAAGCCTCCACCCCAAGATTGCTAGAACTCATACAGCAATTTGGTAGCATGGCAGGATACAAAATCAATGCCCAGAAATCAACGGCATTTCTATACACTAACAATGAGACTGAAGAAAGAGAAATTAAGGAGTCAATCCCATTTACAATTGCACCCAAAAGTATAAGATACCTAGGAATAAACCTAACCAAAGAGGTAAAGGATCTATACCCTAAAAACTATAGAACACTTCTGATAGAAATTGAGGAAGACACAAGAGATGGAAAAATATTCCATGCTCATGGATTGGAAGAATGAATATTGTGAAAACGTCAATGTTACCCAGGGCAATTTACACGTTTAATGCAATCCCTATCAAAATACCATGGACTTTCTTCAGAGAGTTAGAACAAATTACTTTAAGATTTGTGTGGAATCAGAAAAGACCCCGAATAGCCAGGGGAATTTTAAAAAAGAAAACCATAGCTGGGGGCATCACAATGCCAGATTTCAGGTTGTACTACAAAGCTGTGGTCATCAAGACAGTGTGGTACTGGCACAAAAACAGACACATAGATCAATGGAACAGAATAGAGAACCCAGAAGTGGACCCTGAACTTTATGGTCAACTAATATTCGATAAAAGAGGAAAGACTATCCACTGGAAGAAAGACAGTCTCTTCAATAAATGGTGCTGGGAAAATTGGACATCCACATGCAGAAGAATGAAACTAGACCACTCTCTTGCACCATACACAAAGATAAACTCAAAATGGATGAAAGATCTAAATGTGAGACAAGATTCCATCAAAATCGTAGAGGAGAACACAGGCAACACCCTTTTTGAACTCAGCCACAGTAACTTCTTGCAAGATACATCCACGAAGGCAAAAGAAACAAAAGAAAAAACGAACTATTGGGACTTCATCAAGATAAGAAGCTTTTGCACAGCAAAGGATACAGTCAACAAAACTAAAAGACAACCTACAGAATGGGAGAAGATATTTGCAAATGACGTATCAGATAAAGGGCTAGTTTCCAAAATCTATAAAGAACTTCTTAAACTCAACACCAAAGAAACAAATAATCCAATCATGAAATGGGCAAAAGACATGAAGAGAAATCTCACAGAGGAAGACATAGACATGGCCAACATGCACATGAGAAAATGCTCTGCATCACTTGCCATCAGGGAAATACAAATCAAAACCACAATGAGATACCACCTCACACCAGTGAGAATGGGGAAAATTAACAAGGCAGGAAACCACAAATGTTGGAGAGGATGCGGAGAAAAGGGAACCCTCTTACACTGTTGGTGGGAATGTGAAGTGGTGCAGCCACTCTGGAAAACTGTGTGGAGGTTCCTCAAAGAGTTAAAAATAGACCTGCCCTACGACCCAGCCATTGCACTGTTGGGGATTTACCCCAAAGATACAGATGCAATGAAACGCCGGGACACCTGCACCCCGATGTTTCTAGCAGCAATGTCCACAATAGCCAAACTGTGGAAGGAGCCTCGGTGTCCATGGAAAGATGAATGGATAAAGAAGATGTGGTTTATGTATACAATGGAATATTACTCAGCCATTAGAAATGACAAATACCCACCATTTGCTTCAATGTGGATGGAACTGGAGGATATTATGCTGAGTGAAGTAAGTCAATCGGAGAAGGACAAACATTATATGTTCTCATTCATTTGGGGAATATAAATAATAGTGAAAGGGAATATAAGGGAAGGGAGAAGAAATGTGTGGGAAATATCAGAAAGGGAGACAGAACATAAAGAGTCCTAACTTTGGGAAACGAACTAGGGGTGGTGGAAGGGGAGGAGGGCGGGGGGTGGGGGTGAATGGGTGATGGGCACTGAGGGGGGCACTTAACGGGATGAGCACTGGGTGTTATTCTGTATGTTGGTAAATTGAACACCAATAAAAATAATTTATTAAATAAAATAAATAAATAAATAAAAAGAAACAATTAAATTGAGCAGAAATTCTAATCTCAATGTAAAAATTAAAATATAATTGGGCAGCTTTCTATAGGAATATTAATCTCTAAATTTAGAATAAAAAACCATCCTTGAAATAAAACTCAGACATCACTTAGTATCTTCCCATAGGAGTAGCTTATTGTACCAATTAGTTCATTGGATTAGGGAACAACTCAAATGTCAATAAATGCCTTGAGCATCATTACAAATAAAATAAATTAAAATCTGCAAAAAAAAATTCATGGAAACAAATGACAATGAAAATACAACTGTTCAAAACCTTTGGGATGCAGCAAAGGCAGTCCTAAGAGGGAAGTATATAGCAATACAAGCCTTTCTCAAGAAAAAAGAAAGGTCTCACAATGTAACAGTACACCTAAAGGAGCTTGAGGAAGAACAGCAAATAAAGATTAAACCCAGCAGGAGAAGAGAATTAATAAAGATTAGAGCAGAAATCAATTATATAGAAACCAAAAGAACAGTAGAACAGATCAACAAAACTAGGAGCTGGTTCTTTGAAAGAATTAATAAGATTGGTAAACTTCTGGCCAAACCTATCAAAAAAGAAAAGGGAAAGGACACAAATAAATAAAATCATGAATGAAAGAGGAGAGATCACAACCAACACCGAAGAAATATAAGTAATTATAAGAACATATTATGAGCAACTATATACCAACAAATTAGGCAATCTGGAAGAAATGGATGCATTCCTAGAAACATATAAACTACCAAAACTGAAACAGGAAGAAATAGAAAACCTGAACAGACTCATAACCAGCAAGGAAATAGAAGCAATAATCAAAAATCTCTCAACAAACAAGAGTCCAGGGCCAAATGACTTCCCAGGAGAATTCTACCAAACGTTTAAAGAAGAATTAATACCTACTTGTCTGAAACTGTTTCAAAAAATAGAAATGGAAGGAAAACTTCTAAACTCTTTCTATAAGGCCAGCATTACCTTGATCCCAAGACCAGACAAAGACTCCACCAAAAAGGAGAAGTATCCCTGATAAACATGGATGCAAAAATTCTCACTAAGATATTAGCCAATAGGATCTAGCTGTACATTAAAAAGATTACTCACCACAACCAAGTAGGATTTATTCCTGGGCTTTAAGGGTGGTTCAACATCCACAAATCAATCAACATGATATACTACATTAATAAAAGAAAGGACAAGAACCATATGATCCTCTCAATAGATGTAAAAAAAAGCATATGACAAAGTGTAGTATCCTTTCTTAAATCTCTTCACAGTGTAGGGATAGAGGGAACATATTGCAAATCCATATACAAAAAGCCTACAGCAAATATCATTCTTAACGGAGAAAACTGAGAGCTTTTCCCCTAATGTCAGGAACATGACAGGATGTCCACTATCACCACTGCTGTTCAACATAGTTCCAGAAGGTCTAGTTCCAGCAATAAGACAAGAAAAAGAAATAAAAGGCATCTGAATGAGCAAAGATGAAGTCAAACTCTCACTCTTGGCAGATGACATGATACTCTATGTGGAAAATCCAAAAGACTCCACTCCAAAATTGTTAGAGCTCCTACAGGAACTCAGCAAAGTGACAGGATATAAAATCAGTGCACAGAAATCAGTTGCATTTCTGTACACTAACAATGAGACAGTAGAAAGAGAAATTAAGGAGTCAATCCCATTTACAATTGCACCCAAAACCATAAGATACCTAGGAATAAACCTAACCAAAGAGGTAAAGCATCTATACTCTGAAAACTTTAGAACTCATGAAAGAAATTGAGGGAGACGCAAATTGAAAAATGTTTCATGCTCATGGATCAGAGGAACAAATACTGTTAAAATGTCTATGCTGCCTAGAGCAATCTATACACTCAATGCAATCGCTATCAAAATACCATCAACTTTTTTCACAGAGCTGGAATAAATAATCCTAAAATTTGTATGGAACCAGAAAAGACCCCCGAATAGCCAAAGGAATGTTGGAAAAGAAAACCAAAGCTGGCAGCATCACAATTTCAGACTTCTATTATATTACAAAGCTGTAGTGATCAACACAGTATGGTACTGGCACAAAAACAGACACAAAGCTCAATGGAACTGAATAGAGAACCCAGAAATGGACCCTCAACATTATGATCAACTAATCTTCAACAAAGCAGGAAAGAATATCTAATGGAAAAAAGATATTCTCTTCAACAAATGATGTTGGGAAAATTGGACAGCCACATGCAGAAGAATGAAACTGGACCATTTTCTTACACCGTATACAAAAATAGACTCAAAATGGATAAAAGATCTAAATCGGAGACAGAAATCCATCAAAATCCTAGAGGAGAACACAGGGAGCAACCTCTGCGACCTCAGCTGCAGCAACTTCTTACTAGACATGTCTCCAAAGGCAAAGGAAACAGACAAAAACCAAACTATTGGGACCTCATCAGTATAAAACTTTTGCACAACAAAGGAAACAGTTGACTTGACCAAAAGATAACCTACAGAATGGGAGAAGATATTTGCAACTGTCTTATCAGATAAGAGGCTAGTATCCAAAATCTAAAAAGAACTTATCAAACTTAATACCCAAAGAATAAACAAACCAATCAAGAAATGGGCAGAAGACATGAATAGGCCTCCAAAGAAGACATATAAATGGCCAACAGACACATGAGAAAATGCTCAACATCACTCAGCATCAGGGAAATACAAATCAAAACCACAATGAGAGACTATCTCACACTTGTCAGAAAGGCTAAAATTAACAAGTCAGGAAACGACAGATGTTGGCAAGGATGCAGAGAAAGGGGAACCCTCTTACATTGCTGCTGGGTGTGCAAGTTGGTGCAGACACTCTGGAAAACAGTATGGATGTTCCTCAAAAAGTTGAAAATAGAACTACCCTACACCCCAGCAATTGCACTACTAAATATTTACCCCAAAGATGCAAATGTAGTGATCTGAAGGGGCACCTGCACTCCAATGTTTATAGTGGCAGTGTCCACAATAGCCGAACTATGGAAAGAGCCCAGATGTCCATCAACAGATGAATGAATAAAGAAGATGTAGTATATATATATAATATATATATATACAATGAAATGCTACCCAGCCATAAAAATTATGAAATCTTGCCGTTTGCAGCAATGTAGATAGAACTAGAGGGTATTATGCTAAACAAAATAAGTCAATCAGAGAAAGACAATTATATGATCTCATGCTGATGTGGAATTAAGAAACAAAACAGAGGATCATAGGGGAAGTGAGGGAAAAAATAAAATGATGAAATCAGAGAGGGAGACAAACTAAGAAACTCTTAATTTGGAGGTTGCTGGAGGGGAGGAGTGGGGTAAGGGAGTAACTGGGTGATGGACATTAGGGGGGCATTGGATGTAATATGCACTGGGTGTTACACGACTGATGAATTACTGACCTCTACCTCTGAAACTAATGATACTCTATACGTTAATTAATTGAACTTAAATTAAAAAATAATTTAAAAATAAGATCTTTTAAAAAAGAAACCAAAGAAGAATGATCATCACTATGCTAAAGCAAAGCTATCCTTGTCCCTTACTGCCAAGATTGACATATACTCCGTGGCCCTGTGTATACAAATCTGCCTTACACTGTATTGGACCTGAGGGGCACTTCTTTGATATGAAGCCTCTTTGAGAGAGACTCATCAGGGCCTAGCTTGTTTGTGTACATGCCAGAAGCACACATTGAAGAAAACTTGCAGTGGAATGGAGTCTGCTGTCCTCAGTTCAGAAGACAAAATTAGGAGTTGGGAGCAGCAAGTATCGCAGCTAAAGAATTTGCTCCAAGATCTGAATTAATTTTCCCCATCCCAACAGATAAAGGCTAATTTGATTCTGTAGCTATGAAAAATGAGCATGGAAGCATCCTTTGTAAAATACTTTGGAACTGTCCCTGATTTATTTCAAATGCCAGACACGCATGCAGCAACAAAATGCTATGACAAATCGTGACATAGACCCTAAGGAATTTTCACTGTCGCCTTTTCTGGAATCCAGAGCAGCAGCAGCAGCAGCAGCAGCAATTCCTGGTAGGACTGTCTTTTCCTGCACTGTAACCGACACTGGACAAGGAAACTATCTACCTGATGGATTCAGGAAATCAAAGTAATAAAACTGCCAGCAACAATGCAGCCAAGTGATTAAACGATGGCTGGTTGAAAATTTAAACACCCTTTTTACTCATTAATCTCCAACTGCTAAAGACAAACAAAAAGCAAAATTAACATGATTGTAAACTAAGCACTTGCGTCCTGCGGCTACCGTGTTAGCCTGCTGAGAAGGAATGGGCTGATCAAAGCTGGGGAGTCTGCAGAGAACCGTGGATAAGGGCTGCTTCGGGGGGCGCACAGCCAGGATCCATTACCGCGCCCGGTTCAGGAACAGGTGAGTACCGTAATTGATCTTGCCTTCAATTTGGAGAGAAGCGGGAAACCTACCCTCTCTGTCCACCGAGCTTATATGTTAATCCCCTGAGCTCTGGGAAGAAGTTTTTAAATTGGCATAAAGACTTTTTCTGTGCCCTTCGGAACGTGTAGAGGAGAAAGAGTTGGGAGGGGCTGCTGAGGTCCCTAACTTCAGTCAGTTAAGCCGCCTCTCTGGCAAGCTGTTGATTGCCACCTTGCTTGGCTTGACGCATCTAAGCTCACAGAGCAAAGGCTCCTCCAATGAAGCTAGAAGGGTTTTTGTTTTGTTTTGTTTTGTTTTGTTTTGTTTTGTTGTTGTTTGTTTTTAACACAAGAAAATACTTGGAGACGCAGGGGTCCTCACCCGGCAAACATAAACCATGAAAATCCAGATACTTGGAACTGGAGTTGCTTCCTGGAGCAAACTCATCTAATTAATGAATTGCTTAAAGCATATCCAGGACTTCACATATTATTCTAGATACAGAAACATGAATACGCACCTGCCTGGTCCTTTCTTTGCACCAAATTCATATTTAAAAAAAAAAACTGATAAATTGTACAAACAAAATATCTGCATTGGCAACAGAAATTTCACATCAGAAACATTGAGGACTTACACTAAAACTCAGTGCTGAATGAATGGGGTAGCAAAACAAAGTCGAACCACAGAAAGCAATCTTTTCTTCTACAAGGAGGCAACAAATTGTGTGTGGAAGCAGAAGATGCTAGAAGGTGTCCTCTGACACCTCTAAGATGGTGCCTCTGTGATAGAAGGCTGAAAGCAAAGCGGTTTGAGAGGCCTATTAGAAAGGGTAATGATTGGATTTCCCTCCCTCTGAGACACCTCAGTGATGGGCGGAGGCCCCAAGAGGGCACCAATTGGCCATTCAAGCATAAGACCTTTTTTAAAAAAACATTTTATTTATTTATTCATGGGAGACACAGAGAAAGGCAGAGACAGAGGGGGAGGCAGACTCCTCACAGGGAGCCCAATGTGGAACTCCATCCCAGGACTGGGATCACGCCCTGGGCCAAAGACAGACGTTCAACCACTGAGCCACCCAGGCGTCCCTCAAGCATAAGACCTTAAAGAATAAGGTCCTTTTTCTGGAAAACCTGCACACAGTGGTAGAGATGTGACTTCACTTGGACTACCTCCCCCATTCCACTCTTTTCCCCCCACCCCATGCACAATTCTATAACAAAATATTACTACATTTTTGAAATGTCATTATTGCCAGCTTCTTTCCCTCTTTAATTTATCAGGATCTGGTGCCCTACTATTAAAAAGTTGATTGGGACGTGTCTTAATGTGGTCTGCTATAACAAGACTATACACTGGGTGGCTTAAAATACAGAAATTTATTTCTCACAATTCTGGAAGCTGGAAAGTCCAAGGTCAAGGTGCTGGAAGATTTGGTATCTGTTCAAAACCCTCTTCCTGGTTTAGAGATGGATGTCTTCTCATTACATCATCATATGGCAGGGACCAAAGACAGAAGCAAGTACTCTTCTTCATCTTCTTATAAGGGCACTAATCTAATCATGAAGACTCTGCTCTCATGATCTAATTACCTCCTGAAGGCTCCATCTCCAGGTACCATCACATTGGGAATTAGAGTGTCAATTTATGAACTGGGAGGGCAGGATAGGGAGTGGAATCAAACATGCAGTCTGTAACAGGACCTGTATCAATTTCTGACACCTGCCAACTCCTATTTGTTCCAAATCAACTGAACAGAACTGGATATGAATTCATTGAGAGCATATTCAACCACATACTTTATTTTATTATTGTGTTGTTGTTGTTCAAAGTGGGTAGGGAGTCCCTGCATGGTCACTGCCTATCAAGCAACAAAACTTAGGGTGAATTCCATATGGTCATTAAGCTTCAGTTACGGAACAGGCCTTAATGAGGGAGATTGCAAGCCAAGAGTCAGAAAGAGAAGATGGCAGAGTCTAAGATCTTCCAAACATCCCAGAAAGAAGGATGCTATGGCTAGGTGCTGCGTGTGTTCCAGTGGAGGAACATGTACACCAAGATGATATCTTCTCAGAGTAAACTCGTGAGAAAGCAGCCTTATCAGAATGTGGACAAAGAAATTATTTAGAGCCAGGGTGACTGAGGTTAGGTGACAGCTGCCCAACACCTGGGATCTCAGGGGCCCTTAAAAAGTTGCATCCCCTTTTGCAAGGGGTAGAAAGCCCTCCTGGGAAGCTAAGTGTGGGCCAGCTGCTCCTGCTGGTAGAAGGACAGACCCTGATCCCTTCTCGCACATTACGTGGGCAACCTCAGCATCAGCCTACAAGGTCATTTTGGGATGATCCTGCCTGAAGGACCATACTCAAGGTGTTAGTCATAACCTGCTAATGACCAATATGAACAATACTCTGCTATAACAATCTGCCAGGTAAAGGCAATTTTTTTGAGTGGGATCCCTCGGTGGCTCAGCAGTTGACCTTCTGCCTTTGGCTCAGGGCGTGATTCCAGTCTGGGGATTGAGTCCCATACCAGGCTTCCTGCAAGGAGCCTTCTTCTCCCTCTGCCTATGTCTCTGCCTCTCTCTCTCTTTCATGAATAAATAAATAAAATCCTTTTAAAAAAGGAAATTCTTTTGAGTTAATAAAGTTGTTCAGAGATGAAAAGTTTCCAACGGAATAGTTACATAACATTCAGACACATCAGAATTTTAAGTTAGAGGGAGAAGGCAAAGTGGAGATTGCCTACCAATTGGGACAAAAAGATGAAGAGATGATGAGATGAAAAAAGACAAAGGAGAATAATATTAGAAATCAATTTCTTCAAAAAATATTAAACACTTATGTTAAGTTCTGAAGATGAGCTGGTGAGCAAGACAGATATGCCCTACTTGTTCTAGATATGTTTAAAATGATAACTTTTAAAGATGGGTTTTTTGGGGGGCACCTGGGTAGCTCAGTCGGTTAAGCTGACCAGTTCAGGTTCCCAGGGTTCTTGGATTGAGTCCTAAATCCAGCTCACTGCTCCGAGGGAAGCTGCTTCTTCCTCTGGCCCTCCCCCTGCTCATGTTCTAGAGACAGCATGTTCATATGATACTCTCTCAAATAAATAAAATCTTAAAAATAAAATAAAGATTTTCCCCCCTGAATTACTTGCATGGACATTTTAACATTCTCCCAAGTTGCAATTCTGTTTACCTGAATTGCAAAGAAGAGCTGATTCTTCTTTTGATTCAAGCAAAAAAAGAGCTGATTGATGGATGGAACAGAAGCAGTTTTTAAAGAAAAAAAAAAGGACTTAATCTAATCTTTTAAAAAGTACTCAGAAATTTTTTTTAATGTTTATTATGTTCTAGACACATTCTAGGGAAAAGACGGTCATACAAAGACCTATTTGGACAGAATTTTTAAACTTCAAAAATAAGAATTTTACAAGTGTTTAAGACTCATCAGGTAACAATGAAGCACCATCTACCAAACTTTGAAGGACATGTTTTCAAATATGCCAGAACTAGGAAAATGTACCTCCTTTCTGAATAAGCTATTTCAAGACTCATTCTAGACCAAGAGACAATCAGGAGGAAAAACTCAAACAGAGGGAGGTTGCAGCTGAAAAAGACAGGCAGTAAGCCCTGAGAACATTTCATCTGTAGGGGTGAGTCTTGATCATTGGTGTAAATACCGTTATACCACAAGGAAAATGGACAAAACATATGAATCCATTGAGTGAGAAATATAAAAGGCTGGTGAAATACCACTGATCATGGATATGTCAGTTAAAACTGCAAAGAAACAACACTTTCCAACTTATATTGATTTAAAAAAATTTTAGGGGATCCCTGAGTGGCTCAGTGGTTTGGCACCTGCCTTCGGCCCGGGGCGTGATCCTGGAGTCCTGGGATCGAGTCCCACATCCAGCTTCCTGCACGGAGCCTGCTTTTCCCTCTGCCTGTGTCTCTGCCTCTCTCTCTCTCTCTCTCTCTCCCCGCCATGTCTCTTATGAATAAATAAATGAAATCTTCAAAAAAAATTTAATACTAGCAGAGGAACCAGCTTGACAGAGAAACCCACTGGCCAAAGTTGGAACAATTTTAGCATTAAAAGAACCATGATTGTAATTGAAGCATGCTAACTATATTAGAAAAATGAGTCCATATGATACTCAAAAAAATAAGAGGAATGAAATAAGCGAGCAAATAAGTGAGAACTTCTTTTAAAGTGGTCATTATACCAAGTTCTTAACTCTGAAAGGGAAAGGAATATTTTTCCTTTGCAGTAGGAGTCGTATTGCAGAATAATCTAATAGTCTCAACAAAGAAAAGCTTTTCTTTCCAGAAAAATGCCAGCTATATATGTAGACAGAATTGGAAAAAAAAAATCACAATTTGCAATGCCTAAGGAAATCATTGAACCAAGAATATCAACAGATGCTGAAACCACTAAGTGAAAGGTTGATAGACAGCTAGATATCCACCTAGTGCCAAAGTTATCACCCCACAGATTACTAATTAGTTCCAAGATGACTGCCAATATATAAACCCAGTTGTCAATCTTAATAGCACCAGTGATGGGATAACCAGAGCTTCATAATGTGACTTACAGCCTGTTGCCATTTTACCTAAATCTAATCAAACCTTTAGATCCATCTTCCAAGAGGTAGCTCTCCTTAATCCTCCCTAAATCCCTGGCCCCACCTATATTTCATTGATTTCTGTACCTGTTTGTCCTCCTCCACTAGACTGTGAACTCCGAAGGGGAGGAATTAAGCATATCTAGTACCTGACACACAGTAGGTGCTTTTAGTTCTACCACAGAAAAATATCACTTATATTTGACTGTTTCCTCACTAAACTCTAAACTTCATGAAGGTTAAAGAATACATCTGGTTTTATGCACCATTAAGCCACTGGTGCCTAACAGTGCTTGGTTTCCAATAAATATTTTTGAATGAATGAATAATTTTATAAGTAATCGCCTCTATTTCCTATGACTCTGAGTCACATTCCGAGGAAAAGTGGCTTCTCCTTTTCCTTGGAATGATTTAGCGTATTAAGCTATTTCTTGGATTTTTCCTCCTATTGCAAACTGCTAAGCGATTCTCCTTTCAACCCCCCACCTCCCCCCCAACTGCCCGAATGTCATAAAGCAGGGGGAGGTAGAGATGCAGTGAACAGATTAGCCTCCACTTTGCAAGCCTGCTTTTCCCTGAGATAATTGTAAAGTCACACGTTCCTCGGTGTGACCCTCTGACGACCAAACCTCCTCCACGAGCGGATTGATTACGTATGATGATGACTAATTAAAAGATGTAGGATAACGGCAGAGTTCAACTAGTATTTGCAAGGCAAGGCAGCGATCTTTTTAAAAATACAGTCTTTCATCAGCGAAACTAGGAAAATATGTTCCAAATTATCTTCCAAGTGGTTTGCCCGCATCGACAGTCCCACGGACAAAGAAGGGGACAGAACTCTCCTTCCGAGCGGCTTTTGCAGCCAGGAGCCTGCGCCCCGCCCCCCTGTGGGCGGGGCCACCGAAGCCTCCCGGGACCCCACGGCGGAGGGGGCGGGGCCGGAGGCGGGGCCAGGCCTCGGGGGGCGGGGCCACGGCGGGCGAGGGGCAGGCTGGGAAGCGGCGCCATATTGGCGTCGGCCGCGCTGTATTGTCATAAATAGAGCCGGTTTTGTGGTGTTTTCACTACTCGGTTGGATGCCTCGGCCGTAGTAAGTGAGAAAGTGAGCGAGCAGCGAGCTACAAGCGACCCGGAGGGAAGTCGACAGGAGGAGAAGGGAAGAGCAAGAACTTGACTCCAGAGGGGAAGATACTGGCCGGTGAGGGGGAGACGCAGGAAGCGATGAAAGAGATGTCTGCGTAAGTGGTGGTGGGGGGCGGCGGTTGGGGGAGAGGCGGAGAGGGGTGGGCTGGGGTGGTGGGCCCGGGGCCCGGTGTCCGTTCCCTGCCCCTGGCGCCCTGGTCGGCAAGGGCACCTCCCCTGCACCCGGCGGCTCACCTGGACACCCCTGCACCCGGGCTCGGGGACTCCCGAGCCCCCCGCTCCCCCCGGCCTGTCCCGCCTCCGAGGGCTCCCCGCCCCCCCACACACACCCCCAGACAAGGGAGCGGCGGCAGAGGCGCGAGTGTCCGTGGGGAGAAATTGTCGGTCACTCCTCTGCCCCCAGCACTGTCTGAGCCCGTCTCCTCTCCTGTCTGCATTGGCGCAAATACCATCCCCCTGCCTCCCTCCCCCTCCTCCCTCCCGACCGGCTGTCTCCTGGTCTTCAGGAGTGAATGACCTATCCCAGCCCATGCTTTTTTTTTTTTTTTTCTTTCTTTCTTTCTTTCTTTATTCTTCTTCTTCTTCTTTTTTTTTTTTTTAAATAAAGGCAATGATGTTTCCGCCCTCCCCCACCTACCCCACCGTATACATCCACCGTTCCGCATGTACCTCCTGCTCACACTTTGATAAGTCAGGAAGGGTGTCGGTGCTTGGCAAGATGTTGTTGTAGCTCCTAACGTTTAGGAAATAATTTTAAACAGGAAAACGCAGAGAATAAGCCAAAGCATCATGTGTGTGTACTCTCCATCCATCTCTCCCAAAGCATAGAAGAATTTCGTGTTTTTGTTTTTGTTTTGTTGGGGGTGGGGGCGCACGCGTGTGTGTGTACACATATATATCTTTATTTAAAAGAAATCATGCATTACAGATAATGTCTGAAGGATTCTCCTACCTCCTTGTTCTGTTCGCCCCCCTCCCCCAGACTTCCTCACAATCTTGAATTTGATGTTTAAGGCTGCGTGGTTTTTTTTTTTTTTTTTTTAATGCTATTACAACGTCTGTAAGTGTCCATACATAATAACTGGCATTGTTTTACTTGTTTTTAAGCTTTGTGTGACTAGTGTCCTACTTGTCATTTTGCAACTTCTTTAGTGCAACATAGTATCTTTGAACTTTGTCCATATTAATATTTTCAAGTCCCATTAATTCACATTAACTCCTGTATTCCAGCGTAGGGAATACACCCTAGTTTAGTCCTTTTCCTGTCAGTGACTCTTTGAGGTTGTTTCCTGAGTGTCTCATGTGACCCTGTGGTAGTGAACAGTCTTGTACATGTTTCCTTGTACACTTGTACTAGGATTTTTCTAGGGTGTTTAGTTATAAGTGAAATTGATGAGTTGAAGGGAATGTGGAATTCTTTTGCATACTTTTTTTTTTTTTTCCCTCCTCCCTCTCCAGATGAGGGAGATTCAGAACCGTAGATTTGGAATTTTAGTGCTAGTAGGGACCTTAATAGCCAATTTTTCAGCATATAGATAAGAAATGAGGACCCAAGACGACAGTGTCAGAACAGAGGTATTTGTTGAAGGGAGAATGGAGTGGTGGAAAGATCTTGGGTATTGGAGTTCAGATTCTGGCTCTTCCTATCTCTTGGATCTCAGGTCTTACCTGTAAAATGGCACTTACTCAGTATCTACCTCTTAGGGTTATTGTTGAAATTAATTGAATGATCATGTATGATCAGCCTGTCCCATCCATTTACCATATACATTTAAACACACATAGACAAATACCAAAATACCTCTCTAGCTCTCTTAGAGGTAAAAAGCTAAATTTTTAAAAAGAAGTTATTTGAAATAACTAATTGAAATTTTGTTTGTTCCACAGAAAAATTAATACCAGAAAGAAATTAAAGTCGCTGGTATTGGTGTTTCTCTTTTGTTTCTTTGAATTATTTCAGATGATATATAGGCTATTTTATCTTTCATTTGATGCTCCCTACCTACCTAATGAAATCTTTAGCTAAAGAGCATGCCTTCCTATAAGAACTTAGTAGTGATAAATCAGTATTTTGACCAATTAAAATTCAAAAACAATCACTACTGTATTTTTGTGTTAATGTTTACAAGGCTAATTTATTCATTTAAAAAACTGTTCTTTTATATTTTGAGATTACATTCTTACTGTTGTTAATGGGCCTTAGCATCGAATGATAAAGATAGATGGGAGGGTTAGTTGGTTATTGTATATATTTATTTTTACTTTACTTTGTTAGCAGAATAAAGTTTTACCAACCCATATTGGTCCCAAAATTTCTTTTGAAATTATTTAAATCCAAACTAAGGAATTCAGTTGTACTTTATTCAAGACTATAATTTCCTGATAGCTAGGATAGCTTTTGGAGGTTGGGTTGTATTCTGTCTATAAAAGTGTAAAGAATTCGATAATTATTTAGTGTAAAAATGGTCTGATTACTAATCTAAATGAAGAGAACAATTAACTAGAGTCACAAAATTTAGGACTGTAAAATTCACATTTTAACAAAGGATGTTACTGTCGGTTCCTCAAGGGCAAATCTAGTTCTGATTTCTTTTTAAAAGCGGGGATATCTCACAAGGACCTTTTAATGGGATGTTTTTGTTTCTTTCCTGAGGGGGGAAGAAACATTGTTCTTAGAGCTTTCTTTCAAGTGGCTGACTGCTTTTCAAAGACTGAATATAGATGGTACTTGACTTAAGTTCACAGGGTTTAGTGGAGGTGGCCCTGGCCCAGCTCCCATTCAGGGTTTTTTGCATTTGAGCTAAGTGGTGCTGGCACAGTTGTCCTGGTGCCAACACATGCTGCTTTTGGCTTGAAAAGACATCCTAACCAAGAAAGCTGGAGGCAGTATGAATAGCCGTTCATCAAAATAAACACAAGATACCCCCTTTCCCCCTTAAAAATAAAGTGCCTGTCCAAACTGTTAGTACTAAGTAAACTTTTAAGGTAGCTAATAATAGTGAGTGGATTGAGAGATTCAGTGTATCACTATGATATTATACTTTAATTTTTTTCTTTTTCATTTTTCTTGAACAGAAACACCATGCTGGACAGCCAGCGTCAACAAAAGCATTATGGAATCACTTCTCCAATTAGTTTGGCATGTCCTAAAGAAATTGATCATATTTATACACAGAAATTAATTGATGCCATGAAACCATTTGGAGTGTTTGAAGATGAGGAAGAATTGAACCACAGGTATGCCATTTAAAAATGCAATATATTTTGCAGTATATTATTTAATCATTAATTCTGCAAATATATATCAAGTACCTATCATGACCCTGCATAGGGATACAAAAATTACAAAATGAAAAGAAATTTTGGCCCTGCTAGAACTTACATTTTAGGTGGAACTTCGGGAAAGAGACTAACAATTAGCCAAATAAGTGAAATAAAGACAATGTTACAGATGAGAGATGCTGCTGAAAAAAATGAAGCTAGAAGTGGAGGTTGTCAGGAAGGCCTTATTGACATTTGAGGGAAAATCTGAAAGTGAGAGAGGGAACTATGTAGATATTTGAGGGAAGAACATTCTAGGCAGAAGGTTTGAGGTGGGAATGTATATTTAATAAGGAATACATAATAAGGTAACCTGGTGTCCAAAGCAGAGTGAGTAGTAAGCAGGTGAATATAGGCTTATAGAATGTGAGGTGGGAAATTGCTTGGAGAGCTAGGTCACTTAGGACCTTCTAAGTCAATATAAGTTTTGGCCTTCAAGTGAAATTGGAAGCCATAAGGTTTTGGAGCAGAAGATTGAGCTGGTTTACTGATGTTTTAACACAGTCACTTTGGTTGCTATATTGAGAATAGTCTAAAGAGGGATCAAGGGCACAAGTTAGGAAACTGGTTAAGAGGCTGTTCTGTAAGAACCCAAGGAGGAAAGGATGGTGGGTTAAACTAAGGGGGGTGATAGTAGAGATGATAAGAAGTAGTAGAATTCTTGATACATTTTAAAAGGTAGGGTTGTTTAATGACTGGAATGTGTATGAGAGAGAGAGGTTAAGGATGATGCCAAGGTTTTGGATCTTAGCTCCTCAAAACCCAGAAAAGGCTGAGGGAGAATCAAGTTTGGACATCTCAGGAATTCCATTTTTCACATGTTATTTTTGAGATGTCTGAACTCTACTTCTCTCTCTCTCTCTTTTTTTTTTTTTTCCCCTTCAATGTGGATTTGGATATGCTATTGGTCGAAAGTTTGGTTTAATATCAAATTGCTGTTATTAAGTAATGTTTCATACAAATTAACCAATATTTAATTTACCCATTTTAATTATCCAATGATCTACGACTGTCAATGAGAGAATGCTAACCTCTATCACCGTGTTGAATTGATTTTTATTCTATAGTAAGGCAAAGAAAGTTGACAGTTCATTTAGGCTCCATAGACTTATTGAAGGTAATTTTGATTTTTTGTTAGGTTTTTTAAATTTTGAGAATAGCTCAAAGACCAAAATACTATCATCACATTTATCATTTCTTTGGATGTCTTAGGGACTTAAGAGTGTCAAAGACACGTGCCATGTATCAACAGATGTGACAGCATTAGCTCAGGTATAAATGTGCTTTTACTCTGGCATCAACATAAAGGTTCTGCTTATATGGTGTATTCTTTTTTTTGCTTTTCGTTTAAAAGATTTTATTTATTTATTCATGAGAGACACACAGAAGCAGAGACATTGGCAGAGGGAGAAGCAGGCTCCCTGCGGGGAGCCGGATGTGGGACTCACTCCCGGGACTCTAGATCACACCCCGAACTGAAGGCAGACACTCAACCACTGAGCCACCCAGGCGTCCCTACCTATATGTTTAATTACTTTTTTTAATACTGTTTTGAGGTTTTCTCGGTTTTAATCTAAAGCGTGTTATTTTTTATTATAGGCTTGTTGTTCTTGGCAAATTGAACAATTTAGTAAAAGAATGGATTTCTGATGTCAGTGAGAGTAAGGTAAGACTCTACATTGAATTCAGTTTCATTGTGTCCTGATCATTAGTCCTGGTAATAACTTGGAGGAATTGAGAATAATCTGAAATAAGCTTTTTGATATATTGGTGATGAATTGATCTAGACAGTTGAGTCCCTAAATAATGATAATGAAATAAATGAGAATTTACAGCAGCGTCTAGCTACAATTCTACATAGATTTCCTGTTTGAATTACACATAGTGGACCAAAATTTAAATATCAAGGGATTTTACTTTAAAAGCCAGATTTCAGACATCTTGTGAAATATCAGATCGGGCAACGTTGGGCCTGCTTTCTTATTTTGAATGTAATCGAATTTTCTTTCATTTGAGAATCATCACTGAATATTATCTTATTGGCTGTACTAAACTGAAGTGGGGTATGTGTATCTGGATGATACTATTGGCCCCTTCACTGAGTGGCCCAAAGTATTGTATTTTAAGTTTTTATTTGGTTTTTATAATTTTTATAGTTTTCCCATCTTTTCCTTAACAACGGTCAGTTGAAAGTTACTATCTCACAGCAGTCAGTGTGTCTCTTTGTAAACTCTTTCTGCTCCTTAATCTGCCTGGATTTAGAAATTAGATAAACACCTGTTAGAATTCTTTCTTTTGCAAGTTTTAGTATTTCTTTCTGTACCTAAGGTACATGATTGGGTACCTTAGGTCTTTTAAACAATGGACTCAGAATAAAGTCGTGAGGGACTCTGCTAAATCTGTAGTCATCGAGTTTAAATAAATGGTTTTTATGTTGTTTACTTTTGCTGCCAAACAGCTATGTGACTCATTTCTGAGCTCTCAGCAGGGTTATCTGTAGTTGAGATTTTCAGATAAGTTGAATTCTGAGCTTAGTCATGCGTAACAAAAAAAAAATCATGTTTGTTTTTCTGCTACTTAGTGATCAGCTCTGTGAGAAAAAGACCTGTCTTGGTCACCTGCATAATCTCAGGACAGAGCTCAAGCATTAAATAAATGTTAAAAGAATCTGTTGTCCCTCTCTAATCAACCCATAATTGTTACAGGTGTGCAAACCAAATATTCAATTTGCTAGAATTATTTTAAAATCTTAGTAACAAGCTTTATGACTTAGTATATATGGTCTTTATGTCAACTATCATGGTTGTGCCAGGGTCTTTGTTTCCATCCCTATTCTAGAATGCATTTGAGATAAATTGAATGTTGTTATTCATGAAAGAGGCTATATTAATTTGTTGAGAGATGTACTAATTTTCTTCACGGTTTCTTTGCATTTATTCTGTTTGAAGGACAAAAGGTGGTTTGTTTGGTTTGTTTTTATTAAATTGCTTTTTCTGCCATTTTACTCACGTCAGTACTTTAATCTGTGAAAAGCAATCACTGGCTTACATTTAATTTCTAGACATAAAAATTAAGGATTTGCCATAATTTGGCTTTATTTTTTTAAACAAAATGAATAAAATACCTAATTATAAAAAAATTTTTAATTGGCTTTGACATCTTCTGTGTGGATAAAGTGTCTTTTTTTTTTTTTTCATTTTCTTCAACTATCCCTTTTATTTATGCATATTTTAGTTTGGAAAATATCAGAAGGATTTGAGTTAGATCAAAGATCATGTGATTGGGATCCCTGGTGGCGCAACGGTTTAGCGCCTGCCTTTGGCCCAGGGCGCGATCCTGGAGACCCGGGATCGAATCCCATGTCGGGCTCCCGGTGCATGGAGCCTGCTTCTCCCTCTGCCTGTGTCTCTGCCTCTCTCTCTCTTTGTGTGACTATCATAAATAAATAAAAAATTAAAAAAAAAGATCATGTGATTATTCCACACAATTGGGATATTTAAGCTATAAACCATCTAGAACCCAAACATCATTTTAGTTAAATACTGTGATTTGTGATGAAAATATTTTACTTTGATTCATTGTATCACTTTCTCATAATCATTTAAGAATCTTGCTTTTCAAAGTAGGAAAGTAAACTCATAGAGTAGGAAGGTAAGCTAAAAGGTCCTATCTTTCATTTGGATTCATATTAATCAGTATATTTACTGACTTGTTTGTATCTCTAAAATTATGTATGGTGGTCTTAAACATTAACACCCATTAAATAGAAGAAGTAATATAATATGCTGTTACACAGATAATTTCAAGTTGATCAAAGGATATTATTCTTTGAAACTTGCACTGGCCATTATAAAAAAAAAATAAGAGAAATAGTGGACAAAGCTCTCATTTTCAAGGAATTTAAATATAGTTAAAGAGACAGGACATATATTCAGGGAAAAAAGATAAATGTAGTATGAAAGAGGTTAAAGATAATAGCAGTGGAATACAGAGGGAAAAGACCTTGTTATGGAAGGGGGGATCATCAGAGAAGGCTTAATAAAAAAGGTGGAACTTGAACTTTGAAAAAATAGGTGATACCCAGAGAGCCATACCCAGAGAGCCATACTTATGGACAGGCATATGAGATACCCAGAGAGATACCCAGAGAGCCATACTTATATAGACAGGCATATGAGGCAGGGAGAATGGCAAGTGCAGTGGAAAGGAGATTGGATTATGTAATGTGTTGGCAGTTGGAGCTTCAAAAGGGAAAATCAGGAGACAAGGCACAAAAGATCCATAAGAGCATATTGTGGAGATTCCCAGGATCCAAGAATCCTTACCTCAGTAGTCAGAAAAGAATGCATTAGCAAGTTTTGAGTAAAAGAGTTATATAATAGAGTAAGAATATCAAGTGAATTTTGTACAAGAACTAGAAAAAAAAAAGACTAAGGTCAAGAAGGTAGCTTAAGATTCTATTAAAGCCTAGAATTAAAGGGTATAGTAGTTGAATAGAAAGGAGGTGACATATGAAGGATATAAACTAAGAATTAGTAAGCCAAGAAGAATAATAACTGTAGGTATAGGCATTAAGGAAAATGAGGAACAGAAAGAGAGAAATCAGAAGGGATACCTGGTTTATGGTTTATCATAGGAAGAATATTTTGTTTCAGGCATGGGTAATGAAGTGGATCAGAATGTCTGAATGAAAATACCTGATGGGAAGTTAGAACTGGCTCCAGAGAAAGGCGGAGGAGTAGCCTTATAATTCTGGTACAGTCTAAAAAAATTCATTAAAGATGTTAGATTACCTCTCATAAAAAGGTCATATCAAGAATGACCACTTTCTTGCAGAATGGATACAGAGCTAGAATCAAGAAATTAAGCATATTTGTTACAAAAACTAATGGGAAAATGCAATGAGTTAAGTATATGATACTATAAAGAACTGAAAGTGCATTAATTAGTTTGGTAGTTAAGAGTTCCTTAGTGACTTCAGAATGATGGAGCCAAAGATAGGCATTTGAAAGGGGACAAGCAGGATCAAGTGATAAAAAATGTTTCTCTTAAGAGAGAGATGTGTCCTTGTATAGTAGGCATGAATTTGTTTTGTCTTCCTCCTGAATACTTTTCAGTACTTGAAACTGCAGCCCAGAGAGCTCTGAAGTACTTTCAGAAATCTCAATTTCCCAAAGTTGACAAAAATGGTATAAATCAGTAGTATTTGGGCAATTTTTGTGCTGAATAATTTGAACAAATGAATGCCATTTGTTTAATTTAATTTGATTTAATTTAATTTAATTTTAGAATCTCCCACCTTCTGTTGTGGCTACTGTTGGTGGTAAAATTTTCACATTTGGCTCCTATCGGCTTGGAGTACACACCAAAGGTAACTGCTTTTCTGTGTTGTACAAGCTCTTATTTGTTAATTATAATTAGTAGAAGTACAGGAGAAAAAATACCCATATTATTATATCACTATTCAGAGCTAATCATTGTTAACATTTACCTACATGTTTGTATATACTTTAAGAAAAATATAATACATACTTAATATACTCTTCTTAATTAGAAGTAATTTGATTTGCAGGAGCTGACATTGATGCACTTTGCGTAGCTCCAAGACATGTGGAGAGATCTGATTTTTTTCAGTCTTTTTTTGAAAAATTGAAACATCAAGATGGCATTAGAAACTTAAGAGTAAGTATCCTCTGGTATTTAATATTTTTAAATCACTAACAAAAGCTAGGGCTTGTGATTATTGAAATATTTAAGAACTTGCTATATCTTATTAAAATAACAGATGGTTAAGAACATGGGCTTTATACAGACCTGAGTTTGAATCTAGAATCTACCACATATTAACTCTTAGATTTTTAGTTATCTATTATTGTCTTTGAGCCTGGTTTCCTCAAAGCCGTAAGGTGGAGATATAGTGATAATTTTTTATAAGGTTTTTCTGAGGATCAGTGAGATAATTGACTATATTATCTGATAAGTGGTTGATGCATATCAAATGACGGCTGTTATTATACTGTCCTTAGTCCCAGAAATAGGAGAGTGAACAAGACATAGTTTATGGGAGGGAGGGATTAGGGGAACTAAACAGACAGATAGCTTTAATACCGTCTGAAGTGCAAGGATAGGCTGAAGTTGAAAGCATCTGCATTATTTGGGTATCTGGGAATGGAGAAAGAGGTTCAGAATTTGTTAGGTTGGAGGATTAAGGAAAGCTCAGAAAGACATCCTTTCTACTAAATCCAAATTATATTTATTGTATATTTTAGATTAATCATGAGCTCTGATTATATTTTAATTTGCAATACTAGTGCTCTTTATAATCAGTTTTCAATTTAATCTCAACAAATAGTAGGTACCCAGATGGTAGTAGTTCTGCCTGTCAGTTTCTGATGAATATAAGTACTATCATGACATTTTCTGTATCTTAAATAACACAATCACAGAGTAGAAGTACTTACTTGGAATGTGAGACCAACAATATTTTCACCTTTTAGCAAAAGTATTCACATTATTGGCAGAAGGGCTAGAGAAAAGGATTATACCGTTAAAGGATTACTTTTGTGTCCTAATTATTGTCTTCTTTTGTAGGCTGTAGAAGATGCCTTTGTACCTGTTATAAAATTTGAATTTGATGGAATTGAAGTAAGTGTTAAATATTTTTCTGACTTTGCAACTGATATTTAATACATAAGGCTTTTTTCAGTTTTGTTTTTTTTTTTAAATCAGACGGACAAAGACATATTTTAAAGAACCAAATTTTTTTTTTTTTTTTTTAATTCCTCACCTTTCTCCTATATCTATTGACTTCTCATTGTGGAAAATGGACCAGCTTCCATCCCTACCCCCATGATTTTTATATACACTCTTCATTCCTATAATCTAAAATAATTGTGTTATTACTATTTTGATTGGAGCAATATTCAGTGTTTACATTATTTTATAAGTGATGTTCAAAACTGAGCACAAAGTGTACTAGATTATCGTTCTTTGTGGCATTTGGTTTCTTGGGAGTTGTTTTGCATTTGTCTGCTTGGTTTTTATACTTAACACTAATTCAAAGTCAGTCTCTGTAGATTCAGCTGTCTGAATCTTCTCTAAATAGATTTAGATTTCTCAGGTGTTCTGTCATTATCATCTTAAAAAAACATCTGAGTCTTCTCACCTGTTCAATTCCATACCGCCATAGCGGTTGTTCTCCATGAATGATATACAGCTGGCATCCTGGCATCTTTCTTTATCATCCTGGGATTTCCTTTTGCTTCTCTCTAGAGTTCTCTTTTTTTATGACTTACTGTCATTTTAGTGGCCCTTATCCACTAGCTTCCTGAGAAAGAGAACATATTTTTGAGATCCTCCATGTTTAAAAATGTCTTTATTTTGTTCTCACACCAAACTACTAGTTTGGCTGAGTATAGAGTTCTAGGTAGGAAATAATAGATTTCAGAATTTTGAAGGCCTTACTTCATTGTCTTCTACTTTCCATGCTGTGTTGAAAAGTGTGTTGCCATTTTGATTGCTCATTCTTTGTGACCTGTTGTGTCTCTTTGGACACTTAATATGATCTTTTTTTTCCTGGGCTTCATAGTTGTAAGATTCATGGTAATGTACGTTGGTATGTATCTTTCAATCAGATATGCTAGGCAGTCAGTAAGTGGTCCTCCTCTACTTTGGAAGTTCCTGTCCTTCCGTTCTTGGAAATTGTATTGAATTCTACTGGATTTCCTGCCTTGATTTTTTTTTTTTTTTCTCCTCCTGTATATTGGACTGCCACATCTTTATGTTCTGCTTTTTGGGGTTTTCTCATCTTCCAAGCTTCCTATTGTTTTCCATTTCTGCTGTCATATTTTTAATTTGTAAGAATAACTTTTTTATTTTCTAAGTGTTCCTTTCTATTTACATATGTATTTATTTATAGCCTCCTATCCTTTCCTGGATACAATATTTTTTATCTCTATTTTCTTAAATCGGCTGAGTCTGTTACCACTTATCCATCTGCTTCCATAGTTTTTGCTGTTGTCTCCTTTTATTCCCTTTGCCCTCATGGGTTATGCCTTTAAAAACAAAATTAAATAAAAAACAAAATAAAATTTTGCTGGTATCTTGGTGGGGTTTAAAGAGGGAGTGAATGTAAATGTGTGTTGGATCTGCCATCATTATCTAGAAATTCTTTTGTAAGAGTTTGATTTTTTTTTTTTTTAATGCTTGGCATATATGCTAAAATTAAAATGCTTTCCCTTGATTTGCAAATTTAATTACCCTCACAAAACTTTGTGGTGATTTTCCAATGTGAAATTGCCTACATAGGCTTTTTGAAGTTTTGGTAGAACTTCCCAAACTAATAATTAGAACTTTGTACTTTTGAGGTTGGGGGAGTGGGGAGGGGGAGAATGGACCAGAAGGAGAAAAAGTAATATTTTTCTCTTTTTTTGCATCTTTCCAAAGATTGATCTAGTCTTTGCAAGATTGGCAATACAAACCATATCAGATAATTTAGATCTAAGAGACGACTCTCGACTGAGAAGCCTTGATATAAGGTGTATTCGCAGCCTAAATGGTAAGCTTCTAAAAAGAAATCTCAGATATCTGCTTGAAAACCATTAGACAAAGAGATCTTTTTTGCAGAACTATTAATGGACTTTTTAAGAGATTGGATTAACTCAGTTAAAAATGATGTAATTTTCTTTATATAGGTAATCTAACCATATTTAGGCATTTTAAAAGATACATTTATTTGAAACGTTGGTGTTTGTAGTAATGCGCAGACTTAATGGTCTCAGGATCCCTTTGCACTCTAAAAATTTACTGAGGACCCCAAAGATCTTCCATTTATGTGGGTTTTATCTGTCAATATTTACCATATTAGAAGTAAAACCAGAAAATTTTAAGATACTCATTTCAAAATAATAAACCCATTCTGAGTGAATATAAATACTTTTTTGTGTGAGACTGGCTTTTTTTTTTTTCATTTTTGCAAATCTCATTAATATTTGACTTAATAGAAGACAGCTAGATTCTCCTATCTGCTTTTTTAATGAATTTCTTAAAATGTTTTGATTGAAGCATAGGAAGAATCTGGCCTATAAAGATATGTAATTGGAAAAAGGTGGAGAATTTTAACCACCTTTTCAGAAAATTGTAGATCTTCTTTGATACGACACCAAAACTTGACCAGTGACAGTATCTGTTTTCTTTTCAAAAACTTTATTGAGGTATAATTACATGTCATAAAATTCTTCCTTTTTAGGTATACAATTCTGTAGTCTTTACTATATTCAGAGAGTTGTATGCCAGAATCCAAGTCTTAGAACATTTTCATCATCTTCAAAAGATCCCTCTTGCACATTTACAGTCATTCTCCTTTCCAACCCCCAGTCCTGAGCAACCACTATTCTACTTTCTGTCTATAAATTTGCCTTTTCTGGACATTTTATACAAATGGGATCATATAGTATGTGGTATTTTGTGTCTGGCTTCTTTGACTTAGCATAGTGTTTGTGAGGTTCATCCATGTTTGTAGCATATATCAGTAGTTTGTTCCTTTTTATTGGTGAGTAAAATTGATTTTTTAAATATTAACTTGAATATTGAATCTAAAACCATATTAGTTAACTTTTTACATTACAATCTATTAGTCTGTCTTGTTCTTTGAATGGATGTCTTACCTATACGTGATTTTATACTATCATGCCTTGGTTATTTGAAAATTACTGGTTCGCAAATTTATTTGGATCTTCAAAATATTAACATACATTTCATTATAAAATATTCAAAAAAATCAACGTTCATTGAGATCACCACCAGTCTCATCAGAAAAGTCTTTAAATACTGAAAGGCTGTCAGGCTCACAGTAGCAGATATTAGTTGTCCAGAATGCTAATTTTTACTTGATTGCTCAAATTTTATTATTGGTAACAAGTTTTGTCATTTGTTTTCCCTGAAGTGTGGGACTCACTTTGTTCATTTTTTTAGGATTCTTCTAAGTAAAATTGGTGTTCCTTAAAAAGCAGGTAGTTCAGCTTTCCTTAAACTTGTTTAGACATTGCACGGGTTTCTTGGGTTTCTTCTCTGTTTTCTAACTGCATATGTATGGTGGTGAAGGTAATTGTTTACTAGCTTTGTTGCTACAGCTTTGGTACAAGCAGTTGTACCCACCACTGCTTTTGCACCAGTAGTGCAGATGTCAACACAGTAAAGAGGCAAAGCCTATTGTTATAAAAATAGGTTTGACAAACTTTAGAAAGAAAAATAAGTTAATCTAATAATTCCTAATGGCCCACAGACCGCACTTTGAGAACCACTGGCTCATACATCTTTTGTTTAATCACTGCATTTTTGTTGTACTTTCCGAGTGCAACAGTAAATTACAGTATTTGTGAAATAAGGTTTATGTTAGAACAATAACAGTTTTATAAGTTTGGATATTTGATTCACAGTAAAGACAAATGGTGAAGACAGCTAAAGATACTCAGATCCATCTCTTAATATTGAATTACATTACCCATGCCCTTTTTGATTCTTTAAAAGAGAAGCGATTTCTTCTGTATGTGCTAAATTTCAAATACATAGAGAAAATAAACTCCCTCATTTTATTATCTTTGATAATTTTAGCATTTGAAATTAGAAGGGTGTCTCAATTAACTGGATTTTGTTGCATAATGAAAAAAATGAATGTTTTTATCTTTTTCAGGATGTAGAGTTACTGATGAAATTTTGCATTTAGTGCCAAATAAAGAAACTTTTAGACTCACTCTAAGAGCAGTCAAATTATGGGCAAAACGTAAGTATCCCACATCTTTTATGCTTGCGTTATAAAATTAGAATTTTCAGTTGCTAATGATAGAAACACATAGGGAAACTCCTGAGCCTGTTGATACTGTTGGGGATTGAAGTCTAGTAGATATTGGAGAATCCTGTTTCTTTTTCAGGTACAGTGGTTATGGTGCTCTGATGTGTGACTACCTCCTCCTTCCTTGATTGAAAACTTTAAAACTCCTGACTTCCTATCTTTGGTTTTAGGCAGGCGGTCAGAATTTCTGAGTTAGAACTAGAAGAGTGAAACCCTCACTGTTCTTATTCTCTGTGGGCAGGACCATCTTTTTCATCTTTGTCTCCCCATTACCAGCAGTGTGTAGTTTATAGTAGATATTTGGAAATTTATTAAATGAAGAGCCTACAGTGATAGTTTCAACTTAACGCTTTTTTTTTTTTTTTTTTAAGATTTTATTTATTTGAGAGAGAGTGTGCAATGAGTAAACTGCCCACTGAACAGAGCTTGATGCAGGGCTTGATCTTAGGATCCTGAGATCATGACCTGAGCCGAAGGCAGATACTTAACTAACTGAGCCACCCAGGCACCCCTCAAGTTTTTTTTATTTTTAACCTAATAACACTTTTCTAATAAAGCCTGGAACTGATTTACATATATACATAGGATATGGTTCATAAAAGGCCCAATCCTAAGCTGACATAGCACATTTTCTATTATTTGTAGCTACAGTTAAGTAGTGCTGTACTTTTGGCACCAGGTTTTACATACTCTAAATCTGCACTCTCCAATAAAATTTTTGTGATGATGGAAATATTTCATATCTGTGCTATCCAAAAGTAACCATGTGGCCATTGAGCACTTGAAATGTACACCCGAGGAACTGAATTTTAAAATTAAATTGCAGTTTAAAGAGTATCTCAGAGAAGTAAGCATAGGTCCACACAAAAATCTGTACACAGATGGGGCACCTGGGTGGCTCAGTTAAGTGTCTGACTCTTGGTTTTAGCATAGGTCATGATCTCTTGGTCATGGGATCAAGCCCTGCTTTGGGCTCCATGCTTAATGGGAGTCTGCTTCTCTCCCTTTCCCTGTGCTCTGTTCCCACACATTGTTTCTCTCTCTCTTAAGTAAATAAATCTTTTCTAAAAAAATTGTACACACATATTCATAGTATTCTCCTAATAGTCAAGGAGACAACCATGTGTTTATAAACCGAAGAATGGATAAACAAAAGATAGTATATCCATTAATGTGGAATATTACTTGGCAATAAAAAGGACTGAGGTAAATTCCATTTATATGAAATAGCCAGAATAGGCAAATCTATAAAGATAGAAGAATAGGTCTAGGAGGATTGGGAACAAACAGGAGGGAGAGTGACTTTTAAAGGTTTCTCTTTGGGGTGATCAAAGTGTTCCAGAATCGATTATGGTAATGGTTACAACTATGAATATACTAAAAGCCATTAATTTTTAACATTTTACATGGATGAATCTCATGCTATATGAATGATATCTCCATAAAGCTGTTACCACAAAAAAAAAAAAAAAAAAGGAAATGCTACATGTGATTTGTGGCTACCATATTATAAGTACACATCTGAAAAGATCTTAAGCAAATAGGATTTGTCCTTGGGCTCAGTCATTTATCTTATATAGTCAGGATATAGTAATTTGTAAGAAAGGAATATCACAATTTTTCTTTCCTTATAGATTAAGTTAAATTCAATGTCTTGTCAATTCTTAGATGTATATTTTACACACTTAACATATCTGAAATTGACATTTTGTATCTGTTTTGCTTGCTTGCTTGGTGGGACATAAAATAATGCTGCATTATGTAATTGAGGACATAATAGATTTGATGAAATACAGTAATGCTTTTTATAGATTGTTGTAAGAAACAATTTAAGAGAAATGAATAATATCAATGGTGTATTGTACTTTATGGAGACGTATCCAAATTCTGCAAAATACTGAAGTTAGTCTGGCTTTACACTTGATTTTTAAAGTGCCCATAAATATGATTACTAATGAAATGTTTGCTCTTCCTAGTTGGAGACCCTCCAGATCTCTTTCCTCCTTCCTTCTGTTTCTCAACCAAACTATTGAAAAAGGGGCAGTTCCAATGTTATATCAGTAGAGTCCAGGTGGGCAGTCAGAACTGAGGCAGGGAACTGAGATGTCTGTCTGGGAGGGCAAAGTAGGGGAAGAAGATGCAGTTTATGGGTTACTAATAAAACTGTGGGTCTGGAAATAAGGTCTGCTTATTGATTGTATAATGTTATTTCCATAGGAGAAAGGATAGCTAAGCAGTAATCTTAGGAACTAAGTTATCCTATTCCTTATAGTTGAATGTCATGGATAGTAGATCCTAACAATAATTAACAAGTACGTTAATTTTCTAGGACGTGGAATTTATTCCAACATGCTAGGATTCCTTGGTGGTGTGTCCTGGGCAATGCTAGTTGCAAGAACTTGCCAATTATATCCAAATGCAGCAGCTTCTACTTTGGTTCATAAGTTCTTTTTAGTTTTTTCCAAGTGGTAAGTATTCAAATGCATACTTTCACTATTTACTGACTTCTGCCTATATGTAAATTTGTTTGGCAGTTTAAGAGATATGGATAGACTTTTTCTGTTGTCTTATATTCTTTTTAAGTTAAAAGTTCAAAGACCTCAAATTTGAGACAATAAGACACCAGATGGCGCTTTCTTCTGCAGTTCGGGAGTTCTGTGAATCTTGCCTTTTGGTTTGAGAATGGTCACAGTAGATTTGGCTTTGATTACTAGCTGTGTATAGGTTAATGTCTCATGTAAAATGGAGGTGATAATCATAGCTACTACATGAATTTATTAAGAGTATAAATAAGTACTAGAGATAAGTAAATTTATCTCTTTGTTATTGTTATCTGTTATTATCCATTAAACCCATGAAAATGGAAGGGAAAAGCTCAGATGGCTTTTTTGTTTGTTTTTAAAAGATTTATCTATTTATTTTAGAGGGGCAGAGAGAGAGAGAATCTTAAGCAAGCTCCCTGCCCAGCACGGACCGTGACATGGGGCTCGATCTTACAACCCTGAGATCATGACCTGAGCCAAATTCAAAAGTCAGACACTTAACCAAGGCACCCAGGTGCCCCTAGAAAATTCAGGATTTAATTAGCTACAGTTTAATGGGCAAAACAGTTATTTGCCTTTCAGAAAACACATTTAAAATAAGCAACTTTTTCTTTTGTATACTTCCTTTCCTTGCCCTTTTGTTTTTTTCAATACCAAGTATCAATCTACCATGTTTGCTATATGAAAATTGAAACAGAGTCTGATGATATTAATATTTCATATGAAGTGAGGTCCTATGTGAGTTAATTTGCCTTACTCATGTTAGGGAATGGCCAAATCCTGTGCTCCTGAAGCAACCAGAAGAAAGCAATTTGAATTTGCCTGTTTGGGATCCTCGGGTATGTGACTTATTATTTAAATTAAACCTTTTAGGAAAAGGATGAGTCTATATTGCAACTTATTCTAATCTTATTCCTGCTCATCTTCCTTTTGTATAGCTATAGTTCTTTCTGTCTGCTGTATTTTTTGGTGCAGATGATTTGTATCTCAAATTCTGATCCAAATATTATGTCATTAAAAATCACCCATATAAAGTAGATGAGTGGGCGTATCAACCAAAATGTCATAATCCATTGTTTAAAACTTACAAGTAATTAGTTACTACTAATAAAGTGCTAAAGTATATAAAAGATTTACCTTGCAGTGCAGTTTAAAGCAGACACATGGTTCTAAGCTAGCATAACTCTTACCTTGCATTTTAATCAGCTTGTAGAGTAAGTGCTCATTCCTCTGAGTTACCTAGGGGAACTTACCCCTCGATGAGTAAGTGCAGAAAGACCATTGAGAACCATTTGATTAATAATGCTTTTTGCAGCTATGATACTGTATTTATTGGTTCTAAAAGACCATTTATAAGATACACCATCAGTTTAACAGCTTTTCAGAGGAAAAATAAACTTTTACAGAGTTGCCTTTGAATATCAGACATACCTGCCTTCAGAAATAAATGTAGTAGGGGAGGAAAATTGTACTTCTTAGAATTGAAGAAATATAGTATTAAATTTATATTTCATTTCTTCAGACTTTTGGGGAAATGAAGTGAGGACAACTGAAATAGGAGAATAGATCAATTATTCTGCTTCTAATTTCACAGGTAAATCCATCAGATAGGTATCATCTCATGCCCATAATCACCCCTGCCTATCCACAGCAGAATTCTACGTATAATGTGTCCACCTCAACTCGAACAGTAATGGTAGAAGAATTCAAACAAGGTAAACCTGTTGGCCCTTTCCCTTCTCTATAATTCCCACAAGTTTTTGGTTTACAACAGTTTTATTCCAAAGTGCAGTTATGCCTGTTATTTCTGTTTGAAATTGATTTTTGTGTTCTGAGAAACAAATTTACCTTTTTTTAACTCAGGAGTTTGATAGCGTTAGAGGTTTTTGGGGTAGGGTGATATAAGAGCTGATAACAAAATAGCCAATTTTCAACATCAGTCTCTCTTGTTTTTAATTTAGGTCTTGCGGTCACAGATGAAATCCTTCAAGGAAAATCAGACTGGTCCAAACTACTTGAGCCACCAAATTTTTTTCAAAAGTATAGGTATTTGAAATTTTGCATTTGTGTGTGTGTGTGTGTAAAGAAGAATGTTAAACTTAAAAAGTTAAATACATGATGGGTGACTGTTATCACTTAAATCTCAAGTGAGGTAGAGAATAGGTTAGCAGAAATCCTAAATGAAAGAATTTGTATATTCTAGTAGTATCTAACCCAGTATTAGTGGTTTTTGTTTTTTAATGATTTTTAATTGTAGGGTCTAGAATTAATTTTGTGAAAATCAGAGCATGTTCTAATTTTCATAAGCTGTGTGCCTACATTAGTTCTTTTGTTCACTGGGAGGAAGAAAGAAAAAGTAATGATGGAAAAGTAGACCCTAACAATGTTTCTGGCTTTTCTTTTTTCCCCTGATTGTTGCTAAAAATTCTTCATAGACATTATATTGTATTGACAGCCAGCGCATCAACAGAAGAAAATCATCTGGAGTGGTAAGACTGATAATTCAAGTTCTGTACTTACTTTGAGGTGATAACATTTTTATGATGCTTTACTATTTACAAAACACTTTATCCTCAAAATTGTGAAATTGTATTGGTGACTGTTGTACATGACCAGTGTTAAGAACTGCTGTCAAAATAATGTTTCAGATTTAGAAGTAACATAAAATAAGGATATATGTATATTCTTTGCCTTTTGCTGCTTCTTGGTCAGATTTAAGCAAAATTGTGAGGCACTTCAAATGATTCTGATACCTAGCCTCTTACTGAGTTTTCCATCTTTGCCATCATGTTTCCCCATCAAAACTAGAATGAAAAGACATTTTTTTATATTCTTTTAATTTAGGGGATTAGTGGCACGAAAGCTTCTGTCAACAGTTAAGAGAGAGGCATTTTTGGCCAAGGAGCAGTGCATTCTTTGAGTAAATCTAAATGTATTCCCTTTGCCTGTAGTATGTTGACGTCCCTAACTCTATCAGGTAGAAACAATTAGGCACCACACATGGTTATGCTTTTCTCAGATCTGACCTCTGGGAAAGAGAAACACAATACTGTCTTATTTTTGCTTCAAAAGTTTAATGCTTATTTTATTGGTAAAGAGACACTGAAAAGAATCCTGCCATTAAAACAGAATATTTCATTTGTCAGGGCGCTTGGATGGCTTTGTCAGTTAAGCATCTAACTCTTGCTTTTGGCTTAGGTCATGATCTCAGAGTCCTGGGATCAAGCCCCTCGTTGGGCTCCACACTCAGCTGAGAGTCTGCTTATCCCTCTCCCTCTGCTCCTCCCCCATTCACACACATGTGTTCTCACTCTCAATAAATAAAATCTTTGTAGAAAAAAAAGAATATTTCACTTCTCTAGATTGGGAATCAGAAAACTATGGTCTGGACAATATCCAGTTTGCCACGTGTTTTTATAAAGATTTATTGAGGGGGGCACCTGGTTGGCTCAGTCCAGTGAGCATGCAGCTTTTGGTCTTGGGGTGGTGAGTTTAAGCCCCACCTTAGGTGTAGAGATTACTAACATAAATAAACTAAAAAAATTAATTTTTTCTCAATTTCTTGAAATACAGCTATGCTCACTCATTTGTATATTGTCTAGCCTCTTTCCTTCTACATGGCAGAGTTGAATAGTTGCAACAGAAACTGGCCTACAAAGCATAAAATACTTACTGTCTGGCCCTTGATAAGGAAAAGTTCGCCAACCTCTCATTTAGATAACACTGAGCAGTAATGTGGTGTTCTGTATATGTGCTGTTGAAGCACACACAATTATAATGTGTATGCTTTTTCAAGTGTTTGAGTAATGTAAAAATATTCTTGTAGTTATTCTAATTAATGAAATCACTTTAAGTTAACATAGCTGACAGCTGTCACGTTTCTTAGGTAGAAAAGAAAGTTGTAGAAACCTGATGAAACTTTGTTTTAGTAGTATCTGATTTTACTGAATTTTTTTAAAATGCAGTATCTAGTAATCAGAGCATGATTATTTTATGAATTAGGTGCTAGTTATTAGTGGTTTTTTTTCCCACATTACTTTAACATATCTTAGCCTTAGGGTATAGACATAAGATTTGAAAGTGAAAAAACACTTAGAACCAAATTAACCAGTTTTTGTTCATGCTCAAATCATGACTTTTATGGTCTTAACAGGCAGGGTAGGTAAGATTGAGAATTCACTAAATATAGAGCAGTTCTTTTAAAAGAGAGGAGAGGGAAACACAGAAATTGACAAAAGTAACTTGTCATTTACTTAAATGGTCTTTTAAAAAGTCTAATATATTGGACTAAATTTTTTATTTTTTAAAAATATTTTATTTATTCATGAGAGACACAAAGACATAGGGAGAGGGAGAAGCAGGCTTCCTAAGGGGAGCCTGATATGGGACTCGGTCTCTCGATCCCAGGATGCTGGGATCACAACCAGAGCCAAAGGCAGATGTTCGACCACTGAGCCACCCAGGTGCCCCTGGACTAAATTTTTTAAAGGAACAGGTAAAGCATCATAGCTAAAATGCTTTTTGGGTTACCTAGATGTAGTTTCTAAATTTAATATGGAAAAATTGTGTTCACTGCTCTATTTTCAGGGTTGGATTAGTAGAATCTAAAATCCGTGTACTTGTTGGGAACTTGGAACGAAATGAATTTATTACTCTTGCCCATGTAAATCCCCAATCATTCCCAGGAAATAAGGAACATCATAAAGAGTAAGTTAATTATTGTTTAATACTGTATTTCTTAAATAATGTTATTTGACAATATGCATTGTTTAAGATCAGTTATGAGATTGTCATTTAACAAGCATTGATGGGGGAGGATGATACACTATTTGAGCATAGTGTTCATGCATTAAAACTAGTACATGCTATGTTGGTAGCCCACAGGTCGCAGCAGAAACTCTTTCTCAAGATTTGGAGCATCTTTATATATTTAGTACATCGTTTTCAAAGCCATTTAATATTCTTTATAACAACACAGGGATAGCTGATCAGTGCTCTTGTCAGTTTTAAGAATTTAGCCAAACCACTGCAATTTGTATTTATACTTCCACAGAGACCAAGTTTGAATTATCAAAGAACATCTGTAAACTTAAAAAAAAAATTAATGGAAATTTAAAATTTTTATTTTATAGCAACAATTACGTATCAATGTGGTTCCTTGGAATAATTTTTCGGAGAGTAGAAAATGCAGAAAGTGTTAACATAGACTTGACCTATGATATACAGTCATTTACTGATACAGGTAAGACTGTCATCATGGAGCTGTGGTTCCCAACCTTGGCTCTAACGTGGTATTATTTGCCTTGGATCTGGCTGGCTGGCTGGCTATATTTTTCAGTTGGTTAAATGAATATATTACATCCATATTATGAAAACCTATCCTATTTTAAAAAATTAAAGGCGTGGTGAAACCATCTCTAAGACATTAAGGGGGGGAGAAATAGCAGTACAGTATGTATAGTGTGCCACCATTTCTGAAAAGAAGTAAAAAATATATGTGCATGTTTGCTTATGAATACATAGAGTATCTGTGGAAGGATATATAGTCTTAAGAAGGTGGCAGAACTGGTTGCTTTTTAGGTCAAGGAGCAGGTGTGTCTAGGGGATGGGGCAAGGAGACTTCACTCAGTGCCCTTGAACTGTTTGAGTTTTGTACCAAGTGATGGTATCATCTATTTTAAAACAAAAAGGAGATTAAAACCATACAGGTGATTTTTATTTTCATTGTGTACAAAAAGGAGCACAATCATAAAGATGACTTTTACTTTTTTTTTTTTTCATGTACTAACATACAGCTTGCAGATTATATTTCTGAATCAGCAAAAGAATGTCTTTCACATCTAGCTCCTTAATGACACCTCTCTAGAATATCTTAATGTATCTGTTATAAGTTTGGAGTTATCTTAATCTGGAATGGTGTACATTCATATATTAATATTTTTGGCTGGGCTTAACTGATTTTCTAAATTCTTCTAAACTAGTTTTCACATTTATGAAAATGCAGATTCCTGTACATCACGTCAGCACTACTGAATCCCACACTCTGGGAGTAGAGCCAGAGAATCTGCAAGTTGAACAAGCACTCCTGGTGATGCTTTTATAAGCAATCTGGAATGAAAACATAAATTTTTCCATTCTAATTTGGGCTCATTTTTCTAAAATCAGGAGGATGGAAAGCTCTTTATTACAGATTTGTAGAATCATCTTCTTCAGATAGAGATACTGAGACCCCAGGAGAATAGATAATTTATCACATTTCACAGTAGTTACCGTGCATGTCTTCAGTAAGCTTACAGTCTAATTTGGTATTCACAGTTGAACCATTAATAATGGTTATTTAAATAATGTAAATTATTTACATAAAATAATGTGTGTGTTAATAAGACTTTCTTACAAGGTGTGTGAATAGGACTCTAGGGCTGTATGTATTTTAATCTCAGCATGTCATTTGGGGCTGTTGAGCCTTATTTACCCACCTGTATAAAAAGGATGTACTTCTGGATAGTTCCTGACAGTCTGACATTCTAGGATTAGTGTAGTAAAAGAAGCTTCATGGAGGAGAAGAGCTCGAATTGCATCTTGGATATTTAGTATAAGGATTAGTTTAGACTTGGCAAGTAATTATGAGAAGAGATTACCTTTTGGGAAAATAACAGAAAACAGGATTTGGAAAAAACTTTTTTCATGCATTTATTTTGTTAATGAGATTTAAGTATTGGAAAAATCCTAGTTGGACATAAAACTAGTTGGTACTTTTTCTTTTTAAGATTTTAGTAGAGAGAGTAATGCGCACGGGGTTGGGGGGTTGGGGGGTGCTGAGCTTCCATGCGCAAGCACTGTAGCAGCAGGAAGGGCAGAGAAGAGAGAGAATATAAAAGCAGACTCCAAGCCTGACAGGGGCTGGATTTCATTACCCTGAGATCATGACCTGAGCCAAAACCGAGAGTTGGACACTTAACTGACTGAGCCACCCAAGTACCCCTAATTGGAACTTAAATAAGATTATGACAAGATGAAAATGTTTGTTCAGTAAGCAGGATGGGTATGTGTGTTTGTGAGATTATGGGGAGATAGCAAATGTATGCATTTTAGAGAAAACAGACCTCTGTTCAGGAAGAAATTGACCATTTAACATATTAACATTGTTTCAGTGTACAGACAGGCAAATAATATAAACATGCTAAAGGAAGGAATGAAAATTGAAGCAACTCATGTTAAAAAAAAACAACTTCATCACTACCTTCCAGCAGAGATTCTTCAAAAGAAGAAAAAGGTAAGTTCCTCTCAGACACATGATCCTGGGACCAGATTTGCATTCTTAATAGCTCCCAAACCTACTGAGCAAAAAGGAAAGAAAGGTACAATTCAGTCTAGAACTAAAATCTCCCTTTCATTAATCACAAAAGATACTTCATTTTATGTGCTTTAGAATTGAAATCAGTAATTATTTTCATTTGCCTTTTGAAATCCTAACTGCTTTCCCCTCTTTCAGCAAAGTCTTTCTGATGTTAGTCGAAGTTCAAGTGGACCTCAATCCAAAAGATCATCTCTAGATAGCAATTGTTTGGATAGCTCCAGGGACACTGATAACGGAACACCTTTTAATTCCCCAGTGTCGACAAACAAACCTTCCAAGCCTGATCTTCCTCCTTCAGGAGAAACAGAAAGGTCTGTATTTCAGAATTTTCCTTTCAGTCTTCAGTTTGGGGATGATGTAAACTTTTTTATGCCTCAGCTAAATATCTTAATTGTTACGATATCTTATTTTACCAGTAGCTAGTCATTTTCTGGCTAGAAATACTTGACAATTTGTTGTGATCCTGTGGGATGTGGGATGGGTTATGAAGATGTAGGCCTGAATCAGTACACAGAAGTGCACAGGTTTTCTCTTTTCTCACTTTTTACTCAGTCCCCTGCCTTTCTTCCCATTTTCTCTTCCTCCAAAATGTTAAAGTAGGAGTGCTTGAAAGAAATAATCCTGAATGTTAAGACTGTTTTAAATAAGTAACACAAATTACTCAATGATAACTCAATACTTTCAATAGGAATAATGCTGAGCCTGCTGCTGTCGTTGTGGAAAAGCCACTGAGTGTCCCACCAGCACAAGGACTATCTATCCCAGTCATCGGTGCAAGTAGGTATCTGTACTTTTGTTAAGAATGATTTTACTGTGTCTACATTCAATTACTAGAATTTTCCTTTCTTTTTCAGAAGTTGATTCTGCAGTAAAAGCTGTATCACCCCCAGCTGTGTGCACCATTCCTACTGTAGTAGGACGAAATGTCATTCCGAGAATTCCAACACCCCACAACCCTACCCAGGGACAACCACATCTTAATGGAATGGCAACTAAGAATGTTACACACAAGAGATCCCATTCCCCATCCATAGATGGGTCTTCTAAGAGGTTGAAAGACATAGAAAAGGTAAAGGTACAACCTTAGTGGTAATTCAGTAGTTTTTTTTGTTGTTGTTTTTTTTGTTTTTTTTTTTTTAAGTTAAACTAGCGCTAAAGAAACTCAGAAGTCTCCATAGCTTAGTGCTTCCTTTAGGATTTGACTGTTTAAAAAGAATGTTTGCCCAAACTGTGAAGACATACTGGTTGCTCATCCTAAATTCAAATTCGTAATAGATCTGAAAACCTGAATGATTGGTCAAAGTTTCTCCTTGACTTTACATAGAAGTCATTATTAGTAACTAATCCCATTTATTGTGTTATAGTGTTGTTGTCCTCTGCCTCCAGTAGGTGGTGGTAAAACTACTGTTACCATCTGAATTGATTTAACCAAAAAGATCACTCCAATTGTAGAAGTTATGGGTGTTAGCTGAATTTAGTCTACTTTAAACTCTTTTCCCTCACCAACATGTTTGCAGTAGTTTTGATGATAGCCTTATCACTAGTTTCTCAGTTTATATAAATTGTATGGTTTTTGTAGGTAATCACAGCAGTTCATCTTAATGTTTATGTTCTAGTTTATTCGACTTGAATCAACATTTAAGGACTCACGTGCTCCTGAAGACAGGAAAAGAAAAGCAGTGGTAAATATATTAATGGTGTGCCTCAACATATTTCTCTCAAAGAGCCATGTATCAGGAAAAGTACTGTATTTGAAAGTGGACCAGACTAGATAGGTCTGGGAAGTTTGGGTTGTGTTTTATTTTGTGTAGAAATAAGCATATATAGGAAAGAAAGTTTTCATTTGTATACAATTCTGTTTTTAGGATGCCATTGGAGAATGTATGCCTATTCCAACTATTGATACATCACGCAAAAAGGTAACAAAGTCTTAATTCATAGGTAATCTACAGGTACAGAAAGCTTTTAAGAGTCTTGCATTGGGTGAAACAAAAGCATAATGAGATTTTGTTCTGTCCTCAAAGACCAACAGTGTTTATTTGGGGATTGGGGTAGAAATAGCAAACAGTGTCTGGTCATAGATGTATGTACCTCAGAAGGGAGGAAAAGAGGAAGTAATTTAAGACTTCACTGTTTATCCAGTTTAGGTTCAACCTTTGTTTATTTTTAAAGAAGCTTAGTGCTCATACTATAATTTCTTAGCAAGACTTAGTATATTTTTGTTGTACACCACTGCTGTTAAGCTCAGTATGTATTAATATTTTGGAAGAATCAAATGTATCAATATACATAGTATAAGTACCTTTAAAACATGAGCTAAAGATCCCCCTAAATCTCAATTTAAGAATTTATTTTTCAAAGAATTACTACTAAACTAATAATACGGTATTAAGCATGGTAAGTTAATAAACAGGTGCTCAAAAATCAGCCTGTGTGTACCAGAGACAGCCCTTCTCTGAGAGTTTACAGTTTAGTTTAAGCTAAATACAGCTTATTTTTAAAAATAAGCAAAATGGCTTATTTTCACCCCGTTACCCTGCCAAATTCCTTACAATGTATTGGCCATTTTTCTAGTAGTTATAGAATTCATAAAATGTTTTTTAACATAAAGAATGGGTTACAAAAAATACGGGTGTATAATTATATATGATAATGGAAGAAAAAGTTTGATATGGATATTAAGTATGAAAGTGTGAAATGACATGCCTGAGTGTGGCTCTAAAATATTTCAAGTATAAAGGGCAAGGATGTAAACCAAACAGATGTGGCAAAATTTTTTTAATGTCCAAATCTTGGTTGTGGCATTGAAGCCTTCGTTGTTCTTTTATGTATGTCTGAAATCTTTCATGTTTTTTGAATGGCTGTGGGTAGGATATAGATTTAGCTAAGGTCACAAGGGAGGGGAATTAACTCTTGCATACTGTTGCCGTCACACCGTTATCTGTTCCAGAGGTGTCTTTCTCAATTTTGCCTCTCAGAATTGCCTTCATTATATAATTCCTTTAGTATCCTCAGAAACCCTCATCTAGATGCCCCTGAATTTCACCATCACTAACTAGATAACCGGTCTTCCTCTATAACACACTCATTTTTCACCTAGCACCCCAAGAGTTTTCCTGCTTAGTGACTCCACTCTTCCTACTTCTCTTTACCATTGACTTTCTGCATTTCTCAATCTAGAAGTGGCGAGTAATTTAGCAGTCTTTTTTCTTATACATACTCCTCCCACTTGCACCCTTTCCTGTACCTCTGCCTTTCACCTCCGACTGAATAAAAAAATTCCCCAAAACAAAGAACTGACAGTGAACATTGGAAGAAAATATCCAACACATATGTGAGTGTTTAAGAACTTAAGGGACTTGGAGGAAAAAGTTTTGTGATTTACTAGTTGGGACTTGATAATATATATTTGCTTTTCCTTGTTTCTCTTCCTTTCTAATAGAGACTACCCAGTAAAGAGCTACCAGATTCATCATCTCCGGTTCCAGCAAATAACATCCGAGTCATCAAAAATTCCATTCGACTGACCCTTAATCGGTAAAAGCAGTGCCTCCTTACTTAAGTGAATATGCAATCATTTAGTGGCATAGATGCAGCCATTCTTTTTATAATAGAAGTGGCTGACATACATAAAATAAGGTGAAAGTTTCAGTCATCGGACTAACGACCTTGAAGTGGTTTTTGAACTCTCACACTTTGACCTGCAGATGCCGTAGCATTCTCTCATTGATTGCTACATACACTTCTGTGAGGATCACCTGCTATCAAATTGTCATCTACAATATTATGGCTTTGCGTTGGAGGTTTTACTGCCTTAACTTTCGATGCTTGTTTCTCTGTTGTGGGAACCAGTTCTTGGCTCTTTGGACACGGATAAAACAAGTCCTGAACTTTTTTTTTTTTTTTTTAAGTCTTATGTTATAATCATTGTATAGAACTGAAAAAGTTGAAAAAACAAAAAAAAATTGTCTTGTAATTTTCCAAACGTTAACACATTTACTTTAGCATTGAAGCCACTTTGTGAAACCTGAGAAAAATGAATGTGAGGTATCTTTTCTGCTTTCCTCATTTGTGTAGATGTACTTATTGTCTATTCTGTTGATTTAAATTATTTTTTTCCCAGAATGGCACATGGAATATTTAAATTTTTATTTTTTTGTGCCTTTCTGTCCAAATGTTGCATAGTTACCAGGGAGGATTAGTCCAGTGATTACATAAGAGTTGGGCACCATTAATTCTCTATATTTTGCCTCCCATGGAGGCCTTCGAAATGCATCTTTATTAAGAATCAAAATAAAACCAAAATACTGAAAGTCAGTATATGAATGGTGAAATTGTTACATATCCTAGCTCATGCCATTCTTGTTAGTTGACTGGTATTTTTTACTAAGGAGCAACTCATTCCAGCACCAACAGTAAAATACCTTGAAGTATGGCAAACTTGTATTTTTGAGGTATAAAATTAACTTGGCATGGTAATTCTTGACCATTACTTACCCCACAACTTCAAACCGCTTCTTCATGGACTAGGCATGCAGAAATAAGCAGTGGATTTTACCGAAATCTAAAGGCATTTTGAATGATATTGTTACCAACCATTAATTGGCTCAGGACCTTTGTAATTTTTATTTATCTATATGAGTTGTCTTTTTTTACACTGCTTTTTTCAATGCATTTCTTAATATTTTTTAAGTTTCATGAACGCATGCTCAGTTTATTAAAATCCATAACCATGTAATTCTTCTTGTAATATGTTGATTCAGTGTTTTGTAAATGAAGTCGTATGTATTTTCAGAGTATTTTTGTATGTACTGTAAGATACCATCTTTTCAAAGAGAAAACTTTAAAACCTTTACTGTCTCTCTTTAGTCTAATTTTTTAAATATGGATTATGCTTGAATTATTCTTAAAATGAAAATGTATAGATTGCACAACCAGGAATGCTAGTATTTATTACCTTGTTCAGCTTTCACTTGGCAATTTAGTAGGTTCTGGTAGGAAAAACACATACATTTGAATAATGCAGGGAAAATACTTGGTTGTATATTTTATAGGACTTGTGGGACCCATTTAACCCATGGAGTAATAATAGTCCGTATTCTCTCTTGCAAGCCCCTTACCACTGAGTTGAAATGCTTGGAATTCTGATTGTCAGCAGTATCCTTTACCCACACCTGTTCCTTGATCTCTAGGTTGCTGAAATGGAAATGCTAGCATTTAACTCTTACGAAGGAAAACTGAGAAGTTGAGCAAGGAAAAAAGTAATGGTTTTTCCGTTATTCACTTTTTACATAGCAAAAGATAAGAATGAAATCCTATAAATCCAACTTGTAGCTCATGTGGAAAGCTCTCCTTTTAGCTGACCCTTTCCTTTATCCAAGGATTCTAAGATTTGTTCTATAAATACTCTTTGAGCAAAAGTAGATGATTATGAAAGAACTGTCACCTGACTTCAGACTTTGAAAAATTAAGATTTGAGTAAATCACATATATGTTTGCATTTCTGTGTTTAATATCTACCTATGTTCCCCTTCTGTTATCAGTCTTCACGATCTCTTTAAGAATTTTCATGTTTACCCACCTATTTAAACAGATTCTTGGAAGTGACTAGTGGAGTTTTTAATAAGAAAGCCACAGGCCTAACCCCATACACCAGGATAGTCATTTCTCTTGTTTTAAAGATTCATTCAGCATGGGGCTGAGACATAGCCAAATGGTTCAATGTTAGACACCCCAAGGATGGCATTCTTTAACCTGTTTGGTAGCTGGGGAGTTGATGAGATGCTTTTGAGATGATGGGTTTGATCAGAAGTGAAGTGTTTTGTATCCTAAACGGTAGGTAAAACGTTCAGAACGTTTTGTGACCACAGTAGGAGAGCTCCATTGTACTAATGCCAAGTAAGTAAAAGGGGAAAGTATGGCCTTATATGTCATGTTCAGAGGCACTAAGTAAATGTGACTTTGAGTTTGAAACTATACCTAGAAATGTATTTTATAAAGTCAAATTATCTCCATTATGTAGACAGATGTTTATTTTCACAAGGGTATTAGATTGTAATCTCAGTGTTCAGGACTGGCTCTGAAGAATAGTATATATCAAAGGAAAATACTTGTCAGCTGGCTTAAATCTTAGGGACTTAACTCATTTGAGAGGGTACATAGCTTAGACTTGTAAAATTGGGGCAGCAGAATAAATTTTACAAGACTATTACTGGTGCTTACAATGACTATCTTAAGACCATAACCTAGTAACATTATTAAAATGCTTACTTGACTACAGTAGCAATAAAGTAAAGATGGACAGTGTCCACATGGGCTAACCTTATTCTCCGTTCCTCAGTTTTGAGGTAGGAATTCCTAAATTGGGGATCATGGGCCTTTGGGAATCCTTTGCAAATACATATATATGAAATTTTTGTTTATATGCATTTTTCGGGGGGTGGGGAATTCATAAATTTCGTCAGCTTTTCAAAGTGGTTCATGACCCTTTGAAAGAAAAGGGTGATGGGGCATTGTTAGGAACCACACAGCTTTGCAAGATTAAGTAATCCCAGACTCTCCAGGGGTTTCCTGTGGTATATTTCTGAAAACGTATTATGGCTCTTAACTAGTATAGTGGGCTTCGGGAACACCAAATTTCTCTGAGTTTCTTTATATATTGCAGATGAACCTTAATCAGTATTTTAAAAAATAATTACTATTGAATTTATAAACATCCTCATGTTTACTTAGATTCATTAACAGGGTCAAACTTTTAACAAATTTCGACCTAAGATTGATCAGAGTAGAATAGCTTAGAATGAGAATTAGAAATGGAAAAAAAAAAAATTAGAATCATTAAGGATCCTAATCCTTTGATTTCAGTAGCATTATTCTCTCTCGTTCCTTTCATGTTTGTGGTTTAGAGCAGAACAGACTGAACAGACCAATAAATAGAACTTTAGTTTTAAAAAAACAATGTGTGTGTGTTCAAAATAACTACCTAATAAATCTCCCAAAGCTTAGAATTTAGGTTATGATAATAGTGGTAAGTAGTGCAGGTGATGGAAGAAAACAGGTCTCAATAATGGTAACTATTTCCTTTGGATTTTTTAAAAGAATTGTACAAGATCAGATTCTTACCAAATTCTTTTTTTTTTTTTTTCTGGATTTTTCTGATAAACTTTTATATTTGAAGTTAGTTGAACAGAAGTTTATCATCAGACTTGCTACAAATTTTAAGCTACTGCTGCATTTTAGCGAGGACTCCCATAATTCCCTTATAAAGTACTTAGGTCTTTGAGGTACATGGTGCTACATCACTCCACAGTATTCTGTAAAACGAACGCTGCAGCTGCTGTTCCTTTCTAGAGAGCTGTTGGTGTAGTTCATATTAATATTTCCTGCCTTTTATTTGGATTGTCTTATTTCTTAGTTGTACACACAAGCCTCACTTGTCTGGAATAAGTAATCAAATAAACTTGCTTTGCTAAATAGGTGTGGATGATTGACATTATTTGGGAGTAACTCAAGACATCTTAGTTTTCTCAAACTGAGAGCCGTTTGGTCACTTACCACCCAGACTCTAGCAGATAGTGGTATTCAGCATCTGCTTAATATGAAAGCAAGCCTCATACTCCATTTGTCTCACAAACATTAAATGTTAGCAAGCAGTAGCACATGGTAGCATCTGTCTCAAGTACTAGGGGAAAAATCTTTCACTCTGGTCAAAAAAATGCAACCAGAATTCTCTAATGGCTGGACAGAGGTACATTTAGCAGTCAGGCCTTGGGAACTGTCTACAGAAGTACAAGCTACACAGTATTTTGTTCTTGTTAATTTAACAGAGACTTGTTTTTAGCCAATCCACATATCTTGAATACTAGTACTGAATAAGATTATTAGCTAGCCATCCGTGGCACCAATGGAAACACATTTGGCATGAAGCTAATTAGCAAAGCCTCCTGGATTTATTGAGCTATGGATAACAGAAGAGCTTCTAGTAGTCACTCGAGACTAATACTGTCTTCTTGCTTGGACTGCTAGCCGACCATCCCTGGAGTGAATTTATAGAGCCTTTACACAGTTACCACTCTATGCTGAAATGTTTTTGTTTTATGGTGAAATGTTTTAAGTTAACAGGTGCTTTACGGATCCCAATGCTTTAAGGTATTGTGGCAAAATGGAAGTTACTGCTTTTAAAGCACATGTTCTAAAAACTATCTTTCAAAGTATATGATCCAGCCAAACTTTTACTTACTAGTCCTCAAAATGGCATACTTCCAAAACCTTGCTTGCCAGTCTGATTGCTGACCTTTGGGGCCCAATGGCTGTATAAAGCCTGATAACCTGGCCAAAATAAATCACCCTACCTTCCGAACATGTTACTTCTACCTTTTAACATTTCAATTATTCTAACTCATGTAATGTTCAGTTGTTTCCCTTGAAGAGGCTGTAGGCTCTTTACCTAAGAATCTTGATGTAGTGGGTGCCCAGAAGATGCTCAAGAAAACACAAGCCCTGGTTGGTTGGTTGGTTGGTTGGTTGGTTTTTTAATTTGATTAAGATTATTTAGAAGAGAGACCTGATGAAGGATCTAAATCAGAGAGGCAAACAAAACTCTGAAAATCATTAAGACACATTTTACAAACCTTTGCAACTGTCATGCTTAGTAAGAAACACATTTTACATTGCAAATCAGCACCTGGATACATACATACCTGAATGTGTGTGTATATATATAATTTATATATGTATGTACTCACATATATAATTAAATTTCACACACACAAAATGCTTTCCTTACCAAGTGTGATACAGGTTATTTTTAAGTGCTAGTGGTGATTTCGCTAAGGATTCATAGCCTCTCCGGAGTCAACACCTACAGTTTGAAATACACTGCACTAGAAGTTCTCTCTCCAAAAGTTCATTTCAAACTTTATCGTCTTTCTTGATTCAGTCTATCTACTGGGTGCAAGCTGTTCTGGTAAAATAGTACTGAAAGAACAGCATAAAGCATATGGGAGAAGTAGATGAAGTACAGATACTCATTTCTCCCAAGGAAAAATCTTGCCAACAACAACTTTGTATCAATTGATAATAAAGAAAAAAAATGAGAAGCCAAAAATCAGTGCAAGAGTTGGGCCATCTGGCTGGTATTTATTTTAGTATTGGTCAGTTGACCTCACCTGGCCTAGGAATGCCCTCAGTCCCTGGAGGGTGGCCTGGGATGAACTGAAGAAGGACAAACATACCTCACTTACCAAATGTCACTCGAGTAAGGTGCATAAGTTACTCGTTTAGAAACTTCTATGTTATGGTGCTGGGAGAGCTGGACAGCTATATGCAAAAAAATGAAACTGAACCACTTTCTCAAACCATACCCAAAAATAAAATGAATTAAATAGGCCTAAATGTGAGACCTGAAACCATAAATCTAGAAGAAAACATAGGCAGTAATCTCTTGGGCATTGGCCTTAGCAACTTGTTTCAGATAGGTCTCCCAGCAAGAGAAACAAAAAGCAAAAGTAAACTAATGGGACTACACCAAACTAAAAAGTTTTGACACAGCAAAGGAAACCATCAAAAAAAAAAAAAAAAAAAAACATAAAAAGGCAACTTATGAAATGGGAGGAGGTATTTGCAAATGAAATATCCGATAAGATGTTAATATCTGAAATATATAAAGAACTTGCACAACACCAAAAAATAATAGTTCAATTTAAAAAATGGGCAGAAGACCCAAATAGACATTTTTCCAAAGACATAGCCAACAGACACGTGAAAAACTGCTCCACATCAGCAATCCGCAGGGAAGTGCACATTGAAACTTTACCATGAGATACCATCTCACGCCCGTCACGCGGCTGAACTAAACAGACACAAGAAATAAGTGTTGACAAGGACATGGAGGGAAAGGAACCCTTGTGCGTGGCACCGTTCGTGGGAACGCCAACTGGTGCCGCCTCTGAAGAAAATGATTTAATTGTTTGGAGATTCCTCAAACAATTAAAATACAACCACCATATGGTCCAGGAATTCGGCTCCTGGACATTCACTCCAAGAAAATGAAAACACTAGTTCAAAACAACATATGCGCCCCAATGTTCATTACAACATTATTTACACTAAGCAACTCTGGAAGCGACCAAAGTATCCATTGACGGATAAAGAAGATGTGGTCCGTGTACACACACACACACACACGCACTGAAATATTACTGAGCCATAAAAAAAAAATGAAATCTTGCCATTCATGACAACACGGATGGAATCTAGAGAGTGTTAGGTTAAACGAAATAAGGCAGAGAGAGACAAATAATGATTTCACTTATATGTGGAATCTACCCCCCCCCCCCCAAAAAAAGGGCAGAAACAGGCTCATAAATACAGAGAACTGGTACTTGCCAGAGGGGAAGTGGTGGGAGAGGGCAAAAGTGGGTGATGGGGAGTGGGAGGTCCAGGCTTCCAGTTATGAAGTGAGTCACAGAGATCAAAAGTATAACATAAGGAATATGGTTAATGGTGTGGTTGTGATGTGTGGTGACAGACGGTAGCTCCACGTGCCACGCAGGGGACCTCACAGACGTGTCGGATGACTATGTTGTATACCTGAAACCAGTGTAACCTTCTGTGTCAAACTATACTTCAGCAAAAATAAATGAATACGGGGCGCCTGTGGCTCAGCGGTTGAGCGTCTGCCTTGGGCTCAGGGGGTGACCCCCGGGTCCCAGGATCGAGGCCCACATCGGGCTCCCTGCGTGGAGCCTGCTTCTCCCTCTGCCTGCCTGTCTGTCTGTCTGTCTGTCTCTCTCTCTCTCTCTCTCTCTCTCTCTCTGTGTCTCTCATGAATAAATAAATAAAATCTTTAAAGAAAAAGAAAAAGAAATAAGAAATACATACTTCTTTGGCAGAAAAAAAAAATTCTATTTACACAGCTGTCACATAATATCCCAACATGGACCAGGAACTTGAGACTGCAAGAGAATTGGGGTAAAATAGTAAAAGTATTGCTATCTCCTGAGAAATTTTAGACCTTCCTTATGAAAACGTTTAAGCATTCAGGATATGCCTTTTCAAATATCGGGGCGCTTAATCTTTGCAGTGATCCTATGAAATCGCACTCTTCATTATTTTACAAACGAGGAAATTGAGGCTTAGAGAGATTATGCGATCAGCTCCGAATTGCATAACTATTAATTGGCAGACTCAGGAAATATGACTCAAAGCCTAGTGTTCAACTGTGTCTCCCACTTATGAAAGAAGTTGGAGGTGTAAATCCAATCTCTGCCTCCTAGCACTCTTCCATGGAGTCTGGAACATTCATTCATTCATTCTTGATTTATTTATTGGAGAGCAAGCGAGCCAGCACGGGGAGGGCAGAGGGAGAGGGAGAGAAGTAGGCTCCCTGCTGAGCTCAGAGCCTGAGCTGGGGCTCGATCCTCCGACCTGAGATCCTGAGCTGAGCCAAAACCAAGAGTCAGATGCTCACCCGATGGAGCCTCCCAGGAGCCCCAAGTCTGGAACTCGGGATGTTCGCCTGGCCAGCAGCAACCCGGCCACCTGTGCCAAGCTGCAGGGACACTGGCCTCCCGGCGACAGCCCTTGGCTAAGGCGAGGAAGCCCAGTTCTGGGCCCACTGGCCACTTGCTTCTGGGTGGGGGACACCCAACCCCTCTCTCCCCTCTGCTCTCACCCGTCGGAGACACTTGCCCTTCAAACCTCACAGGGAAGCTGCAAACATCAAAGTATTCAGAGACCAGCAAGGTTCTACCAATGGGACGGACAGACAGACAGGTTGTCCCAGAATAACCTCTGTGCAGCATTCCTTAGGTTGGAGCAGGAGGAAAATGGAATCAGTAGAGCCCAGGGTGGGGGTGGGGGCTCAATCCTGGGACCCCAGGATCATAACCTGGGCTGAAGGCAGACGCTTAACTGACTGAGCCACCCAGGCATCCCTCAAGTAAACTTTTCTAAATGACACGTTAATTTCAGGGAATTGAAAAAAAGCTAAATGAAAATGAAATATTCTAGAGTATGTCACATGGCTTGGTTGCGACCCTTCACGTAGTCATGATGATGTAAGTAGAGAATATTGAACTCGCCCCAAACTGCATCTACAGTGGGTGGAGAGAGTGAAATCCTCATCTTCGGAGGCGGTAAGCAGAAAATATCTAAAACTGAAAAGTCTGGAATCGTGTAGGCACCTGATTTAGAAATAACAGGAGAAAAGTCTTAAGAATTTGAAATTTTTGAATTTTCTGCTCTGGGGAGCAGAAATCAGGAATGGGAGGAGGAGGAGGAGGAGGACTCTTTTTCTTTTGTAAAAGGAAGACTTAGGAGAAATTTTGGACTCTCCCTCCGGGATGCAGTAAGAGGACATCGTAGGCCTCGGGACAGACGGACCTCAGCTGGGTCCCTCCTGCTTGGGGGACCTAAGACTTAAGTTCTGGGGAGTGACTTAAGTTATTTGGGTTCCAGGTTGCTAACCTGTCAAGGGGGAGCGTGAGCCCCTGGTTCATAGGCAAGGGGGGGTGGAGGCTGAGGGGCTCTGCGGTCAGGCTGCCTCGGCCCTGAGTGAGGGGAGAGAGAGCTCGTGAAAATTACTTGGTTTCTCTGCACCCGGCCTCTCTTCTGGAAAGTGGGGATCACGATAGAACCCGCCTCCCGGCACCGCTAAATGGACTGGGAGACGCAGTGCAGAAGCCCCACCTGTACACAGCCCGGTGGGTGCGGCCCAGGCACTGGGCCTGCACCACAACCCATCCGGCCCCCACCTCCCAGGACAGGGTCTGGGCACCTGGGCAGCCCAGGGCATGACCCCGGGTCAGGGATCCAGGCCCCATCAGGGGCCTCGCCCTCTGCCTGTGTCTCTGCCTCTCTCTGTGTCTCTCAGGAATACATAAAATCTTTTTTAAAAGAAAGAAAAAGAAAAAAGAACGGGTGTTCTACTTGGAGAGCGCGTGTAGGCCTCTTCAACTCTCCAAGCTTTCCCGCTTTCCCCAATCCACTTACAGATGAGCACAGGCCAGGCTGAAAGGAGAGCCCATCAGGGCCCCCCTGCCTGCGGGGCGCACCCCCCCAGGCCCCACCGGCCTGCCTCTGATGTCACATCAGACTGGATCCATCAGACGGGCCACAGGGGGCCCAGAAGCCACCCCATCCCACATGCCCCAGCCCCTCAGGACTCCCACCTCCCTGGGAGCCGGACAGGCCCGGCCAACCCAGATCCCAAGTCACTTCCTGCCAGGGCGTCTCAGCAATTCAAAGAACTTCGAAGTGCCGGTTCTTTCCAAACAGATTGGTTTCTTGAAACTCACGAGAAGTCAGAGACCAGAGAAGAGGGGATTTCTGAGAGCCACCCACTAGGATGGCAACTGGTACTCGGTAGTTTCAAATATTAAGCAAAGAAGAAACAATCGGCGTTGATGAGGCCGTATCTAATCTCCCCGAGCACAGGAAGTGCAGGCGAGCCAGCCCGATTTGTAGGAGGCCTTGAGGTTGCACAAAGCAGCCCTCCTCCGGCAGGGCCCACTCACTGCCTGCAGAGACAGGACGCTCTGCCTGCCTCCAGCTGAGCACACCAGAGGGAAAGCACCAGCAAATTCCCTGTGAGCTCTGAGCCAATCGGCTGCAACAGGGTCACCAGGTGAAGGGGATGGGGAAGGGGGGACGGAGGGGAGAGGCGCTAACATGGGTTTGACCAGGCTAATCTGATGGGGCCAGCGGGAGACAGCAGCCAGGAGGCCCTTGGTGCCTCAGTGTTCACAGAGCCCCTACTAGTCCCTAGACATCGAACTAGGCCGTGGACAAGGATTTTAAGCCCGTTCCCCCCACGGCCGGACCCTGCAGACCAGCAGGGAAGCTGGCCGCCCCGGGGAGCACAGGTGGTGCCAGGGAAGGATAATCTCCTGTTGTAGACACCTGGGACTTGGGCGGGCAGGCAGCCAGCTGGGGGAGGGGCGAGGGCGGAAAGAGATAAACCTCCGGTGCAAAAAAGAGGGTTCTGGATAGTAGGTGTTGCTGGAGGGGGGTGTGAAAGGAGCAGTAGGTGCATCTTCAGGAAAAGGTGTAAGCAGCTAGAAATGTAGGCAGGCTCCCCTGCCTGGGGAGGGAGAGGGCGAGGCCGGGGCCTGGTGGCTACCGCGGGCCAGGGGGGTAGACGGGGAGGGATACGGGCCCGGAGCCTAGGACAGAGGCCTTGTCTGGATGTCCAGATCTCACAGTGGGGCGGGGGCTGTCTTTAGAAATAGTTGTTAGGGGGCTGTGGGCCTCACCAGAGAGGTTCTCCTACTACAGAGGCAGGGAGGGGGCGGCTTATCTGATGGGTCAGCAGGGGAAGGTACCGAGCCGGCCTGGCCCCTGGATCTGCTTGGCCCCCCCGCGCTGAGAGGCTCCCCTGGGGCTGCAGCGGGTTGGTCTTTAGACTGAACCACTTGGAGCAAACCTAAACCCACAGCCTCCAATCAGCTTTATCCATAACAGGTAACAGTGAATGTTTTGATCTCCATCTCGTCTCCTACAGACTCACTCGGCAGGGAGAAAGTGTTATTTGCGGAAATCACTGCCAGACGCTCAAACAATATTTTTAAAAATATTTTATTTGAGAGACAGAGAAAGAGAGAATGAGCATGAGGGGGAAGCTGACTCCCCACTGAGCAGGCTCCCCGATGCAGGCCTCCAACCCAAGATGCTGGGATCATGACCTGAGCTAGAGGCAGACACTGAGCTGACTGGGCCCCCCAGGCACCCCCCAAACAATATTAATTTATGTTTTGTTTGCTGCGCTTTCCCATGGCCTGCGTTCCAAGCAGGTGGTCAGGCCTGTAGGACTCCCTTTCCTGACATGTTTTTGCAGGGTGGAGAAGCCATCGCTGGTTGTCTGTGCTTGGTGTCCTGGGGAGGGCGCTGAGAGAGAGAAGAGAGAAAAGAGAGAGAGAGAAAGAGGAGAGAGAGAGAAGACATTGGACCCTGGGGCTGAGAGGAGAGGAAATGTCAGGTCCCTGAGGGCTGGGGTCTGGACGCTGCTGTGTCTCAAGCCTCCAGAGAGGGCGACTGACCAGTATCACTAGGAAGGCTGGACCCTGGGCCCAGGGGCACTCACTTTGCCAAAGATCCATCTGTCCCAAGCAGCGAGGGTGCTGGACCTGGAGGGACCATGTGGCCGGACCAGGGAATATCTCAGCCACCATCAGCCCCAGCCAAAGAGCAGTGGCTTCGCCTAGAAGGGCCTCACAGGAGGAGCCCGGCGACCCACCCCCTGCGAGGAAGGGTGGGCCTAACAGTTCTGAGACTCATTCCCTGCCAGCTCAGGAGGATGGGGCTCCGTGCAGATGACGCGGAGTGAGACAGCCACGAAGGGGGCCTCCTCCACCTGGCAGGTGGGCCACTAAGATCCACCGCCCAGCCAGTCGTCGTGGGGCCATGGCGGTGCTGGGAGCGCTCAGGGTAGGGCTCCAGGAGCCAAGCCCGGACCACCTCAGACTCAGGGGTAAGTGAGGAAAGAGGGGCTGAAGAGGTGCAGCGGGCAGGGGCCCAGCTGCCCACAAGGAGGGCAACCAGCAGGAAGTATGCAGGTGTGGGCCAAGAGGCTGGAAGGTGGCCCCGCCAGCTGGCCTTAGGGGGACCTCAGCAGAGATGGCCACAGAGGCGGAAGTAAATGCAGGGGAGAAAGGTCATGTTCTCAAGAGTGGGGAGGATCAGGGGTCTAGGTCATGGGGGACGAAGGAAATTCCTGAACCTGCCCTCTGGTGGAGGGGGGAAGAAGCCAACAGAGCAACGGGAGAGACTCCAGAGCCCGATGGAGCGGACGGGGCGCTTGCCCAGGTTGGGAAGTAGCCCAGACCACGCGTAGGACAGTGGAAAGGAGGGGGCAGGTGGCCGTCGGCAGCTTCTGAGACAGTTGCCCAGTGACTGCTTGTGTCACCCCCTCCCCTCCCACAGGGGCTGGACTCATTGACTCACTCCCAACAAACAGAAGCTGCACAAGCAACAGCTGCCACTTGTGATGTCAGGTTATAAAAAGACTGCGGCCTCCGTCCTGGGCCCTCTCGTCTTGCTCTGCCCCAGATCGCTTCTCCCGGGGGTGGGGGGGGGGAGCAGCTGCAGCCCTCTGTAGGGGCCCCGGGTGGGGGGGACCTCAGAGAGAGCATCCTCCCTCCAGGCAAGCGCTGAGGGGACTGCAGCTTCAGCCAATCACCTGATTGCAATTTTACGAGAAGGCCTGAAGGAGAGGCGCCAACTAAACCACAGCCACAGCCGGTGTCCACAAACCATAAGACAACAAATGTTGCCTCGAGCCACAGAGCCTGGAGTGCGGCAATAAATAACTAACAAGAAGCAGAAGGTTGGTATTCGGGGAAGACAGACATCTGGGGGAGCGTGCACCGAAAAGCCTCCTGTTTTCTGTGCTGAGAACAAGCAGACACGAGGAACAGAGGTTTGCTGTGGCCTCAGTGGAAGACGGACAACTCAGCTGGCCAAGGACGCAAGGGGTGGACTATGGCCCTTAAAGACCCAACTGAGATGGGCGACAGCAGAGTCGACGCTGCCGCCACATGCAGTTAAGGAAATGTTGTCCAGCTACCTCCGCGCCCTGGAATAGGAGGGACAGAGGTGGTCGAAATGACCAGGCCTGGGAGTCGATAAGATCAAGGAGTAGAAAGCCAAAGAGGCGAATTGGTTGAAGATGCTAGCAAGAGATGGGCTGCAGGGGGAGGAACCACACGGAGGTGGGGGGCGGGGGGGGGGGGCAAGAGGTGCTTGGAAGGTCATGATTAGCCAGGCAGAAAATGGGGTGCTGGGTGGCTCAGCCTTTGGCTCAGGTCATGATCCTGGGGTCCTGGGATGGAGGCCCACATTGGGCTCCCTGCAGGAAGCCTGCTTCTCCCTCTGCCTGTGGCTCTGCCTCTCTGTGTCTCTCATGAATAAATAAATAAAATCCTTTAAAAAAAAAAAAAGTGGCAGTCTCCATGAAGCTGATGAGCTGATAGGGTAAAGAGTTAGAAAAGCAAAAGGCCCCAGGCCTGGGTTCAGAGGGGAGCGGTTCTAGGTGACCAGATGACTCGGGGTGCGCCCATGGGTGCAGGTCTGTATGATGGAGTGCCCTCTGCCAACTGCCCCCGTCCGACTCAAGCCAATCTGGGTGCCCCCTGAATGCCATGCTTTCCCCACAAAGGACTTCTGTGGCTCTGCTCTTGCCCTATCTGCCAGGATTACCCTCCATCCCAACCCCATTTGTCCACCTCCCAACATAGCCCATTCATTTTACCCCGGCATGTTCCTTTTCAACTCTCAAGCTCCAGCTCGTGTTCTGCTTCCTCAGTGAGGGCCTCACAAATCTCTCCAGTCTGAGCCAACCTCTCCCTACCCCCAGCCCAGTGTTGCACCTGTTACAGCCCTATGGGATTGACATAGGTTATCCTTAGGTTGATGCGGTTTTCGGTTTTCTCTGCTGGAAGATACACCCTCGGAGGGCAGATAGTGCGAGCCAGGATCTTTAAGTAGCTGATGTCCTAGCAGAGCGGCTGATTCACAGTCCGCGCTCAGCTCTGAGCTGTGTAAAGTAACTAAACGAAAAGGGTGAAGACACTGAGCAGACAGTAAGTCTGCCTGAGGAACTCCGAGATCAGAAAGGCAGTGGCGGGAGGGGAGCTGGTCTCCTGAGCACTTTATCCGCCGTGCATCTGCCAACACTCCCGACAACCGTGCAGGGCAGACCTTCCATGGTTTGGGAGACGGAGGCCCAAAGGTTCAGACGCTTGTCCGTGACCTAGGTCTTCACTCCTCCCTAGGTTCTCAACGAGTTTCAAGACCAAGTTCTGCAACCATGCTGACGACCCCCACATTTCATCTCCAGCCCCACTCCCAGCTGCCTGTGCAGCATCTCTACTGGACTTCTGAATCTTTACCATAGTCAAAACCAAACTGATTCCTCCCATAATATGTCGCCCCCGTGGTTGTCCTCATCCTGGTAAGTGGTGACTTCCCTCTACCAGTTAAGACGAAAAAGCTGACTCCTCTTCCACGTACCCATGCCCAACCGTCCTATGGCACCTGTCAGCTCTGCCACCAAGGGGTGTCTAAGTTCCGCCACCCACTCCCGCTTCCAGGCCCTGCCTGCAGCCCCCAGCACCACCCACCTGGACCATTGCAAAGTTCCTTCCTCCCTCCCTGCATCCACACCTGCGCCCCTCAGCCCCTTCTCAACACAGCGCCAGGGAGGATGTTCCAAATGTAAATCCAACCGCTTCGCTCTTCTGCTTAGAGCCTCCAAGTAGGGCTCCCATCGGAGTGACGGCGCAGATGTGCACGAGGGCCAGCGGGCCGGCATGACCTGACCTCCTGGCAGCCCCTGCTCTGATTGTTACAGTAGCTCTTTCAGAATTTAATTCACATGTATCTCGGTTACTTAATATGGACAATTGTGTGGATCCCAGCACATTCACAGGGTTGTGCAGCCATCCGCTCAGTGAATTTTGGAGCACTTTCCTCCTTTCAAAGAGAAGTCCTGCTTCCTGCAGCCATACTCCTGTCTCCCCTCTCCCTGGGCTTCAGCACCCTTTCTGTCTCCCTGGATTGGCCTACTGTGATATTTCCTACAGATCTGTCTGGGGTTTCTCTCCTGCTCCTGCTCCCCTCCCCCCAGATACCTCCTCCCTTTTCCTCCCCCACCCCACCCCCACTTGAATACTCCCCGCTTGCTCCTTCCACAGGGCCTTTGCACAACAGCTCCCCCCCGCCCCATCACTGCACAGCCACACCTTCCCCTCTAAAGGTCTCTGCTCAAGTGCTACCTCCTCAGGGAGGTCTTCCATGGCCTCTACACAGAACAGCCCTTCCACCATACCCAAACCCCCACACTCAGTTTTTTTCCCACATCACTCAACATTATAGATAATATATATCATAATTATATATATCATATACTTGAAATGTATATTTTTAAATTATGTCCCCTGACACCCATGGAACAGAAATTCCAGAGGCAGGGATGTTAGCACTTCTGTATGCCTGGTGCCTTGAGCAGTATGGGAAGCGTACTCTATAAATATTGTCAAATGAACAGCAGATCTAGGGTTTGAACACAAGTCTCCCAGACTTCAAAATCTATATCCTTAGACATTATCCACTGCACATCTTAGAGAACGGGAAGGAACTGAACGGGTGGCACAAGGCAGAAAGGTCTACCGCCCACGTCAGTGTGGTGGATGCTGAGGTACATGGCCCAGCTCTCCCGTCAGGCTGCGGCCTGCGTTACCCCTGCTGCGGGGAATGTTGGCAGCTGGCCGCCCACAGCTGCATCTTCAAGGCTTGCCCTGGCATAAAGAGGCCGCCTCACCCAGGGCCACTTCCCCTTTCCACCACAGCCTGTACCAAATGGTCAATGCAGGGGTTAGAGCCTGCCCTGAGCTCTGTTTTTAAAGGGCCGTCCTATATGATCCTGTAATGCCACTCCTGGATATTTATCCAGAGCAAACTAAAACACTAATCTGAAACGATATATACACTCTTGTGTTTATTGCCGCATTATTTATAGTAGCCAAGATATGGGAATAACCCAAGTATCCACTGATAGATGAACAGATAAAGAAGATGTGAGAGATATATATATATAAATAATATAACTATAAATAATATAAATAAAATATTTATTTGTATTTATTATTTTATATATATATAAGGCAAAACAGAATATGACTCAGCCATAAAAAAGAACGAGATCTTGCCATTTGTGACAACAAACTTTGTGACAAATGGATGGACCTAGAGGGTATTAGGCTAAGTGTAATAAGTCAAAGACAAATACCGTATGATTTCACTCATCTGTGAAATTTAAGAAACAAGGGGAAAAAAGACAGACAAAAAACAGACTCTTAAATACAGAGGACTGGTGGTTGCCAGGGTAGGTGGGTGGGCGGACGGGTGAAATAAGGGGATTAAATAGTACACTTATCAGGTACCTGGATGGCTCAGTGGGTTAAGCCTCTGACTTGATTTTGGCTCAGGTCATGATCTCAGGATTGTGAGACTGAGCCCCTCATGAAGCTCTGCACTGGGTGTGGAGCCCATCTAAGATTCTCTCTCTCCCCCTTCTCTGCCCTTACCCCCTCCCCTCGAAAAAGAGTACACTTATGATGAGCACTGAGCAATGTATAGAATTGTTGAACCATGAGAGTGTACAACTGTAATTAATATAATACTATATGTTGAAAACTTTTTAGTTGAACTATTTGAGAGAAGGCATGGGGGGTGGGGCAGAGGGGCAATGGGAGAGGGAGAAGCAGGCTCCCTCCCAGGACCCTGGGATCATGACCTGAGCTGAAGGCAGAGCCACCCAGGTGCCCCTGAAACCGTTTTTTAAGTGTGGCCTATACATAAACGGAATGTTATTCAGACTTAAAAAGGAATGAAATTTTGATACATACTACAACATGGATGAACCTTGAAAACCTTTTGTTAAGTGAAATAAACCAGACGCAAAAGGAAAAAATAATAAAAAAGGAAGGACCATCCTAGCTCAGAGCTCCTTGTGGTATTGGCTGAGGCCTTTGCCATGACCACATCGAAGTTCAACCTTTCCCTGTGTCCATCCTGCTTCCTTCCCTCCCCCCGCAGGTGTCGATCTTGAGAGCACTCCCCAGTAAGCCCTGTGCGCACCAATCTCACGGAGTCTGCTTCCTGTGATGCTCGGAACAAATCATCCAGTGGCTTTATAGAAAGACTGAAGGATCACTGGGAAATTGGACACAGAACAGATAAGCTGGGCCCCTGAAAATCACGCCCACCCAGCCCCAGATGAACCAATCCTACCTATATCTGCACGAACCCAGCTGTCATCATATCCTTTTTACCAAAAGAACATGGAAAGGAAGAAAATGTGGCATGCACAGCCCATGATTCCTTCCACAGGGTGTCCCTCACGTGATAGACAGCCCCATCTTGGTTAAACAGACCTGAGCTTAGACTGTCTATGCTGTGACCTCACCCTGCTGAGCCAAGTGTACAATGACTCATAAGTCATCAGGCTCAATCAAAATTTCCTCTTGGCTACATACCCCGCCCCCACCCCAAGGCCAGTGGTTATCACCACCTCCCCCTTCTGGAGCCAGGCTGCTGAGTGGGAGAGAAGTGGGAAGGAGGAAACAAGTCAATTAAGAAATGACAACCCCAAGGGGGCAGCAATATCCCTGCCTCAAGTCTAGAGAGGAACAGGCGAACACTATTAAAATCCTACTGGCCTGTCAACCTTTTAGTTAAATAAGAAATTAGGGGGATACCTGGCTGGCTCAGTCAGTAGAGCAGGCAGCCCTTGATTTCAGGACTATGAGTTCAAGCCCCACATTGGGTGTAGAGATCACATCTTTAAAAAAATTTTTCTAGGGACGCCTTAGTGGTTCAGCGGTTGGGTGTCTGCCTCTGGCTCAGGTCATGATCCTGGAGTCCCAAGATTGAGTCCCACTTCAGGGTCCCCGCAGGGAGCCTGCTTCTCCCTCTGCCTGTGTTTCTGCCTCTCTCTCTGTGTGTCTCCCATGAATAAGTAAAATCTTATCTTTAAAATAAATAAATAAATAAAATCTTTAAAAAATTTTTAAATAAAAATCTAAAAGAAAAAAAAAAGAAATTAGGGGTGCCTGGCTGTCAGTAGAGCATGAAACTCTTGATCTTGGAGTCATGAATTCAAGCCCCACATTGGGCGGAGAGACTGCTTAAAAATAAAATGAATGAATAAATGAGAGAAAGAAAGAGAGAAAGGAAGAAAAGAAATAGAGAAAGGAAGAGCAAGAGATCAGAGGGTGGGACCCTCCCTAGTGTGAGAAGAGCTTGAGGGCAGTTATCAATTGCCCTAAATAACAGTAAAGACCAAGGCTCACGTAGGAGAGATTGAGCACTAAGCTGTGTTCCCAAGCACTTGACATATATTCACTAGTTTCTTTTTTTTTTAATTTTTATTTATGATAGTCACAGAGAGAGAGAGAGAGAGAGAGAGAGAGAGAGGCAGAGACACAGGCAGAGGGAGAAGCAGGCTCCATGCACCGGGAGCCCGATGTGGGATTCGATCCCGGGTCTCCAGGATCGCGCCCTGGGCCAAAGGCAGGCGCCAAACCGCTGCGCCACCCAGGGATCCCAATATTCACTAGTTTCAAACACATCTCTCCACCAGGAGGGAAGTCATGAGCACCCCCATTCTGCACCTGAGGAGACCCAGGCACAAAAAGCTTGAGGAAGGCTACGGAACTGGCCAGGGCCTCACAGCTCCTGAGTGGGCTTAGCCAGTGTGTACCACACAGCTGGTGTGTGTCATTCAGGGCTGCAGGCAGTGCCTGGGCTTTGCGGGTCACGCTGTCCCGTAGCCCTCTCTCACAGTTGACCACATGCCCCTCAGGAGAAAGCGAACCTGGTGACAGAGGACACAGGCTAAGCCCCCCTTCTTCCCAGCTGGCCTCCAGGGCCTACTTGCATCTCCCCTCTGGCTTGATTCATGGTGTCTGCTCTTTGATGCATTCATTCTTTCCAGATTTTTTACTTTCTTTCCATTTGCTCACAAGGGAAAGCCTGCTGGGGCGGAAACATCACGCATGAGTTAAAGGAGAACATTGAGTGCTGGTGCGCTGAGGAAGCCATGAGTGTGGTGGCTGTATTGTGGTTCCGCGCTTCCTCCAAGCAAGATCTGATCTTACACGACGCCCAGCAGGGCTGATGGAGACATTCATCACTTCCTCCCTCAACAAAAGGTGCTAATAAAATAAACTTTTCCTCTCATGGGCCAGTTGGCCCCTGTATTGATTAGAGCACAAGCTCTATGGACTCTGCTTATTGACTTGTCCTTTCAGAGTCTGTATGATTGTGTCCTATACCTACAAGCCCCACCCACCCCTCCCAACACACACACACACACACACACACACACACACACACACACACAGAGCTGTGTTTTCCCGTGGGCATCCCTGAGTAGCCTTGCTTATTCCTTACCTATCCTCCTTGACCAGAAAGCAAGGTGATCCCCTGAGGTTCCTGATTTTGAAGCCAGGAGACCACCCAGGTTTAGACCAATGTTGCTTAAGCTGTTTTCATTATCACTCCCTAAGGAGCCTTATCAGATGTGTTTTCCCCTAATCACCCTTCTCCCTGTGACATTATTATCTATCAGTATATCTCAGATATTACAATGATTTGTATCCCTAAGTCTTTCTTGTATACCACTCTCTGCACCCCCCCTCCCCCAAGAAACAATTTTCACCGCTTTGGGGCAACACCCCCTATTGAGAACACATGAGCTAGAATCAGCAACTGAGTTCCCCACTGTGGCACTCTCTTCCTTTGGGAGGGGACAGCTGACATCCTGCCCAACACCGCATCTCTTGTTCATGGTTGTATATAAACTCCCATCTACCTACCTCTCAAAGTCAAACCGTAAGCCCACAGTGATTTCTCTCCCAGGCAAAACCAAGAGAAAGTGCCTGTGTTCACCAAAAGACCAGTACAAGAATATTCGTGGCGGCTTTATCCGTATTAGCCAAATATTAGAAACAATCTAAGTGATCTTTGATAAAATAAATAATGATACATTCACACAATGGGATACTAGCAGCAATAAAGAGGAACTACTGCTACACTTAATATGGATTAATTGCAAAAACATAACGTGAGTGAAAGGAAAACAGACACAAGAGAGCATATACTGTTTGATTCCGTGTCTATGAGGTTCAAGAAAGGCAAAACTAGCCCACAGTAATAGTCAGAATAGCAGGTACCACTAGGAAGACTCCAAGGGCAATTTCCTATCTTGATTGCTACACAGGTGTAAACAAGTTGAAATGGGAGCACCTAACATAAAAATTCTAGCTATACACTTAAGATATGTGTGCTTAACTCTGTGTAAATTATATCTTAAAATTTTAGGGGATCCCGGGGTGGCTCAGCAATTTGGCGCCTGCCTTCAGCCCAGGGTGTGATCCTGGAGGCCTTGGGATTGAGTCCCACATCGGGCTTCCTGCATGGAGCCTGCTTCTCCTCTGTCTGGGTCTCTGCCCCTCTCTCTCTCTCTCTCTGTGTGTGTGTGTGTGTGTGTCTCTCATGAATAAATAAACAAAATCTTAAAAAGAAGAAATTTAAACAGGTCATTGAAAGCTCCTCGAGAAAAATTCAACTAGGGGTGCCTGATTAAGATGTAGATTCCAGGGTCCCTTCCAGAAACCTAGCCTCTGGGGTGGGGAGTGGGGGGAGGGCTGAGAAACAGATTTTATCTAACCTCCCAGGTAATTCTGATGCAGATTGTCCCGGAAAAATGCTCTAAAATACACTGGTCAAGGGTTTCCACAGTAGATACTTACTGGCTCCATTAGCTCCTTGGTATATGCTCCCATTCTGCAAACCTAAAGAACTTGGAGTGAATATAACAAATGTAGCAAAATGTCCCCCTGAAAAGCTGTGAGGAGTACAACAGAGATAGACTCCAGTGTCCTATAAGCTTAAATTGAATCTATGTACAGACAAACTGACCCCTAGGAGTGAAGGCAGTGATGTTGAAAGCAAGGAAAAAAGGCAAAAATAGGGACACTTAGACTACAGAGGTTGGGGTTTTATTGTTATTTTAGAAGGGGAGTGAGGGAGGGTGGGTACAGAGGGAGAAGGAGAGAGAGAATCCCAAGCAGGGACTCAATCTCATGATCCTGAGATGATGACCTGAGCAGAAATCAAGAGTCAGATGCTTAACGGGCTAAGCCCCCCTGGAGCCTTGAGACTAAACATTTTTAAATTGCTGCAATTGAGTACACTGGTTCCAGCCCACCCTCCATCTCTATGTAGTGGAAGGCAGAGATATTAGCACCTCCTATTGAGAGCTGTGTGACTTCGGGTAAATTACTTAATAATCCATCTTTGGTTCCTGCTCTGTAAAATGAGAATAATAGAATTTACTTCATGAGGTTGTTGTAAGGATTAAAAGAGAGAAAAAAAATTTAAGGATACTGTGCCATATGTAGGAGAGGAAAATAATCTTTCACCCTCTGTCCTCTTCAATTTTCTGCCTGGGGTCCTGTTAATTAGGCCAACAGAAGACAAAGTAACGATAGAAAAAGAAACAAGTTTATTAACCAGTACATTGCATACGCAGGAGTACCTAGTGATGAGTAACTCATAGGGGTGGTTAAAACTTGAGCTTATTATAAAAAAAGAAAAAAAAAAAAAAGAACTTGAGCTTATATAGCATCTTCACAAAAAAGAAAAAAGAAAAAAAGAAATTTTTAGAGAATGGGCAGGAAAGAGAAAAGGACTGTGAGTTTCTAGGGCAGCAAACCATGGGAAGGGCAAATACGTAAGGGAAACTATTGGAAAATAAAGACCAATCCTAAGGTGTGTGATTGAGGTCCCTCTCTGGGGGCCACCGCCAAGCTGATAAGAGGTCTACAGTTGTCTTCATTTTTTAAAAACTGTATTTAAATTCAATTAATTAACATATAGTGTATTATTGGTTCCAGAGATAGAGGTGATTCATCCGTCTTATATAATACCCAGTGCTCATTACCTCATGCGTGCCCTCCTTAATGTTTACAGCTGTTTACTTTGGTGATTAACTTCTCTCCCTTTCAGGAAAGAGGTTGAGGGCGGCACATTTACAGATTTTTTACCCTGCTTTTTGGCAAATGGAGGGCAGAAAACTTTTTTTGTATCTGTTTCTTCTCAAGTGTCTTCAGCTGAGACTAATTTTTATGCCAAGGTGGCATATTTTGGCCATTTAGCTATCTGGCAGGCAGAAGAAGCTTTCTCCCATCTTTCCTGAAATTATTAAGTTCGGTTTTTTTTTTTTTTTTTTTTTTGACAGAGACAGAGCAAGCACAAGCAGGGGGAGAAGCAGACTCCCTGCTGAGCAGGGAGCCTGACCCAGGGCTCTGTCCCAGGACCCCAGGACTGACCTGAGCCAATGGCAGACACTTAACTGAGTCACCCAGGTGCCCCCAATCTTTTCTGAAATTTAAGCTTCTTTTCACACTAGCTTCAGCCTCTTAGTCATACATCACATATTTACTGGGCATCTATTTTGCACCAAACAGTGTGCCAGGGGCTGGGGCCAAAGGAGGGAACAAGACATGGACTCTCACAGTGGATGAAATGAGTTGAACCACCCGGGGGGACAAGTACTGGGGATACCGTGTGTAGTGCAGGCCTCCCCACCACCACTCCTCCACCCCGGTCTCTGGGAGCTAGGGAAGGCCTCTCAGAGATCTCCCAAGCTGAGTTTAGCAGGGTAAATAGAAGTTGCCAGAAAGATAAACAACAAAAAAAGGACAAGCAGACGCTTGGAGTAGAGGAGGAGACCTAGCTGTGTAAACTTTCTGGGTTCTCTTTCATGGGGTAACTAATTTGAAAGCCAGCATCCTGTGAGAGGTTGTGTGCCTGGCAACAGGTCAGATACTATGAGAACCATGAGGATGACTAAGACAGTTCACGTTCTCAGGAGGCCCATCATCTCAATCAAGCCCTCCCCAAACCACTCAGGTGGTAGAAAGCGGTGGGTCCGAATTACACATAATTTCTATTTGTCTATGCTACTAACCAACAGCTAGTCCTCAGAAGGGAGGAAGAGATCCTGAGTGCCTTGACCATTTGCACCCAGGATGTAGGGACAGACTCTGACCAGGAAGGAAGTCAGCCCCAGCGCCAACCAGCCACTTCCAACCACCTCCATCACCCTCAGGTTACAGCATTTAGGTGGGCCTGCTTTTTAAAAGTCAACTTCCAGGAAATATTCATGAAATCACGCTCCACCTCGGACGGGTCAGCAGCCATCTCCAGATCCAAAGGCCACCACATCACTTCGTCCTAGCTCCAACCTTTTCAAGAACACTTGGGGTGCTCTGTGAAGTTGAAAAACTTCTGGGGAGCTGGGAGAGACCATTCATGCCCAGGGGCATGCTAGTGAAAGTTCCACATCGGCTCTCCAAGAGAAAAAATAAAGCCCTGATTTGTTGGCCAATTTTCTTAGTGTAAATATCCCTACTGTGACCCGTTTCAAGCTACCGATGTGAGGCCACTGAGCACAGGCTGAGAGAAACACGCATCAGCAGCCGGGAGCAGAGGAGCTTGCTCTGGCTTGCCTCCGCGTCATGCTCCACCTTGACCCTGAGAGATGACTTACCAGAATATCTGCAAATGTTACCCCAGAGAACAACACTTTTCTTTTTTTTTTTTTTTTTTTTAAGATTTTATCTATTTATGAGAGAGAGAGAGAGATTGAGAACATGCACAGAAATAGAGGGGAGAGGGGGACAGAAAAGCAGACTCCCTGCTGAGCAAGGAGCCAGACACTGGGCTCGATCCCAGAACCCCCAGATCATGACCTGAGCCAAAGGCAGGTGTTTGTTTTTTTTTTAATTTTAAAGATTATTTATTTATTTATTTATTTATTTATTCATGAGAGACACAGAGACAGAGAGAGAGGGGCAGAGACACAGGTAGAGGGAGAACCAGGCTCCATGCAGGGAGCCCGATGTGGGACTCGATCCCAGGACTCCAGGATCACGCCCTGGGCTGGAGGCAGGCGCTAAACTGCTGAGCCACCCAGGGATCCCAAAGGCAGGTGTTTAACTGCCTGAGCCACCCAGGCACCCCCAGCATATTTTTTGACTTTTTTTTTTTTTTTAAGTAAACCCTACCCCCAACATGGGGCTTAAACTCACAATCTCAAGAGTTGCATGCTCCTCCGAGCCAGTCAGGTACCCCAATAAAAGCATATTCTTACAAGCCCCAAAGTAGTGTTTGAAACATCTTTGGGCACCATCATGAGCTGTACTCAGAGCCGGGCCCAGGCCTCAGGGACCAGCCTACCTTCTACATGTCCCATAGTTTCTCTGCCGGGTCACCTCCTACTCAGCCCTCCATTCTCAGCTTGAGTCACTTCCTCAAGGAAGTTTTTCCAACACCCCACCCGAACCTAGGTCAAATCCTCCTACCATGAGCTCTCAAAGCTCCACCTACCTCTCTTTCTTGGGCTTATTTGATTTCTATCTCTCTCCTTCTAGACTAATCTCCCAACAGATGGAGGCTGGTCACCACTAATCCCTCCCTAGCACGTGACAGAAACTCAGCATGTATTTACGAATCAATGAAGACATGATGTAAAGAAGTGACTAAACCAAAAGAGCACTGACGCTGGGCAGAGACAGAACCACCTTTCAGTGTTGCCCCGTGGCATTCTCTCTCCTTTACGGTCAGTCAGTTACAAGTTATTGGGCTCTGGTGTCAATTCAGCCCTAGGGTCATCATCCAGTAGAGGAGATAATTTTCCAACTCTGATGAGAAGGCCCTGCAGCTATGGACCACCACCAGCCTTACATGGCTGTGTTCAAAGTAAATCAAGATCTCTCCTCTAGCCAGATGCAACCCAAAATGCTCTTTGGTGATGAAAAAATGTGACCTCTTCTCAGAGCACACAGCTTGGTGGGCAGCACTGAGACTGAATTTTGACCTGCAGTCTGGCATCTTGGTGCAGTACCAAGGTTGAGTACGTAGCATTGATAGAAGCCCTGCTGGCTCGGCCTCCTCAGGAGCCAGCCTTGCCAGGATCTAGGAGCAGAGTTCCAGACAGAATGGCAGTGCAGAGTCCCTGAGGCAGGAGTGAGCTCGGGCATTGAGCAAAAGGAGGCCAGAGTAACTGGGGTTTAATGAAGGCAGGAGGAGATGGTGGTGGAGGGAGGTGGAAGGGAAGAAAGGAATCAGCAGAAAGGGTAGCAGGGGCCAGAAGGGGAAGAAGGGTTTTAAGGGAAGAATTTCTATTTTAAGTGGTTGTTGACTTAAATGGAAGTCATAAGATGGGATAGAACAAAGTTTTTCCTTCTTATTGTCATTATCTACTGACAGTGAATGGAGACTAGGCCCTGAGGGAATGTATCAAGGTCTTTCTCTCACTACATACAAGAGTCTGGGGACCAGGCCCCCTCCCAGGACATACAAGACCTGAGCCAAATTATATTGTGACCCTTCCATCCTCCAGGTTACGCTCCAAGTAAAATCAGGCTACTATAAGCATCACGGATGGCCTCAAACAGATAAGCATTTATTGTCACATGTATCTATCTCCTCATCTTTCTTTGGAGATTGTTCCTTTCCCTGCTCCAAACATGTGATTTGAACAGAGCCTGCTATGTTCTCACAGACCCTGCTCTTAGTCATAGTTCTGAGATGGAAACTTGGACCTAGCTAAGCCAGTCAGTACTCTTCTCTGAGATTTTTGAAATATGGCCGGTGGGGGGCTGGGGTGGGGGGTTGAGGAATTCCTTTCTAGCGCTTAATTGTTTTTCTTTTGGGGGTGAGCACTTACAAAACTGTGCTTGGGTATTAGGGATACACTGGTAATAAAAAAAAAAAAAGGGACACAATCCCTGGCTTCCTAGAATTTATAATCTGGTGGGACAGAGGACAGTCCCTCCTGCTAGACTCTAAAATTACAATGAGGACAGTTGCTACAAGAGAGAGGCTGGTGGTGCTTTGAGAACCTGTAACAGGGGAATTGGCCTGATGCAGCAGGTCGAGGATGGTGCCCTGAAGGAAGTAATGTTGAGGCATCAGGAATGGCAGGTTAGAAGACTAAGTGGCAGGGGAGAGCATGGTGAGTATATGGAGAAAGAACAGTGTGAAAAGAGGAGAAGAGTGAAATGAAGTGGGGTCTGGTGCCCAATGAGGCTGGAGGTGTAGGAGTGCATTATATCTGTCAGGAATTGTGTTTGGTCCTAGTTAGACAGACCTGCAATAGGAGTGGCTTCAATAAGACAGAAATTTATCCTTTCTCCCTGATAAGTTATCAGGAAGAAGTAAGGATAAGTAAGATAAGTTATAGGAAGTAGGCATCTTTATCTCAGGCCCCTTTCACCATTTTCTCTGCCATTTGTAGTGCTGGTTTCCATCTTCAATTTCCTCATAGTCTCAAGATGACCACGGTAGCACCAGCTATCATATCCACATTCCAGGCAGAAAGAGGAGGAAGGCTTAAGGGCAAAAATGGCAAAACTTCCAGCTGAGTCTGCCTTTTGTAGAGGACTTTCCCAAGAAGCTCAACATCATTACTCCCGCTTACATCCCATTGTCCCTCCCAGGCTGCAAGGGAAGCTGGAAAATATAGTCTTTTCAACTGGGTACATTGCCACTTCCAACAATATGGAAGAAAGAAGGGGAAAGTTTCAGATCCCTTTGAGATTCCCAAGGGTAGATGCTGGGTAGGCATTTGGGTACCCTGGAAAGCTTGGAGAAAGGTCTGTGGTAGAGAATAAATTAGTGAATCCTCTAAGTAGAGATGATGGTTGAAGCTGTGGGCATGAATGAGATCTCTGAGTTAAGGAGTAAGAGCAACTTGGGCAGGGCCCTGCGGAACTCCAGCACTGGATGGCCAAGTCAGGGGCCGAGGCTGCCAGGGAGACAGAGAAAGAGAGGGTTGGAACCTGGGAAGTGTGAGGCTGTGGCACCACCATCATAGGGAGGACCCCCATCAGCAGAGAGAAAGAACAAAGTCCCTTTGCAAAGACTTAGCTGGAGAAGGAGGATTGTAGGATGAGGAAGAGGGAGGAGGGAGACATGGATTCCCCGGATCTCTCATAGCTGATGCCCTTGCCCTTCCTGTGGCTTAGCTGCTGAACTTTCTTCCTATTATCTGAGACTCCTAATGAATCCCCTCTTTCATCTAAGTCATTGGGAGTCTGTCCCTTTATAGTTTACTGCTTTAGGCCAGTTGAGGCCAGAGGAGTGTGGAGAAGTCACACCATCCACTGTGTCATGTGAAAAGAGGAAACAGTAGCTGACTGTAGATGAGTCTCAGGCTTTTCTCAGCACCTTCGCTGGACCCACTTTGGGATGAGTCCTAAATGTGAACGCTCAGGGTCAGACCGTGTGTCCTCCTAATGCACGGCTCATAAAAGTCTCCATCTGTTTGAATGAATAATTGTTTATGGGATGAGACCCACCATGGCATGATCATTGTTCCAGTATTCTTGAAACCATTGGCTCGGTCAGGGTTGGGTTCCTTTAGTCATTCACTTTCCCTCTCCTCCTCCCCTCACTCTCTCAATGACCTCAAGGTTGAAGTGCCACATCATACTTCTAGCCTCAGTGACAAGTAGACCCAATGGCAACAGAGAAACAAACAAGGATAAAGGCTGCTGCTAATGGTTGTGATTCTGATTACAATACATATTTAAAGCACAGGGACAGCCTATGTCCCAATGGGAAAAGAAAGTGTTAATTATATAAAATGACATTCCTGAATTTTCTTTAAGATTTTATTTACTGTTTGAGAGTGAGCACATGGGAGGAGGAATAGAGGGAGAGGGACAAGCAGACTCCATGCTGAGCCCAACTCAGGGCTTGATCCCATGATCCTGAGATTATGACTTGAGTTGAGATCAGGAGTCAGATGCTTAACTGACTGATCTACCCAGGTGCTCCAATATTCCTGAATTTTCAAGATAATGAATCACCTAATTATCTGTATAATAATTCAACAAGCAGAAGTTGTTAACCAAACTCTCTGTCCACATGCCTGAGAGGAATAGCAAGATCAGATCTGGCCAAGTGGAAGAAGGAGCTTTGAATAGTAGGGAAAGGGTCAGTAAAACTATTGCCCATTTTTTGGTGGGGTGATGGGTAATGGTTTGAGTAGAGGGCTCCAACAGATAAACCATATCTGATTCCCATGTGATTTTGAGTTCTCTAGGTACTGGTATAAACAAGGATCTGAAACACACACATCGCCTCTACTCAACTAACTAGGCAACTAAACCAATACATTTATATTCATATTGGCCATTACTGGCCATAAGTTTCTCCAAAGCTCCTTTTCCAATCCAATCCAGTTATACACACATGCACCCTAACTTTACCAGTGCTGGAGATAAACAAGGAAAATAACTCAGTCCTCATCCATTTCAACCCAAGGTTGGGCCTCAATCCCACAACTCTGAGATCACGACCTGAGCTGAAATCAAGAGCTGGATGCTCAACCAACTGAGCCACCAGGCACTCCAAGATGGCCATTTTAACTCAAGCCAGTCTCAGCAACTGAAATCTTACCTATCCCTGTCTACTCTCTTGAGAAGGAACTAAGCAACAGGGATGAAACTGGAAAAGTGAGCATCTGATTCAGGAAGCCTGGTATACAGTACTTTCCAAACTGAATTCTTTATTCTAGGAAGAATTAGTCATAAACAAATGCTGGGTTTCTCATTGGCTCAAAGTTGAATCTAACTAGTAGGTAATTATCCATGAGAAACTCTCTGGTCTTGAGAAGTCTTATCACCATGCACCACGCTTGGGTGAGCTGTTCACATACTTCACCACTTTGAAGTCTCTGCCTGCAAAGTTTACGGCATTAAACCCTGTTGGCTCCCCCCTGAGAGGGATATGAAGCTGTTGTTTGTTCTAGTTCAGTCACTGAATTAGACAAAACTCAGCTATCTCTGAATAAGCCAACTTACTTCCTGAGTCAACTTGAGAAATGTTCACTTATGTCATTAGTATTGGGGAGGTAGTGGGGAGGCCTTCTAATGTACAACCTTCAAAAGCCCAAGTCATTCTCTAGAAAAAAATTAAGAATTTCATGATCCATACCAACTCTTCTACGCTAAAAAGATGCCTCTGATATTATGACTAGGTAGTCCCTTATATAGCTGTTCCACTAGGGGCACAGGCTAGGATCCTATCCCAAAATGTTTCCCTCTGTCCACCCTACCAGTTAGGGTACTCAAAACTTATTGCCCACCCTCTCCCCGCCTCCATCTAAATGAAAACTCTCCCCAGAAGAGCAATACCTTTACCTTAATCTTAATTTACAGAGGGAAGCACATGAGGGAGGGCAGGTTTTTCTTGGTTAAGATTTCCACATAGACATGCCACCAAATATCACTGCCTCTACTCTTTTCTCTTGGGATCTCCAAACTCTTGCTGCGAAGGAGTTTGGAAAATTCTCTCAAAGGCAGTATTGTGTCAGTGAAGGGCACACATGTACTGGGGTGTGCTACATACTGGCCAGATGACCCTGAGCAGGTAACTTTAAACTTTCAGTGCCTCGGTTCCCACATCTGTAAAAAGTGGATAATAGGACCCACCTTATATACCTGAAGTGTTAGCTATGACATTGATATAAGTCTCTCTCCATCCTCTTCTTCTCTGATTCAATAAGGACAACCTTCTTTTCAGTTCCCTAAATCTCTCTCCTTTCTGTCTCTAGGTCTTTTTCTCTCTTGATATGAGTCTCCTAGAATGCTTTCTCTTTTATTGGGACAACCCCTCCTCTAACTTTATCCCTCTGGCTTTACCTAATGCAGTCAGGTTTTGCCTTAGATACTACTTTCTCCTGGAAACTGTTCCTGACCAGCCACCCCCCAGTCTGGTGTGTGCGGGGATGTCTGTGTAAATATTCCTACCACATCCTACATTTTATCTTGTCCAGCACCCATCATACTGACTTGTAAATGCCAGATTAAACCACACTCTTTGAGGACAAGCGCTGTATCTTGTCCAAGGCCTGAGCAGAGTTTTGATAAATATTTGTTGAACGAAGGAAGGAACCAACATAGACGAATGTTAGAGGCTTACTAATACCAACTGATGGAAATTCCTATAGACATTTCAATGGAGAGGGTAGGAGAACGCGATGACCCAGAGAAGGGATCTTTGCCATCAAATATAGATTTCGTGCCCAGATGTTACGTACTTGCCTTTTTAAAACTGATGGCATTTGATGCCAATGGCTCAAAAAATATTGTTTCATTTAATTCATCTGCACATATGTAGGAGTAATATACTATCAGGATAACCATAACCAGAAGTTTCTTTTAGGTATTTCTTTTTTTATTTTAGCAGAGGACAAACAGGAAGAAAAAACAGGAATTGAATCCCCTAGCTTATAGTCATGTGTTTCTGCTGATCAGAGCCTTGGTTACAGTGAAGATTCGAATGACATTTAGATATGAAGCTAGTGACTTCAGAGCTCAGTCCCTGGTGAAGTAGGGTATTTCCATTTGGTAATCACTGCTCTAAAAACGGCAACAGTGTGTCGTCGCGAAGCTGATCAGAACTCCAGCTCAAAGGAATTTCCCTGGGAGCCCTACTTCAGCCCTCCTCTCTGTCCCCTGGAAGGGTTTGTCTGGTTTGGGTCCAGTTCTCAATGTGAGGTCATCACCATCATTATTGCATTTCAGGATGCTGTCCCAGGCACCAAGAAACTAAAGGGTAAGAGGTGGGCACGGTGCCTGTCCCGGAAGGCAAGGGGACCAAAGGAAAGGCAGAGCCAGGGAAGCGAATAAGGCTTTGCCCAGGGAATAGGTGACTAGATGGGCCAGGGAGTGCATGAGGGAACAGAAGAGGGGGTCAAACCAAGACTCTTCCTTCTGACGAGTTGACAGTGAAGCAAAGGAAGCCAAGGAGGCAGGAGTGTGTGGGGTGGCAGGGCAGACCAGATGCACGTGCAGGGGAAGGGCGAGGAAGGCCATAGTCAATGGACTGGCATGCACTGGGAGACAGGACGATCCCAAGATCAAGGCTGGGGAGGAAACTGGGTTGAGAGAACTTTTCTTCTTCCAAGACCTAGGGATCAAGACAGACTTTCAGAAGAAGAGAGAAGTATAGGGAATTCTTACTGGAGATGGGCAGTCCTGGGGCCAAATGCCTGCACTGTGACTTGGAAGAGCGAGAGGGCTCTTTACACTCTGGTTCCATCAGCTGCAAAGTGGGGTTGGCGACACTGACCTTGCGGATGGAACACCTACACTGCGTCAGCTTGGGGCCTGCAGCTGTGGAAGAAAGGATAGCAGCTGTGATTATCTTGTTACTCATCTCAGGAGAGCCAGAGGCTCGGCCATCTGCAGGAGGGAAGGTGGAGAGGATGGCTTGGGGCCGCGATAGAAGGGAGCTGCCATGGGAAGGCGGCAGACACACAATCAGAAGGTGACCCGAAGGGAGGCCAGGAGGCATGAAGGACCAGCTGAGGCCAGAGGGCAGGAATCTGGGGCGTCCGTCGCTACCCTGGGACTTGAACTGTAGAGTCCAGCAGCGTGGGCAGGTGTGGACATCTCCATCAACACACTGCATTAACATTCACAGCGCTGGGTGTCTTAGCTCTGGGGAAGTGGCTCCTGCGCTCGGGATCTGCCCAACAAAGCACCATTCCAGCACCTGGGATTCTCTGCATGGCTAGGGCCTTTCGGAGCCCAGTGCCCCGGCCAGAGGAGGGCCTCTTTCTCACATCGTGTCCATTAAAGCCACTGTCCTAACAGCCTTCGCACCTGTGTGGGTGAGGGGCAGGAGGGGGCAGGAGTGGTAGTCACTGAAGAGCCAGATTCCCGCCACACATGTTTATGGGGAAGACCAAACTGCAAAACAGTTTGGTCTACTATTTGCTGATGGTCCATTTTGACCCCCCTGAGTTGTCAGTGATCTGCAGTAAAAGGTATATATCCTGGAACAGGATTTCTCACCATCAGGACCACTGACTTCTGGGGCCAGAGAATCTTTGTTGTGTTGCAGGATTATTTAGCAACGTCACTGGCCTCCACCCACTAGATGCCAGTAGCAGCCCTCCACATCCCGACCCATCTGTGACAACCAAACAAGTCTCCAGACACTGCCAAGTGGCGCTTGTGGGGAATTACCTGTGGCTGAGAGTCACCCCCACCCCGTCAGGTGGACAGGGAGGGACCATCCTTGAAGGAAGCCCTTCCAGTCTCTACATTTCATATCACTTTGGATGTGGCTGTGGTGGTCTCTCCTCTCCTTGGACGCAGCTCCAAGGCCCTCCTGCCCCATCAGCACACCCCCTTGGTGCTGCACTCCCGGCTGGCAGGGCAGAGGGAGGCAATTACAAACAAGTAAATCCAGAAAGCAAGAGCTAGGGGAAGGCATTTCAGCAGAAGCAGACTCAGAGGGGCCAAAATATATAGACTCTGGGAAGCCCATCTTTGAACATTAACACAAAATTGCCAGGGCCCCTCTTGGGGGTCTGGAAAAGTCTGGTACTTCAGGGTGGAGCCCTCAACCTCAGGCTTCACTGGTCTCATCATGGACCCCCTTCTACACATGCAAACCTGAACCTTTCCTCAATCTTCTCTTGCCAGAACTTCTTCCAGAAGACTAGGTCGGGTGACCCCCACATGACGTCCAGTGTGTTTTTCTCTCATAAACAGATACATAAGATATTATCACTTTTGCTTTTTTCCCCCACAAGTTATTTAAGGTGAAACCATCCTGCTTTTGCAAAAGAGGTACAGAATTGACCAGAGATTGTGTAAAAGAAACCATCTAGGTCTTAATTTCCTAGGCTGCATGGAAAATGAAATTGTTCTACTTATTAAAATAGTCTTTCTTCAAATTCTTGTGACTTACTAAAAATGACCATTAACATTTTCAGTTGGTTCCATTTTGGTTTTGGTCAGAGTTTCTTCTGAATTGAGTTTCACTGACACTTGGGTGACATTTATCCTTCACTTCCTTTTTTTTTTTTTTTTCTGATGCCTTCTGGGACAGGGGCTAAGGGATGTGCTCCTCTTGTTGGCACAACAGCTTCTCTCTCTGGGTAGGATTGACTGAGACCTAATGCTCCAATTATGACAATAAGTCATAATTTTTCCTTCCAAAGCATTCATTTACTCTCCTGTTAAGTGTAAGAACCTCTTGTGAGCATGACATAAACCAGGCTAACTTGGGAATCCATCAGTAGATAAAGCCCTCTCCTCACCTCAAGGAGATCTTACTGCCATTAATATGGTTGACCTTTGAATAATGTGGGGGGTAGGGGCACAATCGAAAATCTGCATATAACTTGGCTGCTCCAGAAATAGAACTAATAGCTTACTGTTGACCAGCATCCTCACCGATAATATAAACACGTATTTTGTATGTTGTATGCAGTATATGCTCTATTCTTACATAAAATAAGCTAGAGGAATCAAAATGCCATTAAGAAAATCATAAAAGAAAACATGGTGCTGGTGAACACACACACACACACACACACACGCAGACCTGCACTGTTCCAATCCGGATTTTTAAAGGGTCAACTGTAATCCGAGAATATGTACTATGTTCCTATTACCATTCAAGCACTTTACAAACCTTAACTCACAAAATGCTGGGAAATACTGGATATACGGTACCAGGACACATAACAGATAATGGCATCTGAGGCCACATTAGTTACGGCCGGTGGAGACCTGCCCCGAAAGCTGCGAGGAGAAAGAGGTTTTGGAACTGAGCCCTTGAAATCATTATGCTTTCCACCGGTTGAGAGGCTTCCAGGCCATCAATCATGCACTTCTTATCAACCCTGTACCTTCTCACACAGTATTTGTAAGAAATGCAGCCACAACAGAATTGCTATCCCAAGACTTACAAGTGCAAAGATCATGTAGGAGAGGACTCCGACTAGTTCTCAGAACTGAGGTAAATAAGTGTCCTGGGATCCTAGGTATGAGGAGTTTCATACCTTCAATTCCTGTGTCAAAAAAAAACAAAAAACAAAAAACAAAAAACAAAAAAAAACAGATGTTGCGCTGGCTCTAAACACTAAGAAAATTGGCCGGATGCATCTTTACCCAAGGGCCTGGGGAACGGCAGCACAGATTGTTTTCCACAAATGCAGAAAGGTAGCCCCTACACGTGTTTCTCACACTTAAATCCCTAGCTTGTGATGGCATTTCTGTGGGGAGCTGAGAAGCTGTGATCCAAGAATGCACATTTCTGGTGCTTTATTTCTGACCAGATGGAAATAGAGAGCTTAGAGCAATGCTTTTCAAACTCCAGGGTGATTCCAGGGACCTGGGATTCTAATTTAGTTGACTTGGTTTGGGGCCTGAGGTTCTGCATTTCTTGCAATCTTATGAGGCACCGGTGGCAGTTCTCAGATGTGAGCATACGTCAGAAGAACATGCAGATGGCTGGCCCCTTTCTGAGATGGGGCCCAACATTTCTTTAAATGGTTTAAGATTTTGTTTATTTACTTGAGAGACAGAGAAAGAGAAAGCAAGATAGAGAAAGAGAGAGAGAGAGAGAGAGAGAGAGAATGTGCACAAGCAAGGGGCAGACAGAGGGAGAGGTTGGGAGCCCAACACAGGACTCAACCCCAGGACCTGGGGATCAAGGCCTGAACTGAAGGCAGACGCTTAGCCAGCTGAGCCACCCAGGCACCATTTGCATTTCTTAAATAAACAAGCAAACAAACCCTACTTTGTGCAGCTATGATTGACCTACAAAAAGCTATAGGTATTTAACATATATAACTTGATGAGTTTAAAGAGAAATATACATTTGTTGACCTATCACCACAATCTATGCCATAAACATATCCATCCTCTCCAGAAGTTTCCTCCTGCCCTCTTTATTATTATTAAATCTCGTGGTGCTAGGAGTTTGCATTTCGAACATGTTCCCAGTTGATACTCATGCTGCTGATACATATCCCCACAGCCACCACATTTAAGGACCACTGGTTTAGAACATCCCTCATGGGTGTCGGGTGGGCCTTCCCGGGCTTTGCAGGAAAGGGGAGGTGGGAGGTAGACAACTCAAGATAAAACAATGAAGATGGACCTTCCGAGTAGGTATTTTGTGAGCTTAAAATGAAAAGGGCTCTACATGCTTTCAATAACGAAGATAAGGATAGCTGGCATTTGTTGACATTTTTCTCTGTGCACCAAACAAAAGTTTTAACTCACATGTCACCCAGCATCTGGCCTGGGCAGCAGAGTCGGTGTCTGAGGTGTAGTGGAGTTGCTGGTGGCCCCGTGTGCATGCCAAGAGGTAGCGGCGCATCTTCTGTGCCTTGCTGTGGTCTGCAGAGGTACCTACACGGCTAGGCCAGATCGGCCCTCAGGAAACACCTTTAGATCTGGACAAGCAGACGCTGGAGGCCTGAGTTCTGCTTCACCGGGCTTGCAGGAAACAGCCAAAAGAATTTTGGGGCAGGTGTTAATAATCATCCGTCTCAACCACAAAAGTACCTGAATATAGAACAGAGTTCATCAACCCTGGCGGACGTGAGAAGCACCTGATGCCCAGGACCCATCTGGGGAGACACATTTTTAAGAGCTCCCCAGCCAGGCTTGAGAACTTCTGGTATAGGTTTGATCTGGGGCAAGATGAGTGGGCAAAAGAGGGGAGCAAAGACCAAATTTATCAAACAAATCACCCATTCCCAGAGTGGATCACTCAAGGGCTTGCCAGGCTGGCCACATTGGTTTCACGCTCTTCTTTAGAGCAGGTCTCCAATTTTGGGGCAGATCCAAGTCACCTGGGGAGTTTGTTAGAGCAGATCGCTGGGCCCCAGCCTAGAGTGTCTAATTCAGCAAGTCTGCAGTGGGCACCAGAACGTGATATCTAACACGTTCTCAGGTGATGCTGATTCTACAGGTTTCAGAAGTGTAGCTGCTGTGCTATTAAGACCTTAACTACATAGAGGGGAAGGCCTGTATTTCAGATTATCTACTTTTTTCTCAGTTTTTTTCTTAAACTGGAGGAAAAAAATGCAGATAGACAAAAATGAAAACATTGAAATCAACCATAATCCAATGATAAACCACAATGAGCAGCAACTTCTTTGCTTACGCCATAAATTGGAGTACAGATTTTCTCTGAGAAATGATAATGATCATATGAAGAACATTACATCTAAAAAAGATATTTATGCATTCAGTTCTCCTTATATCAAAATCTATAAAATAAAATTTGCATTGGGCACCTCGCTGGCTCAGCTGGTGGAGTATGGGACTCAATTTCAGGGTTGTATGTTTGAGCCCCACGCTGGGTGTAGAGATTATTTTAAAATAACACGTTTTGTAGCACCTGGGTGGCTCAGCCGGTTAAGTGTCTGCCTTCCGCTCAGGTCAAGGTCCCAGGATCCTGGGATTAAGTCCCACGTAGGGGCTCTCTGCTCAGGGGGGAGCCTGCTTCTCCCTCTCCCTCTGCCTGCCACTCCCCCTGCTTGTACTCTCTTGTACTGTCAAATAAATAAGTAAAATCTTTAAACAAATAATAAATAAAATTAATGAATAAATAAAATATTTTAAATAAATAAATATAAAATCTTTTAAAAAATAAAATTGGCTTTGAGTTTAGAGCTTTAACAAAGTTTTTTTTTTTTTTTAAGATTTTATTTATTTATTCATGAGAGACACAGAGAGAGAGAGAGAGGCAGAGACATAGGCAGAAGGAGAAGCAGGATTCCTATGGGGAGCCCCACGCAGGAACTCAATCCCGGATCCCAGGATCTTGCCCCAAGCCAAAGGCAGACGCTCAACCACTGAGTCACCCAGCATCCCAAGTTTATTTCTCTTGATAATACATTGAATATTTTATGATTAAAAAAATAGTCTTAGAAAAGCCATAGCCTGCTCTTTAAATAAATGTTAAAGAAGCTACAGCCCTGTTAAAATGCTATTTACGGTTGAATTGCAGAGGTATTATTCTGGAAAAGCCTCTGAAAAAATGCTGAAAGTGTAGGATCTCTATGAAGCTGCAGTTTGCCCCATAAATGTTTCCTCTTATAAATTCAGAGTAATAATCAGGAGACACGAAAGGTTTTCATTGTTTATAGCCCTTTTTTGAGTAAAGTGAAGAACAGATTAAGAGTGGGGCGCACTTAGAATTTGCTTGTCCCCGCTTTGTGGGGCAAGAGTTAGAAAAGCCGCCCAGACCTCCTGGCATGTGATGGTACAGCCTTTGGATGCGGCTGCATCACTTGTGGACCAAAAGAGTATATATTAAAAAGAAGACAGAAGAGACTTAAACCAAGAACTAGGTCACTACAAAGAAAACACAAAAGCATAAATGAAAAGTCCGAATCTGCACAAAGCGCCCGGCAAATGAAAACAACTGAAATCTGCAGCAACCCTTCTGAATGGTGAGCTTGGAATTAAATTCAGGAACCCCTTAAGCAGGGGGGTGGCCGGTGGGCCCTGAAGGTTATCTTCAGCCACTGCCCCAGGGGAGGAGCTTCACCCTCACCCTCAGGGGGTATCCCCAGGGGGGGGGGGCAGTCTTGCTGTTGGCCATCTGCACACAGGGTCCTCCAATTTTCTCACCCCCAGACAGCCAGGTAGTCCCCACGGGGCCCTGAGGCGCATCCAGTCAGCACCCCCTGGGCGCAGGGCCTTAAGTACCCCTCCTGGAGGGAAGGGCACCAGCAGCAGAGGAGGGCAGTTTTCTCAGCCCTGGATCTGCTCCTGAAAGTCCCCATGTCAGGGCTTCATTCACAGGGGTTTTTTGCTTGCTTTTTATTTTGAGAAACAGAAAGATTGAGAACACGAGTGCTCATGAATGTGTGCACGGAAGCAGGTGGGGAGGAGCAGAGGGAGAGGGAGGAGAGAATCCCAAGCAGGCTCCACGCCCAGCGCAGAGCCCCATGCGGGGCTCGATCTCACCACCCCGAGATCATGACCTGAGCCAAAATCAAGAGTCCGATGCACAAGTGACTGAGTCCTCCAGGCACCCCTCACCCCAGGGATTTTTTCATTGGTCTGAGATAGAAACCAGGCAACAGATTTGTTTTTGTTTTTTATTTTTTAAGATTTTATTTATTTATTAGGAAGAGAGAGAAAGGGGTGGGGGTGAATGGGTGACTGGGCACTGAGGGGGGCACTTGACAGGATGAGCACTGGGTGTTATTCTGTATGTTGGCAAATTGAACACCAATAAAAAATAAATTTATTATTAAAAAATAAAAAAGGAAGAGAGAGAAAAGGAGAGCGAGAGGGAGAAGCAGGCTCCCCGCTGAGCTGGGAGCCCAATGAGGGACTTGATCCCAGGGTCCCAAGATCATGACCTCAGCTAAAGGCAGACACTGAACTGACTTAGTCATGCAGGTGCCCCACTGTCTTGTGTTTTAATTAAAGTGAAATACAAAGACAAAAAAGTACACAAATCATAAACGGTCAGCTCAGTGAGTTATCCAATGTATATGTATTTTTTTATTTGTGTAACCATCACTGAGCTACACACACGGACATGACCAGCAACCGGAAGCCCTTCTTGTGCCCTCTCTATATCTACCCATTTTGTCTTCTCTAAAGGTCCTGGCTTCTAACACCACAGAGACTCATGATTTTCCTGATTTTCATTATTTTATGATATCTCATATTTTGAGGGAAATCTTTTATGTCAGGTTCCTTTCACTGAATGCTGTATCTGTGAGATTCATCTATGTGGTTGTAGTTATCGCTGCAAACTTTGAATACCGTTCAGTACACCATTATGTGGCTACACCACCACTTGTTAATCCAGTCTACTACTGATGGGCATTTGAGCTGTCTGTGGCTCGAGCAATTGCAAATAATACTGCTGCAAACATTTTTTGTGCAGGTCTCTTGATGCATACATTTCTCTTGGGTATAAACCTGGGAGTGGAATTGCTGTATCACACAGAGATGTTGGTTCAACTCGAACAGATACTTCTTTCCAAAGTGGTTGTACAAATTTACACTCCCATTAGCATGTTTGTAAATTTTAGTTGCTCCACATCCTGGTAGGAGGGCAGCATTTGTAAAAACTCCCTGGGGGGCTCTGCTGTGCCATCATATGTCAAATACTTTGGAAATGGCACAAGTTCTCACATATCGTCGGAGCTCTGGAGGAGAGGGGGATATAAGATGATATTTTCACAACCACCCAAGAAACAGAAAGGACAGATGTTTTTATTACTATTTTGTTCATGAATGGCACTAGGACTCAAAGTTCACTGACTTGCCAGAAGGAATCTAGTCATATAATGATGGTCGGACTAGAACCCAGGGCTCTTGATTTCTATCCTTTTGTATGTTGTTCCAACACACAACACAACATTATTCATTAGTTGTCCAACACATAGGGGTTTGGACCAAAGGAGATGCCAAAGCAATTTCACTGGTGTCTCCCGACCCAGACTTTAAGAAAGAAAAGAAAGAAGTCTCCAGTCGTGATTGTGAAAAGCACACACACAGTCTTCCTTCAGGCAGGGATGTGAAACAGTAAACATGCCCCTTCAGTGCCTGGGAAGCTCCACTACTGGACGAGTGGTCGGTCCCCTTCGGAGCAATATGGCCTGAGCTTCCCTCTGACTCAGCTCTTCTCTATCCTTGCTGGGTGACCTTGGACGAGGGGCTCAATCTCTGAGTCTCAATTTCCTCATTGGAAAAATGAAAATGATAATATATGCATATCTTATATTTTAAGGAATGAAAACTGTAAAATCTATATGTAAAAATCTAATACGTGTAAGCATTCAGTACAATGTAGATATGCTTCACGTTGACCAGAGAGAGCCGTTTACCCTGAATCTTCCCCTTTTCCCTCCTTCCTGGATCTTTCCCACCACTGTACAAATGCAGTTATTTCTCCTGTTTTCAAAAATCTCTCTCAAGTCTACTTTCTCCCCCAGCTTGAGCCCCACTTCTCTCTTCCCTTTACAACGAATAGTCTTCAAAGCATTGTTCATACTCACTAATTCTTCCCCTTCATTTGTTCTTGAACCCTTCCAACAAGACTCACTCCCACCACTCCACTGACACTGCTCTTTTCAAAGTCACCAATGACTTTGACTTTGGAGGAGTCTCAGTCCTCATTTTCCTCACTCACTCTGTCAGCAGCAATGGGCACAGTGGATTGCTCCTTCCACCTGGATACATCCTCACCTGGCCTCACCAGGACTTCTGGGCACCATGCTCTCCCCCCTCTCCTCCTCCCTGGCTGGTGCTTCAGTCTTTTCTGCTTGGTTTTTCCCTTCTCCTCAGTCATAAACACTAGACTGTGCCAGAGCTCATGCCTTGGACTTCTTTTCCATCTACTGTCATCTTCTCAAAAATTTCATGATCTCTTAACTTTTTAAAAAAAAAGACTTTATTTATTTATTCACGGGAGACACACAGAGAGAGGCAGAGACACAGGCAGAGGGAGAAGCAGGCCCCATGTAGGAAGCTCGATGTGGGACTCTATCCTGAGACTCCAGGATCACGACCTGAGCCAAAGGCAGACGCTCAACCGCTGAGCCACCCAGGCACCTCAATAGATGGTATTTAAGCCAAGAGATGGGACGCCTGGGTGGCTCAGCGGTTGAGCATCTGCCTTCGGCTCAGGGTGTGATCCTGGAGTCCCAGGATCGAGTCCCGCATCAGGCTCCCTGCATGGAGCCTGCTTCTCCCTCTGCCAGTATCTCTGCCTCTCTCTCTCTCTGTCTGTGTTTCAAGTACATACATACATACATACCACCTATTATTCATTGATGACTCCCCCAAATTTATTTCCAGCCCCAACCATTCTCCTGAATTCCAGACTCATAAATCCGACCAGCCCACTGGGCTCTCCATTTGGATGTCTAAAGGGATCTAGAATATAAATCCCCACCACTGAATTTCTGATCTTTACCCCAGCCCGCACCCCATTAGTCTTCCTTCTCCACTCACGGCAACTCCCTTTCCCTAGCTGCTCAGGTAAAACACCTTGATGTTCTGTTTGACTTCTTTCTTCTCCTCATACCTCACAACCAATCCGTTTGCAAATCTTTTGATGCTATTTTCAAAAAATGTCCAGGATCTCACCACTCTTCAACATTTCGGTTACTGCTTTGGTCTAAGATACTTTCTTCTTCTCCTCCTTGGATTATTGCAGTGGCTTCCTAGCTGGCTTCGCCCTGTCCTTCATGGGTTACTCTCAGCACAGCACCCAGAGTGATCCTGTTAAAATGCAAAGCAGGTCATGTCACTCCTCAGCTTAAACTCTATAGTCACCTCCCATTTTGTACAGCATAAATCAGCATGCTAACAGGAGCCCCCCAGGATCCTCCGCACACCCACACTCTTCTGGCCTCCTCTTCTCCTCCTTCTCGCGCTCATCCTGTTCCTGGTTCAGCCACACTTGGCCTGCTTGTTGATCCCTAAACTTGCCAGGCATGCTCCTGCCTCTGGGCTTTGTCATTTGAATCCTTCCAACAAGGTTCTGTCTGGGCAGAGAGTGCTTCTAACCTAGATATTTTCTCCTCGCCACCACCCTCCCCACTTCACGTCTTTTTTTTTTTTTTTTAATTTTTTTTTCCACGTCTTTCTTTAAACATCACCTTCTCAGGGAGGCCTTCCCCAACCGCCCTACTTTACTCCGTACCCTTCTTTATTTTCTCCCTAGCACCTCTCACCAGGAAACAGAACAAGCACACAATGTCATCGTTGTTGCTCTTATTGATCGTGTCTACTGACTGTGTTCCCCAGTAGGACATTATGGGGCGCAAAGGCAGGGTTTTTGTCATTTTGGTTCACTCCAATTTCTCCAGCGGCTGCAGCGGTGCTGGCTTATAATACAAGCTCAGCAAATATTGGTTTCATGAAGGAATTAGTCCCTACTCGCCAATGAAAAACAAAAACAAATATCCTTGGTTAAAAGAGATCCTGGGGGAAATCCTCAAGAGTTCTTTGGCCTCTTAGAGAGAAACACAACTTATTCGAAGGGGGAAATGGTTTTGGTTTTCCCCTTTATTTCTGAAAGTTCTGTTTAACAAAACTAGCCAGGCCCGCCCCCAGGAACACCTTTCCAATCTTTAATATGCCCTTAACAAGGGCACAGAGAAGGACGGAGAAGGGTGAGGAGAGCAAAGGAAGACAAATGAAGGGACCAGGGCTCCAGGGAACACATGAGCCACAGAATCTGGACTTGCTCTGGCTCGTTCTTTCTTTCTTTCTTCTTTCTTTCTTTCTTTCTTTCTTTCTTTCTTTCTTTCTTTCTTTCTTTCTTTCTTCTTTCTTCTTTCTGATTTTATTTATTTCAAAGAGAGCGCAAGTCGGCAGGAGAGTAGGGTGTGGAGTGGCAAAGGGAAACCGGGAAGCAGGCTCCCCAACGTGGGGCTCCATCCCAGGACCCTGGGATCATGACCTGAGCTGAAGGCAGACGCTTAACCCATCCAGGAGCCCCACCCTGGGTCTTTCTGCCTCAACTAGGTCCCGAAGCAGGCTTCCTGCCTGTGGCTCTGCTCCTGGTCCCTCCCGGGTTCACCACTCTCCCAACCAAAGAATCCTTCTGGCTGGTTGCACCACTAATGGAGCTTATTCAGATTATGCCACAGCCTCCCCACTCAAAATTCCCACCATGCGATGGCGTGTATTAAGAAAGAACAAAAAACTACTTATAGCCAGTGTAAACACCACTTCTCCCAGTAGAGGGGGCGAGAGTGGAAGGGATATTGATTGTCCCAGTGCTTGATAAAGAGGAGGGACTTTGCCTTCCTGACCTGCACACCTCTATGATAAAATAATGGCCAAGGGCACCTGGATGGCACAGTCAGTTAAGTGTCCAACTCTTGGTTTTGATTCAAGAGTTGATCACAGGGTCATGAGATCAAGTCCTGCATCAGGCTCTGTGCTCTGCAGGGAGTCTGCTTGGGTTTCTCTCTCCCTCTCCCTTTACCCCTCCCCCCCAAATAAATAAATCTTAAAAAGAAAAAGAATGGCCAACTCCACCAGTTCTGTAGCAGGACCAGCTAGCAAAGGCAGATGTGCCAGCCACCCTCACTTGACACAATTTGAGAGGCACCAAAGACTGTGGCACTACTCACCTGCCATAGCATTTGCCCCGCTTGGATGAGTCCTGCTCTTCCTTTGTGCTGTGTTTCCAGGAGTTGCCTACCAAAGCCCCAGATGCCCTGTGGAGGGCGAGGAGTCCAATCCAAAATAGTCACTCACACTTACCAGTGCAAGAGTACAAATGGAGGATTATAAAATACATGCTTAAATATTCAAAAGTTGGAATTCAAGCCAACAAACTGATGAAATCTGTTCCACTTCTCCCATCCTAACAACAACCTGGAAGACTGGACTCAAACTTAGAGTTCTCAGAGTCTCTGGGCTTCTCTGCCACAACTGGTGGCAGCCCCTGGCTCCCAGCTACACCTACAGCTTCCCTTCTCTTCCCATCGTGGCTCCGCCCCACACTACAGGGGCCTCCTGCATATGCATGTGGACACCTTAGTGCACACCTCCAAGTCCTATTCGCCTCCCCAAACAACCTCCCATTGGCCACCTTCGGCTTTGGGGTATGCACACTAGGGGCAGAGTCTTCCCTCCAGAGGACCCACATTTGGAAGGAGACCTGGGGCTCTTTGGGGCCTTAAGTTCCCAGAATGTGCTCTGGAAGAAGAGCCTGGGCTCTGGGATAGGGAGAAGTTGTGCCTCCTTGGCCCAAAGATTCCTCACCCCCTGGGGAAAGGCAGGGTGAGAGCACCCCTTTAAAGCACAGGGTTCAGCAAGGGGCCCCTCTTGCCTGGATCTAAGGGCTATGTTGTGCAGTTCTAGGGAGGGAAGGAGAGGACAGAGGAGCATGAGGGAGGGAGAGGGAGGAACACGTGCCCAGCATGAGATGCTGCCTCCAGAGGAGCACATGGTGAGGAGCCCCTGGGTGGCCACGAGGGCCAACCTGAAAGTGAAGGAAAGAAAGTCAGGAGACGAGGAATGGGAAAGTTGGTGAATGGAAAGTGAAAAGGTACTGAAAGCAAACCTACTTTATAAGAAACCTTGGGTATATTTTATTTATATAAGTATAATGTATTTTTTTAACTGAACTATTCACTATACTCTCTAGTTCATGGCATGTTATCGTCATCATTACTCTATCATTGGGTGGTAAAGAACCAGTCTTGTTTTATGTATATATTTATCCCATTTCCTCTCTATTCCCCACTCCCCACCCCCTATCCCCACTGGCAACAATTCTGATACATTAAAGAGTATTCTGTGTGGAGAGAGGGCCCTTCTGGTTCCTGTCTCTTCATCTCTGGGTGCAATAGCCTGTGTCTCATGCCTGAACCAGGAGATCATCCCTCTGCAGAGACCTGTTATGTCTCTTTGAAGTGATCATGTATCTCCATGTCCAGTATGAGACCTAGACAGCCCCCCACTGGACCTCAGAAGAATAAAACCACAATGAAACTGCCACAAGACCCTGTTAACCCTAGAATGGACTCACAAAGATCACTCCACCTTGGATCCCAAAGGAGAAATCAAAATCTCATTAGAAATATTTTCTTTTCCTTTTTTTTCTTTTTTAAAGATTTTATTCATTTATTCATGAGAGACACAGAGAGAGGCAGAGACACAGGCAGAGGGAGAAGCAGGCTTCCTATGGGGAGCCTGATGTAGGACTCAATCCCAGGACCCCAAGATCATGACCTGAGCTGAAAGCAGACACTCAATCGTTGAGCCACCCAGGTGTCCCTCATTAGAAGTATTTTCATTTATAAATAAATCCCTGCAGTTGTCTTGTTCTCATGTTGATTTGAAGCCTATTACATCCAATGTAATATATATATTTTTAAAGATTTATTATTTATTTATTTATTTTAGAGGGAGAGAGAAAGCACCAGGGGAGGGGCAGATGGAGAGAGAATCCCAAGCAGACTCCCCGCAGAGCATAGAGCCCAAACCAGGGCTCCATCTCACTAGACCCTGAGATCATGACCTGAGCCAAAATCACGAATGGAAAGCTTAAATGACTGAGCCACCCAGGTGTTCCCATCCAACGCAATTAATACCTTGTCTGCTAAAGATATTTAATAATTGGTACATTTATTGATAACAGCCAATGCTCCTTTATGGAGGTCTCTTCGTTAGTAATTATTGAGTAGATAGAGAAGGTGAGCCTGTGGCTTCCAAGTACGTGCTTTTGCTGAAGGTCTACAAGGGAAGAAGAGCAACATTTGATATTCAGTAGATAAACCAAACCTAACTACAGGGACTTATTTATAAATGAAAATACTTCTAATAAGGGACACCTTACAGTTTTGTGCAATCATTGTTGTGATGTAGTCCTAAGACTCCTTACAGTGTATTTTTGATATTTTTGAAATGTGTTAAATTTTTAAATTCAATAATATAAGCCAGAGCATGTTGCAGCAAATCTATTGTTTGTAAAAAATAACAATAATAAATAAAATAAAATGGAAAAAATAAAATTTTAGCACCGATGTTAATTTTTCCCTTTTTAAAAAATTTTTGTTTATTTATGATAGTCACACACACACAGAGAGAAAGGCAGAGGGAGAAGCAGGCTCCATGCACCAGGAGCCTGACGTGGGATTTGATCCCGGGTCTCCAGGATCGTGCCCTGGGCCAAAGGCAGGCACTAAACCGCTGCGCCACCCAGGGATCCCTTAATTTTTTCCTTTAATAAGACACTTAAATCTTTTTTTTCCTTTAATAAGACATTTAAATCTTAATGTAAACAAAACATACCTTGATAGTAATATGTTTTTATTTATGGAATTTGATTTATACTATAGCAAAACAAACACATGAAGAAGGGAAACAAATACTAAGTGACATATGAGATCCTTAGCAAAATTGCCAAATGCTCACTCCCAAGTGTACGTACTTTTGTTTTCCAAATTATGTGGGCATATGATAAATGGTTTCGGAAACTAGAAGAGTGTGTGGACTAGCAAGGGGAAGCTTATCATTAAGAAGTCTCTGATGGTAATATTTCTGTTATGTCAAAGTTAGCAATAATTTAATTGAATAAGTAAGATACTGTAATAAGGGGTTAACTCCATGGTTATCAAACACTGCTTGGGTGGCTCAGTTAAGTGACTGCCTTGGTATCAGGTCATGGTCCCAGGGTCCTGGGATTGAGCCCCGAGTTGGGCTCCCTGCTCAGAGGAGAATCTGCTTCTCCCTCTCCATCTCTCACCCCACTCATGTGCTCTAATAAATAAATAAAATATTTTTTAAAAACTGCGGCTGAAGACAAGCTCTTAAAGAATATGGGCTCCGAGACTAGGGATAAGAGGTAAGGAGGAACCACAAACTGGTCCAGGGAGCACTCTCCCATCCTAAGAAGTAGAGGCTGGTCTATTAGCTTTGTAGGCCCCCTCATCATTAATCTAAAGCGTAGACCTCTTGGGGAAGTAAGGGGTTGTCACAAAAGGAGAGTTAGGACCATTGGATCCTGGTCACTCTTATCAGATCAGGATTTAAAGACTTGGTCAACTGGGACTAAAATAACTAGGGATTGCCAAACTGGAGCTGTCTGTGAACTTGGAGCCAGAAGCCTCCAACTTCTAGTCCTGGCTTCGCAGGTGACTGTGTGACCTACTATCCTTTATACCATGTCTCCTATTCCAGCATTTTCCCACCCAAGGCTTCGGTTAGCTCACACTGCATCTTCGTGCAAATGAGGAAAAGGTGATCCGGGCGGACAACCAGAACCCTGTGGTGAAGGTGTCTGGCCCCGAGGATGGGGAACCAGCTATTTGCCCCACCACAACCTCCGCCAGCTCTGAAGGCTGTCATTCCCCATCAGTTTTCAAACAAGCTTTGGCCCTCTTGAAAGATTTGCCCCCTGGACAGCCTCCAAGGCCTACCCCAAAGCTTGGTTCCCCTTCTCATCCTTCCACCAGGCCACCACGGGGCTCAATCTGAGGCACAGTTTTTGTTCTCATTTTATAGGTCCTCTGGAAAGTCTGACCCTGCTGATTACTCTCTCCTTAAAACGATCTTCCCCTGGCCCCCGTGGCACCGCACACCCCGGGTCCTCCTCCTCCTCTCTCTGGCTTCTCCTCTTGACTTCTCTGGCTGCGACTTCCTGCTTGAAACCACGTTTAAATGTGAGCCTTCCTCGAGTCTCATCCTGACCCTCCCCTCTTCCCATTCTAGACTCCCTCCTGGTGCCAGTGGCCTCAAAGACTATTTCCACAGCCAGGGCAAATTGTATTCCTTCATCCTCCTCTTCACCCCAGGAAGGAACCGTCTGGAGCATCTCTCCCGGCTGTCTCTCCACAGCATACCAGTCTCCTCCGAAGGCCAAGTACTTGAGCTGACTGAGAAGGCTGGGGAAAGGCCGCACTAGCTCTGATGACAGCACGGCTGGGCCTGGCAACCTTCCCAGCAGACAGGAAGCCTGGAAACTGGGGTGGGGAGGTTCCATTCACGGTGAAGGTATGAGGAAGCCCAGGGATGGCTGTAGGTTTCCAGCTGCATTTTCTAGTTCAACTTTATCAGCAATAAAATTGGTCTGTTCATCCCTAGTGTGGTCTGATCTTGTCAGTTATTTCTGAACTTGGGTGAGGGGAGTTGGATTGGGTTCCTCCTCACTGCAAACCCCATGCCTGGCCCACAAGCCAGGAAAGCTTAAGGAATGGTCAGGAAGACGGGGCTTTGGAGCAATAAGCTACACCCAGAGAGAGGGATGCTTCAGGTGCGGCTGGGATAGGAGGTGTCGGTACTTTGTGGGTACGGGGCTTCTAGGTCCTTGACTGCTTTAAGGCACAGCCCGGGGAGACTGCTGTCCCGGGGCTTCGTCAAACCCAGGCCTTGGCAACCCCAGTGTATACAGGCCCTGCAGGGTTTTACAACTTACAGATCTAAGCAGGTGCACCCAGCATGGGGATTAGATGAGTCTCTCCGTCACTTAAAACATGCAGAATGCCAGTGAAAAAATTCTTTAGGCATTAGTGGTTGGGAAAATTTCTTGCTGCTCCTACCATTTCTTAGCTGGGAACAGCCTAAAGGAAGCTGTTTCACATGAAACTTCCTGTAAAGGGAGCTAAGTACCACGGGGGTGAGAGCTGTGGTTCTTGAACTCTAACATTCGTAAAACTCACCTAGCAAGTTTGTCTAAGTAACTTCCTGGGCTCCCACTCCCTGATTCAGTAGATCTGGGGTAAGGCCTTTGAATCAGCATTTCTAACAAGCTCCCGGGGGGTGCCAGTGCTGCTGAGGACCATTTGGGAACACTGGGTTAGAATGAACTAGTTGGGCGGCTCTAGCTTTAGGGGCTTTAAATCAACTACCTCAAATGCTCTTCCTCTTTTTTACGTTGAACTGAACCCAGTTTTAGGGCCAAGGAGTGAACTGTGGTGGAATTAGCCTCCTTGTTCCTCATGGCTTACCTACAGACTCCTAGAATCACCCTCAAGCCCCATCACGTGGATCAAAACTCCTCTAGATTTGTTACCTAAGCTTGGCCATGGCTTTGATCAGAGATTCAAATGAGGGCCTTATTTGATGGGCAGGCCATCTTTTGGGGCATTCATGAAAATATTAGTAAATCAAAGGCTCAGAAAGAATAGTAAAAACCCTGTGCCAGGAACATGCTGTCTCTAGGAATCGAGGAGGAGCTAGATTGGTTTAGAAACTAATGAAGAGGGACACCTGGGTGGCTCAGTGATTAAGCATCTGCCTTTGGCTCAGGTCATGATCCCGGGGTCCTGGGATTGAGTCCCACATCAGGTTTCCCGCAGGGAGCCTGCTTCTCCCTCTGTCTCTCTGTCTCTCTCTCTCTCTCATGAATAAATAAATAGAATCTTACAAAAAAAAAAAAAAAAAAAAAAGAAAAAAAGAAAGAAAGTAACTAACAAAATCCTTTCCTTAACCAAACTCTAGTAAGGCTCTTCTGAACTCTTTCCCCAACTTCTAGGCTTCCCCCTGACTTCTAGGCTTCCAGGTTCATCTCTACATTGTCCAGTTTTAGCAAGAATCCTGCTGAGTGAGTTTAACCAGAGCCCCACGCCCCCCTTGACATTTGATCAGGTTCCTCATCCTCCACCACCCCCAGGTGATGTCGGGTCCCCCTGGCCTGCCTTCAGCAAGAATCCTAAGAGGTGGGATTAGCCAGATGCTCCCTTACCCCTGATGTTTCCTCTTAGTAATTTTCCATCCATTGACCACCCCCTTATACATACTCTTTGGCTATAAATTCCCACTTGCCCATGCCATATTCTGAGTGGAGCGCAATCTCTCTCCCCTTCCACAAAACCCCACTGCAGTGGTTCCTACCCCTGGATAAAGTCTGCCTCACCATTCATTCTCTAATAAGAGTTACAAATAATTTTTTCTTTAACAAAACTTTGATCTCAGAGTCAGAATGAGAGCAGTTGGAAAGAGAAAGATAAATCAAGGAGCCAGGATGATACTGGAGGGGGTGGTCAGCAGGGGAAGCCCGAGGTTCAGCCAGAGACACACCTTGGTTGTTTGCAGCCAATGTCTATTCTGAGCGTCCAGCGCTGGGCGTTTCCACCACTGCCATGTAGAGAGAAGGATTTCCTTAAGAGACGGGTTTTGATTATGGCGGCCAGGCTAGTCCAATATGAAAGGTGAAATGAGCTATGCTCGGACCGAACGGCTTTTAAGGAAGACGTTAGACACCTTTCTGTTTGTTTTAGTTATTACAAGGCCAGAAACGTTGACCAGGATCCAAACTCTGATAGAGGGAGGTGAAATTTCAGAGAAGAGACTGGAATAATCTAGACCCTGCCACCCCCAACCAGGAAGTACAATTCCAGGAAGCTTTTGAGAAGTGTCCTCTTCAAAGGTCAGATAAGGAATCAACAATAAGTTTAATTGGGGAATCACCCTCTAAAGATTGCGACAGTTCCAACAGGTAGTCATGCAACTGTGGCCAGATTTGAGGGGGGAGATCTGGGAAGATGAGCACAGAATGCTTCTGGCATTACCAGGGAGCTCTGAGGTGGCTCAATTATTACAGGAGGCGACGCAGGCCTGGCGCGTGCCGTGAGGGAACGTGCCCAGGAGATTTCTAGAGGAGGGCTTTCAGGAAGGACGCCGGAAGATGAAATGAACTGCATGCAAAGCAGGCAGGACAGTGGTAGATAGAGTCCAGGCCTAGGTCCGATACTGGTCCAGGGCAACACCAACTGCGCCATCCACGAAAGCACACCCACCCGAGAAGGTAGATAAAGGAGGACAAGACCTGACACACTCAAAACTTCATCACTTCATGTTGTTCACTGTGGTGGACCCCACAAAACAGAATCTAAGGAGCATATCAGGAAAACACAAGCCTTGGCTCAACAGCAAAGGGAAGGAAAGAGGAGAGCGCTCCTCCATACAGCAAAGATGGCGGACTTGAAAAAGAAGGAAATGATCAACTTAAGTGAAAATGTTAAAAACGAGGCTGAGTCTTCCTGAAAAGAGAAGTGGAAAGACGGAGGCAAGCAGATGATCAGAGACACGTCCCACTTTGAAGAAAAAGACAGGAACGGTCTCTGCTGCCTTTGGCACAGCTTTCATTCCCAAGGGCAAGGCAGTGGCCTGTGGCCTAGCACATGGCAGAGGCGTGGTCCGCCCCAGGCCGGGGGAAGAGCCTCAGAACCACCGCCACCGACAGAGACGTGCCGACACCCTCGACGGGCCGGGTATTGTTCGAGGTCCTGGGAATGCAGCTTGGACAGAGACCTCTGCCCTCGCGGAGCATATATTTAACAGCAGCTTTGGGTGAGAAATCCGCTGTGAATGGTTCTCCAGATTCAGTGAGTGAGAGGCCTGCTTTAGGAGGCAGGTGTTAGAGGCCTAAGACATTCCGGGCAGGAAGCAGCGGCTCCCAGGGGCTTCGAAAAGCGGATAAATATTCAAGGATTTTGCAAGGTCCAACTTTGGTAGTTTGAAATCTTCCACGGTGGGAGTACTTACACCGAGGAAATTGGCACCTGCTATATACACATCAGGGTCCCCCCCACCGGGAGCCAGCTTATCAGCACCCCACTGCGACGACTGCTCGTAAGAAGAAATGTGGCTGTGTCCTTGGTTTGACGCAGACACAGGGGAAATAGAAATTAGGGGGTTTTAAATATACAGAATGGGGAAGAAAGGAGGCACTAGTAAATCCTGGAGCAGCATTGAAAATTTCTAAATTTTTCCATCCCACCGTCCCATCCCAAGAGGGTGGGACGGTTTCAATTTCCAGACATCATAGGCTACATCTAGGCCACAATTACCCTCGGGATCAAAGACTTCTTCCAACACCAAAAAGTTCACAGGTCAAGCACTATAGCAAACCGCCCCAGAGGCTCAGAGGCATTCAGACAAGGCTGCTATCCACAAGATTTTTCTCTTTCCTGTTTTCTCCTCTTCCTTCCTCCCCTCAGATACTGCAAGGACTCCGCCACGGTTTTCAGCTGGTACCAGTACTATGTGTGTGTTCTGAGGTTCTGGGAACTTGATTTTGATTGAAGTAGATACTCATCATGATTTTGGCCACCTCTTCCCCCTCCCTAAGAGCCTTGGTGGGAGGCAGAGTCTATCTCCTTTTATAGAAGCAGAGAATGCCATGTACTCACTTTCCCAGTTTCCCCTGTAGCCCTATGACAAAGGGGCAACCACGTGGCCGAGGCTCAGTCGGTGAGACACACTCAACCCAGGACTTTGAATCAGGAGGCAGTGATGTATAGACACGGGCTGGGCAGAGAAGTCCCCGTGGGGTGGGGGGGTACACAGCTCAGCTGCAGGCGACGGTGTCCTCATGGGGGCAGTTGTTCAAGGTCACACTTTTCCCCCACTCTCCAGAGAACCATCAGTAAGTTCCTTCTCTGCTCAAATCAGGAGGTCCGTTTCTACAGCTCACAACCTAGGACCAGGACTGTTACAACTGGTCTAAGCACCCCGGGGGGCAGCAGATCCGCTTCCCTGTTCTAAGTTTCTGGAGTGTGGGGCTGGCACTGGGGTCCTCGGCTATATCCTGTTGGCCCTGTGGACTCCCAAAGCGGAAAAGAGAAGAGGACTTTGGCCACCAACCACGGAGGGGACCCCTCTCTCCCCAGGCACCGAGTTCAGGGAGGCTGAACAAAACGAGTTGGTGTCAGAGATCGCTGTGCGCCACGGCGCCTGTGGTCCTTATTTCACAAGAGCGTGGAGATTCCATTTGGGAACTTTGATTCCCCCTTGGGCCTGTAATACTGTATTTCATAACTTTGAAATACCACCGAGAAAGGGGGAGAAACTGCTAATTAAACTTTCACACAACACTTGTCACTTAAGATGTTGATCTTATACTTACTTAACAAGCACTTTTCGACTTACTTAGAGATTCTTACCATATGTTGTTCTTGTGCATACATAACAAGGAAACTATGAGCAAAAAGACTCCAAGTATTCTTAGAAGCGCTTTGTATTCAGAACCCAAATATTCTGAATCATGTTTGTTTACAGAGTTGGAGAAGAGATTTCATTGAATATCATTTTACTTTTCTCCTAAGGGTTCACACGAGTCTATAATATACTCTGCACGCAGATACTTTTATATAAGACCTCCGTTTCACACAGTGTTCCTCCTCCCCACATTTTTTTTCAAGCTTTTTTGTTTTGTAATAATTTTGGACTCACAGTAACTTGCAAAAATAGCGCAGAGTTCCTGTGTATCCTTTACCCAGCTTCCCCTAATGTTTCGATCGCTTTTTCAAGAATTGAGCTATCATCCACATACCACAAACTTCACTCTTTTAAATTATACAGTTCAATGGCTCTTAATATACTCATAAAATTGTCCCCCATCACCACGACATATTCCAAAACATCTCCATCACCCCAGCAAGAAAGCCTGTTACCCATTAACTGTCATCTACCAGTCATTGCGCCCATGCTCCCACCCCTGCAACCACAAATTCACCTTCTGTCTCTATGGCTGAGCCACTTTTTAAATCAGAATTGCCTGTGTGATCTCAGATAGTGTCACCTTCTGTGTCATCAGGAGCACTGGAGATAGGGGCCTCTGGGTGGCTCAGTGGTTGAGCATCTGCCTTAAGTTCAGGGAGTGATCCCAGGGTCCTGGGGTTGAGTCCCGCATCGGGCTCCCCACAGAGAGCCTGCTTCGCCCTTTGCCTCCTATGTCTGCCTCTTTCTCTGTGTCTCTCATGAGTAAATAAATAAAAAATCTTTAAAAAAATAAAAAGAGCACTGATGATGCATTTTATAAAAGTGCTCTGCTCTGTCCACTGGGTTCTCTTCCAAGCCGCCAATACCCATTCTGTCAGTTTTGATGAACATGGCAGGCGATGACACCGCTGTCCTAACAGCTGCCTGGTGAATGAGATTGTCATTTGACTCCAAATTTTAGAGAGGTTAACATGTTAGAAAAAAAATGTTCACTCTTAGTATTAATGAAACACTGTAATGGAAGAAGCTTAGTTGGGACATTTCCATTTTATTGGTGTTGCATCACCGTCACACATCATACTGTCATATGTTTATATTGTCATTTGATCCCATTGCATACCTTCTGGTAAACCAGTTGGATGAAACAGCTGAGCAAATATGAGATAGGAATGAGGATAGTGATCCTCTTTTCACCCTGGGGTGCAGTGGGCATTTAATTAAAGCGCTGTCCTGCTCCCATTTCAGAGCCTTCTTGGAGGAAGGGCTAAACTACCCCTCAATGTTTGAAGGAGGGACCTGAAGGAGCTCTGGATGGTAGGGTGCAGGGGTGGACATTAGGACCAGGACAACAGGCTTCTAACCCTCACCTAATCCTCACCTCAGGGAAGCTCACCACCACGGCTGAACCACACAGTGAGCCCTCTCGCCATCTCTCCAGTCCTTCCTAGCAGCATGCTGGTTATTTCCTGATCACCCATTCTCTACCCTTTCCTGTCCTGCTCTGTGCCTGGGCAGGCTGGCTGCTACAGATTGGATTCCTGATCATTACAGTCCCGTAGTTTCCAGGGGTCTGGTGATGGAAGGGAGTTCAGATGGTGATCACCTTCCCCACACAGCCTACCCTCACCCTGGGGCTGGTTTTGGCCCTGGCTCCTCTCCTCTGCCCCAATCCTGTTGGACAGGACTTCTGGCTTGGCTCGAGCTCTCCCTGAGTTCTGGTAAGAGCTCCCTTCCCTGATCCACACTAGAATTTCCCTGCCTGGAGTTCCTGGATGCGTCTACATCCTTTGTTGGTCCCCTTAACCTTGCCCACGCCTCTGTAAATAATCCCTTTGCTATATTCTCCTCAATTACCTCTTTGAGTACACCATGTGTTTCCTGCTGAAACACTCAGTCCTTGCCCCAGGAGGAGTGACTCACACCCAGCTTGGGTGCCTCTCCTCTTCTGTCTGTCTGGATCTGTGCCCCCTGCAGCAGGCACCCATTCTTTTCTCCCACATTACACAATTTTGTTGGGTGAGGCTTTGTGTCTGCAATAGCCTGGAGGTCTGTAGTTGGAGGCCAACAGGTTAAATTCAGTAGGAAGATATTAAAAAACCCAGTTTTGTCTACTAAGCAAAGCTGTATTCTATAATCCAGTTTAACCAATTAAAAAGCTGAGATTTTTAAAATAGTAATAATAAAAATTAATTTAAAAATTTAAAAGCTGGGATTTCTTGCTCTGGACTCAGAAGATAGGGGGGGTCCCTTAAATCCCACAACCACTCTCAAATTTATTTATATCTCCAGTTTCAGCTCTATATAGAAAGCTGTTGTGTTTAGCAAGATTCTCAGAATAAATATTTTCATGTTGAACTCATGATCCTCCTCTTTCTACCCCAAACTTCTTCTAATGTTCTCTATTTCATTTCATCGTATCGCTTTCTATCTAGTTGCTGGAAACCTGAAAGTCAGTCTTGACACCTTCTTCTGCACTCTTAAATACACAAATTTTCAAATACTATAGATCCTGCCTATGACAGATCATTAGTCCACTCATTGTTTTTTCATCTGCTACAACCTTGGTATAAGCCACCATTAACTCTTGCATGGACCATAATAAGGGCTTTTTAAAAAGTCTTAAGGTATAAACACACTACAAGAGACAAAAATTTGCTCACCTTCTAGAGTCTCAGACGTATCAGGAGGCCTCCAGGAAGTCCAAAATAGCTAAGAAACATTCATTCTAGACTAGAATGAATTCTAGCCCTTTTTCTAATAGGAAGTGACATATTTTTATTTTTACCTGGATTTTTTTATGTAACCCCTACACCCAATGTGGGGCTTGAACTTATGACCTCAAGATCAGGAGTTGCATGCTCCATTGACTGAGCCAGCCAGGCATCCCAAGTAACCTATTTTTAAACGAAAGCACCTAACTAGTATCTAAAGGCCCTAAAATAACAAAAAATGACTGTCCAATTCATACTGAATTAGGTTATGACTAGCATCCCTATAAGAATAGGAGAAGAAACACAAGCACAAATACAGAGGGAAGGCAGCCACAGGAAGACAGAGGTGGGGATTGGAGTGATCCTCCCACAAGCCAAGGAGCACCTAGGGCTACCAGATGCTGGAGGGGGAAAGAAGTATTCTCCCCCAGAGTGCTGGGAGGGAGCACGGCTCTGCGATGCTGATTTCAGTTTCTGGCCTCTAGAACTGTGAGATAATAGATTTGTGTTGTTTTAAGCTACTGTTTGTGGTACTTTGTTACAGAAGCCACGGGAAACTAATAAACTAGCCTTTTTTTTTTTTAAGATTTTATTTATTTATTTATTTATTTATTTATTTATTTATTTATTTATTCATGAGAGACACACACACACACAGAGAAGCGGAGACACAGGCAGAGGGAGAAACAGGCTCCATGCAGGGAGCCTGACCTGGGACTCGATCTTGGGTCTCCAGGATCACTACCTGGGCTGAAGGTGGGCACTGAACCACTGAGCCACCCAGGCTGCCCTTAAACCAGCCTTTAGGAATATAGTCCTCTACAGCAGCAATTGGCAAACTATGACCCATTGGCCAAACCCATCTCCCTACCTGTTTTTATGTAGCTCATGAGCAAAGAACTTTCTTTTTCTTCAGAGAAAAGCATCTGCAATCAATCTGAGGATAGAGAATATTAACTTTGAACCTCAGTTAAGTGAAATATTATCTCCCAAAAAAGAATTCAATTCTTGTCATTAATAGACCTGTATTACAAGACAAAAAAATACGTATGTATATATGTGTGTGTGTGTATATATATATATATATATCCAATTACTATTCTATTTTTATTTTTTTAAAGGATTTTTTTTATGAGGGGGGTGCAGAAGGCAAATGGAGAGGGAGAGAGACTCTCAAGCAGACTCCCTTAGGGTACACCTCAGCAACTTTCTGTCTATGGATCTGTCTATTCTGGACATTTTTTTTTACATTTTATTTATTTATTCATGAGAAACATAGAGAGAGAGAGACGCAGAGACACAGGCAGAGGGAGAAGCAGGCTTCCTGGGAGAAGCCCGATATGGGACTTGATCCCAGGACCCCAGGATCCCGACCTGAGCCAAAGGCCGACACTCAACTGCTGAGCCACCCAAACATCCCATATTCTAGACATTTTGGATTCATGCTCCATGTTACTTTTCTACACTGGCTTTGGTTGATCTTAATTTTTATTTCATCTTTCAGTACTTTAAAACAAGAGTAAGAACTAATACCAGAAGCACAAGCCATAGGAGGCTTTGGCATCTCTGACACAAACCTTTCCTATCCTGAAATTTAGCCAACTACTCTGGCTCCACTGGCTACATGTCCCCTGTGGATTAATAACGTCCTGGACTTTCTCTTACAGAAATGTTCTGTGACTAACTGCCTTGAGGTCAGGAAACTGGAACCCAGTGGACAGGGATACTGAGCCTCCCAGCTTGTGGCTCTTTGAGTAGCTGCGTAGACAAGACAGGAATCAGCCCAAATATCTGTCATTTTTGCTGGTACAGTAGTCTGCTCCTCCCGTGGTTTTGGCTTCCATGGTTTCAAGCACCCATGGTCAACCTCGGTCTGGAAGCAGATAATCCTCCCTCTGACCTATTGTTGGAAGGAAAAACAGTAGCTTAATGCTAAGTTACAATGCCTCAAGGTTTCCACATCAGTTCATCCCGTAGCATTTTGTCATCTCACGTCATCACAAGAAGAGGAAGGGTGAGTACAGCACATAAGCTATTTTGAGAGAGAGAGAGAGAGACCACATTCACATAACTTTTATTACAGTATATTGTTACAATTGTTCTATTTCATTATCCATTATTGCTGTTAATCTCCTACTGTGCCTAACTTATAAATTATGCTCTATCATAGGTGTGTATGTACAGGAAATATAGTGTATATATGGTTCAGTACTACCCATGGTTTTAGGCATCCACTGGTAGTCATAGGACATATCCCCACAGATAAGGGGGGACTGCTGTAGTATGAATCTCTGAAATAGGAATAAAAAGTGGTAAGAAGAAAATTACTTACACAAATTGTCCTTGAGAAATATGACATAATCTTTAAGCATTTTATTTAACTAAAATGGAGTTCTTTCAGAATTGAGATTTTTTAAAGCATCTTACTTGGTCTCACCAATTATTTGCTTTTATTATTGGTAGCAGATCCTTTGACGGGAAACCAACACTTCACTTGGCTTGTCATGGTAATTAGCTCTAATGTCATTAATGGGCCTTTGGAGTTCTTTCCTTACTTAATAAAGAGCCATCGTATTTAAATCAACTCATCTATTGTTCTGGTTATCTGTGGTTGCATAACAAACCACCCCAAAGCTCATTGGCTTAAAACAATAATCACTGTATTATCTCTCAAGGTTTCTGTGGGTCAGGAATTCAGGAAGAGCTCCACTAGGTGGTTCTGTCTTAAGAGACCTTGTGAAGTTGCAAGAGCTGGAAGACTGGGCATTGGTAGAGTGTGGGATGCCCGGACATCTCTCTTTCACCATCTAGATCTCCATGTGGTCTGTCTGTATGGGTTAGCTTGTGCTTCTTCATGGGATAGTGACCTCAGGGTGGTAATGCTTCTTACACGTGACTCATGGCTCTAATTTGGGGCCCAACAAGCCTAAGCGAATCTGCACCACGTTTTTGTTTGTTTGTTTGTTTGTTTGTTTTTGTGGGAGGCAGAGGAGACAGAGAGAGATAGAGAATCTTAAGCAGGGTGTGGAGCCTGATATGGGGCTCAATGTCACAACCCTGATATCATGACCTGAACCAAAATCTACAGTTATATGCTTAATGAACCACCCAGGCATCTCTGCACCAACTTTTATGACCTAGGCTGGAAATTCATGTAATGTCACTTCTTCCATAATTTACTGGTCAACCAGTCATTAAGGTTTGGCCCAGTTTCAAAGAAAGAGGCCACAGAATCCACTTCTTCATGGGAGAAGAGTCAAGGAATTTGCAGAAAAGTTTTCTTTTCAATTCCTTGTGTTTTCTTCCCACTTTCATGATCCCCTTAAAATGTTTACAAATTAAAGATTACAGCTTTAAATGTTTCGCTTGGGTCTTACGTCTTCTTCAGACAGATTAATTTTTGTGCTAGGTTCAAATATTTCCGGCTGTTCTGTTCTACTCTGTTTACTTCCTGTTTAGTTGACTTTTATTTCCTGTACTCTTTGTCAAAGTTGTAAACTTCCATTTTGGCGTGGGCACTGTGTTCTATTTCTGAATCTGCCAGTGGTCTTAAGCAACAGTATGCATAGAGTAACTACAAGCGTAATACAGGAAGTGAAAATTAAAGTACTGTCTTAACTTAATATTGATAGACTTAAATACCCACTTTAAAGAAACATATATTTTAGTGGAGACCATTTTCCAAGATCTCAGACCTCAAAGAGTTGGTTCACTTTCTCAGTAGTGAACTGCTCTTGGCCATTGGTTGGATCACTGAGGATCCAGTCCCAAAGATCTTATTCTATAGCTAGAATTCTCTTTTAGGGACAGTTCTATATATCTTAAACCATTCTGTGCAGCAAACAGGCTGCAAACAGGAACCTCAACAGGAACCTCAACTCAACTGGCTTGAACCAAACAGGAGTATTTATGGTCTTCCATGTAACAAGGAGTTTGAGGTGAGATGATTCCAACTCAGTAGCTAACCATGTCATTGAAAACTCAGACTACTTCTAAATCTTTCTGCTCTAACATCTTCAGCACATTGCTTTTATTTTTAATTCATGGTCTTAAAATGGCTTCTCTAGTTTACTTGTCACATGCAGACAAAGCAAAGTCCAGTGAATTCCTGGGTATCTCTTTTCATTAATGAAAAAAATGTATTCCAGAATCTCCCCAGCAAACTTCCCCTCCTGTATCAGTCAGAATTGTATCATTTGCCAATTCCTAAACCACTCTTTGGCTCAAGATTATCATGACTGAGTTAAGAACAAAATTGGCATTTGTAGCAGAGATTATCATGACTGAGTTAAAAACAAAATTGGCATTTGTTTGGCTTGATTAGCCAAACAAAATCAAGGCTCCATTAAAAAGGGGGAAGAGGAGAAAGAATGATAGGCAGGGGGCCTTTTACTATTTGGATTTACAGTAATACAAAGGGAGACATTCCAGTCCCTTGGAGTTCTTAGATCATTGACTGGCACCACAATTAATACAGTTGCTCAAAGCAGAAACCTGCCAGGTCTATTTTCCTACCTCCCCAAATATCTTTTTTCCAAAGCCACTGCCTCAGATCAAGCACTTATCTTCTCTCCCTACCATTATTACAACTATTTTTCTTAACAGTCACCTGCCTTTAATTTTATACTTCCCTTAATCCATCTTCCATATCATTGAGCTGGTGAGTTTTCTCTCATGGATTACCAAGGTATTCTCATTGGAGCTCAAGTGCTAAAAATGAAGTTAGATGCCACTTTCACTCTCTACTTCCTCCAACATGAGTTCATGTATATGGTGAGATTTGTTCTGTGGCTGCAGAAATATGAAAGTGTTCTGGTATAAGGAGGTTCAAGAGGCAGATGGGAAAGCCAGAACAGTAAAGGACGTGGGATGGCATCTGTCACTATCATCAGCCTGATGATGATTTAGAGTCACAGCAAAGGAGGGGGTTAGAGCCAAAAGATAACGGAACTGTATTCATGACAGATTCTGTGAGACTTTGGACATAGGCAGTTCTATCTGAGGCCTACGTGACGAACTGTGATACTATCTTGGACAGAAAGAGAGGTCTTCTGGGCTCAGAAAAGCAGGAGAAAAGACTCCACGCTCTATATTGTATTCTATCCCTCCTATTTCAGCTCTAATTATCTTATATTGGATTGGCAGGTCTGTGTCCCCACTAGCTGGAAGGTCTTTGATGCTCAGACATAATTTCTCCACTGTATTCCAAGGGCCTAGCACAGGGTTTGGCAGGTGGTAAGTACTTAATCATTGATTAATTCAATGTTTATTAAGTTTAATTTTCATTTATATAGATAGGACCCAACAAGAACCATTTAGCAAAATGATGAGGCCTAAATCATATAACTTTTAAGGCAAATAATGTATTCAAAACATACCCAGTAGTCTTTTAAATTAATTAATTAATTAATTAATTAGAGACAGAGAGCATGAGAGAGAGAGTATGAGCAGAGGGGAGGGGCAGAGGGGAAGCAGACTCCCAGCTGAGCAGGGAGCCTGATATGGGACTTGATCCCAGGACTCCGGGATCATGACCTGAGTCAAAGGCAGATACTTAACTGACTGAGCCACCCAGGTGCCCTACCCAATAGTATTAAAGTATAATTTTGTGATTTATAATATTATCTATCATTTTTAATAATAACTAATTATAGATAAATGTGTATATGTTTACTATAAAAATGGAAAAGTTCCATCCAATATCCAAAATTAGGTTTAATACATTTTGAACTTCAATAGAGTTTTTGATAGTTGGCTGTAAATATTAGATGAAATATTTAGAATAATTAAATTACTAGATGAAAGTTATGCTTGTCTTCAATCTCAGTTGCTAGGTAACAAATATAAGCCTTTCTTTTTATTTTTTTTAAGATTTTATTTATTTATTCATGACAGAGAGAGAGGAAGAGACATAGGCTTAGGGAGAAGCAGGCTCCCGATGTGAGACTTGATCCCCAGAACTGGTATCACACCCTGAGTCTAAGGCAGATGCTCAACCACTGAGCCACCCAGGCATCCCAATATAAGCCTTTCTTGTGCTGCAACTTAGAAAGTCCAACTTTCAGATCATAATCTATTTTCCCAACTTTCCTACTTCATGGTCACACAAAATCTGTCTTTTAATCTCATTAAGACCTTTAAACTTTGGAACAATCTCCAGTTTCCTAGGACATCCATTTTCTAGTCATCTTCCTTCCTTACACAGTTAGTATAAAAAGTATGTAGCAGATAAACAAACAAACAATATAACCAAACACACACACACATAAGACTATAACAATACAGGAAAATATTAATAGTATAACATTGTTTTAAAAAGCCTACCAAATTTTATGTATGTATAGTATTCATGATGGTAGCTATATTAAATAAAGAAAAAAAATATGTGAGGATATATTCCCAACCACTATTCTTGGATATTTTTTGCCCAGGGTTGGGGGTGAGGTCAATTTAATTGAGTCTCATTTTCTGCTTTAATTTTTTTTGCCATGATTGAGTAATAGCAGAGAAATACATCGAAGTTTGCATATAAAAAAGTTCTGGAAGGGAACACATACACACTGTGCATTGGTGACATTTGTCTTAGTGAGGTAGAATTACAGGTCATTTTTCTTTTCTCCAATCTTTTAAGTGTTTCAGATGTACTCATGAATAAATAAATAAAATCTTTTAAAAAATAGAATGTTTTAGATGTATGTTTTCAATGTTGTAGTTTTTAAGAAATATTTGTTTATTTATTTGCAAGAGATTGGGGAGGGAAGGGGCAGGGGGAGAGAGAGAGCAAGAATCTTAAGCAGACTCCCTGTTGAATGAAGAGCTCCATGTGGGGCTCAAGCTCACAATCCTGAGATCATGACCTGAGCTGAGACAGAGTCAGATGCTTAATGGACTGAGTCACCCAGGCACTCCTTGATGCTGTGATTTTTTTTTTTTTTTTAAAGATTTTATTTATTCATGAGAGACAGAGAGAGAGAGAGAGGCAGAGACACAGGCAGAGGGAGAAGCAGGCTCCATGCACCGGGAGCCCGACGTGGGATTCGATCCTGGGTCTCCAGGATCGCGCCCTGGGCCAAAGGCAGGTGCCAAACCGCTGCGCCACCCAGGGATCCCGATGCTGTGATTTTAAAATAAAAACTTTTAGCAAAAATTAAGGACTTTGAATATTACTAAAGAATTTGTCAACTGACTGACTCAGCTTGCTTTTATGATAGTAATGCATGATTTTGGCATTTGTCATACTCTAATCACTATTATACCTCTCTGCAGGCATAATTATTTACCTACTTCTTTGCAGTCAAAGAGTTGAATCTTGCACCTTTATATACATATATATAAAGATATATATATAAAAGATTTATTTATTTATTCATGAGAGAGAGAGAGACAGAGAGAGGCAGAGACACAGGCAGAGGGAGAAGCAGGCTCCCCGCAGGGAACCCAATGTGGGACTCCATCTGGGGACTCCAAGATCACAACCTGACGTGAAGGCAGGCACTCAACCCCCAGCCACCCAGGCGTCCCATCTCATGAATAAATAAATAAATATTTTTTTAAAAAGATATTTACTGAGCATCTACAATACTCAGGGCACTGTACTAAACCTTAGAGAGAACAAATGATGAGTAAGACACCGTGCCTTTAATAAAACATGTTAAAGGACTTATTTTTACTTTTCCCATAGAGATGGTGATTTGAGAACTCTTAGGAAAGAATAAGAGTCTTAAAAGATATAAACCTACAGATGCTAAGCACTCTAAATGTTAGCGTTTTTATTAGTGAGATTATGGCTACACATATTTTTACGTCATTTTATATCTTAAATCACATTTGGAAATGAAATGTGGCAGGTGGGGAAAGACCAAACAAGAGTTTGGAAGTCTAGTTTCAAGTTTCAACTCACCAACTAACCAGCTTTCATGAATATGGGCAAAGTACTTAAATTTTCTGTGCCTCAATTTCTATAAGATTCCTTCCAACCTTAAAATGTAATGGTCCTCTGTTGAGACATATCAGAAACATATGACTTCCATGATGGCTTTATTACCAGTTCTGAAAAATGTTAATTCTAAATCTGTGCAAGTAATTATATTGGATTTCATGTTTGTGAAACATCGGATATTACTACTGTTACAGAAACCAAGTTCATACATTGTGTCATACTTCCAGGCAGTGCTCTATGTGCAAAATTAGCATATATGACATCATCGGGCCTAAACAATACAAACATGGAGATTAAAGAGAGGTATTTTTTTAAATGAGTGTTTTATGATTGCTTTTTAGCAATCATAACTGCTTTAGTAGTTTTCACATACTAAAGATTTCATCTCTCTGGGTGTTCACAAGCCTTATGTTTCAGTTCCTTAAATGAAAATAGGTGAGTGGGCAGGTTTCTCAGAGCTACAGTCCTTTTTTAGGGACTGTCCCTTGCACGTAAAGTTTGCTTTAGAAATGGTGGTACATGGACTCCTGTTGGATAGGAAGGACTATAAGTAAAATTGGTGATGGCAGGATCTGGGTCTGCTGCCACACTCCAAGCTATTTATGATTTTTTTAAAGTTAATCTTCAAATTTCCATTTTCCTGCCAGCAATTCCTACTGTATCAGTACTTCTAGGGCTTTTCTTTGCCTCCTGGTTATCCTTCATTCCCTATAACCAGTTGGTCACCAAGGCCTGTAGCTTCTCTTTGTAATGTCTCTTGATTGTTTTCCTTCCTCTTTATCTTTCTTTCTTTTCCACAGTCAATATTGTGGTCTGTTCAGGCTCACACTTGTTTCACAGCAAATACCTCTTCCTGAAGGCTTTCATGCTACCAGCCTAATTTCCTGAAATACTTGCTTTATCACAGCACTGTTTGGTTTAAGAACTAACAATTTTCTGGGCACCTGACTGGCTCAGTTGGTGGAACATGTGACTCTTCATCTTGGGATTGTAAGTTCAAGCCCCTGCTGGGTATAGTTTACTTAAAAAAAAAAAAAAAAAAAAAAAAAAAAAGAACTTGCTATTTTCTCCACTGTCTACAAGATAAAAGTAAACCACTCCTCCCAGCATTTCTAATTGTTCCGTTACCAAATTTACTCTTATTTCTCTGTTCTCAACATATATTCATATTAGTTAATGTTATGTTAGCTGCTATAACAGAGACTCAAATGGTTCAGAAAAGACAGAAATTCATTTCTTCATTTAAAGAGCAGACTAAATAAGTCTGCTCCATGCAGTCACACAGATTCCTTCTGTCTTATTTCTCAATCATAACCTCTATGGAGGACATTGTCCTCAATAATAAGGTTGAACACAGACCACAGGACATCTTTTTAGCCCATGGAAAGGTGTAAAAAGCAGGATCACTATCTGAAAGTCTCTGACTAGGAATGGGCAAGCACATAGCACCTCTTCTCAAGGGAAGTTGGGAGATACAGCACAGTTGAGCAATCACGTACCAAGCTACAGTTAATACAGAAAAAGAAGTCGGCCAGCAACGTATGGCACACATCCTCTTGCTTCCATTGTCCCGGTCTTTCCAACACTCAGTTTTTCTCCCTTTCTCTCCTTCTCTTCTCTCCACTTATCCAAATAACATCTACCCTATTTAAGTATTATCTTCTGCTGAGTACTGCAGTCATATAAAAGAATGTTCCATTGGCGGAAAAAAGTGGAAATGATTCTAGGGCTCTTCAAAACTGATTTGTACATCCTAATCCTTGACCTTTATGAGGTGTTTTCCCCCTGACTTTAGTCTTTTACACTTCTTAAATTCATGGAAGTGGATTTCAGAGATCTTAAATAATGTTCACCGAGTGCTAAGTAAACAGGGGAGGAGTAGAGATGGGAAGGGGGGAGTTGCCAACAGCACAGGTAAAATCACTCCTAATGGCTGAGTCCAACTACTGCAACTATCTTCCCTGACTTGAGAGTACTCTAACTGGGACTAGAGTGTAGTGTTTAAAAAAAAAAAAAAAAAAGATTTTATTTTTAAGTAATCTCTACATCCAGTGTGGGGCTCAAACTCACAACTCTGAGATCAAGAGTCATGTGCTCCACCAACTGAACCAGCCAGATGCCCCGAGTGGAATCTTGATAAGGCTTTATTTCTTGTAAAATAACATTGTTGCCTAAATTGATGTAAAATATCTACATAAACTGTGCAACAGAGAGAAAGTAACACAGACAAAAGGGGTATCAAAGAGAAGCAATTTGGCAATGTTCATCCAGAATTATTTGATGGAGACTTTGAATCTGATAAACAGGCTCATTCTGGTTATCAGAGGAGGGTAAAAATAATTGCTTCTATATGCTGAAGTATTTAGGGAGAAGTCTACTGGTGTTGGCAATCGATTTCATTAAAAAAAAAATAAGATAGATAAGTGGTAGAAAGAGGGATAGAAAAATTGCTAGACAGCAAGTGTAGTGAAATATTAACGGTAGAATCTAGTCTGTGAGTGATGAGATGGTCCTTGCAAAATTCTTTCAACTCTGCTGCATGTTGAAAATTTTTATAAAAGAGGAAAAAACCCTGCTAACATTTTAAAAACACTTTCCTGTGTCAGACACTTTATAGTGATGATGCCATTTCATCCTCAGGACAAGTCTGTGAGACAGGCACTGTATTGTTATTATCTTCATTTTATAGATGAGCAAACAGGCACAGAGAGGTTAAGTGACTTGTCCAATATTCCACCTTTAAAACTTGGCCAAGCTAAGATTTAAATCCGGGTCTGTGTTGTTTGTTAAGCCAGGCCCCTTAGTTATGTTCCAGGGATAAGTCAACACTTTTTTCATAGCCTCCATAAAATATTATTCAAGATTCTCTCACTCACTTTGCCGGACTCCTTTCCCATAAAGCAGTCTTCCTACTTCCTCTCAAACAACTTGTACCTGGGAAAAGAATGCCATGGGCCTAGTTGATGAACTACATGTCTGCTCACAAGAAAAGCCTCTGATCAAACTCTGGAGCTGTGCTTGGTTTTCAACTGGAAACCAGATGTCACCAGGTGGGGTACTGTGTTTCCATATTAATCGTTAAATCAAGCCTCTCTCAGTTGTGATGTTCACTTGGAAGTGTAGGATGCCATTTTCTTTTGGCCCTGTTTGTTTGAACTTCTTGGTAGGCTACCATTAACCTGGGGCTCCTCTGTCTCCTCTAAATACTTTCCCTAACCTCACCTAACACTATCCATCGCTTTTCTGGCCTTCTATTATCACTTGAGTTTTAAGATTTACTTCTGTGTTAAATAGTTATTATAGTAGCAAGAATATACTCAGCAGCATTATTACAATTTTCAACTATTAATGGCATTTTTACTTTTGTTGGTGTCATAAAGTGATAGCAATAAAGTATACTGCCAACAATATGATCACAATTTGTATGGCCTTAAAACATAAATGTACCAAATGAACAGCTCTAAATATAAGGTTCTTGGGGCACCTGGGTGGCTCAGTCGGTTGGGTGTCTGCCTTCAGCTCAGGTCATTCTCTCAGGGTCCTGGGATCCAGTCCTACATTGGGCTCCCTGCTCAGCGGGGAGCCTGCTTCTCCCTCTCCCTCTGCTGTTCTTCCTGCTTGTGCTCTCTGGCTCTCTCTCTCTCAAATAAATAAATAAAATCTTTTTAAAAATACTAAATATAAAGGTTCGTATGGTGTAAATTGGTCCCTTGCCATATGTTGGCTTCCTCAGTAGACCACTGTAGTTGAGTATCATGGCTCTAGTGAAGAGCAAAGCTTGTCAGAGTGAGTTTTGAGGGACAGAACTCTTAAGGTAGTAATAAAAAAAACATGGACTCCAGAGCCCTTCCCCTACCTACTGAATCAGAATTTCTAAGATGGGGCTAAGGAATTTGCATTCCAAATAATTCCTCAAGTGATTCTTATGACCATCAAAATTTAAGAACCACTATTTCAAAAAGAATTTTTTTTTTATTTATTTATGATAGTCACAGAGAGAGAGAGAGAGGCAGAGACACAGGCAGAGGGAGAAGCAGGCTCCATGCACCGGGAGCCTGATGTGGGATTCGATCCCGGGTCTCCAGGATCGCGCCCTGGGCCAAAGGCAGGCGCCAAACCGCTGCGCCACCCAGGGATCCCCAAGAACCACTATTTCAAACCACTTGGGATATTTTGGAAATCTATAACCAAATTGTTGGTTGTCAAAATGATTTGGGGGCACTGTGGCCATTTACTGTGGAGGTGGTTAGAGGCTACGTGCCCTTCTAGGGAAGTCTGGCATAGCCAAGATTTGGCCCCCATCCTTATGATTTCCCAGTGTCTCACCAGATATTCACACGCATGTAGGTGAAAAATCTATTATAAGTCTGGAACACAATTTCATTTTACATATAAGCACAATATATTTCTCACGTGGTTTTCAGATACAGTGAATTCTCCTAGGAATGCAATTACTATGTTAATCCAAAGATTGTTTAATTGAAAACCTTTTTGAAAGTTGTAAAATCACAATTTTGACAGCTCATCAATATAAAACATCAGCATCAGGCTGCATGTGTGGCGCTTGCATTTGCTATGTATAGGCACAAACATTTGAAAACCTCATTAAGTCTTTAAATGTAGTCAAACCCAAGAGTGTAAAGAAAAACTCAATTTTCAGGGTGCCTAGGTGGCTCAGTTGGTTAAACAATTAGCTCTCTCTCTCTCTCTCTCTCTTTTTTAAAGATTTTATTTATTTATCCATGAGACACAGAGAGAGGCAGAGACATAGGCAGAGAAGAAGAGAAGCAGGAGAAGCAGGCTCCTCGCAGGGAGCCCGATATGGGACTTGATCCCTAGACCAGGAGTATGCTCTGAGCCAAAGGCAGACACTCAACCATTAGCCACTCAGGCATTCCAACAACTGGCTCTTGATTTCAGTTCAGGTCATGATCTCAGCGTTGTTGGATGGAGCCTTGCATTGGACTCCACACTCAGCATGGAGTCTGCTTGTCCCTCTTCCTTTGTTCCTCTTCTTGCTCACTCTCTCAAATAAAGAAATAAAATCTTTGAAAGGAAAAAAACTCAGTTTTCTTTCTTTACTCTGATACTGCTATTAAACCCACAACTTCTGATATGAGATGTGGGATTTTTTTCACAAGCCAAATAATTCTGTGTTACATCAGCTAGGTGTCTCACAATGTAACTCAATTCTGACACTGAGAGAGCATCAGATCCCATAGATTTAAGGGCTCAGTCCCATAAGACTGTCCTGACTTCAGGTGATAAGTAGGAGGTCCCCCAGTTACCCATAACCTCTGTCTGACTTGGCTACATATCAGAAGTTCCCATGACCTCCTCCTTGGATTCAGTTGTCTGCTAGAACAGCTCACAGAACCAAGGAAACATTTAGTTACATTTACCAGTTGATTATATAATAAAGGATGTGATAAAGGATACAGATGAATAGCCAGATGAATAGATACACAGAGATAGAACTTCCATGCCTTCTCCAGGCAAGCTATTGTCCCAGAACCTCCATGTGTTTCCCAGGCTGGAAGCTCTCTGAACTCCATGATATTGGGATTTTATGGAGGCTTCATTACATAGGCATGATCAATTATCAACTCCATTTCCAGTCCCTTTTCCTTCTTTGCAGGGTGGGGCTGAATATTCCAAGCTTCTAATTGCAGCTAGTTCTGTTTGGTGACCATCCAGGAGTCAACCAGGAGCCCACAAGGAGTTGTCTCATTAGAACAAAAGATATTACTGTTACCCAGGAAATTCCAAGGGATTTAGGAGCTCTGTGCCAGGAACTAGGGGCAGAGTTATATATACATATTTCCCATCATTTACATCAAACATTTACATATTAAAGTATCTTTTTTATTTATAAGTGGCTTTTTATTTCTCCTCGATATTGCTGTTAGGGCATTGTTTTTATTTGTTTGAAGATACACATGTGAGGTAGATTATATCTATGTATTTCACTTCAGGATAGTAAAGGAGATGTTACAGATTTAAGTTATAAAATAGTGGACACCAATCTGATAAGCTGAAGAATCATTGTCCTTGATACTAAAGAACATGTCAACACATAAAATCAAGAAGTTTTTTATTTTTTTAATGATGCAGCAATCAAGAAGTGTATCTCTCAAGAAAAAAATAAATGAGTAGTAAATGGATGTGTTCTAAGTCTATGATCCCAGACGAATAAGAAGAGTGAGAGATAAAAAAATGAAATTGCTTTATAAGAAAAAAGATGCCTGTTTTCAAACTGAAAAGATGTGTTTGTAGCAAAGTTGTTTTTTTTTTTTTTTTTAAGATTTTATTTATTTGAGAGAGAGAGACAGAGACAGAGATCCCTTTGCAGGGATTATGACCTGAGCTGCAGGCAGATGCTCAACTGACTGAGCCACCCAGGTGCCCCTATAGCAAAGTTTCATAATAAAATCAACTACTGTGGTCCCCAAAAGACTCAGAAGAGCTATCTAAATGCAAGGTGGATGATATACAACACATAAAGACAGACATGATGGGATGCTTAATAACCCAGCCAGACTCAGGCTCAAGGAACAAAGGTATTGAGCTCTAATCAGGATATTTCATTCAGCAAACAGTGAACATCTGCTATATATGCCAGCCACCAGGAGGGTCCCTGCTTTCAAGGACTTTGTATTTTAGTAAGGGAACCAGGCACATGACCAGATAACTGTACTTCAGTATAAGCAGGTATGATAGATAATATGCTGGTTTTTATGTTGCAAAAGGCTGAAAGGATATGACCACCAGTTGACCTTCAAGCTGGGCAATCAGACTCCTTACCCTCTTCCCTGTCCTTGGAATATAATTTCCACAGTAGGAGCCATTTCAAGGATTCAGCCTTAAGAGAGTAATGTGCCCTTGAGATCATCTGGACTCTGTATGTGACTGAACCCCATTAAGGTCTCAGTATAAACTTTTAAGAATCTGGCAAGTGGCATAGGGATCTACCTGTCTTGCAGCTGCCCAAGACAAACCTTGTATATAAGTTCTCTTGCTTCTTAAACCTGCAACTTACCAAGCTGGAGTGGTCTGCCTTTCTTCCATCTCTCCTTGCCCTCTGTGTACAGGGGCCAGTTTTGAATTTTCGCTCGGGGAACTACTGAAGTTGCTAACCAAAGACAAAGAAGGAACACCCTTCTTCCCTATCTGGCTGAGAGAATCTATAAACCCCTCCTGTATATTGAATCTTAAAAGGATTAGTAGGAATGAAACCAGTGAAGAAGTGTTAGGAGGTAGAGAGAAGGGAGATAGATGGTGAGCAGGGTCTCAAGGAAAGGCTATCCAGGTTGTATGGCCCTTGTGGGTCAATAATCACAAATCTATTTAGATACTCTTAAAATCTGAGGTATAACGTACATAAAGTGTGCAAGTGTTTATACACACCAGTGTAGCTCAGTTTTTTTTTTAGCTCAGTTTTTAATATATGTAACCCATGTATACATATACAAAGCCAGGGGATCCTGGGTGGCTCCGTTGATGGAGCATCAGACTCCTGGTTTCAGCTCAGGTCATAATGTCAGGGTTGGGGTGGAGCTCTGACTTGGGCTCCGCACTCTGCATGGAGTCAGCTTGTTCCTCTCCCTCCCTTTGTGTGGGTATGAATGTATGGGTGGGTGCTCTCTAAAATAAGTAAATATATTTTTTGAAAAGCTATACAAAACCAGATTCTAGAGTGGTATTGAAAAACGAAGAAAGCCCAGTGTAAACTGAACTCAACTTTGATTTATGCAGAGGCGACGGGGCATTTTCAATGGAGAAGGGGGAAATGAGCCAGGGATGTGGAAATTTATAAAAAATGGGAAGGGGCAAACACCTGCGTTTGTTATCCAGTATTTATTGAAGTTAGGCTCCTACCCTCCCATAAAGACTAGGAGACAGGTATCCTGTCTTTAAAGACTTTTATTTATTATTTATTTATTTGAAAGAGAGAGGGCACGAATGGGGTGGGAGCACAGGAGAGGGAGAAACCTACTCTCTGCTGAGCAGGGAGCCTGATATAGGGCTCTATCCCAGGACTCCAAGATCATGACCTGGGCCAAAGGCAGATGCTCAACCCACTGAGCCACCCAGGTGCCCCCAGGCATTCTGTCTTCAAGTGCTGGCTGGAACAAACAGAGAATTCTTTCCACAGTGTTGTGCTTTCCCAAGCAGCAACCTAAGGAAGGCTGAAGTCATCATCCTGGACTTGAGTGGTTAGAAATTCTCCTAGAGTTTGATCAAGCCTCTTAATATAAGGGTGGGAAAAATAATTTGTGCTAAGAGATTGAAGTTGTTATAGGCCAAGACTGAGGACTTGTCAAAAAGAGGACTCAGAAAAGCCTGACAAGAGTTTGGCCAAGGAAACAGTTTTTAGCACCCTTCACTCATATCAAGATAAAAAACATTTCTAGCAACTCAGAAGGCTCCCTTGGGTCACTTCCTACTAATCCTTTTAAGATTCAATGTACAGGAGGGGTTTATAGATTCCCTCAGCCAGATAGAGAAGAAGGGTGTTCCTTCTTTGTCCTTGGTTAGCAACTTCAGTAGTTCCCCGAGTGAAAATTCAAAACTGGCCCCTGTACATTCCAAAGATACCCAACATTCTGCCCTCCATCACAAAAATTAGTTTTATCTCTTTTTTGAACTTGATACACAGACATACCTTGTTTTTCTTCACTTTATTGTACTTTTCAGATATTGCTTTTTTTTTTTTCCACAAATCAAAGGTTTGTGGCAACCTGGCATCAACAAGTCTATTGGCACTATTTTTCTAACAGTATTTGCTCACTTCATGTCTGTGTGTCACATTTTGGTAATTCTCACAATATTTCAAACTTTTTATTATTATCACATTATGGTAATCTGATTTTTGAAAGTAAGCTCTATGACCAGGGTGGGGCTTGAATTCATGACCTCAAGATCAAGAGTCTCACGCTCTATCAACTGAGCCAGCCAGGCACACTGCTTGCATGCCTCTCACTTCAAATCAAAAGGTAGAAATCATTAAGCTTATGAAGAAAGCATGTCAAAAGCCAAGTTTTAGTGGTCTGGATGGAAGATCAAATCAACCACAACATTCCCTTAAGCCAAACCTAATTCAGAGTAAGAGATTAGGGAAGTCTTTTCAATTCTTTGAAGGCTGAGAGAGGTGAGGAAGTTACAGAAGAAAAGTTTGAAGCTAGTAAGGTTAGTTCATGAGGTTGAAGGAAAGAACCAATCTCCACAATATAAAAATGCAAAGTGAAGCAGCAAGTGCTGATGTAGAAGCTGCAGCAAGTTTTCCAGAAGATCTATATAAAATCATTAATGACAGTTGCAACACTAAAGAATGGATTGTCAAAGTAGACAAAACAACCTTTTACTGGAAGGAGGTAAGAGTTGAAAAGCCAGAAAGAAGTCAGTGTCTGGCTTCAAAGGACAGGCTGACTCTCCTAGGGGTTAATGCAGCTGGTGACTTTAGGTTGAAGCCAACCCTCATTTACCACTCCAAAAAATCCTAGGGCCTTTAAGAATTATGCTAAATATACTCTGTGCTCTATAAAAGGAACAAGGCCCAAATGACAGCATATCTGTTTCAAATACAATCTATTGACTATTTTAAGCCCACTATTAAGACTTACTCCTCAGGAAAAAGGTTCCTTCCAAAAATATTACTGTTCATCGACAATGCACCTGGTCACTCAAGCATGCTGATGGAGTGTACAATGAGATTCATGTAGTTTTCATGTCTGCTAATACGACATCCATTCTACAGCCAACAGATCAAGGAGTCATTTTGACTTTAAAGTCTTATTATTTAAGAAACACACTTCATGATTTGGTTAGTGTTTTAGTAATATTTCACTCAACACTTGTTTTCTAGGCCAAATACAGGGTTGGTATGAAGCAAAAAAAAATCTAATGGTTAAATTTCCCATTTCTGTTATTTCTTGAATTCTTTTTTTCAGTTATTTATTTAAGGAGATTAAAAAATCATTGCACTTTGGTAAAATAGTAAGTATATCTTATAAATGTAAAAAAAAAGAAATACATTTTGATTCAGTAAAGTTGCAGATGCCAAATTAACATACAGAAATTTATTGTGTTTGTATATACTAATAACTAGGAGAAAAAGAAATTAATAATCCCATTTACAACTGCATCAAAAGAAATAAAATACCTAGGAATAAATTTAACCAAGGAGGTGAAAGATCTGTATTCTGAAAATAAGACATTGTTAAAAGAAATTAAAGATGACATAAATAAATAGAAACATAGACCATGTTCATTAATCAGAAGAAGTAATATTGTTTAAATGTCTGTAACTACTCAAAGCAATCTATAGATTCAATGTAATCCCTATCAAAATACCAGTAGTATTTTTCACAGAATTAGAATAAATAATTCTAAAACTTATATGGATCTGCAGAAGACCCGAAATAGCCAAAGCAATATTGAGAAATAAGAATAAAGCTGGAAATATCACAATCCCAGATTTCAAACTACATTACAAAGCCATAGTAAGCAAAACAGATGGTACTGGCACAAAAACAGATCAATGGAACTGTTTTCTGATCTCAAAGGAGATCCTAGGGGTGAAAAAAAAAACCCTCTATATTTATAGGGTCAAAGGAGATCCTAGGGGTGAAAAAACACCCCTGTATATTTATAGGGTCAATTGATCTATGACAAAGGAGGGAAAAATATACAATGAATTTATAGGGTCAGGTACAATTATAGGATCAATTAATCTATGACAATGAAGGCAAGAATATACAATGGAGGAAAGACAGTCTCTTCAATAAATGGTTTGATAAAACTGGACAGCTACTTGAAAAAAAAATGAAACTGAACCACATTCTTATACCATACAAACTCAAAGTGGATTAAAGACCTAAAGGTAAGACTTAAAATGAATCATAAATTTTCTAAAAGAAAACGTCTCTTGGACACTGGCCTCAGCAATATTTTTCAGGATGTCTCCTCAGGTAAAAGAAACAAGCAAAAATAAACAATTGGGGCCAAATCAAACTAAAATGCCTTTGCACAGCAAAGGAAACCATCAACAAAATGAAAAGGCAATCTATAGAATGGAAGAAAATATTTGCAAATGATATATCTGATAAGGGGTTAATAGCCAAAACATAAAAGGAACTCATACAACCAAAAAAAAAAAATCTGATTAAATAATGAGCACAGGATCTGAACAGATATTTTTCCAAAGCAGACAGGCAGACGGCCAATAGACACATGAAAAGATGCTCAACATCACTAATCATCAAGGAAATGCAAATCAAAACCACAATATTACCTTACACATGTCAGAATAGCTAGTCCACCCCCCCCAAAAAAAAAAATCCCAAAAAACAACAAACCAAGAAATAAGTGTTGGCAAGGATGCAGAGGGAAAGGAATGCTCAGGCACTATTAGTGGAAATGTAAACTGGTACATCCACTATGGAAAACAGTATGAAAGTTTCTCAAAAAATTTAGAAATATCATATGATCTAGTAATTCCTCTTCTGGGTATTTATCTGAAGATAACAAAACACTAATTTGAAAAGATACATGCATCCCTATGTTTCCTGCAGCACTATGTACAATAGCCAAGATATGGAAGCAACTTAAGTGCCCAACAGTAGAGGAATGGACACAAGATGTAGTATAGACAATGGTGTATTACTGAGTCATTAAAAAAAAAATGAAATCTTGCCATTTGCAACATGGATGCATAGAAAGAGTATTATGCTAAGCAAAATAAGTCAGAAAAAGACAAACCCCATGATTTCACTTATACGTGTCTAAAAAGCAAGGCAAATAAACAAACAAAAGCAGAGCCAGATTGTAAATACAGAGACCAAACTTATGGTTGCCGGAGGGGAGGGGAGTGTGGGGATGGGCCAAATAGAGAATGGGGATTAAGAGTTACAAACTTCCAGTTATAAAATAAATAAGCCATGAGGATGAAAAGTACAGCATAGGGAATACAGTTAGAAATATTGTGATAACTTGGTATGGTGACAGATGGTAATTATACTCACAGTGAGCATTTTGTAACATATATAATTGTTGAATCACTATGTCGTACACCTGAAACTAATATAACATTGTGTGTCAATCATACTTCAATTTACATTTTTTTAAATAAAAAGATTTAAAAAATACATTTTGTAAGGCAACTGCTGCCACAGATAGTGATTCCTTTGATGGATATGGGCAAAGTAAATTGAAAAGCTTCTAGAAAGGATGCATCTCTAGATGCCATTAAGAATATTCATGATGCATGGGAAGAGCTCAAAATATCAACATTAACATGAGTTTGGAAGAAGTTTATTCCAATCCTCATGGAAGAGTTTGAGAGGTTCAGGACATCAATGTAGGAAGGAACTGCAGATGTGGTGAAAATAGCAGGAGAACTGGATGTGAAGCCTGAAGATGTAACTGAATGCTGCAGTCTCATGGTAGAACTCTAATGGATGAGGAGTTGCTTTTTAAGGATGAGCAAAGAAAGTAGTTTCTCGAGATGGATTCTACTCCTGATGAAGATGCCATGAAGACTGCTGAAGAACAACAAAAGATTAAGAATATAAAATAAACTTAGTTGATAAATCGGTGTCAGGGTTTGAGAAGATGGACTCCCAATTTTCAAAGTTCTACTGTGGGTAAAATGCTCTCAAACACCACTGCACGTTACAGAGAAATCATTCATGAAAGGAAGAGCCCATCAATGTGGCAAACTTCATTACTGTCTTATTTTTAGAAATTACCAGAGCCACCCCAACCTTCAACAACCACCCCTCTGATTAATCAGCAGCTCGTAACATCAAAGTACGATCCTCCACCAGCAAAAAGATTTCAACTTACTGAAAGTTTTGATGATAGTATTCTTAGCAACAAAGCATTTTTAAAGTAAGGTATATACACTGGGTTTTTTTAAAAAAAAATTTTATTGGAGTTCAATTTGCCAACATATAGCCTAACACCCAGTGCTCATCCTGTCAAGTGCCCCCCTCAGTGCCTGTCACCCAGTCACCCCAACCCCCCACCCACCTTACATTGTTTTTTTTAAAGATATAATGGTATTGCATATTTAATAAACTACAGAATAACACAAACATAACTTTCATGTGCACTGGGAAACTGAAAAATTTTACTCACTTTATTGCAGTATTTGCTTTATTGTGGTTGTCTGGAACCAAATCCATAGTATCTCCAAGGCACGCTTATGAACGGAGTCATATGGTATGTACTCTTTTGCGTGTAGTTTTTCATTTATAAGATTCATCCATGTTGTTCTGTGGCAATAATACGTTCCTTTTTATAACTGGAGAGAAATCCATGGTATGAATATAACAGTTTATGTATTCTGTTGTTGATGAACATTTGTTTTCATATTGCCGTGTAGAATAAAGATGCCTTCAACATTCTCACCCACGTTTGATAAATAAAATTACTTATTTCTGTTAGCTTTATATCTAAGAGTGGTACTCTTGGAACATACGATACTTATTATTTTAGGATTAGTAGATACTACCAATTTTCCGAAGTCATTGTACCAATTTATATTCCCACAAAAAATTTAAGGGAATTCCACTTGTTTCACATTCTCACAAACAGTTGGTATCGTCCTTTTAATTTTAGCCATTCTGATGAAGGTGTAGCAATATTTTATTATGATTCTTGTACACATTTCCCTTTTGACTGAGCACCGTTTTATATGCTTATTAGTCATTTGGTGATCCTCTTTTGTAAAGTGCCTTTCGGAGTTTTTTGCTCACTTAAAAAGTTGAGTTATCTTTTTCTTACTGATTTTTAGAGTGAATGAGTAGATCAGCTGGGTCCTGGGGGAGGCAGATACCAATATGAAATGATCAATGCAAGGGATATATTCAGGGTAATACCTATGAACTATAATGGGGAGAGAGAGAGAAGGAATAGGCAGGAAGAGTCTTCAGATACAGTTCCGACACCCGTGAAAAGGGAAATGGAAAGAGAACTGGGTAGGAATAGAATCAGACTGGCATGCATGTCTAAGAAATTCTCAGCCAGCCCAATAAGGAGTTCTGACATGACTCCCCATAGAGAAGTCCTGTACTGGCTAGAAATAGCAAGCCTTTGTCCCACAACTGTGTTCATAATTGGGTAGGTGCTTCCAAGGAAACGTGGCCTTCACTTGCAAGCTGAGGTAGAGCCTCTCTAGAAGGGAGCTCTGAGCAGAGTAACTTCACAGATGCCACAGAATTCTTTACCACATGTATTGTTGCCAAGTATCTTCTCCCAGTACATGCTTGCCTTTTTATTCTCTTAGTGGTGTCTGTTAGTTAATTTTAATTAAGTCCAATTTATCTATCTCTTTTTTGGCAGTCATTGCTTATTGCATGATGTTCAAAGTCCTTACCTTAAGGTCATGAAGGTATTCTATGTTTTCTTCTCGAAGTTTTATTATTTTGCTGTTCACATTTAGGTCTATGATCCATTTTAAGTAATATTTTGGGTATGCTGTAAGGTTGGCATCAGCTTTTATTATTTTTCAGATGACAGATTTGTCCCAGCACGAGTAAATGAAAAGGCCTCCTTTCCCCCCACATACCCACAGTGGAGACTGTTATAAACAACAGACTGTACATGTATGGCTCTAGTTTCTAGATTTTCTAATCCAGACCATTATTCTATTTGTCTAAACTTGTACCAATATCACACTGTCTTAATTTTTGTAGTTTTTTTAAAAGTTTTTATTTATTTATTCATGATAGAGAAAGAGAGAGAGAGGCAGAGGGAGAAGCAGAAGCAGGCTCCCTGATGCCTGGAGCCCGACGCGGCACTCGATCCCGGGACTCCAGGATCATGCCCTGGGCATGATCTGAACCGGCGCTGAACCGCTGAGCCACCCAGGGATCCCCAATTTCCGTAGTTTTATAATAAATTTCGACATCTGGTAATGTACACTCTTCAGTTTTATTCTTCACTATTGGCTTGGCTAGTCCAGGACCTTGGAAATTCTATATAAATTTGAGAACCACCGTGTCAATTCCAACAACAGTATGCTGGGGTTTCAACTGGGTTTCTTTGAGCCAATAGATTAATTTGGGGAAAACTGTCACTTAAACAATATTAAATCTTTCAATCCATGTTCATGTTTCACTCCATGTTCTGCCTAGAAGGGAAAGTAAGAGAAAAGGCAGATGGGTAAGAAAACAGCGTGGCTTATGGAGCACGAGAAGCTACGGAGAAGTTCAATGGGGTGTTAAAGTGCAAGGCATGGAATACTGAAGGTTAGGCTGAAGAAAGAGGTCTGATGTGCATTCACAGAAGACTCAAGCAACAATGGATTTGAATAGGTTTGAACGGCTTTCAAAAGGAACGAAAGTGTAAGTGGGCAAAATAGGAGACCATTCCAGGAGTTTGGGTGAGACATGATGAAGATATCAAAATGGACAATGACAACGAAGAAGAAATGGATTCATATTTTTTTATTGGTAAAATCTGCAGGACTTGGTGACTGGATGTTGTGGGTTAAGTGGGAGAAGCTGAGAGTCAAAGATAGCTCCCAACTTCTAACCTGTTGGTTAGAAAGGAATGGTACAAGGAATATGGGGCTCCCAATAGAGGAGCATCTGGCACAGAGTAGCTATTTGTCAAACTAAACACTAACAACAACTGGGGCCCTTAAGGAAAAACATGTGCTATTCTTTTCTATAAACCTCAACAACTAGCGGCTTATCATCTCTACAGTGATAAACTCTTTAAGTCCCCCCTGGTCAAAAATCACTACTTACCTTTGTGGGTTTTAGTCCATCCATCACCTCGTCTAACCTTTCTTTTTTTTAAAAATTAAACGTATCCCGTACAACTAAAATATTTTCACACTTTTCAGATGTGGACTCAATCTTTCAAAAGGAGGTTCAGCTTACTTTAAAAAACAGTGAGAGGGACAGCCCGGGTGGCTCAGCGGTTTAGTGTCACCTACAGCCCAGGGCATGATCCTGGAGACCCGGGATCAAGTCCCACGTCAGGCTCCCTGCATGGAGCCTGCTTCTCCCTCTGCCTGTGTCTCTGCCTCTCTCTCTCTCTCTCTCTGGGTCTCTCATGAATAAAATCTTAAAAAACAAACAAAACACAACAGTGAGGGAGCTGCCTGAGTGGCTCAGTTGGTTACGTATCTGACTCTTGGTTTTGGCTCAAGTCATGATCCCAGGTTGGTGAGACTGAGCTCCAAGTCAGGTTCAGAGCTCAGCAGAGAATCTGCTTCTCTTACTCTCTCTCCCTCACCCCTGGCTTGTGCTTCCTCTCTTTCTAAAATAAATACATACATAAATAAATAAATCTTTAAAAAATAAAATAAAATAAAGGGGCGCCTGGGTGGCTCAGCTGGTTCTGACTCTTAGTTTTGGCTAAGGTCATGATCTCCGGGTCATGGGATCAAGAGTGGAGTCTGCTTGGGGTTCTCTCTCTACGTCCCCTCTGCCTGCCTGCCTCTGGCCTCGCTGGCACTCATGTATGTATACTCTCCCTCAATAAATAAATAAAATCTTAAAAAATAGTGAAAGGGTTAAAAAAAAAAAACCCTTAAAGAGGTGAGATAGGGGCACCTGAGTGGTTCGGTGGGTTAAGCATCTGCCTTTGGCTCAGGTCATGATCCCACGGTCCTGGGATGGAGCCCAGCATTGGGCTCCCATCTCAGTGGGGAGGCTCCTTCTCCCTCTCCCTCTGCCCCTCCCCGCGTTCATGCTCTCCTGGCCACTCTCTCCTTCTCTCTCTCAAATAAATAAAATAAGGTGAAATAATAATGCCAATAGCTTAGTTATGTGACAAAAATAGCCCTGGAAGTAAATACAAATATGCTGTTCTATTAGTGAGATTTAAATAAGTCCGAGTCTTTGAAAAACAGAAGATAAAACTTAATTGGTTCAAAATTCTGTAGTTTCACTAAATCTCTTTAGATGCAACTTGTGATTTTATAGATTGGAGTGGTTTTAGAACAGGTCTGTAGTCTGCAGCTAGGATGGATGGTTTGCTCCAGCACTCTGAACAAACGTTATCCCCTAAGTTCAAGAGCTACCTAAGACCAATCAGTTTCTGGAGGTGAAATATAAACAAATGCACACAAAATATTTTCTGTTCCTATTTGTCGTTCACCTTCCTCGTGGATTTTTTTTTTTTTAAGATTCTATTTATTTATTCATGAGAGACACACAGAGAGAGGCAGAGACACAGGCAGAGGGAGAAGCACGCTCAGTGCAGGGAGCCCGATGCAGGACTCGATCTCGGGACCAAGGGCCCATGCCCTGAGCCAAAGGCAGATGCTCAACCACTGAGCCATCCAGGCTTCCCTTCCTCGTCGATTCTTAAGTATCTCTGCGGTTCTCCCTTACGGCTTTGACATTGGGGGTTGAATGGGTCTAAAACATTAAATTAAAAAGGTAAATCAAAAAATTTCCCAGGCACCGAAAAAGACAAGAAACTTCATCTTCTTTTCTTTCTTAGAAAAATCGAAATTGTAAACGACTTCTTTCTTTGGGATGTGTGCACACCTTTTAAAAAGCTACATAAGGGGTGCCTGGGTGGCTCGGTTGGTTGAGTGACTTGCCTTCCTTCCTGATTTCAGGGTCCTGCTCAGAGGGGAGCTTGCCCCTCCCTCTCCCTTTGCCCCTGCTGGTGCTCTCCCTCGCTCACTCTCAAATAAGTAAAATCTTAGGGGAGGGGAAAGCTAAATAAGTCTCTTGACAGTTTTGAATCCGACCCCTCCCCCCCCACGACCATGGTCTTTCATAGGGGGTCTTGAAGTTCCCTTCTTTGAAATGCAAGTATCAAGGAGGACGGCACCACACCACCCAGCCTCCATAGGAATTTAAACCTCAGCTTTTGGCTCCCAGATGTAACTTCGTGTTATTTTTTCTTTTGGATAAAGACAGCAGGTGCCGTCATGGATTTTATCTGCCTGGCTCCCTAAACAAATGAGACTTGTTTCGTTTTGGTTTTTTATAATCTCGTCAGTGCATCACTGGCATGTTTCGATGCTCATTCGATAACACGGTCTCAGTGTTTTCCACGTTTCGTGGAGGGTTTTTATATTAGGAGGTTTTTGTTTGTTTTTTTTTAGAATTTCCCCGAACTGGGTCCTCCAGTTTCTGCACTTGTACAGCCGGCTGGCGATCCGCATTCCCTCTCCACACTTGGTCTGGGCAGCAAGGCAGAGTGGAGAGAACATGGATTTAAACTGTGCTTTTCTTTCTTTCTTTCTTTTTTTTTTTCGCTAGAATTTCACTTCTCTGAAATATTACTTTTTTTTTTTCCTCTGACGGATTACTTAACTTCTCTGAACCCCTATTACATCATCTACAAAATCGGAATAACACGTCTAAACATGAGGTAGCTGGACACACAGGAGGTGTAACGAAGTTATCACGGATGCCCTCAGCACACTCGACTTTCATCCCCCTGCCGACCCCTTTCCCCGTGGGAGTCTATCCCCCTCCCCACCCCCTTTCCCCGTGGGAGTCTATCCCCCTTCCCCTCCCCTTTCCCCGTGGGAATCTATCCCCCTCCCCTTTCCCCGTGGGAATCTATCCCCCTCCCCACCCCCCTCCCCCGTGGGAATCTTTCCCCCTCCCCCTTCCCCGTGGGAGTCTATCCCCCTCCCCCTCCCCTTTCCCCGTGGGAGTCTATCCCCCTCCCCCTTCCCCGTGGGAGTCTATCCCCCTCCCCCTTCCCCGTGGGAGTCTATCCCCTCCCCCTTCCCCGTGGGAGTCTATCCCCTCCCCCTTTCCCCGTGGGAGTCTATCCCCTCCCCCTTCCCCGTGGGAGTCTATCCCCTCCCCCTCCCCCGTGGGAGTCTATCCCCCTCCCCTTCCCCGTGGGAGTCTATCCCCCTCCCCCTTCCCCATGGGAGTCTATCCCCCTCCCCCTTCCCCGTGGGAGTCTATCCGTCAGATCCCGGACGGCGTCTCCTTCACCAAGCACAGCGCGTACGAGGCGCCCAACTCGCAGGGCGGCTCTTCCAGAGCCTCAAGAGCTGCCGCAGGTGAAGCGGACACAACCTCCGCCGGCGGCGGCAGAATGGGGGCGGGGGGCGCTCCGGCGGCGGGGGTCCCCAGATGCAAATCTGCGCATCACAGAAGAACAGAGGCGACGCCGCGGCTTCCGCACTTCCCCGCCAGGGCTCACCGGGACGTCCGCGCCGGCGCGGGGGCGGAGATTTGCATGTACGAAATTGGGAAGGGGGGAACCACCCACTGAAAGCCCCGGCCCGCCCCCCCCGCCGCCCGGCCCGCCCCCAGCGCTCCCAGCGGCCGGCCCCCCGGCACGTCAGCGCACCCTCCCGCCCGCTCCTGAACTTTAAGCCACGCGCCTCCGAACCACCCGGAGGAGGGGGATTTCTCCGCAGCCGGCGGCTTTCGCACGCTCGGGACCGTCACCGCGCGGCTCCCAGCGTTCCCCGCGCTCCCGAAGCTCCCGCCTCCCCCCGCGGCCCCGACCCAGTCGCGGAGCCCCCCGGGCCGCAGGGGGCGTGGCGGGGCGCGCGGAGGGGGCGTGGCGTGCGCGCGGCGGGGGGGTGCGGGGGGGCCTACGTCAGTCGCGGGAAATTCCCCTCCCGCCGGGCGGCCTCAGCCTCGGGGCCGCGGCGGGCGCTCGGCTGTCGCGGCGCTCCGCCCCCTGCGCCTGGCTCCCGCACGCCGGACGGGCGCAGCCGGCGATCCCGGACGCGAGCGCTCAGGGGGTGGGAGGGTGTGAGCCGCAAAGCCCCGAGGAGGGCGGGAAGGAGGAGGAGGCCCGGGGGTGGTCAGGGGCACCGGGGGGCCCGCCGGCAGAGTCCCTCGGCCGCCGGACCGACGCGGGCTGCTCGTGCGGCCTCGGGTCTGGACGCTTGGAGCGGGCGGCGCGGCGAGCGGAGCCATGGCCTCGGGTGAGTGTCCGCGGCGCGGGTCCGAGCTTGCGGGGCGGCGGGGGGCGCGGGGGTCCCGGGGCGGACGCGCGCCCCTGCCCTGGGGTGGCCTCGGCCGGCACGTCGGCGGCCTCGGGAGGGCGGCGGGTTTGCGTGCGAAGTGCAAGCCCCGGGCGGTGACCCGAGCCGTTAGGATACGTCCCGGCGCCCTGATGGTTCAGGGTCAGAGCAGTTACCGGGAACCTCACGTCGGGAGGACCGAGAGGTCACGTATTGCAAAATGGATTTTTATTTGAATTGGTCAGGCTTTAGGTCTTCGAACAGGAGTGAAGACCTCAGGAGGGAGTGCTCTACCTTTTCTTCTATTTCTTCTTTTCTTTTTTTTTCTTTTCCTTTTTCTTTTTCTTTTCTATTCTCTTTTCCTTTTTCTTTCTTTTCTTCTCTTTTCTCTTTTCTTTTCTTTCTCTTCAATTTCATCAAGTGCCAGCCGATGATCGCTGATGTGCTGACAGTGGCACCGAGTGGCACCGAGTGGCTCTGTTAGGAGCCCCCCCCTCCCCCGGGGGTGCCCTACCCGGTCCTCAAGGTTGCTTCAACCGAGTGGATGATTTCCACTTTAAAGCGGGTACTTTTTTTTTTTTTTTTTTTAATTTCTTCGTTGGAAGGCAGGGGAGTGTTAGAATATCCGGGGTTTCGAATAGGAGTTAGCAATGAAAACTTTGCATCACTCAGGTAACAATTTATTTTCCGTTTATAGATAGATGCGTAGATCTCTTGCTTTGGGGGCAGGGGGAGTGGACGACGACGAGTTTACCCAGAAAAGACAGGTTGGAGGGCAGAGGAGGGAGCCTCCTGTTGTTGTTGTTGTTGTTGTTGTTATTATTATTATTATTATTATTATTATTATTATTATTATATGATATGCAGCCGGGGTTTAGATCTGCCTGTAACCTAAAGGGAAGTAAATCCAGCGGGCTCTGCTCGAGGTGGCCTTGGAGAGGATTCTGGCAAGGTTCATGGGGCGGTTTCGAGGCAGGGAGGCCTTAGAGTAGAGCTCAGCGCTGGGCCAGGAGGCTGAAGGCGGGGGGGGGGGGGGGGCTTGTTTATGCTCCCTCCGCGCCCTCCCAAGACCCTGGCTTAGTGACCCTCGGAGGCTGGTGTCTGGAGGAGAAGAGGAAGTAGAAAGCTTTTTTTTTTTTTTTTTTTAAAAAAAAAAAGAAGATTGAGAACAATGCCATTAGCTGCTGCTGCAGGCCGAAAAGGAAATTGGGGTGGTTCACATGACATTTGATTTCGGTTTGTCTGTGGTTTTTATGTGAGAATACAAGTTTAAAATATTTCAACTTTCTCTTTACCCACTTCAGTGACCCCAAACTTTCAGATAATTTTGTCAATTTATCATTTAAAAGCACGTTGAGATGAAGAGGGTGAAGAGGGCAAAGATGATCTGAGATATTTGGCTGATTTATTGGTTGACCGAGATTTTTTTTTTTTTTGTATGAGAGAGAGAACGGTGAGCATTATAAGTTTAAAAAAAAAAAAAAAAAGAAAGAAAGAAAAGAAAAGGTCTGACTGCTGGCAAAGTTAACCAAACTTCGTTAATATGTGGCACGAGTGTAATACTTGTGATTCTTTTAAAAGAACCATTTACATAGAGGGTAAGGTAAGAACCACCCCCACCCCGGCCCCCATCATTCAGCAATGTGATAAAATTTAAATTTGTTGAATGGCACTGTATTTTGTGCTATTGTGAGGACTGATTTCCTAAATTGAAGGGGAAAGAATTTAAAGGAATGAAAAGTCGTAGGATCATTATCTTGTTTTTTTCTTTCCTTTTCTGGAGTTGCATTAAAATGGGAGTATTTAATATGACAAGTTATTTAAATTGTAATTCAGTTGTATGAAAACTGCCAAAGAAATTTTAAAAAAGGAGTCTGGGTGTATTGTTTTTAATCACTTGTAAAGGCCTTAGAGAAAAAGACTCATCAGTAAATTATAAATTCTTTTCCTGTTTTGAAACAGTAGTTGAACCGAAAGAGTAATAGGAAAAAAACTTTGCTTAATTAGTTATCGTTGCCTAGCTTAGATTACTTGTAGTAAGGTAGTATTAAAATCTCAAAAAATATTTTTATTGATTACCAGGCACTTAAAACCATTTCTTCTTTTCTTACCGGATGTCATATGTAAATAGGTATGTGTAGCTGAATATGTTATCTGTAGAATGTAAAAGTTAACAGATCAGAGTCTCATTAGCAAAATTATTTAAGTATCATGAGTAACTGGAAATTTAATATATATGTGTGTATATATATCATATGTATGTAAGTATGATTCTAAATTTTGTTTAGGTAAATTATCAAATTAATTATTTAGAGTTTCACAGACCGGGGTCTATTAAGCTCTCTTTACTGCTTTTTTTTTTTTTAACACTTTGATTTCTGTCTTTTGACACAATTAATTAGAACAGGTATTGTTAACCAAAATGTTCCCTGTCTCATGTAGGGTATGGGTAGTCAGTCATTACTCTTTTATATTTATAATTCTGTATTGTTTAACGTAAGTAAAATTAGCTATTTTATGTCTGAATTAAAGCTCGTCCTTGTTCCAGTACAAAGTGCAAAGTGTTCTTAGGCACACATAGTTCTGTTTACTAATCAGTAGTACTGTCTTTGGTAAAATATGTTTTAAAATTTAGATAGTTGGTATTTATTCACAATTTTCTTTAGCATAGATCTGCTTTGTCATATAATAGGAAGTACATGAAGAAATTGTTTTTGTAAACCGCACTACTTGCAACTCTGTGGTGTGAATTTCAAGAGAACTTAAGTATTTCTCTTGAGTAAGAGGAAAAAAATCAGTGTAGGTATGATGGAGCTTAATCTTTACCGATAGAGTTGGAAGCAGGAATTGACAACTAAAGCAAATGACTGTTTTCAAGTAAAAGACGACACACTATAAACATGAGAGCTTTTTCTGAAATGCCGCACGTGAAAATGTAGGAGACAACAGCTACCTGTATAAAAGAATTAAAGTGAAAAAAAAAAAAAAAAAAAAAAGTGATATATGATGGGGTGAAGGGAATGAGTGAGTGAAATGGCTAGGGAGGAATCGTGATGAATCATTATTGGGATCATCTGGGGTGTGTGTAGTGTCTTTCCCAAATACACTGTTAGAGGCTCAGAATTTCCTTGTGTTCTGGCCTTGTCTCCTCCATGTTCTCTGCATATGATTGGGTCTGTAGGCACGTGACTCAAATACTTGCATGGGACATACTTACTCTAAAAAAATTTCTTTAATTCATTTTTGAATAGGCACCCTGTAATCTGGCAGTCTTAATCAGAACAGATGAGTTGATACTGTCATTTATTTTTAAGTTGGTTAAATACCTGAGTAATCTGGGACAGATTTTAAAATTATTTCTCTACTTTTTCATCCTGGAAGTTGAAATTTTTTTCAAGATTCCTTCTCCCCCCCACCAGAACGGAATGTCTAGCAGAATCTTCTGTTGTCAAACTCTTACATCTTTTATTTACCTTACGCTGTGTATATCAAATATTCATCTGAAAATTCCCTAACTTGGATTCTTAAGACTTATTTGAAAGTCAGCCTCAGATATTGGAATAAATGTGGACTTTAGCCCATAACAAACCTGGTTTTATTCTAGTTCTGCCACTCTGTGATTTAAAAATGGGAATAACTACCGCAGCATCTTGTTTTGAGGAACAACAGAGACAATTCATGCCGCTTAATGTTAGTTTTCTTATGTAGTGGAGCTGTTTGGAGCCTCAGACCCCTAGGAAACAGGAGCTACTAGAGATAGTTGGCACTCATTATTGTTTGGGTATCTAGACATTCTAGAATTCTGTGAAACCTTAAAAACTTATAATAGACAGATGCTAGACCAAAAAAAAAAACAAAAAACAAAAAACAGTCTTTCAAGAATATATGTGAATGTCCATTTACTTTTAAACAATTTGAAATGGTTTTCTGTATTTTTTAACTAGTGGAAAAGAATTTGACAGTGATGTTTGGAGACTGTATCTTTTCTTCTTTGTCCACTTAAATGATAGTAAACATTCTGAAAAGAAGGTAAATAAAAAATTTCTTAGTAGATAGGCTATATGTCCTTTTGCTTATTTGATATAACTTTCCCTTCATTTGACTTCTTTTGCACCTTCTGTGTTAGTCTTTTTTCTATCATGTGGGAATAGGCTTAAATTTTCATCGCCCCTTTTAATTAAATGCTATTCTATGTGAGAAAAGGTAACTCTAAACTTAATAATTAGGAAGAAATGGAAAAAGTGTGTTTAAGGTAAGGAAGCTTATCACCATGATTCAGTTGGGTTCCTAGGTTTGAGGAATGACAAATAGATATTATTTCTTCCCCAAAGTGAGTGAAGGTGATACTTAGAAAAGTGTATATTGTTAGCTCCGTTTGCTCCTTTTGCTCTCAATGTATTCTCCGGTACTTCTGAGAGAGAGATGGATTCTGCAGTGAGTTATTCTCAACTGTGGTGTTGACACTTTACTGTATTATCATTTGCTTGCCATATTGTAAGAAATGTTACTAATGATAATTAAAATAGTAATTTAGCAAAAATTTACCTTTAAAATAGACCAGTGTGATTGAAGGCTATCCCTATCTTCCTGCCTTTTTCCCTTGCTTGTATTTGGCTAAGCTTTTTAGAGTGGGAGAGAAAGAAGAGTTAAAGTCATCAGAATTAAAGAAAAAAAAAAAATCAGATTTCCTCTGGCTGGTTTGTCACCCAGGCCATACTTGTAATGAATTTTTGGATTGGTTTCTCTGGATATGTGCATTGTTTCTGCTTCTTTGTGTTTTAGGGTGATGGTTCTTAATTAGGAGTGTGTTAGAATTGCTTGGAAGGCTTTTTCAGAAATATGTCGGGGCTTTAAAGATTTCTGTATCTATTCAGCAGATCACAGGTGGGATCAGGGCATGTATGTTTTTTGAAAAAGCTTCCAGAGTGATTCTGGTATATACTCTCACTATGAACTCTGTTCCAGAGATTTCATTGGATCTAAATACTCATTATCTTCTTAAACTAAGTTGTATTTATTTTCGGTTATTTGCTGTAATCAGTTCTTGTGACTTTACCTCCAGCCGTTTTTATGCTTTTTTTAAAAAAAAATTTTTTTGATCCATTGGGATCCCAGCTATCATATTTGCTAATGTCATTCATAATTTCTTTTTCTTATAACTTTATAATTTTGAACTTTATCATCTATAAAAAGGTATAATAATTCCTGTTCTGTTTTTTGAAGATTAAAGTTGAGAGGATGTAAAAGTACTTTAAAGCAATGTTATAATTACTGTAATTAACTTTTTACTGAACAATTAATACTGGTTCCCAGTACTAGCCATAAGGTCTTAATTAATGTGTTTATTTCTGACAATTGAGGTTCCATTTTAAAATTTTATTTCAGTGTAATTTTTTAATCTTAAAAACTCAAATAGCTTTTTTTTTTTAAGTGCAAATAAAAACATAAATATATCTTGCAAACATTTTGGCTGTATTTGAAATGTTATTTTGATCTGTATTAGCATTTTACAATATTGTTAAAAATATATGGGTCAATCCCAGCTTGCATGGTATTGGTTAAAGAAAAAAGCACAGTAATCAACTTGCTTAGAACCACTTTGAAGAAATTTCAGTACTTTTCAAAACTGTAGAGATCTGAGATAATCTTAGTTAAGAGTACATACTTTCTCTACACTTCCCTGATTTACATTTTACCTTCCTCCACTCTGTACAAGACAAGTGTTCAGCACTCTTATCTTCAGGAAGATTGGCACTTTAAAACACAGTGCTGAGAGAGGAAGTAACTGGTACATTGTACTGATGCAGGATATAAATGATTTATAGCTGGGAAGTATTTTTAAATCATAAATACAGATAAATTAGACTATAAGTAGGTATGAAGATTGGAAAAGTGTAAAGCACTTTTTTTTTCTATAGTAGTGGACCCTAATAAGGAAAATCAGATTGATCATTAATACAATACTTTAATGCTTGTATAACTTACATAAACAAAAAGATTTTTAGATTTTCAGTTATTTACCCCCAAGACATTTACAGATATTTACTGCAAGGCACTGATGATAAGTCCTAATTCCTGCCTTCAAAGTAGTTTGAAAAGAAAACAAATAGCTTTTTAAAGAAGAAATGAAACAGTGAGTCTTCCCTAAATTATAGTGATTTGGAATAATTGACATAAACAAAATACTATGATAACTTAGAGGAGGGGGAGAGTATTTCCATTTGGGGGAATGTGAAACATTACAAGAAAATATCACTTGGTTGATAATGAGACTTTTTACCAGTAAAGAGCTGTACAATAGGAAGAATAGATTTCAAAGGTTTTTAAGTACTAGATGTTATATAGTAACTAATATTTGTCATTTTTATAACTTTACATCTTTAAAAATTGTTTTATCTTTCAGCTACTGCTTTTCTGTTCTCTTATCTATAGACCTTTTTCACAAACACTTTGTAGTTTAAGGAGGGATTGTGTAGCCAATGAAATATTTGAAAAATCACTATGAGCCTGCACTTTTATTCACTCTTCCCCCCAAAGTTAGCCACTTATCCTTAATGATGTAATTCTCTATCAACTTCCCACCAAGACTTTAAATAAGTAGTGGGCAGGGATTTATTTGACCTTTAGTTCAACCACATAAATCATTTATTACTTTAAAAATGCTGTTGAGTGTTTCAAACTATTGAGAAGAAAATTACTTTCTTTTAAATACGCCTGCAACGATATATAAGGATGTGAAATATTCGAATTCACACTGAAATGTGAATTTGAGTTATTCAAAATATACAAGGATATAAATATGTTATTTCGAAACACTCGTGCGCCTTACATATTTCAGTAAAATTGAATTAAGTATTGTGAACGTCATAAGGTGAAAGTCAGTTTTCCCTGACTCTCTGTCTTTTGTATAAACAAATAGGTAGTAAAATCAAACAGGAGTCTGAACCAAACAGAATAAAATTAAAGGTAGCAGTAACTTGACTCAGTAACCCAAAGTAGGAACTGTGGAGCCTCAGTGATTCTTTACTTGCTCCTAACCCTAATGTTCAGTCTGTCACCAGGAACTGCCAATTTTATTTAAATAATCCTTCATTCCTGTTATCACACTATATGTCAGACATGCCCTCATCATTGCCCACAGGACTGTATGTAACAGCCTCTAAAGCCATCATCATACTTCCTCCTTTCTTTTCCATCTGTCCACTGCCACTAGAATTCTTATTCTAAAATGTCAGTCTAATTGTATGATTCCCCTACGTGAAGCCATTCATTGACTCTTAGTCACTCATGGAATGAAATCCAGATCCCTAATGTACTCTGTACAGATTTGTAGATATGTACTCTGGCTTTGGGTTCTAAGGGGGAAGTGTACTCCACTTGCGCTGTGGCTTCTTTGGTCATTTAAACTCTCCCTCTTCTGTGCTGCCACATCTTTGGACGCACTGTTCCCTTTCCTTAGAATTCCCTCTTCTCTTCTGCATCTTTTTGCTTCATTGACTCTTTTTCCTTTGACACAGGCATACCTGACTCTTTTGCTCTATCATTTATGCACAATTTTGTTAGCATAAACAAAATTTTGTTCTGTTGGACTCTCCTGTATTCTAATAATTTATGTTGTGTGCCTGTAACATTCTTGAAAGTACCAGTTGTTGTTACACCTTCGTGGTATCGCTTTAAATTTTCAAGAAAGCATCTGAAATAATAATAGACAACATTTACTGAGTTCCTAATAGGCATGATACTTGATAAGAACTGAACACACACTACCTCGAATCCTCACAACAGCCCCTGTGAAGTAGGTGCTGTTATTATTATTCCCATTTTTTCGAATAGGAGACTTAGAAGGTAACATTTCCAGGCTCCTCATTATTAAGATATGGCTAAGTAGGACTCAAAAGTCCCCTTCCTCACACTGTACCAATAAGACCCATTGTGTTAGACTTTCTAAAGATTTGCTTGCATTCTAACACAGGATAAGTCTTTAGTCAAAGAAATGGATTATCTAATTGTGGGAATTTAGAAATCACTAAAGCAATGGAGGGAAATGGTGTTGTTGTTTTTTTTTTTTTAATGGGAGACATCTTCATACCCCTTAAAGACAGGTTGCCAAGTACGCTACTTGTAAGCACCCTTGAATGTCTTCCCTGAACTTGTCATTTCAACAGTATGGATAATAAGGGGTAAAGATGCATGTGCTTTAGACCACTTCATTGACATATAAATAATATATAATAAATTGCGCATGTTTAAAGTTTGCAATTTTATAACTTTTGACATATGAATGCAACCTTAAAATCATCATCACAATCAAGATAATTAACATATCCACCATCCCCTGAGTTTCCCCATCCATTCCACACCCCTGTTCTTAGGCAATCAGTGATCTGCTTTTTTTGATTATAGATTAGTTTACGTATTCTAGAGTTTTATATAAATGTGCTTACAAGATGTGCTCTTTTTGGAATAGCTTCTTTCAGTCAGCATAACTTTTTTTAAATTGGAGTATAGGGACACCTGGGTGGCTCAGCGGTTGGGCATCTGCCTTCAGCTCAGGGTGTGATCCTGGAATGCCTGGATCAAGTCCTATATCAGGCTCCCTGCATGGAGCCCGCTTCTCCCTCTGCCTATGTCTCTGCCTGTCTCTGTCTCTCATGAATAAATAAATAAAATCTTTTTTAAAAAAAGATTAAAAATAAATTGGAGTATAGTTGACACAATGTTACATTAATTTCAGGTGTATAACATATAGGATTCATCCATGTTGTATAGATCAGTTCATTCTAAAGTTGCATATTTGGAATTACATTTGTCATTAGAAAGTAAGTAATTTCTTTTCCTCTGTTGTGTCTTCTGCTTTAGTAAAGATTTAGATGGAACTGATTGAAAATTCTGTTGAGCTTAAAATGAAGACTTCTGGAACTTGTTTTGATGTACTATTTATCAATCCTTTAAGATTCCAGTGGAGATACAAAAAAAATATCCTTCTGCAAGGATTTAAATGCATTTTCATTTTCAATTAGCAATCTTTTAGTCCACTATTAAAAGTTTAATGTAAAATCAAGCAGATCAACTCACTTTTGGAGTAGGATATTGTACTTCTGAAGACTATCTTTTTGACCCTTTGGGGGGAATCTTGAGGGAAATCCTTTCACTTGGTCTGATGTAAGAAGTGCGTATCTCAGAACTTCACACTGGCATTAGCTATGGATATTAAATGATAAAGTGCTAACCAATAAATATGATTTGAGTGACTTGTGTTAACACTGTACAGGAGCTCAATATGAATGGGAGAAGAAGTGCCTTTACCACTCAATCTTGGGTAATTACATTTCAACCTTATTACTTAATATTGGGAGGGAAAATTTTTTAGTCTGCTATTTTGCAAAAAAAAGAAACAAAAAACAAAAATGCTATCCTAATCTCTTCCTCACCCTTTCTTAAATTTTCAGGTGGGTATAACCCATGTATAGAGATAATTGAACAGCCCAGGCAGAGGGGCATGCGTTTTAGATACAAGTGTGAAGGGCGATCAGCAGGGAGCATTCCAGGGGAGCACAGCACAGACAACAACCGAACATACCCATCTATCCAGGTAATAGACCGTTCTCCTGTTTGTATCTAACTCTTAATTGCTTAATATTTTATCTATAGCAATTACACTAAAGGTTCAGTTTCTTCAGTGTGCTGTCATTTCCACTTAAATATATACTGGCTTAAATATATACTGTCAAGGGATATTTATGGTATGACAGTGAATATAAGAGCATGGCATTCAGTGGCCCAACATCCAAGTATTTTCTCATGCTCCATGATAATATTTTGGTATAACATTTTAAAAGGAAAATAAGCAGAATCAAATGATATATGATCACTTGAAATTAGTGCAGAAAATAATATGCCAAAGAACTGTGAAGTAAATTCTTCCCTTCTGGTATTCTCTGGAAATTTTCATCCAAACTGCATTTGCTAGTCAGTTGGACTTTATTTATCTAGTGCTAACCATGTGATATAAATTGAACCCCATTTGGTAGGTCAGTTCTTAAAATGAGATCAATTTATGGATCATATATTTAATTTCCCCCTTTTTCAGATTATGAACTATTACGGAAAGGGAAAAGTGAGAATTACATTAGTAACAAAGAACGACCCATATAAACCTCATCCTCATGATTTAGTAGGAAAAGACTGCAGAGATGGCTACTATGAAGCAGAATTTGGACAAGAACGCAGACCCTTGTTGTAAGTACATAGTCACAGGCATCTTGAGGAATAAGATAAGCAGAGGATGCTCCCTTTCCTTTCATGTACATCTGTTATTTCTTAGCCAGATAAAGTAATTTCTCATTCTTCTATTTACTGTATTGTACACCTAAATTTGCTTACCATTCGCAGTAGAACTACCCTTTTATTCTTTATTAGTAGACACAGCTCATGGTGGTAGCAGGAATACTTATTTATTGCTACTAAAGGTAAACATAAACTTACTTTATGCTGTGATTTTTTTCTTAGTTTGAACAATCTGAAAAGTTTTCTTTCATATATTTTTACTTTGTCCTTTCATTAATAGTTAAAAATTACCAGATATGAGAAAACCAACTGGAAAACTAGAATTATTATTTAGAAAAAGACAGGTTATAAAGGTAACATAAGATGGTAGTTCTAAGATAAGAAAAATGATATAACACTTTGGTGTTGGTGAGGGTGCCAGAAGATGGGTCCATTCATCATGTTGCTGATAGTATAAATTAAATCCTTCTGGTAGGTGCTTTAAAAACTACATAGGAAAAGCCGGAAAAGTATGAATGTCTGTTGAACCAGCAATTCTACTTCTAGGAAATTATCTTCAGGAAACAATTAAGCATGTTCAGATATTCTGCTATAGTCATGTTCATTGCAGCTCTGTTTATAATGGCAAAATGTTAGAAGTGTTGAGGATAATAAACAAGGGATCAGTTAGATAAACTGGCACATCCGTGCAGTGTAGCCTTAAAAATAACATTGCAAATATCGCTTTGTGTAAAAAGGTAATCACACTATGTTGATAAATAGGTTTTAAAACAATATGTGATAAAAAAAAAATCTTAAAAAAATAGGTGTATACCTATGCTTGGTAGTATATACACTAAGGTATTAATAGTAGTTGTCTTTTGGTGGTTAAGACTGTGGGGTTTTATGTTTTTTTTAACTTGTGTTTATTCTATGATTCAGTTTTTATAATGAACATGTATTGCCTTTGGAAAAAACTGAACCTAATTACAACAAGGAAAATGTTAGTAGCCTTCTTATATATTAATAGTAACTATCTAGAAAAATACTTTAAAAATATTTTTCTTGCAATAGCAACACAAAACATAGATACCTAATAATACACGTATGGCAAGAAATATTTCCTATTCATATCATTTGACCTCCCAACACCATTTTACATCATAGACCATTCCTTTCTTGGATTTATGTGAGAACAGACTCTTGTGTTTTATTTCCTACTTCTTTAGCTATTCTTTCTCAATCTTAGTTACAGATAGTTAAGTTCTTAATTATGTTCAATAATGCCCTTTATGGTTGTCCTGCTTCTCTGCCCAGTCCAGGATCCTGTTAAGGATCACACACTGTATTTACTTGTTATGTTTTTTTAGTTGTCATGATTAATAAAGTCTCCTTTAATTTAGAATAGTTTTGCAGCCTTTTTTGGTCTTTCATGACCATTAACTTTTTTTTTTTTTTTGGTGACCATTAACATTTTTGAAGAGTCTGGGCTACCTGCTTGAAGATTATTGTTCAATGTGGATTAGTCTGAATGGTTGCTCATTTATATTGATGTTGCTATGAGTAACATGAGTAGTATTTTCATGTTAACATGAAACATTTTGGTTGAGAAGGCTACAGAGGTGGTATAATGTTATTCTTAAGATATCCCTCAGGAGACATGGGATATTAGTGTTTTCCATTGGTGGTATTAATTGACATTCTCTTGTAAAGAAAAACTTTTCCTTTTCCTTTTTTCCACTAAAAAATAAATACCACTGCAGACCCATGGAATCTTATATTCAGTGTACTGTAGTCTATTACTGGCATTATTATTTTGATGTTCAAATTGACCAATGCAAGCTCCTTCAGCCTGTTTCCTGTATCTTTTTGACATGTTTCCATCTTTCTTCGAGTACTTCTTTACTTTCTGACACAGCAAGATGTTCAAGGCTTACTTGTACTTTTCTTGCTCCAGCTTTGAAATCTGTTTTTTTCTGAGGAGCCCTGGTTCCTTTCAGGGGAGAATGGTATTTGGTCTGATTGTCTTTTTAACATATTCTCTTAAATACATCAAAAGCACCTCCAATAGAATATGCCCCAAATCCTGATTTTACCGTGATCATACTTCTTTCTTCTCAGTGGGTCTTCCACTGTGCCTTATCTCAGCTCCCAGACATGGGTATCATCCTTGATACTCCCCACGCAGGCACGCACATTGAATGCATTAACAGGCACCTCCTAAATAGTTCTTGAATCTCTGCACTTCTCTCGGTGATCTCTGTCATCACCACGCTACCTGTAGTGGATATGTATAGGCTGCCAGGATAGCCTCCTGACTGATCTTGCATCAACTCTTTTTGTACCTCTTCCCTCCAGATCTGCTCTCTACTTTATCCAAGATCTAATTTATTTATTAAAATAATAAATTTAAAAATTTATTCAAAGTGATCTTTTCAAATACAAATCTGATTGTCATATTCCCATTTAAAACATTTCAATGGCTTTATGTGGCTCTTGGAATAAGGGCAGTATTCCTTATTGGCCTATAAAGTCCTCAGGGTCTGCTTGTATTTCTAGCCTTCTGCTATCCTGTGCGCCCCTTGAACTCTCTGCTGCAGTCACAGAGACCTTCCTTTAGTTCACTGTGCTCACAGCACTCTTTTGTAAAAGCCTTTGCTTGTTCTGTTCCTTCTGCCCGAAATCTCTTTCCTCTCTTCTTCCCTTAGTTCATTTCTGTTTATATTAAGTACCACTTCGCACAGTAAGCCTCTCTGTCCTTCCCGAATGGATCAGCTCTCTCCCATCACAGGCTCCCATGACATAATGTATATATCTCCTTTATAAAACTTGTCATGGTTTCAGTTTAGCATTTTTTTGCCTGTGATTATTTAATAGTGATCAAATTGCCTCACTAGACCAGAGGTCATGACGCAAACCTTCTCTGTAAAGAGCCAGATAGTAAATATTGTAGGCTTTGCAGGCCATGTGGTCTCTGTTGCATCTGCTTAATTCTGTTGTAGCACAAAAGCACGCACAGACAATATATAAACATATCAGCCTGCGTTCCAAAAAATTTTTGTTTAAAAAAATAGATGGTGGGCTGGGTATGGTCCATGGGTGATAGTTTGTGAACCCCTGTGTAAGCTCCACAAGGGGAGGGATCGTATGTCTCTGTTACTTTCTAGAGTCTTTGGTACAGAGTAGGAATCCCAAAACTTGTTCAATAACTGTGAATCAATGAATGAATGAATGATTGATTCAGAGAATCTTTATGATCCTTGGTTTCCTCATGGCAGAGTTTCAAAAATCCTTACCACTTCTCATATTCTGTGAATAGCAGTCAAATACCATTTTTCAGATGAAACAAAATTAAGTAGTATATAAATATATTAAACAATTCTTTAAATTTTTTTGTCAAAGAAAAGGTAAGAGCCAAGCTATGAACCCTTCAAAGAAGCAGAGTATTTTTGAGGAAGAGGATTATGGTTTCAGGGTTTTGAGAAAGGATTATGAATTCAAGATCTATTTTTTAATTATTGGAGACAGAGGAAGGAAATGTCAAAGATGGTTTAGGTGCTAACAAAATCACAAATGTGGTGAAGGTGAAGAGCATAGACAGAAGGCACCATGAGTGTGGAGAGGAGCAAACAAGGCAGGCAGCCTCCTGGAGCAAAGGGCCATGTGAAGCTTGAACAGATAGTAATGTTATTATAACCAAGTTTTGCTTCCTTATTCACACCCACCCAACTTTAATGATGTCATGGTTTTTCCATGTGGGAACAAGTATGACTGGTGGTGGTAGGGGAGTTCCCCCCACCATCATCTGTGCTACTAATATGCAAATTAGTGATATTTGTAGCTATTGAGAAGTTTTCCATAAATGACACTTTGAAACTTTTGTTAAATATTATTGTTCATATTAAATATCTTTCTAATTTAAAAGAAAACATGTCAGTGCTTTCTTATGAATGATTATTATAACTTCATGTACTATCACATAAAACACTCCTTTGCTACTGGTAGTGAAGTCAGGGCTCAGAAATCAAATGTCTGTGGAATGAATCAGGTATAGGAGGACTAGCAGGCCCCGTAGCGAATTGGAGATCCCAGCATAAATGCGGTTATGGGTGCTCGGCTCCAACGAGGTGTTCCTGTGGAAGGCTACTGTTGCCAGCCTGTTAGAACGTTCAGGAGAACCCGGAATTCTAGATGTTTATGTCCAGTTACTGGATTCTTAAATTTAGTAGCGTTTGCATGCTTGTTTTTTTTTAATACAGGCAACATTTATGGGCTCAGAAAAATATACCTGTGGGCGTCTTTTTACACTTTTTTGTTTGGGAAGTCAGTTTTAGCTTTTGGTATCACTCTCCTGTTACTTTTCATCTATTTTGGTGTATTTGACATAGGTATAGGATGTACATTTGACTTTGGCAGTATTTGCTAAAACTTCATTTATGTGTCTTTGTGTTTAACTGTAATGCAATTTGAAAGTTCTGTTTTTCCTTCTAGTTTTCAAAATTTGGGTATTCGTTGTGTAAAGAAAAAAGAAGTAAAAGAAGCTATTATTTCAAGAATAAGAGCAGGAATCAATCCTTTCAATGGTAAGTATGTTTGATAGAATTATTTCTATTATTTGAATATTGACCTATTTGTGCAAGTGAATTGTTTGTGTCTTGAACCTGTGCTTTAAAAGCTATATTAAGTTTTGTTGCTGGATACCTGTATCTGAGGAATGAAGATTTAAAAGCTTTCATAGGGTTGGGGAAAAAAATTACCTGACAGACAAGGCTTTCTATCTGTGGAGAGTGCTGTTGTTTTCTATAAGAAAATCTTGTCACAAATGTTCTGATTTCTTTTAGAATGTAGCCTTCCATTTGCCACTCCAGCAGACAGTATACATTACCTTTTCTGAACGTTGAACTGGCACTGTGGTTATTTAAATCAAGGGCATACTCAACAGTGAAATTAAAATTAATACCAGTGTGGAAGAAGATGTATAGAAATAGTAGAAGTGATACAGAATATTTCCATAGTGTATTTGTGTATAAGGCTAGCTATTTACTGGTTAGTGGGTTTTGTCAGGGATTGTGCAATCTGGTGTTGCGCCTAGCAACTAAACACCTCTGTTGTTTGAATAGATGGATGACTGCACCAAGCTGAATGCAGGCATCCTACACTACAGTAGTCTCCACTGTAAAGTCTTCTGCAGCTACTTAAATAGGCATAATTCAGGAACTAAATGACTAACATTTTCGAAGAATAGATTTCTCTGTCATATTTAAGACATCCTTATATTGTTGGTTTGTGTTTTTCCTGGATGTATAAAAATAATTTAAGGGAGGGGCGCCTGGGTGGCTCAGTCAGGGAAGCATCTTGCCTTCGGCTCAGGTCATTATCCTGGGGTCCTGGGATTGAGCCCCATGTCAGCTCCCTGCTCATCAGGGAGCTTGCTTCTCCTTCTCCCTCTCCCTCTGCTGCTCCCCCTGTTTGTGCACCCTCTCCCTCTCTTTCTGTCAAATAAATCTTTTTTTTTTTTAATAAGGGATAGGAAGATAATTTGAGGAATATGTTCATAGCCAAATGCTGTGTTTTTATGAACTGTAAGGTCTGCATCTCTTCTCCCTAGGTCCTTATTTTTTATAATATTTAGTGTAATGCTCTAAACAAACGTCCCCTTCTTCCCCTTCGGTCTTCCTTATCAGAGCAGATGACTGTTTTTTGGTGTATGTTTCTCCAGAATTTTCTTTATACATGTATAGCTGTCTCCCTGGTTTAGGAATTTATCTCATAGTTTTTATGGTGCAGATTACTGTAGTATAGGATGCCAGCATTTAGCTTGGTGTAGTCATTCATCTATTCAAACAATACAGAGTGCTTACAGTTGCCATCCCCAGCAAAATCCACTACACAGTAAATACCCAGCTGTATACACATATGCATATATTATTTTGATAAAAAGAATCATGTGTATATTACTGCTGCATCTTTCTCTCCACTTAGGAAAAGATCTTAAACATCTTGCTATGTTAGTACTTATAAATAATCTATTTTACTTTTTAACAGAGTACTGTACTGTTTGGATAGACCATAATTTATTTATCTAGCCATCTGTTAACATTTAAGTTATTTTCATTTTGTTAAAAAAAACCTCCATTGAACATATATACACTGAGTTCTTGTGTGATTATTTCCTTAGGATATATTTTTCTTTTCTTTTTTTTTTTGTTTTTTTTTTTTTTTTTAATTTATTTAAGTACTTTCTATACCCAGCATGGGGCTCGAACTCACAACACTGAGATCAAGTCACATGCTCTTCTGAGCCAGTCAGATGCCCCTAGGATAAATTTAAAAGTGGAAAATTTCTGGGTCAAGAATATGCTCATTTTCATTGCTGAAGTAAAAACTCAATCTTATAGAGTCCATCTAAGTCTAGGTGCAGTATAAAACAGGGATAATGGGGATCCCTGGGTGGTGCAGCGGTTTAGCGCCTGCCTTTGGCCCAGGGCGCGATCCTGGAGACCCGGGATCGAATCCTACGTCAGGCTCCCGGTGCATGGAGCCTGCTTCTCCCTCTGCCTGTGACTCTGCCTCTCTCTCTCTCTCTCACTGTGTGCCTATCATAAATAAATAAATTTTAAAAAATTAAAAAAAAACAGGGATAATGTAGTATAAAAAAGATCATATAGGTTACTGTTTATTAAGTAATTTTTGTATGTTAAGGAGTAAATGTTAAGTGCTTTATGTATGCTATTTAAACCTCAAAATTCTTTTTTTAAATTTAACTTGGTGGGGAGTGGGTAGTTCAGTCGTCTAGACATCTGCCTTCGGCTCAGGTCCTGGGATCGAGCACTGTGTTGGGCTCCCTGCTCAGCGAGGAGCCTGCTTCTCCCTCTACCCCTGCTCTTGCTCTCTCTCACTGTTGTTCTCTCTCTCAAATAAATAAATAAAATATATATTTTTTAAATTTTTTAAAAATTTATTTATTTATGATAGTCACACACACACAGAGAGAGAGAGAGAGAGAGAGAGAGGCAGAGACACAGGCAGAGGGAGAAGTAGGCTCCATGCACCGGGAGCCCGATGTGGGATTCGATCCCGGGTCTCCAGGATCGCGCCCTGGGCCAAAGGCAGGCGCTAAACCACTGCGCCACCTAGGGATCCCAAATAAAATATATTTTTAAAAGAGTCTTAAGTAATCATTCTTGCCCCTCAATATGGAGCTTGAACTCACAGTCCTGAGATGAAGAGTTGCATGCTCTTCTGACTGAGCCTGTCAGGTGCCCCTTATCTCATTTAATTTTTATAATAACCTATGAGGTAGGGACTATTATGTCCATTTTGAAAATAAATTAAGGCATGGAAAAGTTAAGTAACTTTCTCAAGGTCATAGAGCTGTTAAGTGGGGGTGCTGGGATTTAAACACAGGTAGCCTGGCTACCAGGCTCATGATTTTATCTCTCCTGAGCTGCCTAGGTGGATTTAGATTTGGGGAAGGGAGCAATCCTGGCAGTTGAGCCTTCACAGTATTTGTGGTTTGATGGTGGTTTAGTTTTTTGTAACATCCTTTTCTTCCCCACAGCCCTTTTTGCTCTCACTAATATAAAAATTTATCTCACAATTTGAGTTGTAGGAATCCACCCTCCCCCACTCCTGTTAGAGTAATCTTCTTAGAATAGCACTCTTAGCATATCATTCAGATTAAGAAGTTGGAATGACTCCTTTAAAAGTTTAAAAACTAAATGGTCCTAAATTAAAAGTCTTTCACATGTAACTCCAACGTATTTTTCCTTCCTTCTCTTCCACTGGTCCTCTTCACCCTTCACTCTTGTTCACCCTACCCTCACTGTCTCAGTCCATTGTCTTCCATTTTCCATAGGAATGTAAGCTTATATCATTCACAGCTTGTAGCCTGGACTGCTGTTGTTAGCACCTAAACTTGGGGTCCTGCCTCTATTCTTTATCATCTTTTAAGCACTTTATATGCTGCATGCAAAATTAGCCTGCTAAAACCAGTAGGAATTACTTCAGAATGCTGCTTATCATCCTTCAGTGGCTCTAAATAATTATCAGCAGTGGTTCTCAATTTGAATATACATAAGAAATCCTTCTTACTTAAAAAAGGTAGATTCCAGTTCACATTCCAACCAGTTTGCTGGGTCTGGCAAGGGATCTGGGACTGTGTTGGTTTTTTGTTTTTTTAAAGATTGATTTTTTAAAGATTTTGTTTTTTTATTCATAGAGACAGAGACAGAGAGAGAGAGAGAGAGGCAGAGACACAGGTAGAGGGAGAAGCAGGCTCCATACAGGAAGCCTGACCTGGGACTCAATCCCAGATCTCCAGGATCACACCCCAGGCTGTAGGTGGCGCTAAACCACTGTGCCACGGGGGCTGCCCTAAAGATTTATTTATTTGAGGGAGAGAGAGCACATGCATGCATGCACTCATGAGCCAGAGGGGGAACGACAGAGGGAAAGGGAGAAGCAGGCTCCCCACTGAGCAGGGAGCTCAACACTGGACTCCCATCTCAGCACCCCGGGGCCATGACCTAATACCAACAGACTCTTAATCGACTGAGCCACCTAGGCGCCCCTGGGATTGTGATTTAAGAAACCTCTAGCTCTGTGTTTCTTGACTTATTTGACTGTGACTCACAGAAGAAACAGATCTTATTCCTCTACTCAATACATACATAAGCATACATACATACGTATAAACACTAATCTTACTACATGCAATAATATATTATATTCCATACCTTGCACTCTATTTCTTCCTTCCTTTCTCTGTCTTCTTTTTTTTTTTTTAAGAACTTGCTTATTGAACCCATGAAATTAGTTTTATGGCTGACCAGTAAGTCCCAGACTCTTACTACACAAAATATGTTCTCTATGCTATTCCATTCCTTTCCATTCCATTTGTTTCTTTCTCTTTTTAAGGAAAATGTTTATCCACATGCACCTGTGTTTATAGCAGCATTATTTACAATAGCCAAGATATGGAGGCAGCCCAAGTGTCCATCAGCTGATGAGTGGATAAGGAAGATGTGGTATATATATATATATATATATATATATATATATATATATATATATATATAATAAAATATTATTCAGCCATAAAATGAATGAAATCTTGTCATTTGCAATGACATGGATGTAGCCAGAGAGTATTAGTAAGTGAAATAAGTCAGTCAGAGAAACACAACACGATTTTACTCAATGTGGAATGTAGAAAACAAATGAGCAAAGGGAAAGACAAACTAAGAAACAGACTCTTAACTCTAGAGAACCAAGATGGTTACCAGAAGGGATGTGGGTAGCGGGATGGGTGAAATAGGTGATAGGGAATAAGGTGTACACTTGTGATGAGCACTGGGGGTGGTGTATAAAAGTGTTGAATCACTATATTGTACACCTGGAACTAATATAGCACTGTATGGTAACTAACTAGAATAAAAATTTTTTAAAAATGCTTATCCAACCACCAAATTAATTTTATGACCAGTGTGGGTCCCAAACTACAACTTGAAAATCTCTGCCACAGAGGATTCTGATGCAGCTTTGAGCAACTCTGATCTACTTGCTAGATTCAGCTTCTCAATCATGGTACTCAAAGCCCTTCATGATCCAGTCCTTGTTTTCCATCCCAGCTTCACCTCTAGCTTGTATCCTCTGCCTCAACTTCCTGTCCCTCCTTCCCCTAATACTGAGTGCACACATACGTGCTTTATTTTTGCCACCTGAACTATTTTGCCGTGTTAGAAGAGCCACATTTTTTTCTTTCTTGCTAGCTTGCCTTTATATATGCAACTCTCTGTCATGGAGTAGTATGATCTACCTGGTGAATTTTTCCTGCTCAGCCTTCAAGTTTAAGGGTCACATCTTTGAAGCTTTCTGTGACCTTTCCAGATAGAGTAAAGTATCCTGTTTTCCCAAAATGTTGTACATTTTTTTTTAAGATTTTATTTATTTATTCATGAGAGAGAGAGAGAGAGGCAGAGACACAGGCAGAGGGAGAAGCAGGCTCCCCGCAGGGAGCCTGATGTGGGACCTGATCCTCGAACTCTGGAATCACACCCAGAGCCAAAGGCAGAGGCTCACCTGCTTAGCCACCCAGGTGTCCGTGTTGTACATATTTCTAATATGATTTGCTATAGTTTGTTTGCATGTTACTCCTGCATTGAGTCCTGAGGCTCTGAAGAACTGGCTTCGTTGTATCTCTAACACATAGCCTGCCTAGTGTCTAGCACATGGTAGAGGCTTAATTAAAATGTAGGAAGGATAAGTGAACAAAGGAATAAGTGAACATGCTTTGTTTATACTTGTCTATAAAAAATGTTCAAGTTGTTTTCCTTACCTGAAGTACCCTGAAAGCCTTTTTCACAGCTCTCTTGAGTCCAAGGTGATATCCTCTTAATTATCCATTCACTCAGCAATTAGTCATGAAAAGCTTTATGACATCTGTTGTATCATTTAATTCTTAGTGGTTGTCTCCTGAGATGAATTTCACGCTCATTGTGGACAGGATCTATGATGGAACTGGGTTATATTTAACTTTGGTACCTAAACAGTATATTTATATTACTGTTAAAATAAATATCTTCACAACCAAGTACCTTAAGGTAAAACCTGCATACCTTCTATGACGTAGGTTACACATCTTAGCTACTTATACATTCATTCCTTCAACAGGTTTTTACCTCATTCAATCTTTATAATCCTGTGTTGCTCTAGGTGCTTGGGATAGGTTAGTGAACAAAACAGAAACGTCTGCCTTCAAGAAACTTATATTTCTGTGAAGACCAACAATTAACAAATTTATTAGATAAGTGTATTATGTAATTTATTAGAGAATGAAAAGTGCAGAGGAGGAAAAATCCACAGTGTAAAGAGTCAGGAATTTGTAGTTAGTTGTTAGGGAGAACAGGTTATAAATGTAAATAGATGGTTAGAGTAGGCCTCATTCTGTATTCTGATGTAGTTTTCATAGTAGAAATAATGATGATTATATACTTTTATTTTCCTCGAATATTGAAATGAAACTTAAAAAGTATACTTCTAATACTAAGCAAAAAAGCAAAATCTAACCCCCCTGAAAAAACTCAAAACACTAAAAACTAATTTAAATAACCTGAATTCAGAGGTAGAATTATTCATTCTTTGGCTGTTTATTTTATTTTTGAGGTCTACAAATTAAAATTCTACCACTTAGAAATTTGTCAGAGCTGCATTGATCTTTTTTCATAGCTGTATCCCTTCACATTGGAAAATTCTGTACTGTAAGAGGCCAGCTGACTTTGTTTTTGTGATATATATTTATAGTATATAGAAACAGAGTTTCTAAGTTCTCCTGGGTCTAAAAAAACCAAACAAAACAACAACAACAACAACAGAATTGGAAAGGTTTAGCAGAATAGGATCTACAAATTCTGGTCCATAGACTGATGCTATTTCATTGTGAGTCTTTTCTAGAGATCAGGTGTATCATGTAAAATACAAAGACTATTAAAAACTATTTTTACGGGGATCCCTGGGTGGCTCAGCGGTTTAGCGCCTGCCTCTGGCCCAGGGCGTGATCTTGGAATCCCGGGATCAAGTCCCACATTAGGCTCCCTGCATGGAGCCTGCTTCTCCCTCTGCCTGTGTCTCTGCCTCTCTCTCTCTGTCTCTCATAAATAAATAAATAAAGTCTTTAAAAAAAAAAAAAACTTTTTACTTTGTGTAGGATTACTTGTGTAGTACGTCAACCAGTATGTTATTATAAGGCCATTTCATATCTTTCTTGCTATTAGTACTTTAAAACAGGAACTACCTCTTGCAAATAGGGATATATAGCAATCAAGTAGTATTAAACTTGAGGCTTCATGTAAAAATATTGTTCAAATTGTCTTAAGATGTGGTGAAATCTAAAGGAGTAAGGAATTTAAAGAAGGGTTCAGTATCAAGCTTTAATAGTGTCTACTTACCTGGAATAAAAGAATAACAGACTTTATTAGAGGACTCTTACTACAAAAGCTGAAAAAATTTTCAGTTATTTATCATTTTCTAGCTATGTATTTAATAACATTTCAGGAATTCTAATATTCACTGATTAAGATCTATCGGATTTTGACAAAGAATTTGTACTTGAGTTTTATTAGGTATTTTATTATTTTTCAATATACAGAGGACACTGAGTTGTTACATAAACTATTTTACAGTTGGGTTTGGGGAATTATTTTATATTGGTAGTCTGGAAATGAACACAGTTTGTTTTATTTTTTTAAGCTTTTTAAAGAATACATTTTAAAAAGACAAGTGATCTTGGAGTGCCTGGGTGACTCTCCAGTGGGTTAAGCATCGGATACTTGATTTTGGCTCAGGTCATGATTTCAGGATTGCGAGATCAAGCTCTGTGTCGTGCTTCTCGCTCGGTGTGAAGCCTGCTTAAGATTCTCTCTTTCCCTCACCCTAGGCCCCTGCCTTCAAAAAATAAAAATAAAATCTGGTTTAATACAAGAAAATAAGGGGACACCTGGGTGGCTCAGCAGTCGAGCATCTGCCTTTGGCTGAGGGTGTGATCCCAGGATCCTGGGATCGAGTCCCACATCAGGCTCCCTGCATAGAGCCTGCTTCTTCCTCAGCCTATGCCTCTGCCTCTTTCTCTCTGTGTCTCTCCTGAATAAATAGATAAAATCTTTAAAAAAATATATACAAGAAAATAAGAATCTTTCCTCACAACTTAAATCTTAAAAAGCAAGAAGAAGGGTGCCTGGCTGGCTCAGTTGGTGGAGCATGTGATTCTTCAACTTGGGGTCGTGAGTTTGAGCACCACATTAGGTGTAGAGATTACTACAATATATATTAATAGTAAGAAGGAAAAAAGGCTCTTAAGTACTTCATTATCCTTTCTTCACTTCACTCACTTTAGTTGTTCAAGCCGTATTTAATTATCCTAGGCAGAACTTGAGGCACTTCTCTTAACACCTCTATACTCCTGAACATACTCCCATTATAACACATTTTGTATTACATAATTTTAGTTTACCTATTTCTCATTGTGTCTCTGCCCCTCATGTGTGTCTCATGAATAAATAAAATCTTTCAAAAAAATAAAATTATTTGTCCTTATATTGTATATTTTTGTCCTGTTGTTTACTTGTGTTTCAGTAATATTTAACTGTATTAGAATTTTGGAAATGTCGTACCTCTCGACCTAATAGATGTTATAATTGACGTTAAAAATTTGAATCCCTGCTACCAAGAGAGATACATCGTGGTAATATATTTTTGATAAAAATGAAATTTTTGTACATACTGCTCTTAGAACTAAGGAACAATATTTATTTCTAAAGATAAAGAACAATCATTACCTTGTTTCCTTTTGATCAAGTATAAAGAAATTTTAAACTAGTTTAAGAGGAATTTAAGAGAATTTGATTATTCTCATACTTTAGATTTTGCTTTTTTCTTTTTTTTTTTTTTAAGACTTTACTTATTTATTCAGGAGAGAGAGAGAGACGCAGAGACATAGGCAGAGGGAGAAGCAGGCTCCATGCAGGGAGTCCGATGCGGGACTCGATCCTGAGACTCCAGGATCAGGCCTTGGGCCGAAGGCAGGTGCTCAACAGCTGAGCCACCACCCCGGCGTCGCAGATTTTGCATATTTTAAAAGCTGAATAGCATTTTTCACATTGCAGAATAAAATACTGCATTTTGTATTATAGAATGATATGTATATATTTTAAAAGCCTACAGCAGGCATTATCCTAAATGAAGGAAACATCAGAAGCATTCACTTTGAAATTAGGAATGAGGAAAGAGGAAATTACTACTTTTGTTCAATGCAGATTATAGCCAATGCAGTGCGACCTGATTGAAAATGCAGAAATAAAACTGTAATTATTGGAAGCTATTATTTATGGTGAAGACTTAAAAGGACATACAAATAGATTATTTTTTTTATTTTTTTTATTTATTTATGATAGTCACAGAGAAAGAGAGAAAGAGAGAGAGAGAGAGAGGCAGAGCAGGCTCCATGCACCGGGAGCCCGACGTGGGATTCGATCCCGGGTCTCCAGGATCGCGCCCTGGGCCAAAGGCAGGCGCCAAACTGCTGCGCCACCCAGGGATCCCTACGAATAGATTATTAAAATAATAACTTTAAAAGGGTGAATGGATGTAAAATTAATATACAAATGTCAGTTGCATTTCTGTATATCAACAAATAATTAAAGGAAATATTGTCAGAAAATATGAAGTACATGGCAAAAATTTAAGAAATGATGATCAAGATTTCTTTAGGGAAAATTATAAGACTTTATTATGAGATGATAGAGAACACCTAAACTGAGGAGCTATATGTCATGTTCACTAATATCAATATTATAAAGAGAGCATTTTTTCCCTAAATTGATACACAGACTCAATGCAAGTCCAAACTCTTGCAATATTTTTTTTTATTAAATATGATAAAATTATTTTGAGCAGGAGAAGGAGGATACTTTATTAGAAGAGAAACAGAAGTGAGAAACTGACCTTATCAATATTAAGGTTTATTATGAAGAATTATTAAGGCAGTGTAGTGTTGGAGTGACAATAGACAGATTGGCCAGTGGAGTAGAATTGTGAGCCCAGAAAGAGACTTAAGAAAATATGAGACTTAAGTCAGATTTTTCTACCTCTGTTATATACAAAAATCAACTGAAGATGGATTAAAGATTTTAGTGTAAATCAACATTTGTTAAGACTCTTGGCAAAAAGTATTAGTAAACAGGTTTTAGTCCTTGGCATATAGAAGGACACAAAACAACGTTTTATAAACCGTTGATAAATTTGATGATATTCTTAATTTGAGTTTATTGTATTTTTCAGTTGTAGAATTTGGTTCCTTTCCTAATAGTTTCAAGTTCTCTACTAAACTCAGTTTTGTCTTTTAACTCCTTGAATGTATTAAGTGTATTTTAATCATGTGTCTGCAGACTTCATTATTTGAATCCTTTGTGGTCTGTTACTTTTTTTGGTGGAAGTGGGTCAAAGGGAGAGGGAGGGAGAGAATTTTAAGCAGGCTTTATGCCCAGCACAGAACATGATGCAGAACTCAATCTCACAACCCTGAGATCATGACCTGAGCTGAAAATCAAGAATCAGATGCTTAACAACTGACCCACCCAGGCACCCCTGGTCTATTTCTGTAGGCTGTTGTTTTTCTTTTCTTTCAAAAAGAGAAAGAGGGATCCCTGGGTGGCGCAGTGGTTTGGCGCCTGCCTTTGGCCCAAGGCGCGATCCTGGAGACCCGGGATCAAATCCCACATCAGGCTCCCGGTGCATGGAGCCTGCTTCTCCCTCTGCCTATGTCTCTGCCTCTCTCTCTCTCTCTCTGTCTATCTGACTATCATAAATACATAAAAATTAAAAAAAAAATAAAAATAAAAAAGAGAAAGAAAAATCCCTCTATTTTGTCTCCTCATTTGCCTGGTTATTTAAAATAGAATACCAGTCATCGTATATGAAAAATTATACAGATTTTAGGCCAGGATATTGTTATCTACCTTAAAGATTTTCTTGTGGTAGGTAGTTAGCAGTCTCAGATTGCCTCCAATCAGTGAGTGATTTAGATTATTTGAAACCGGTCTCATCTCTGTGAGATCTGGTATCTTTCCAGTTCATTCTTAACTCCTAAGGTATAGCTCCTTCAGGGCCCCAACCAAAGTATTGGGCATTTATCAGATCTTCCATCCTGGGTAGAACCTGAACTCTTGTTTTTCCGCTATAGGCTATTGAGAGTTTATCTCAACTTCTCATTTTCCTAGCTACCTCTTAAAAAATTGGCAGGCTCTATCTGGAAAAAAAAAAAAAAAGAGGCTTCTTATTCTGAACTTACCTTTCTGGGTTTCTGTGACACTGTGATTTATAATAAATATATAATTGTCTTCACCCTCATTCCTGGCAAAGAGCTCCTAAAATCCTTGCTAAGTGATAACAGCAAAAAAATTCAAAGGAGTGTCATTTGTTATTTGTAATAACCCCTTTGCAGTCACACCTGTTATGTCATATTGTGTTATTACACGAATACCTGCATCACAGGCGTATATTTTGACCTTCTAGTTGTACGGATAAGTTCTTTGGAATCTATATGCATTTTTATTAACCACAATTGAATTCTAAAATCATACTTCCTCCTAACATGATGCAACACACTAACCTTCTTCCCAGACAAATTGGCAGAGTCCTATATTTGTCTTTGGTTGATGCTCATTCCTCTTCAGGATGAGTCACACTTTGTCTTTGACATTCTGTAACCTTCCAAGAGAACTTCCAAACTCGTTCTGGTTGCTGGCCAAATTTAGTTCTTTATATAGTGGCAGAAATGCAGACCCCGTTCCCCTCTGGCTATCAGCTGGGGCTTAGGCTTTGAGCATCTGCCTTCCACTCAGGCTTCTCCCTCTCTCTCTGCCCCCCCCTCCCCCCGCTTGTGTTCTCTCTCTCTGTGAAATAAATAAAATTAAAAAAAAATCAGTTCCTCATCTATAAAATATGGATGATAGTAATTCTCATACAGATTTATACTCTCCTTATTCTCTGTTGTGTATAACCTGCAACCCTTTTTATAAAAATTTGGTTGGTTATTAATATCATTTTGGCGTTCTGCTCTAAATTTCAGATGACTTAGGATAGTTACTTCCTGACCATGCACATAACTTAATGAATCCTGTGAGTGACTACATGATGATCATGATAAAAGGCATTCTTGCGATTTTATACTCTTCTATTTTGTTAGTACAGATAGGATGCTACTTAGGGTTATTGGAAATGTTGGGCAGGGAGGAGGACGACCTAGCAGGATTTTAGTTCTATGTGACTATTTTACATTCCTTAAAAAAAAAAATGTACTATTTAGTCCCTGAACAACAGCTGCTGGATATTGAAGATTGCGACCTCAATGTGGTGAGATTATGTTTTCAAGTTTTCCTCCCCGATGAACATGGTAATTTGACAACGGCTCTACCTCCTGTTGTCTCTAACCCGATTTATGACAACCGTAAGTACTTTATTTTATTGTATTTGTATTGTATTTATATGTTTTTTAGTTTAATTTTTTTTAAAGTATTTTGGCAATTAGAGAAAGTTTGTTCATTATAAGAACAACTCAAGCATTACTGAAATAACAAGAAGACTAGATCTTCTCTGATCTCCTCCTCCAAAGATAATCTATATCCTCAGGTACATATTTCACCAGTTTCTTCATATATAAAAACACATTATCACTATCATTCATACAATATACTTTTAGCAACTTAAATCATCACAGATCCTTTGTAAAAAATTTTTTTCTCTTAGCAATGTTATCTTGAGCCTTTTCCCTTTGAGGTTCCTTGTTCCCTTCAGTAGCTGCATATTTCCTTATATGGCTGTATCATCATCTTATTAAACCAAACAAGGTATTTGGTTTGTTTCCTTCTTGATTTTTTCTCTAATAAATTGTATTTCAGTAAGTATCCTGTATATGCATATTTTGTGCATATGTGTCTCTAGCATAATTTTACAGTAGTATGAATGTTGGCAAATCCTGGATCAAAGGATAGGGATGTTTATAGTTTTAAAAGATTATGAAATTGCCCTGAAAGTTTTTGTGCACACGTGTATGTATTTGCTCTTATATATGCATCCATTCCTGGTATATGACGGCCTATTTTGCATCTAGAAGCACATAGGCCTATAATGGTAGATCAGGGTATCCTCCTCATGGAGAATTTTGAATTGCCAGGGAGAGTTACTGAAATTATATTCCTAATAAAAGAGAGCATGAAATCACCTTGTTATAGGGTTATAGTCATGATTTAAGAGATTAATCTGGTGACAGTGTATGGATGGATTGAAAGGATCAGAATTTAGGAACAAGGAGATTTAACTTGTGGACCTATTATTGCTGAGAAATGAAGTCACAAGGCTATAGACCAGGGTGGGCTTGTCATCAGAAAGGAAAAGGACAGGTGTGAATGATTAATGTACTTAGTGTCCTTAATTTCTTTATACACTAAAGCTTTTATCTGTCCTATAAATTGTTTCCCTAGAATTCTCACCATCAAAAAAGAATAAAAATGGGACCCCTGGGTGGCTCAGCAGTTTAGCGCCTGCCTTCGGCCAAGGGCGTGATGCTGGAGTCCCAGGATCAAGTCCCACATCGGGCTACCGCATGGAGCCTGCTTCTCCCTCTGCCTATGTCTCTGCCTCTCTCTCTCTGTGTCTCTCATGAATAAATAAATAGAATCTTTTTTTAAAAAAAGAATAAAAAATATTACTAAGACAGAAACCCATTAAAAAATCCTTTTTATTTAGGTGCTCCTAATACTGCAGAATTAAGGATTTGTCGTGTAAACAAGAACTGTGGAAGTGTCAGAGGTGGTGATGAAATATTTCTACTATGTGATAAAGTTCAGAAAGGTATTTATTTGTTTCATTGAATTTAGAATATGCATATCTTCTTTGGCTTACAGTGGGGCTATACCATGATAAATTCACTGTAAATTGAAAATAATCTTAAATTGAAAATGCAGTTAATACATGTAACCTACCAAACGTCATAGTTCAGCTTAGTGTACCTCAAACATGCCCAGAAAACACTTACATTAGCCTATAGTTGGGCAAAATGACCTAACACAAAGCCTACTTATAATAAAGTATTGACTATCTCATGTAATTTATTGAAAACTGTACTGAAAGTGAAAATCAGAACAGTTGTGAGTATATCAGTGGTTTACCCTCCTGATCATGTAGCTGACGTGGCTTGCTGCCACTGCCCAGCATCTTCCGAGTGTCATGCTACCTATCACTAACCCAGGAAAAGATCAAAATCTGAAGTATGGTTTCTACTGACTGCATATCACTTTCACACCATCATAAAGTCAAAAAATTGTTAAGTTGAACCATCATCAGCTGGGAACCATCTGTATTTGAGATTAATAGATGGATTTTGTTTTCCATTGCTGTTCCTTTGCTTTTGTATTCATTAGATGACATAGAAGTTCGGTTCGTGTTGAATGATTGGGAAGCAAAAGGTATATTTTCGCAAGCTGATGTACACCGTCAAGTAGCCATTGTTTTTAAGACTCCACCATATTGCAGAGCTATAACAGAACCAGTGACAGTAAAAATGCAGTTGCGGAGACCTTCTGACCAGGAAGTTAGTGAATCAATGGATTTTAGATATCTGCCAGATGAAAAAGGTATGAGTTCTTGGTGGTAATGTTTTATGTATTTCTTAAAGTTCTCCTAATACCATTTTCTTGTAAGATACATTTGCATACTTTTAGGTTTATTTATAGTTCACGTTTTATTTCCGGAAAATTTTTCGGTGATTTTTTTTTTTAACCTATTGATATTTATGCTCTTTGTATCCCTGTCTTTGGAAAGGAATCTAGAATAATTTCAGAGTATCTGAACTGTTTACCAAAATTTATTTTATATTTGAGGTTCTGTTTTTGTCCTTATTGTGCCCTTTTTATAGATGGAAAGCTTGCCATTCAGAATGGTCTCCATTTTGGTTTCGTCCTTACCTGCCCTTATTGCGTTAGTTGACATTGGTAACTTAATAGGTGTTATGAGAAAACAAGACGAGTATTAGACCCTTTACTATCTACTTGGGACACATTCTGCAACACTTAATAAATCCAAAGCATATACATTTGTTTAAAGCACTTTATGGGAATAAAACACCTGTTTTTTAAAGGAGAAGCCACATAAACCTATGATGATCTACATGTTTTCCTCGTTTCTTTTTAACCAGATACTTACGGCAATAAAGCAAAGAAACAAAAAACAACTCTACTTTTCCAGAAACTGTGGCAAGATTGTGGTAAGACTATTTGATTTGTATTTAAATAGATTTTGGGTTTTTTGCTTTATTCAATTTTCCAAATTTTAGCTGATGTTTTTTTAAATTGCATTTAATAATGGAAAAACTTTATCACAGCAGTTAATTTTCCTGAAAGACCTAGACCTGGTACCCTAGTATCAACTGGAGAAGGAAGATTCATCAAAAAAGGTATTTTATCCCCCATAGAGAGTATTCCTTAATAGTCAAAAGACCAGTGCTTTGCACAGTATATTGGATTCTATTCTTAGGAAAGGAAAACTGCTTCTTTGCTATCTTCTAGGCTCACAAATTTTTTTGTGCTTTGAATATTAAATGAATTGATCTCAGCTTCTTAAGGTCCTATTGGAAACTATGATTATGTTTTTGGGATTTATTGTTTGAGAAATTACATTTCTTCATATGGTGGTAATTTTACCTAATTACCATGTGTCATGGAATAAATGGTTTGGATCTAGCCAGTCGCCCATCTTTAAAAATAAAATTTTGCTGGAACACAACAACCATGCTCATTTGATTACATATTTTGTCTGTGGTTGCTTTTTTCACATTATAATGGCAGAATTGTGTAGTTCCAATAGAGGCTGTATGGCCCACGGAGTGTAAAATATTTGGCCCTGTACAGGGAAAAAAAAAAAAATTGCAGACCTCTGGTTTAGATCATTGAACCAGGGTTATTTAACTGGAAGTCTTTTCTTCCCCTTACATTCTTAAATCTGTGCTTTTTTCCTGGTTTAGTATGTATAGCAGTCCTATACTATACATACAGAATCCTTGATTTTTTTTCTGTCTGGGGATTTTGTAGTACCTTAGAATTATATCTTTTTTTTTTTCTTTTTAGAGAGGTGAGAGAGGGAAAGAGGGAAGGGCAGAGGGAGAGAGAAAGATCTTAAACAGGCTCCGTGCCCAGTGGAGAACTTGACACTAGGCTCCATTTCAACTCTGAGATCATAACCTGAGCTGAAAGAGTCAGATGCTTATCTTAACAAGTTATGTGTATTTTTCAATCATCCCTAATGAACCTTTCCTCTGTCTCTCCATTTTCTCCTAAGAGTAGTGAATATGAAATGATTTTGGCTATTTAGATTTCCATTAACTGAAATTCTGATTTTTTTTTTTTTTTAAGTAATCTCTGTGCCCAGTGCGGGCTCAAACTCACAACCTTGAGATCAGGAGTTGCGTGCTCCACCAACTGAGCCAGCCAGACACCCCTGAAATTCTGATTTATTTTTCACTTTCCAAAAATACCTTTATAAGGCCTCAGAAGCTAAATTTTCATGCTTAACTGGAATGAAGCTATCTATTTCAAAATAACTTACCAAAATTATTTTATAGGTATTTGTAAAACAGTAAGTGTTACAGAATTCAGCTTCGGACTCATGTAATAATTTTAGTGCTATTTAATATTTTTCTCTAAAATGTTACATCAGTTGGCTTGAAAATTTTCTTAGTGTGGTTATGCAATTTTAATTTAGAGATAGTGTTTTTTATACTTTTGTTTCACTTTGCAAAAATACATTTTCCTCCCCACAGAATCAAACTTTTCTCATGGTGCAGTTTTGACAGAAATGCCCAGGACTTCAGGCATTTCAAGTCAAGCAGATTCCTACTATTCCTCGTCTGTGTCCATGTCAAATGCACTGTCACATCATTCTTCACCCATACCTTCAATGGTGTCTCAGGCTTCTTCAAGCTGGTCATCAGGGGCCCACCCCACCTCGCGCGCAGTCAATACGAATCCACTGAGTGGTTTTTCAACAGGGACACTCTCCTCTAATCCACAAGGTATCTCACCATATCTGGAAATACCTCTTGAAAGTGATTTGAATGCCTCTAATGCTTGTATTTATAACAATGCGAATGACATAGGCAGAATGGAAGCGCCATCCATGTCATCAGCTGATTTATATGGTATTTCTGATGGCAACATGCTGCCGAATTGCCCTATGACTATGATAACACCTAGTAATGACAGCATGAGGGAGACTGATAATCCGAGACTTGTGAGCATGAATCTCGAAAACCCCTCATGTAATTCAGTGTTAGACCCAAGAGACTTGAGACAGCTCCATCAGATGTCCTCTCCCAGTATGCCAGCAGGTGCCAGTTCCAGTACTACCGCTTTTGTTCCTCAGCCAGAGGCATTTGAGGGATCTGACTTCAACTGTACAGATAACAGTATGATAAATGAGTCAGGACCATCAAACGGTACTAATCCCAACAGTCACAGTTTTGTTCATAGTCAGTATTCTGGTATTGGCACTATGCAGAATGAGCAATTGAGCGACTCATTTGCATTTGAATTTTTTCAAGGTAACTTGTAAAACTTAAATGGTAGTTTGGGTGTATTGAATACCAAGCTGGAAAGTATGAAAGGAAAATCCTGAAATAGAAATTTAAAAGGACTTTACTGTTTCTTCTTTTTGAAACATGTGACCCGATACTGTGTGTGGTGGGACTTCTGCTTTACAGTCCTACCCCGTCTTCTCAGTACAGAATGAAGAGAATATCAAGACACCTCAGTTCTTCCAAATACACATTTTTTATACTTCTTTTGTATTGTATTAATGTATTCTTAGTTAAATGAATTAACTGATATTTGCTTTTAAGCAAATTTAAGGTAAAACCTATAATGGCTATGCCATTAAAAAAATGATTTTCTTATTATTTTTGAGACCCATAGGCCAAGGTGACCCCTAAGGGGTTTTCTGAGGTTTCTTGGAGTTTCTTAAATTTGCATGTAAGTCAACAATCTTTAAAATTAAAAATCTAACTCGGGTTGAGGCCTGGGTGCCTAGTGGGTTAAGCGACTGCCTTGGGCTCAGGTCATGATCCTGGGACCCTGGGATGGAGTTCCAAGTAGGCCTATCTGCTCTGCAGAGAGTCTGCTTCTCCCTCCCTCTCTCCCAAATGTGCACTGTTTCTCAAATAAGTAATATCTTTTAAACAAAAAATCTAACTTGAACAGAAGAGAGTTGAAGTGAGCTCAACTCACTCAACTCAAGGTAGGGAAAGTTCTCTACATTTCAGACCAATTAAATCCTTACCTTTAAAATTGCTTGTGATTTTTAGCTTTACACCCATGTCTTTAAGGTGAAGAGGTTTCCTTAGACCTCTCATCTTTCTTGTGTTCCCTCACTCACTGTGATCACCTCTAATTTCATGCTCTCTGTTTCTAAATGTTATCCTTACCTTAGACCTATCCTCTGACCTCCAGGCTTGGAGCTTACCCATGTATGTAAAATTGCTTATTTGACATCTCTACTTAGGAACCTAATTAGTGAGCTCTGACTCAACACATCCAAAACTGAGTTCATCATCTTCCCTCCCAATTTGCTTCCCCTTCAGGCTGCCCCAGCTTAGTAAATAGCAGTGCTATGCTTATATAGTTGCTCAGGTTCAAAACCATGGAGTCATCCTTGATCTTTTCTTTCTCTCCCAAATCCAATCCATCAGCAAATCTGGTAGGCCATGCCTTCAAAATATATCCAAAGCTCCCCACCTCTTTTGACCTCTACTACTAACTTCCTGTTCTAAGCCAGTGTCCTGTCACCTCTTGCCTGGATTGAAGCTCTAGCCTCCAGAGATGCTGTCACTTCTTGTGCCCTACCGTCTCCGTCTCTTCTCCCCAAAGTAGCCAGAATGATTATTTGTAAAACAAGTCAAATTGTATCATTAACCTGCTCAACAAAATCCTGAAAATTGGCAGGCTCTTACTCCTCCTATTTCATCTCTTACCATTTTCTTCTCATTCAGCTCCAGGCACTCTGCCCTCATAGTCTCTCTTCAGAAACACCAAGTACGCTTATGCCTCAGACTGTCTTTGTACTTGTCCTCTCTGCCTTGATTATTCTTCTCTCAGATAGATAGGTGCAGAGCTCACTTCTTAGGATCTTTCAGATTCACTCAACTTTTACTGATCAAGGCCTTCCTCGAGCCTATACACAGCACTCCATGTTCCCTTCTATATATTGGTCCATAGCACTTACCAGGATCTGACTTTTACCAAGCATTTATTTGTTTTGGTTTTTTTCCCCCCTATACTGTAATATAAGCTCCACAGGGATAAAAAAGTTTTTGTGTTTTGTTTGTTGAATCTCCAGTTTGTAGAATGGGGTCTGCCTCATATTAAGCACTCAGTAAATATTTATTGAATGTTCAAAGTACTACTAATAGAACTTTGTTTTTTGAAAGAAAGAAAGAACAGCTTTAATTATTAGATGTCCATTATTTTTATAATTCTGTTTAACGTGATATTGGGTTTATGTCAGAATCATGCATCTTCAGGTCAGGAGTTAATAATGGTAATCCAAACTGTTAGAAAGCAAAGTAATCCCAGGGGCAAAATGATGGCAGTAATCTTAGTTGTGATGGAATTGTCATGATGTTAAGTAACAAACTTATTAAAGACTTAGTCTCTTTTACAACTAGAACCTACCATGAATGTTGGGCATGTTCTGAGCTAGAAACAACATGTCATTTCACTTACACAGTGTCCAACCAAACAAACTAGTAAGTTTACTGGAACAATTAAAATGGGAGATATATTATATGACTGTCATGTAAATAAAAGTTCTGAGTTGAATGAAGGAGGAAGGGAAGGAAATGGGAAGGAGAATAAGATAAGACTTGGGGTTAGGATAGTTTAGGAAGGAGGAGAAAAAGATTAAAGACACCTAAGTACCATTAATATTTCTTAGAAATTATGATTTCAAAATGAAACCTTTACTATATCATTTTAAAAGCCATAAGCATAAGAAGAACTTACCAGGGAGGAAGTAAAACTTAGGAAGCCTCATTTCTTTTCTGTTCAAAATATGAACCCAGGATATCTCCAGATAGCAGTTGATAGGTGGTGAGCTTTTTCAAAAAATACAGAATTCTATAGTTTTGTATTCATTATCACTGACCAGCTTAACACAGACTATTAAACACTTGTCTTGCAAGGTTGTAGATTTGTGCAAACCCCCTCCCCCCCATGTAAGCTGAGTGAAGATACTACTACATCTGTGTTGAGAGTATTTCCAATGGATTTTTCTTTTTTCAGGTGCTATTTACTGATCATAGAATTTATTTTATAATATAAAAATAACCTGGCAATCTGTTTCTCTTCTATCTCTAAATGTATTTATGTTTTCACACTTAGTTTCCAAGTAAAAAGTGCCCTTCTGCCTTTCTAAACTCTACTTTTGCATCCTGGACCCTGTTCTCTTTCCGTCTTGTTTCTGTATCTTCACATCAGTATTTAGTGGTGGTTTTCTTTGTGTAACTGTGGTAAATATCTTCTCTAACCTTACAGGGAACAAAAATCTTAACTACTACTAACTAATCCACCTTCCTTCACATCTAGACTTGGGAAATGCTTTCAGCTTCGATTTCCTCAGGTCCCATTCTTTGGCTTATTAATCTTTCACCTCCTACTGTTTTTTCTTTTTTCTTTCTTTTTTTTTGAGAGTGAGAGAGGGAGCATGCGTGTACTCAGGAGGAGAAGGGCAGAGAGAGGGGGAGAGAATGTTAAGCAGGCTGCATGCCCAGCGCAGAGCCCAACCCAGGGTTCATCTCACGAATCCAAAATAAAGACCTGAGCCGAAATCAAAAGTCAGACAGTTAACTGACCGAGCCACCCAGGCACGCCCTCGTACTGCTTTCTTATGATATTCTGGGAAAAGTGACCAGAGACACTCTCCTTGTCAAATCTGGTGTCCTTTTATCAGTCCTCATTCTGCGTGACCCATCCATAACCTTCTTTCCTATTGGCTACTCCCTCCTTGGATACTCCTCTGAGGTTTCTGTGGTAGGTAAGATTCCTCCCTGAGGTTGACTTTTTTCCAGAATCTCAACCCCAGCCCTCATTTGGTGCTATTTTTCCCCTGGGTGACCTCATCAGTGCCCACAGTTTCAGCTTTCTCTCACGCTACCCAAATGCCTTTATAAACTGCCTCGCCCACCCCTTTTGCATTTTCTACTTTCAGTAATGGCATTACCATTTACCCTGCCACCCAAGATATTTAATAGGACCCTCAAAATCCTGTTTTATTCCTTTTCTCTCTCATAGTCTTACTTAGTTATCAAGTCTTTTAAATTCTGCCTCATAAAATGTCTTGCATTTGTCCCTCCTTTTTTCCTAATGCTTCCTTAGTATAGGCCTTCATTCCTTTTCTCAAACAGAATCTTCTCTCCTGGTTAAAAATACCACATTCTCCTCGAACCACATTATGTATTTAACAAGCTTGGTAATCTTGGCATCACTGCTTTTCCTGCCAGTTTAAGTACCTTTCCCTTTAAAAAAATCATATCTTTGTCCACATTTTTATAATCACTCCTATATCCGTGAATAGCTACCATTTAGCACCAATGATGCCATGGACTATGCTAAGTGATGAAGTCCAAAAGATGAATAAGACAAACCTTAAATGACTATAATTCAGTAAGAGGAGTTCTGCACTGAGGACGCGTTCAAAGTGTACCTCAGCTAGGGAAGCAGAACTGCACTTCACAGAGAAGCCCAGTCTTAAAGAAGACGTGTTATAGTTGCGGAGGAACAGAGGCAGAGTGGATACCATGGTGAAGTCATGAAGGCCTGGTAACCTGAGAGACTTTTCAAAGAATGCCAGCTATGTAATGTGTTTGTTGTTTTTTTTCAGTTGAGACCATATATTTAATAACGGTGAACATCTGTCAGGCCCATAGCACGTGCCAGGCTTTGGGTCAAGGCTTTATAAAAGCATCGTTTCTTCTAAACCTCACACAGCCCTTTGGAATAGGTACAGTTTATCCTCTCCTCATGGATGAGGAACCAAAGGCAAACAGAGGAACTCGCTGAGGTCCTCCAGCCATGCAAGAGTCCAGTGTAACCTCAGTCAGCATCCTGGAGCCCCTACTCATAGTGACTGTGCTGTCCTGCCCTCTCTTCTGCTTCACAACCCCTTTGGCCTTTGCTCTGAAGTGTTTTAATCCATTCATATTGCATGGAATACATCAGTGTGCATTTTACTTTTTTGTTGGGTGTTCAAGTTGCTCCCAGTTGTTTCACTGTTAAAATGCTGCTTTCGTGAACATCTCTGTATTTAGAGCATTTCCTGCATTCTGGAATGTTCCTTTAAAGGAGAGTTCTACTAAATTTTCCTCCGTTTTCAAACCAGTCTTGACTCTTCTATCATTTCAAGCCACATAGTTGTAAGTAGCTAAATGTGGACATTTAGCTGCCTCCTGTAATATTAACTGTATTAGGTAGAAATTTTACAGTTATTAGGATTGTTTCACATCTCTGACCTTGCTCCTTTTCTCTGCTGTATGTGGCAGGTTTAATCTTCTCCCTGTGTGCATTTCCTCATCACTTGATCCTTGCACAGACACTCCCGTATTAATTAAGTAATCAGTCACACAGCACATTTTTGAATGTCCGATGTGCAAAGGACCATATTAGGCACTGAGAATGACACAGAGGTGAATGAAACAAAACCCTTGCTCTCACTGATGTTGGTCTTTTTCTTTTAAGGGATATTATATACAGTAAAGTATAGAAAGTGAACCAGTTTTAAGTGTACAGCTTGATGAATTTTTACATATGCAAACAGTCATTTCCAGTACCCCAGAAGTTTCCTTCATGCCCTTACCAATCTACCTACACATCAAAAACCACTATTCTGATTTCTGTCATTAGAACCTACTATCATAATGATCTTTTAAATAGGTAACTGGATTTCTCTAATAGCTAGATTGTCAGTTTTTAACCTAATGTTTCAGGGGAAAAAAATTAGACTGTCCATGTTAAGAGAGACTTGGAATTGTGATCCCAGCTGCCCAGTAGCACCAAATAATTTGTTGTATCATACATTAATATGTAGGAGGATTAAAGAAATTGTCATGTGATGTTAAATAGCATGGAGAAATGGAAAGAAGATTTTTTTTTTTTTTTTTTTGTCAAAACATCTGGGTTTGCTCTGCCACATACTCATTACATAGTATCTAAGAAATCGTGCCTTCTGTGGGCCTCTCTTCTGATACATAATGCAGATAATACCCTGCTTACCTACCTCACAAGATATGTTGTATTAAATAAGGCATAAGAAACTGTAAATAGTATAGTGCTAGTCAAATATTAATAAACATCTATGTGTATTCTGTGGCCCTGATTAATCTTCTTAACCCAAACACTCCTAATACATGGCAGAGAGAAATCACTGTGGATTAGATTCTTTAGTAAGAACTCTGGGATAGGTTTCTCTTCAGAGTAGCTATCTGTTTTGCCCAGATCTGGAGGCCTATCTTTTGGCCTTTACTCCTTTCAGAACCAGTTTCCATTATATAGCAAAAATAAGGTCATTTAATGACTTCTAGCTCTGAAGTTCCTAGGCCCCTTAATTTCTTTGCCAAAGTTGATTATGAATCGGGAGTTAGAGGACTGTCTTCCTAAAAGGGAACCTCATCATAGCTAATGAAGTTGCCACTGAAAGATTTCTGATCTGTTTTGTTTTCAGGGATTGACTATGAAAGGGGCAAAATTAGGATGCTTTTTGTATCACATAAAATAAAAAAAACATCATGCTATTTAACATTATAAGCCCAGGATTGGGCAACTAATCAGAGATATATGTATGGTTTGTTTATATCCAATTTTATGCCTTTGGCTAAGACTCAAATTAATATTTTAACCAATATATCTTAGAGTTTAAAGCACAAACTTAAAATTGATAGATAAGACTGAATCTCAAAAATAATTGTCATTTTTTCCATGCATACAAAAGTATAGATCAGAAAATCCTCATCATGTCCCTACTACCATCACTATTAAACAAAATACAGATAAAACTTTTAAACAATTATTTCTTCTAAATATTTTCCAAATGTCTATGGCTTTAGGAAAAAATACCACCTGCTAATAATTATCTATTTAAAGAGGGTAAAATTTATCATTTGTCACTTATCACTTGTTCCCACAACTTCAGTTTACTATTGGACTTTCAAAAATTTAAGTAATTTTAAAATTTTAATTAAACACCTATGTGTGAATAGTAATACACAATAATTAGTAAATAATGGTGCTTCAATAAATTGAGTTTTCAGTGATACCAGCCTAGTAAATATAAGTTTTTGATAAAAGTAAACATCTTGCCTATTTTTCTTCTTTGTTATCTAATCAAAACAGTATAACTTTGTCTAAAATATAGTAAGAAATAGGTAAGATGGAGATTTTGTGGCTCTATGTATGAAAGTCTCTCAAGAGACTTCATTGGGGTCATGGTTCAGACCAGATGAACTCTTTAGAGATGACTTATGTTCTTAAAGAATGTACTGAAAAATAACTGTTACCTGAATTCAGAACCTTACAGAATGGCACTATCCTATTTTTTTACTGTGCTATGTATTTTTGTATGCTTCTTAGTGACTATAATAAATTTAGAGGCATTGAAAAAAGTTTTTTTTAAAGTTCTCAGTTATTTAATGCCAAATGAGTTTAAAAGATGCAATCATTTGTAAAGTGTTAAAATCCTGTTTGTTGTACATAATATTTTATTACCTTTGTAATATCTTTGTATACAGTGATTTTTTTGTGATAATATAATAAATGGAAAAAAACCTCTAAAATTCTTAAAATTTTATTGTGATTTGACTTTTAAAGTATCAGTGAGATTTTGTTATTTATAGCATCCTCCTTGGGAAAGACAGTTTGGTTTCTTAGAAACATTAGGTATTTTTATGGAAAGCTATAGCTGAATGAATATACCTGCATATGTAACTGTCTTTTGAAGTGATAACTTGGGATACTTGGGATCCCTGGGTGGCACAGCGGTTTGGCGCCTGCCTTTGACCCAGGGCGCGATCCTGGAGACCCAGGATCGAATCCCACATCAGGCTCCCGGTGCATGGAGCCTGTTTCTCCCTCTGCCTGTGTCTCTGCCTCTCTCTCTCTCTCTCTCTGTGACTATCATAAATAAATAAAAATTAAAAAAAAAATTTAAAAAAAAATTTTGAAGTGATAACTTTTGTAGAGTACTAAAACGCATTTTTAAAAGATTTTCATTTCCTGCCTTCCTGACTTATTTCCTGCCTCTCTCTCCTTTCCTGTATAATTCGGGACAAAAGTCATTCACTTATTCTGAGCAAGGTACAGGTAGGTACTGCCACAGGGGCATAAGGGGGTGGCCCAGGGTGGGACTACAGGGTGAAGCCTGAGGGAGGACATTTGAGGGTAGTAGGGAGGGGACTCTCAGGATCTGAACTAAGGATGCAGCAGTAGGAGACGGGTTATTTATGAGGGGGACTGATCGATCAAGTAAATATATTAAGGCTAATGGGAGCCAGATGTCTGTCAGAGAAGAGTATTACAAGTAAGAAAAGGAAGAAAACTAGAATAAGGTTGGGATTGGAAGTATTGGTATACAACTCCCGATCTTCAATATATGTAGAATTGTAGAATAAGAAATGTGTGTGTGTGTGGGTGTGTGTGTGTGTATGAGTGTGTGCCTGCATGTATGCATTTGCATTTGTTAGTAACAAATTACAACCTATTGAATAAAATAGGAAGGCAGGAATCCACAAAAAGGGCAAGTTCTACCTTTCAGTGGAATGCTAACCAATGCATGTAAAAGGAATGGTGGAATTGGAAAATCAGTTTTTGACAAGTCTTCAGTAAATGCTAAAACCACTGGATGAAAGGCTGATCTCCTTATAAGATACTTATCAATTAAGGGGAAAAAGAGTAACTATAAATGTAGAGGAGCTTGACAGACACTGCCTTCATTAATTGATAAAATCTAGTAATCATTAAAAAAAAAAAAAGTCCAGAATATAAGAAACATTGCAGAGGATCATAGGGGGGCAGGGAGGCAAAGCTGAATGGGAAGGCATCAGAGAGGGAGAGAAACCATGAGAGACTCTTAACACTAGCAAACAAACTGAGAATTCTTGGAGGGGAAGGTGGGTAGGGAGGTGGGGAGGTAGGGTAATTGAGTGATGGGCATTAAGAAGGGCACATGATGTGATGAGCACTGGGTGTTATATATGCAATTGACGAATTACTGAACACTACATCTGAGACAAATGACGTATTATATATTGGCTAATTGAATTTCAATTAAAATCCAGTCATCAGAAACTGTGCAAATCAAAATTGTATGGCACCTGATAAGATGCAAAAAAGGTAATACCTATACCTCTTATGTGGTATCCTCGTGCTAGAAAGGTACAACCTGAATCTAATAATAAGGAAACATCAGGCAAACCCAAACTGAAGAGCAATCTACAAAATAACTGACCTGAAATCTTCAAAAATGTTAAAGTAATCAAAGTCAAGGAAAGACCAACTTTGAGATTGATGGAGACTAAAGAGACGTAACAGTTATGTGTAAATTGTGACCCCTTGCCTATGAAAGTCACTGTTAGGACAACTGGTGAGACTTGAGTGGGGTCTGGATACACAGTTGTAAGATCTGTGTTAACTTCCTGGGTGGATAGTTCTATTGTGACAAGTTAGAAGAGTATTCTTCTTTGTAGAAATTATACACTCAAGTGTTCGAGGTAATGGAGCATCACTGGCTCAGTGGTTTGGAGGAGAAAAGATTCTTTGTACTTTTCTTCTAACTTTCCTGTAAGTTTAAAATTATTTCAAAATGAAAAAAATTAAATGAATAGCATAAAAGCAGTATTTTTTCTATAATAAAGTACCTTTTTTTTTTTTAAAGACTCACTACCCTGAGGTCAAGACCTGAGCTGAAATCAAAGTCAGACAGTGAACTGACTGAGCCACTTAGGCACCAAAAGGGTACTACCATTTTTAAAAATCAAAAAAGCTTGCATCAAAATTCACATTTATTTGGGCTTAAAAATCAAGAATAAAAGCTTCAAAAAAAGAGATCAGCCTAAGATATTTCTCTCTTTTGGAAATGGAAATTTAACTTCTGAGTTTATTTCATATAACTTCTTAATATAACCAGTTATCTTACTTAGGAAATTCTCCCCCCCACACTTTTTTTGGTTTGTTTTTGTTTTTTACTTTTCCAGGTATTCAGAGTTGAGTTGATGTTTTTCCTAAGCTAAATCACAGAATATATTTGGGGCAAAGAAATACTAAGAAGTTAAAAAGGGCCCTTTCTCTAAGTGCTATTTACGACTAAATAAGAATTTTGATAAAAAAAAAAATAAAGCTATGAATGGGGCACTTGTTATGATGAGCACTGGGTGTTCTATATGTAAGTGACGAATCACTAAATTCTAGTCCTGCAACCACTATTACACTCTATGTTAACTAACTAGAATTTAAATAAAATTTGAAAAGAAAAATTTAAAAATAAAGCTATGAGAAGAGATCACAAACTAATTTTAAAATAATTTATATATATATATATAATTTTATATAAAGGCAAAGGTGAAACTATAGTACTTTTATTAATGTTCCCAGTTCTGCATAAAACAAAGACCTACATTGATTTTTAACAACCTGTGTCTCATAATATATGAACATACGGAATAAGTAAAGTATATACAGCTAATGTTTACTGTTTGCTTGAAATTTTGCATAATGTCAGGAATAGAAATTTAAGAAATAGAAATCTTCTGTTAAGGAGGTTCTTAATTTTTCCATTTTGCAGATTCCACTAAATCCAAAGCTGAGCCAAAAACAAACATGCAAAAGACTATCTCCCAAATTATTTAAATCCTTTTTGTAGCAAAACTTCCCCAGAAACGAAGAAATATTCACACAGAAGTTCTTACCTTTTTATCAGAAGTTTATTTCTATTATCCCTTTCTCATTTTCTGGCATTGAAAATAGTCAAACTATTATTTGCTAGTATTCATATATGAAACTTCATGTCAATTAAATAATTTTCCTGATTTCTAAAATGAATAATACATCTTGGTATCTATGAAGCATGTTTAATGAAGAGATGGGACAACAATCATCCAATACTATTCAAGTCACATGTGTTCTAAAATAAGCTCAGATAGCTGAGTCAGGGTGATAGAAATTACACTTAAATCTGAAATTTTAAATTGTTGAAACGTTTTCTTTTAATGACCCATCCATTTTCTTTAGGTTTGGCTTATTTCATGTTTTTCCTCTTCATAGTACCAACTGATGATGAACTTATTAACAAATGGTAATCATATAAGGTCATATGAAGTATACTTGGGCTATTTTTTGGCAAGCTCCTTGATTTGGTATATAAATTCCAAAAGTCATTTCTCATGGTTAGTGCATTTAAGTGACATTCTCTGGTGCCTCCTTCACACAGTGGGTGCTCACTCACAAAGTTTATTAAGAAAGGACCCTAGAGACCAGGAAACTTCAGTTTTAACCCCTGATATGGAAGTAACTAACAACTTTAGATAAATCATTTAACTTTCATTCTTTGGTTTTCATATTTATAAAATGGAAATGATAATATCCTATCCACTTGATGAAGATGTTTGAAATTGGATAATATATTGAAGCACTCGAATAACAGCAGATTGTTTAGCAATCTTAATTTTTCAAAATCTTATCCCTGGGTTTGAAGTTACTGAAGGCACTTGTGTCTCCTTATTTAAAAGATGTATGCCTCAATTCCTACGGTTTCACTTTCCCTCCCCAGGAAACATATTGATATCTTTAAGTTGTCAAAACAGTAACTTGAAGTCATTAAGATTTGTGACAGATTATATCAAAAAGTACTTCTGTTGGTAATAGCTTGCTTAAAGCTTATTGGGAAAAAAATGATGTTAGATTTGCATTGGTACCTTAGAATATTATAGGATACTGTGCTGTATAAATCTAGATAGAACTTCTATCAAGATCATTTAAAAAATTTAGAACATGATTTTGAAGGTGGTATGTCTTATGGAGGAAAATTCTGCCAAAAGAAATTATAGCTTCTCAGATTATTAGAGAATGTATCCTGTTTGTGTACTTCTCTAGATGAAAGAATTAAGAGAATGTTTTCATTATTCATAGTTTGGCATGTGGAGGGTTGGAGAGGGAACAAGAAAAATCATAAGACATCCTTAGAACATTTAACACAAAATATACACACACATAGATCCTGAGATGTTACAACGAATTTTAAAATATGTAGATCAACATGATCCAAATGGTTTCCAAGACACTGTAATGCTGAGTAAAGAGCCATTATACAGTGTATGCTGAATGGAGGTCCACATCATGCCACGAAAACCCTACTCTTTCCAATTTTGAATGCTAGTCATCCAGAGCAGGGGGCCAGTCAACATCTACAGACTAAAAGGAAGAAAACAAGACATGAAAACATATTACTGTTCTAGTAAGCATTTGCTGTAATGCTGCATAGACTTAACAGTTTTAAAATAAGGCAACAGAAGAAAGTGCATTTGAAAAAAAGTCCTCGAATACCACAATTCAACACTCTAAAATACATACTAGGCCTTGAGATTCTTGGGCCCAAGGTTTGTTTCTGAATTCACGGAGTATTTGGTCACTCAGCTGGTTATCAATTGTACCTTTTGACCAATAAGAGAGACTAGAGTGCATCTAAATTTTGTAAATATTACTTATGAGTAAAGTAACAAGCAAATTTGGGAAGCAACACCAACTTTCCCTCAACTCTTAGCAACTTTTATTCTTCAGATCATTTTCATTTTCCCATCTTGCATTGAACTAACACTCAAGTAGTCTATACACTTATGTATGGTGTTATTTGTAACTTAGCAACCAAATGAAAAGTAAATGGGTATGAAAGATCACCTGGAACTAGAAAAGGATAAATGATCATTGTGTATCATTTCAGAATTTTTGTTTCTTTTAAAATCAAGTTTATCTATCTCTACTCATCTGGTTTGGCTCTTCTAGAGAAAAACCTTGATTTAAGTCATAATGAGATTACAGCAGTAGACTACCTTTTTTTCTCCACATAAACAATCACGTCCTAGGCTTTAGAAGTAGTTTACCCTAGAGAGCCTAATTTGAGAAGTTCCAAAAAGTCCACTGCACCCATGTCTTGTTCTGGGTTTTTTTTAGACTTAAATTTTAAAACCCAAAATGATTTACCAAAAGTGATTTTTAAAATTAATCTATGAGTCACTACCAGAATCAGGAAAGTTTTATTAGGAAAGCCCAAATAACTATTTGTGTGTGTGTGTGTGTGTGTGTGTGTGTGTGTGTGTGTGTGTGTATCGTTTAGAAACCCAAGAAGATATTTTGGTTCTGTTTCAGAACATAGCCACATACTGAACACCTATATATAAGCTAATGGGTTGCTTCTCATGCCTAAAATCTAAATATTTCAGATCACAGTCTTGTATGTGTTGAGAGCAGGGGAAGTTTAAAACATTCTACAGGTGATTCCAATGGACAAGCAGGAATAAGGAACATTGGGCTGTGACTCTGACATTCCCAAGTTGTGCTAAGAATTAAGATCAAGGAAGATGAATGCAGTTGAGATTTTCTTTAACACTAGGTTGTCTTTCTCAAAATAACAGTCTCTCTGCAAGGCTCCTTGCAACCCTGAAGGAGCTAGCAATGGCTGTACTGCAGGGGCTGTGTAAAATCTAATCTGAAAACACTCAAGAGAATTGCTGATAATGCTCCAGTGATCATGTGATTACCGTAGCTGTTTTCATATGAGGCAACTATACCTAATTCTTTTTATAATTGATATTAACCTGAAGTGCAAAATGCTAGTCTCCTAATTCTTTTTTCTTGGTGGGGAGGCATGGGAGAGGAGCCCCATTCCTCCTCAGGTATTCATCATGGAGCACACACAACTTGTGACTCAATACCTATCGATGCTCGAATGGGAAAAAAATATTTATGGAGAATTGCCTGAAGGACCTATTCAATCCACTCTTCTAAATACTTAGGAATTTAACCTTGTTTCAATTCAGACTGTAAGAGCAGAGAATTTGTACCACATCATAGGGGTCCCTTATTGAACTGTTTTTATTAATAATCATTGGCTCATCCCATTTTCTATCCCTGTCCTGAATGTATGTTTCTGAGTAGTCTGCCTTAAATTTATAATAAGACAAAATAGGAAAAAAAAAAAAAAAAGACAAAATAGGTATGAGAATGAACTCTGTAGAGTCCAAAGGACATATGAAGGGCTCTTAAGTTTCATTTCCTTGCTCCGTTTAAGGGCTTAAGATCTCATGCCACATGTAAATTAGCTATAGATTTGCAAGGATCACAAAGAGATCTTGTATTTTTTAAGAAGATAAAGATTGCAAAGATAGTCCCTCCCCCAATACAATGCTACTGTGAGATTTTGACCATTTTCAAATACCTACTAAGGTGAGTAGAGATAGATACCTATTTGGCTTAATGCCCTCCCCCCCACCCCCCACATGCCAAAAAGTATAACCTTGGCTGAATTCAATGTTCAAGCGGGCACTTCCACGATAAAATGGTTTACCTCAACATCCAGCTCAAGAATGTCTGCTGTCACATTCATTAGAGAGCCAATGTTCGGCTTGGTTCTCCCAAAGTCTCCATGTACAAACTCTTTAATGTAGCTGGGGTTTGTTTAAGGAAACAATGGAGATAGCTATGCAGCACTAACTTTGGTGAGATTTGATAGGTACAAGGGAAATGACAGACAAGCAGAAATGTTACAAAGGAGAGGTTATTTCTGAGCTGTGACCTGTGATGTGTGTCTTAAAAAATAAGCTTTGGCAAACTGGTTCCTATCAGCCTTGTAGCCAACAGCAGGACTTGGCACCTGTGTTTACATCAAACTTAACAAAGAGTCATGACTTTTTTTTTCTTTAGCTCATCTCCAAGTGCCAAGGTTTGGATAAGAATTTTCTTCAAGATTTAAAAAAAAATTTTTTAACTAGAATTGAAATTTAAAAATTGAAATAAAAAAAGATTTTTCAAAAGTAATCTCTACACCCAACATGGGGCTTGAACCCACAATCCTGAGATCAAGAGTCCCACGCTCCACTGCCTGAGCCAACCAGGCGACTTTGCATATGGATTTTAAAAATTAACTGTAGTTCAATACTAAACAAAACAAAACAACAACAACAACAAAAAACCTTAGCTACCTTTTCTTTGCCACAAATTCCATTTTGTCATCTTTTTGGTCTCATTTTTCAATAATGTAAGCTGTCATCTGCCAGAAGATAGATTTCCACAGGGTCACACATGGAGTGACCTCGATCACAGTTTCCTAGTAATGTGACCCAGTGGCACAATAGCAGTAGGATGGGAGGGACAATGAGGATATTTATTTAGTCACTGATAAAGGCCCTTCAGGAGAATTATCAAAGGACCGAAGTTTTAGCTGTTTGCAACTTTTGCATGGTTAGCAAGAGAATTCAGTCTTTTTTTTAAGGGGATTTTCCCTCATAGATATGGGCTAGCATATCTATGAGCCATATGTTTCCCTCATAGATCTTCAAATTTTGAAGTCAATGGCTAATCCTACAATTAATTATTAAGATTACATTAACATTTCTTACACAGGACTCTACTACAGCCTTGAAAATATTTATCCGAGATATAATTTTGCTAGCATTCAGTAAAAACTCATTCAGCATTATGTTATGCTCTACAAGCTGGCACTTGGTATAAAAATTTAATTTCAGTAGCAAAAACAAGTTTATTTTCAGATGATAAAAAACACCATAAATATTATGTCCTCCTCATTTTCTGAAAGTATAGTTACTCTGCTTTCACCAAATGTTTTAACTCAAGCTTAAGAGATGTAATTATCTAGTAACTGCCTTCTTTGCTAAACTCATAATTACTCAACAATTGTCATTCTTTTTCTTTCAAGAATGCTACTTTTGAGTAGCAATGATGAGGGGAGTTGACCAAAAAGTCCAGAACAACCAGCTAAAAGGGCCAGCATGATTCTTATTCATAGCCAGAAGGATGAGGTGTAAGTCAAATGAACTGGTTCAGCATTATGAGCAATATATGTTGAAACCTCACATACTTCTGTGTATAACCACATGGTATCTAACGCTTACCAGAGAGTTTTCCTTGGCTATGCCAGTAAGAGACATACATAGTTGGCCCTAATAATGTTTTAATAAGATTGAAAATATATTAGTTTCTTCAAAAACCCACTACATTTCACCTTGGCACACTAAAATGAAAGCTGGAATTAGGTTAAAAAAAAAAATCTATGATTTCTTTGAAATTCCATCCACAGTCCATGTACAGTAGGCAAATGTGCTCCAAACAACAAAGCTACAAAGGTCTGTCTACTGCAGTCCAAACAGATCATCCCTCGATCTGCACCAAAAATTTAAGAGATTATTTTAAGAGTAAATAACATCTACCTATTTCAGCCTAGCAAATCCTGGTCACTTCTGGGATAGGATGGGGTGGGGTGGCATGGGGATGGGGAGGAAGAAGGGAGAAGAGGTTGATGGAGAAGAGACATCTGATTACAGCAACACGGTGAGAATGCTACTTGGTGACTAAAATGACATTTTTTGCAATATGCCCATAAGCACATCACTAGTGTTATACTAGTGAAGTATTTTATCACTTCATCCTATTGGATCATTAAATAATATAAAACCAAGAAACAAATATTGGGAGCACCTTTGAAAAGTAAACTAGAGCTAGGACTCTGGCAACTGCCTGATGTGTTTTAACCAACAACTCAGCTTGGATACAAAACCACACGAAGCAGGGCATGATATGAACAAGCGATCATTTTTGGACTATTCTCTTGTTTTGGGCCAGTCACCAAATAAAGTGAAGATCAGTATGTAAAGCAGGGCCACTCCCATCTATCAGCGTTTGGTGATCTGGGGCAAATGCTCAAAATGCTGAAAGGACCCAAATGTGTTAATGAAAATGTGACTTGCAAAATGTATAAAGACACAAATCAATAAATGAATCAATCAAAACTGTTCCCTGAGTACTTACTATGCAGTCAGCATTGTGTGAGACGCTGTGACTATTCTAAAGTTCATGCTCTACTGGCTGCCTCATGGTTTAAGATGTCATTTTGAAAGATACAAATTAAATGGGAACCCCCTCTTCTTCCCCCCCCAAAAAGGACTCTTCTCCAACCTAATCCTTACCCTAATCATTCCTAGATCAAGTTGCACCTATTTTTTAGGGCAGCGGGAACTCCTCCGACAGGGTTCTGGTTAAAGTACTGCTATGCAGAAGGTGAAAGGATACGTCCCGGCTTGAGTCTTCAGATAGAGGTGGAAATGATGTTCATCCACATAGCGTGTCTCCATGGAGTGAATGATGCGAGTTCTCACAGCCAGGGGCCTCCGGTGAAGGACCCGCAGAGGTGTTTTCTGGTCAATCTTTAAGTCCTAGAGGAGGATGTGTTACACAACCATGGAGTCAGCTCTGCTGCCCAGGGAAGCCTTCTCAGCACCTCCTCTGTCATCCATGGCCTACCACAGATGTTTTCTTTGGAGGGCCTCATCTCTCACTGTCAGGGTAGATACCAATACTAAAAGAAATTGCATTCCCTATGGTTCAGGCTCTGTGGAACTTCTCATAACCTAGGCCCTAGTTACTCATTTCCTGGGCCCCAGTATGCCACTTACAAAAGGCTTTGAAGCAAATGATCCCCAAGATCTCTTTTGCTCTAAAAACTTAATCAATTAATTAAATTGATTAGGACCCTGGAATTCTAGTTTGTCCTTTAACAGCGGTCTTCTAGAAGACCTGTTCTTTGTTCTCCCCATAACCTAACAGATGACCTAACAACGGGGTAAAAAGTTGAGGTGAGAAATGGCTGTTTGTAGGTGAGACCTCAGCATCCCTGGTATGTATGGGCAGTGTGCATGTTTTAAGGACAACCATACACCCACTTACAAGGTTATTTTTTTGTTGTTGTTATATGAAAAGATGTATCTGGAAAATTAACGGTTACATCACTATAATTACAAAAAAGTGTGTACAATAAACCAGGAACTCACAGTATTGATAAGCCCATTTCAAGTTACTTGAGAATAATAATACTGCGTGCCTTTTTTTACAATTCAGATTTTGTTAGGGGCACAGGCTTGTTTTTCTTATAATTAGAGATTTCCTTTCGTCACATGATATAATTAAGAAATAGAGATTGATATTGTAAAAGGTCAACTTGTTCCAATTCTTAAAAATAGAGATTGGGCATAAGGAGAAATGGAGGTTCGTAAGAACTTTGAACCTTCTGCCATTTCTTGTTGGAACAACTCCTTCCTCATTTACATGATTTGGGAGTGCCTGAAGCCATGCGAAGAAAAGAAGGATTTCAGTCTGGTCTCCCCTATATCAAGTTCTCCACTAAGAAAGGACGAGCAAGTTCTGACAAAGACTATACTTGAAATGGTGTGACTGTTTTGATCATAGCAGTGAGTCAATGGCCCCTCCTAACTCACGGGTTTTATGATCCTTTCATTCTTTGATTTTAGAAGCACTTTGTTCTGCTGAGATAGGCTGTCTCCATAAGATTTGACATTTCTCCGGCCAAAAAAGACAAAAAAAAGGACAAGGCTGAGCTGTTAAGGAATCTGTACAGATACGGCCTCTGCTATAAAGTACAGAAATAGCTGGCTTTAAATGAAGGACTAAGGAGTGCTCTTCTCCTTGTTCCCTTTCTGGCTACTCACTCCCAGTACTGTGAACCATGAACTAGTCAATGGAAGTACTACTTGAGCCAGCAGACCCACCACCGGGCTTCCAACATAACACTCAATCCACACACACTCCTTTGCGTGTTTTGTTTTCAGTAGACAAAAGGAAACCATAACTCTAACAGTGCACTCTGCTGGCCCCATTCTGCTGAATTTTCAGGAACACATACACATATACACAAAAGATTTTTTTTCCCTTAGAAGTAGGTTGCCCTTAGAAGAGACATAATAAATTTGAAGTGGCTCTCAAAATGGGACAGTAACTCAGTTTTTGTATTTTTGATGACAGTAGGAATATTAGAAAATACTGTTAACCCCAACACAAAAAAATATGAGAAGTCAGCTAGTCCCATCAGTCTCTTTGGGCTGTGAACCATTAAAAGAGACCCTTTCACTGCTTACTTTCTACCTACAAAAATCATCTTTCAGCATTATTTCTGAATTAGCTCTGAGTTAGGCTACCTCCAAATGATAAATCTTTTTTTTTTTTTTTTAAGCAGACTCCACACCCATGTGGGGGTTTAAACTCATGACTCCAAGATCAAGAGTCACATGCTCTACCGACTGAGCCATCTAAGGCGCCCCTGAATCTGTTTTTAAAATGAGTTAATTTTCCTCCCAGCATTCTGAATGACTTGTACTGTGATGGAACAGAGGTTTAGATATTTGTTTTGCAATTTTAAAGGTATCTGTCTAAAGCTGATGTATCATCCTAGAGGTCCCAGGTAATGGACCAAAAGCCAATAGCATTTGATATAGAATCACAGAACGTGGGAACTGGAGGCCCTCAGGGGGTGATCTGATCCACCCTCCCTCCCCCCCCCCCCATTAGAGATGGACTTGTCTAAGGGGGTGAATGACTCGTATGTTTTCACCAAAACACTCATACTATAAACACTATTCTGCATTTCACTTTCTTTCTCATAATGTCATGGGTGTTTCTGTAAGTCATAGATGTAGACCTACCTCCATCCTTTTTTTCCAACAATTTTAGGCATATATACACACAACAACATAAATGAAATTGGGGCACATGCTGTTTTAGTTTTTTTTTTAATAGCTTTATAATATTCCAGCTGGTTCTGCCATTTTCTTTTTTGAAGGAAACTCACTTCGTTTTTAGTTGTGTTGTTGATTTTGCCACTTTGGATATAGTAAACATGCTTGTGCACATATCCTTATGCACTGGAGTTTTATTTCTTCAGGACAGACTGCCACTAGTAAAAGTGCTGGGTAGGAGACCAGTATACTTTCAATTTTTACAGTCATCGCTACATTGTTTTCCAAAAAGGTTAAACACTTTACATTTCTACTGACAAATATCCGACCAGCATTCTCCTCCATGCCAACCCGTGGGAGGGCTAAAGTGATGTCTTGTTCCTTCAATCCAGAAGTGGAACATCTTTTCAAATGATTCTTGGCCATTTGGAGGCGCTCATTTTCAGCTGCTTGTTGATATCCTTTGTCTATTTTTCTGTATTGGGGGTTTGTATTTTTAATAAGGATAAATCCTATTTATGGTATATTTTGCCATATAGTTTGTTTTCTACATAGACATATATATGTGCACACACTTGTGTGTGTGTGTGTGTTTAAATCACAATATATCACCCTCTATATACTCTTCATAGCTTGTTTTCTTCCCCCTTAGCATCCCTTAGAAACATTTTCCTTTGTCAGTTAATAGTCATCTACTACATAATTTCTAACAGCTGGTAGCAATAGCCCATCATACAGATAAACCATAAGATTAAGCTGTTCCCCTCTAGTAGGTCATCTAGATTATTACAAAATATTGCTCATTTAAACAATGTTGTGATAACTTCACACATCTCTGTGCCCATTTATGCTCATTCCCTGCATTTCAGAGTAAATTACCTTTACAGGAAGAGGTGGGGACAGGTGGGGAAGAAATATGCAAATGAATGGGCAGATCCTTGACAGTGATATGCTCCTGTAAAGGAAAATTTAGCAGGTGCCAAAGTATTTGTGCTGTGCATATATTGTCCTTCTTATAATAAATAAGAAGGATAATATATATTATTATAATATATAATATATATTACTATAATATATATTATATATATTCTTATAACATGTTTTATTTATGCACTTAATCTTAGCATCAATTCTATTAGACCAATTCTATTTTCTTTTTACAGATGGCCAAATGGAATAATAGCATTGCTAAGGTTTTCTAGGTACCAGAGACCGCTTTAAGTGCTTCATATGACTAAACTCATTTCATCCTTCTAACTAATTTTATAGATGAAAAAACTGAAGCATACAGAGGCTAAGTAACTTGTCCAAAGTCACACAACTATGAAATGGGGATCCAGGATTTGCGTCCAAGCGATCTGTGCCTAGAGGCAGGCTCTTCGTCACTAGCAGTGCTGCCTCTCAGGCTCGATGAACTGTGCAGCCATTCAACCAGTAAATGGCAAAGCCAGGATTTGAAAGCAGGTCTCACATTCCCCAAAGCCCATGCTGCATGACTTGCTTGTAATAAAGTAAAAGAGAAAGGACTCTTTTATGGAAATTTAAAAATAAAATAAAAAGAGAGAACTTAACTACCTTTATGTCATTTAGGAATTCAATGTCTTTCTTCTGTATAGCTTTATTTGTCCATATTAAGGCACTATAGGACTTGGTCTTTTCTTCTTCACCTTCTTTCATATGTCCTATTGCCTCTCTAAACAAAAACAATAAAAGAAAGTTTGTCTAAATGCATAGGATACACACATGCCTTACCCCAAATTTCCCTTTCTTTAAAAATAGCTTTATTGAGATAAAATTTACATACAATTCCTGTTCTAACTGTACAATCCAGTGATTTTTAGTGTGTTTACAGAGCTGTGTAACTATCACCATGATCTAATTTTAAAATACTTCATCACCCTAAAAAACGAAATTCCATGCCTATTTGTAGTCACTTCCCATTCCCCGTTTTCCCCCAGCCTTTGGCAACCACTAAATGATTTTCTCTGTATTTCCCTACTCTGATTATTTCATATAAAATAGAATAATAAATATGTGGTGTGTGGTGTCTGGCTTCTTTTACTTCATAATGTTTTCAAGGGTCATCCATGTTGGATTATGTATCAGTACTTTATTCCTTTTTATTACCGAGTAATATTCTACTCTACGGAGATACATACCGTATTTTATCCATGGCTATTTGAGTTGTTTCTACTTTTTTGCTACTATGAATAATTCTACTTTGAACATTCATATAGAAGTCTTTGTGTGTATGTACATTTTCATTTCTCTTGGGTGTATACCTAGAAGTGGAACTGCTGGGTCATAATGGTAACTCTATGTTTAAACCTTTTGAGAAACTGTCAAACTGTCTTTCAAAGTGGCCACACTTACAATCCCACAGCAATATACAAGGGTTCCAATTTCTCTACATCTTTGTCAACATTTTTTTTTCTTTTTGATTATAGCCATCCTAGTGAGGATAAAGTGAGCTATCAATGAGGTTTTGATTTGCCCTTCCCCAATGGCAAATGATATTGAGCATCTCATGTATTCATTCATTAATTGTGTATCCTCTTTGGAGAAATGTCCACTTAATCATCTCCCTCATTTTTAATTGGGTTGTTTTCTTATTATTGAGTTGTAAGAGTTCTTTGTATATTCTGGATACAATTCCCTCAACAGATATATGATCTGCAACCAAAACTTCCCTTTTGAGATCATCTCCAGTGGGTCTACCCTTACCTTGTGACAAGCTGCAAGTCACGGACTTGGATTTTGTTAGATGAATTATTAATTTTCTGTAGTAGCAGAAAAAGAAAAACAATTAGCAACTCTAGTTCAGTTATAGAGTTGCAGAAACATGACGATTTCCATGTCATGAAGTGGTTTACCTGCTGAAGTTCCTTAATTTCTTGTGAAGTGAAATGTACTCTATGAGGATTCACCAGCTCAATTGCAAAGGGCCTTCCTGGCAGCACACACCCCGTCATGAAACAGAAACGTGTTGATGGAGTTAACATTTGGGCTAATGCAAGAGGGTTAGGAGGTGTGAAAAAACGAGTTGAGCTCTAGAGGACTGAAAGTTTAGTGACATGACTACATCTGGGGGAGGGAAGAATGTGTGAAAGAATCAAGCGGCTTTTTGGGGGCTGCTAAACTCCAGTACTGGCAATATGTGAAAATGACTGCTTTCCCAAAGGTCCACGAACAAGCCTGTGTTAATTACAAAATAAAATCCAAACAACCGCTAATTGATTTGGTTACACTAAGGTAACGTTATCACATATAGCAACGCCCAGGTATACCAACCAAGCTGAAATCCATCCTCCTAAACCTAATCCACTAGTGAAATGGAAAAGCTGTGATTCCATAACAGGAAGGGACTATTAATCTCAAGCTCAGGATTAACTCTCATTATCTTTTTTTGTAATGCAGCAATGTAAAATGAGAGAAATGAAGGCTAAGAGAGCAGAATCACTTTTTAAATGAAGATGTGCATTTTTGAAAACTGTACTGGTACTGCTGAAATGTTATCAAATGGAACAATTAATAAGCAAACTTTTGGAAAAACTCAGGCACTGCCTTATTAATGCATATAAAAGTCCCTTAGAACCTACAGGTATACAGTAAGGTGGCCTCTTAAAAAATGAATCCTGTTAAAATATAATCATATAATTTATAAAGGTAGCTCCACAATCCACAAAGCTTCCTCACCGGGAGAAGCCGTGGGCTCTGCCCACTTTGGTTTTAACTAAGCAACTACAGCGAACCTGCTGTCTGAGAACGATGACAGTCTGAAAGTTAGTTCTAGTCAAGTGATGCTGTTGCAATCTTACCATTTCCTAATGTTCTCACATCTACATCTTCTCTTCCAGAGGAGGAAAAATTAAAACCTTTGCAAAGCAGATAAAGAAAAATAATCAGTAACATAATAATCCTAAGACTTTCATTCCCATTCTTTAGTAGAAACCCCATTCGTCAGAACCCCTGGGTGGCTTAGTGGCTGAGTGTCTGTTTTGTTTTTTTTTTTTTTTTTTATGGGTCTTACTGATAACTATGTAATGGATTTATTTTCCTTTAAGTCATAAAATATGGAAAGCTTTGAATTTTACTTTGGACTTCTGTATTGTGTATTGTTGAGATACATTTGACAGAATAATCGACATTCCCGGGGAATGGGTCTGGGGCTGAGCATGGCATTCATCCCATCCTCCATCAGGGGAGCCCCTGGAATGCTGACCAACGTTCATGCTCTGGGCACTGGTGGTCACGGGACATGGTGATGCTGTTGCTAGAAGGTGGGAGGTTCTCGGGACAGACAAGTGAACACCATCTTTAAAAGGTACCTCCATCTCGTGAATAACAGCACAGCACCAAACAGATACCATCGAGAGGCTCGGCGTCCTCCCTCCACTCAAGGAGAGACCAAGACTGGGAGAAGCAGCTCACTCAAGGTCAAGTGGCAGCATGTGAAGGGTCAGGTTCAAGCCCGGTTCCTGCCATGGAAAGCTCCCATCGTGTCACCACATCCACCCTTTACCACCAGCCCCTTCTCCTATCTACACTTTGTTCGCAATAACTTGAGCCATCCTGGCAACAATTGTGTGAGATGGCTTAGGTCGTGATCCCAAGGTCCTGGGATTGAGTCCTGCATTGGGCTGCCCACAAGGAACCTGCTTCTCCCTCTGTTTCTCTGCCTCTCTCTGTGTGTCTCTCATGAATAAATAAATAAAATCTTAAAAAAAAAATTTTGTCTTGAACAATCTACAGGAGAATTCCAAGGGATAGTCATCCCACTTCTAATCTCAATCTCTAATAAAAATAGCAATGATAATAAGAAACACCATTTAATGAGCACTTATTTTATGCTCTGAGCTAAAATTTTGCATACATTATTTCATTTAATTCTTATTATAATCTTAAGATATAGGTATTAAATAAAAGAACACCAAGCTTCTAAAGGGATAAGTACTTTTCCCAAGATCACATGATTAAATAGCAGAGCTGTTCCTTATGTTAAAGCCAGACCTTAGCTATCATCTGATGCCATCATCTCATCTTAAAGTCAAAAGGAGAGAGGACTGTTTGGAGGAAAGCTCCACTACAACCCTGGCCACAAGCTTATAGTGAAAAATCTATCATCTTATCTTTTTTTCCTTAAAACAAAACAAAGGAAAATCATTTATTTGTGAATTAAACTCTATGAAAAGGAGTGAAAAAAGGGTTTTAAAGCAAATTCTTTATATTAAACAAACTTAAGGTGCGACTACAACAAAACCAGTGTTCATTCTAAGATAGACGGATCATCCTAGACTAAAACGCTGCAAATGTTAGAATGGGAAATGGTATATAAAAAAAGGAGAGGGGTTACACTACAGTGTTCTCTTTTTCTTTTTTTAAAGATTTTATTTATTTATTCATGAGAGAGACAGAGAGAGAGAGAGAGAGAGAGAGAGAGAGAGGCAGAGACACAGGCAGAGGGAGAAGCAGGCTCCCTGCAAGAAGCCTGATGTGGGACTTGATGCAGGACCCCAGGATCACGCCCTGAGACAAAGGCAGAAGCTCAACCCCGAGCCACCCAGGTATCCATCCTGACAGTGTTCTCTAGATACAAAACTGATGGTTTCACCAGCATTGCCATAGCAAACATTACCACAAGCAGGCATTATTATAAATGCTTCATACACATTAACACTATGAGGTAGGCACTATCATTATACTTGTAAGTAAAGGAGACAGACAGGATAGGTAACTGGCCTAAGATCATATCACTGGTAGGTGGTGAGGCCAGCATTTGAAACAGACAGTCTCACTCTAGAGTCTCTTAACCACCACAAAGACAGGCAGAAGAGTTCAGACTTGTGCCCACAGGGAAAGCAAGACCAGTTTTCTTAGAGCAGGGATTAGAAAAGGCTGGGATGTTTGGAGAACTCTGGTCAGTCATTAGCGTTTGGCAAGGTGTAAGATCTCTGAACACATATATTGGGGGCTAGAACTCAGATTCACATCCTGATTTATTCATTCAGGAACAAATATCTACAGTGGGTATGTGCAAGGCATTATGCTAGATCCTGGTGAGACAAACAAGATGCACACAGCCCTTATCTTCATAGGGCTTACTATCTGTGGAAGGGTAAGGAATGTAATATAGTGGGTAGGTGAGGACAGGAAGCATACAGGAACATTCCCGTACTAAGAGCTCAGCTGCAGCATGAGCAATGAGGTTTATAATTTATTCCTCAATGGTCCAGCCACTTTGGAAAGCACAAGATGACGAAGAACAAGATAGCTGTGAGGGACAAATGGGAAAGGTGGAAGGAGAGTGAACATTATTTTGATAGCCACTTTTTTTCCCCAAGAGAAGAGTCCATATGTAAAGGTCCCAGGTAGATTTTAGAAAAACGAAAGTTAACAGGCTTGAAAAATTCTATGAAAATGACACTGAAGATTAGCTCTCTTTTCTAATAAGATATTTAGCTGTGAAGAAAGTAGGATTTCATTCTTCTTTCACCTCTAAGAAATCCCTTTTGTAAACCAAGGTCAACACTTTAGAGAAACAACCTCTGAGCTGTTGTTTACCATGTACTGCCAGGGTCAAGTGGGCCCCTCTCTGCTCCCAGGGCCCAAAGCTATGGGTCTCACAGAAAGGAGCAGCCCAGAGCTGGTTAGGTAAGGACTAGATACCCAGGGTAGGCCTAGAGTTTAGGCTGCTGCATTAACACTTGAGAACTGGCCAGGCAAGCAGCCATGAAAGCCACAGGGTCAGGCTCTTCTCAAGGTAGAGAATCTAGGCCAGGCAAGGAGTAGGATTCTATGAACTATTAAGTCCCAAAGAACCCTTTCATTCCATGTTTACACTCTGTTGTTAAGCTGTTAATAAAATCCATAGTAACATCAGTTAGCTTCTAGTCAGAGTCGACAGACTCAAGAGCAGCACTAACTAGGGGTGGATAGCTAAATGCAGAGTTCAGAATGGCATCTGGGAAGCTGAAAGATACTGACTGCCTGGGGCTGCAATCTATCTTAAACCTGCCCACCTCCATCTCCAAACCAGCCATAATGTTAGGGAACCAAGGGATCCAGAGTGACTGAGCCATAACCTGTGAGTGGTAGGGGTGAAGGGAATGAACAGGACACAAAGAGGTAAGTCTACCAATGACAGCTAAATTAGATCAGAAATCTCCAGTTCATAAATTAGCCCAGAAAACTTCCATAAATCCTAGCTCATTTATAAGAAAGAGTTGCAGAAAGCTGGGCTCTTGATATATCCAGAGAAACATTAAATCCAGAAAAGGAAGAAGGGACATTTATTCTATCTCTTAGATAAATATTTCAAATATGGACACTACATTCAGAAATCCTCTGACGGGGAGTAACCTTTAACATTTTTTTCCTGTGAAATTACGAATATTAGCTGACAACAAAATGAAAAGGAGTATTAGGAAATATATGTTTAAAATTTGGCTTTTTTTTTTTTTTTTTTAACGATTTTATTATTAAGTAATTTCTACACCAAAGTGGGGCTGGAACTCACAACCCTGAGACTAAGAGTTGCATATTCTATGGACTAAGCCACCCAAGTGTCTAGGTTGAGTTTTCTAAATTCACATTATGCCTTGTCTTATCCTCCTAATCCTGAGCAAAAGGCTCAAAGGGATAGATATTTCAAAAATATCTAAAAATACAAATGCAAGAATCAGGAACTATCAGCAGTTCAGCTGGTCTGTAGTGGCCATCATACCCAGGACAGACAGATGATGGGATTGACAAATGAGCAGAGGCCAGAGGACAAAGGCCTCAGAAGATCAAGTTCAGTAGTTTGGGCTTTTATCCTGTATGTAGTCATTGGCAAGTTTTCAGCAGGGAAATAACATGACAGATATTCATTCAATAAGTGTAATAATAAATGGGTTAGGGGAAAATTTCTTTGACACATTGACTGTGAGAGTGTGTCTAAGTTTATTACTCACTAACTAGGGGATTAGCTAGTGATAATATGATGTACCCATTTAAAAGTGACTGAGAAACAAATTTGTATTTCCCATTTGTATCTTAAGGAATCTTTATTTTTTAATTTGTATTTTTAAAAAACTTTACTTGACATAGAGAAGGCGTGGGGGAGGGGGAGAGGGAATCTGAAGCCGACTCAGCACTGAGAACAGAGCCCAACACAGGACCCGATCCCACAGCCATGAGGCTATGACCTGAGACGAAAACAAGAGTCGAACGTTCAACCATCTGAGCCACTCAGGTGCTTCACGGGGAAGGAATCTTTATATAAGTAGCTAGAGTACTTCATATAATACTGCTTATATTCAAAGCTGTAAACCATTAGAGGTAAAACAATCAGAACCATCTTCCCAGAGCTGTCAAACATGAACCACAGAAATAACAAGTAATATATCTGAGATACATAGGTTTAGCAAATTGATGCTACCGATCAGCCATTTCAAACAACAGGTTTTTATCCCCTAACAAGGAGCCAGTTAGCACAGAGGCTCAGCGGTCTGCTTTTTCTCAAGCAGCTCTTAATAAATTTAAGACACAATTACTGATGCTAAACACACAGTTTGCTTCATTTTCAGTTTGGGTATAATTTTTTCCCCCTCAAATGGAAAATGAAACCACGCTAACTTCATGAAAGATTTCAAGGGGGAAAAATACAGCTGGTTAGGAGCCTCCCAACAGCCCTATTGATAATGGGGGCTTCCTTGGGACCCAAATAATCAAAACTGAAATTTTCTTGAGTCATCTTATAGAAAGAGAGTAAGGGGGGCCTAAGAAAGAGTTTGGAAGAGACTTTTTGTGCTAGTTTGATTTTCACATCTTCATAATTTGGATAATGCTTATGAGATAACCAGTATGTAAATATTAAGTAGGTAAAAGCTCATGCCAATATCCTAGAGTCTTGACTGCTTAGATTTTGGAAAATGTTAGGTAGAGAGGTTAATTTCTTCTTTATTCAGTAAATAATTCTTAAAGACCCTTAAAAAGAGGGTCCATGAACCCAATAGGCACAACAAATTATAAGAAGGATGTAGTTTAAAGTGCTTCTCTTTCCTCTTGACAAGCCAGAGAGCTAGAAGGAACAACAACCATATCTCTTCTCAATCATCTTCTTGCCATTCCTAAAGCAGGCTTGTGTTAAGGTGTTTCAGAGAGAAGGGTAGATATCTAGTTTGGTTCCTCAAAAAAGGTGTTCTAATTAGGCTAGGAGACCCACTTCCAAGTAAATCTTTATTTACTGCCTACAGTTTTTCCTGATGTACAACATGACTGCAACTCAAATCTTAGCCTCTTTCTTCTAGTCTAATCCTAGGTGAAATCACATCTATGTATGCTGCCTGTGACCTGACAACCCCATTGAGACAAAGAAAACAAACCTGACAGTATCTGACTCATCCCACAAACCTGGGCTCATTAATACCTGGAAAATTAAAATACAACATACTATCACTAAATCTTTGTAAAATGATAGCTGTTGATCTATTTTCTCTAATCTTGAAGTTTATCCCAGGACAGTTGAGCAGTTAAGATGGAAGCTCCACATCTGCCAATGATTATTTTTGAACAAGCACTACATGTGGAAGGTGTGTTTTAATTTCCTCATATTCCCCCAAAAGAGGCCAAGTCTCAGGTGTACCAAGGTCAGAGCTCAAGTACCCTCACTTAAAATAGTTGCAATGGTTTTGAATTTGCTCAGGAAAGAATAGTCATCTTGAGAAAGGAAAGAAAAACTTGGCTCAAAATCCAGCCTAAGTCAGAGGTGCTAGGACACGGTGACCCCTGTTCATGGGAAGCTGCCAAGCAAGGAGACCAGATGTGGTGATTTACAAAATTTAGAAATCTTTCCTGCCACCCCCAAGAAATCTATTCATGAATTATAATGCGTTTAAAATATGAATATTATAACACTTACTCTCTGCTTTGAATACTGCCAAAAGATGATCTGAAATTAATTCTTCCACTGAAGATTCCAGCTTCCTTTCTCCATCAATTATCCAAGGAGTCTGTGGTAAATTCCTGGAATATTTATTGTATCTCCCTGCCAAAGAAACATAAGGTAGCCTAGATGGAATGGTATAATTAACACAATTAGATAAAACAACTATTTATTGAGTGCCAATATCCTAGGTGCCATGATATAAAACAATGCTTAGCCTTCAACTAACTTACAATCTAATTTGGGAAGCCAGCACATACACATATAAATACTTAAAAGATTTAAGATAACAGTAGAAGAGATGGCTAAAGATATGATGTGAATCATCAAATGGGCTCTAAAGGAATGCTCAATAAATTTATTAATCTGATTGGCTGACTGAACAAGTTATAATATAGAACACACCAAAGATCATTACAAAAAAAAACAAAAAACAAAAAAACAAAACAAAACAAAAAAACCAGCGACTACTGCTTTCACATCTGATTAATAATACTTTTAATGCAATACTCATTGGTGATAAAACATCCAAAGAGTTCAAATACAGGAAATTTTGAAGTTTTTGTAATTAAAAAAACACCGCAACCCTAACAATATGACTCACTGCTTTATGAATAAAGCTGCACTAATGGCAGGTAGCTTTTATTACCATGGGCCAAGGTATTATAGTTGAAACTAGAGAGCAATTTCATTTCAGTTATTACTGTGAAATAGATGTAGCTTTCAAAACAAAAACTATTTGCTAGATTACCTCTTGGGAAGGTCAATGTAACCTTTTTTTTTTTTTTTTTTTTTAAGGCAGAAGCTCAGTCTTCAGTCATTTTGCAGATAATATAATTATTTTTTCAAGTTTGCTTTCATGCTCTCTATGGCTACATTTCTCCTGATCAGTTTCGGGTCTCTGCATCTACCCATATTTCTACGGGTATTGGCCATCTCTGGTGGAAACTGTTAAAACCCAAGAAGCGTCATTTCCCTTTGGCATGGCATTTTAAAGAACAGAACTTAAGTGGGCTTTAAGAACACCTAAAGACCTAAAATAAGCTTGGCTATCAGTCCTAGTCCTCAAAAGATTTAACTAGTCAGAACCTAATAATGAAAATAAGAAGGAAACAGAGGAGAAGTCACTTGAGTTTTTCAGAAAGGAGAGTAAGTTGACAGTGTAAGTATATTCTAGACTAAATGTTTTACCAGCCACAAAAACAGCACCATGAGCACACTCAATTTCAAGAACAGTGCATACAGCCTTTGGTGAGTTTGGAGGACAAGGAAACTGCCTGCAAAACAAAATAAATTTTACAGCTACTATTTTCCAGACATGATATCGAACCACATAACTAGGATGAATCAGCATTGTCTGAGATGCACAGAGCCCAAGTCTCTCATGGACCAAGCTACTCCCTAACTTTAAGTTTCGGAATCATAAGCATCCTTCCGGTCTCACATACATTTTAATACATGAGAGTGGCACTAAGTAAATCAGGGCTCTGCTACCACCTTTCACTGAGGAGGCCTCATGTTCCCAGATGATCATTTCCAACAGCCTTGAGATTTGAGAAAAACACCTTGTATTTATGAAGTGGATTAGCCATTTAGCTATCTGTGAACACTTGGTGCCAGCTTACACAGCCCTTAATCATTTGGTTGACTACTCACAGGAGTAAGTCCCACCTAGGGGGAGAGTCTCCACCATTTTTCTCTCTCTCTCTTTCTCATTCCAACTATGACCTCAGGGCCAGAAAAAGTGGAAGGTGGCAGACTCTGACCTTTTAGCTAAGAAACTTCCATCCAACTGAAGACAGACAGGAAAGAGCAATGTATAGCTTAATTTTCTGGCTACCATCTGGGAACTTCCAAAGCCATGGGCTGGAGTCTACCTGTAAATGACTAGATATGGACTTACTCCAAATGCTTGGCTTGAAAATGTCATTGTTTCCCAAGATGTCTTAGCAAAGAAATCACTTAGAAACTCAGAAACTATTGCTTGTAGAGACTAGCTAACTTTACTTTTTAAAATTTAATAGAAGTATTTCCATTTTCTGAGACTTGCTTTTAGTCAGTAAGATAAATAAAACCTTCTTCATAACTTCATTGTTTGAAATTTATTCAAGGATATTCTGGAAGGATAACTATGATAATATTTTATTAAATAAAATGAACACAATGAGAATTAAAATATAAGGTTTATTGTATTTCAGCATATTTTAACAAGTGAAGAACTCATGAGCCTTTTTCTCCCTCTTCTGGAGATGGATAATACTCAAAATGCAGGATGAGGGATGTATTGGGACCAGCTCTGGGCTGGAGAGTCAGGAACTCTGGCTCTAAGTCCACTCTACTACCCAGTTGATATCTTAGGCAAGTCAACTCGCTTAATATCCTCTCTTTGGATTTGATTTATAAATTCAAATACCAGTTCAACATTTACTGAACACTACTATGTGCCAGGTACCATGCCAGGGAGTGGGGATATAACAATGACTAAGACACAACTGTCACCCCTGAAATGCATCCAGTTTTGTTTTAGAGATAATCCAGATTATCTCTAACATTCCTTTTGTTCAAAAATTCCATGATACTTCCATGTTTCTATACTTCTACTTACTTGCGGAAATCCTCTTCTTTTATCTTATTCAACGCTTTCATAACTGCCATTCTAGTGAACACTGACTATATAAGGTAAAAATGATAAGAAAAGACATTTTATTACCCAGACAAGAAAACATCAGAGGTGAAACACAGAACATGGTTGGAGAAATTACATCATTTTAAACCATACTTACAGGAGACAAATACTTAATAGTTTCAAGACAATAAAACATAAGCATTCATACTGTCAATTCTCCCCACAACTCTTTCCAATTTAGTCTATGTCCATAATACCAGGTAGATCTAGAAGAACAGTTTAGCAGCAGGTTTCCAGGCTATGAAGTAAATAGAGCCAACCAGCCTGCCCTGGCATCTAGCGACTCATTATCACTCACCAGCCACAGAAAAATTAAACAAATTCATCTACAACAAATGTCCCACACTGGACTTTTTAAGATAAGAAAAGCCAAACCACATGGTAGATATACTAGAACAAATTAGTGCATATATACATAGCTTACTATGATAAATCACAATTGTCTCTTCTGTTTTGAGAAATTACACTTGGCTATAAAGAGGCACAATGTAGGCACTTCAAGAGTTTATCAACAAATCAATGATTTCCTAAACCCCAAAATATAGAGTTAAAACTGAAAAACTAGTGCCTATTTGCTAAGATATGAAATCTTAAGCCTGAGAGAATCTCAAAAGGTCATTTAACTTGCTTCCAGCAACAAACACCTACACTAATGGCCAAATGATGTGGTGTCTCTGATGCTTTGACAAAAATTTCCTTATTCTATTATTTGGTGCTGATACTTGTACATTTCCTCAAAGATAACAAAAACTGAAATAAGATCTTCATTATAAATATGGCTATAGGTCATTTAGACAGAGCCTTTCAATGGCATGGTAAAGCAATAAGCTATAGTTGTGCTCAAGATGTTGAGCCCTCTAATTCACAAAGGCAGAGGAGCAGGGCCTGGACAGCAACCTATTGCTTCCAACTTAGAGCAACTTCATTTGTTACCCTCAGGGCACCAAACAAACATGGTAATGTTCTAGATGTACCATGATGTGAGAAAGGTGGGAAGCAGCGCTTTAGGCGTTATCTGTATTTGTAATTATTTCTGCATAGGGCATTTGACAAATGTTACAGACTCTTCTCACCCACTCCCCCACGTCCTGCCCCATTCCCAGTTCCAAAAGGCTCAGCAATTAGTCAAAGCAAGAGTAAAGACCACCAGATGTATCTTTGGCAATGAACTTCTATATTTTTTAACAACCAAAAGGATATTAGTAAAACTAAGAATGCCTGAGTCTCTGCATAAAACCAGCTAAGTATCTGTGGCATGAAAGCTTCCCATGATCATTGCCATGCCATTCTATCTTGGCATAGTAGAAACTAGAAGTACATGTTAACTAATTTGCTCATTAACATGCTCAAGACCAGCTCACATCAAATAAAGGAAAGTCAGAATAAAATGACCTTTTGTAAATGTAGCCTGAAATTGGCCATATTAATTCAGACTGTCTTAAGTAAAATAATTTATTTTGGATTATATTTCTTAAATACTAATTCCTAGAAAATGAATATTAGACAAAATTTGGAATGCTAACAATTTTTTAAAGATTTATTTATTTATTTATTTACTTACTTACTTACTTACTTATGATAGACACAGAGAGAGAGAGAGAGAGAGAGAGAGAGAGAGGCAGAGACACAGGCAGAGGGAGAAGCAGGCTCCATGCCGGGAGCCCGATGTGCGACTCGATCCCGGGACTCCAGGATTGTGCCCTGGGCCAAAGGCAGGTGCCAAACCACTGAGCACCCAGGGATCCCCGGAATGCTAACAATTAACATGGATTTTCCACAATGATGTAATTTTGAGATTAAAACCTAAAAGTCAAATTTCCCCCAAATGGGTAACAGTAACATCATTGAAACACTGCTTCTAAATTTAACACCAGGGAAACAAGCCAGACAGTGACACAAATATGAGATAGTTTGTGTTATGACTTCCTAGCTAGAGGCAAAGGTGTTTAGAGTTAAAAAAATAAAAAAATAAATGTAGCAAATAGAAATATTTAAAGAACGATTCTTAGTATAATACACTGCCAGCATTTCTAACAGATATTATTTTGTTGTTAATTTGAATATTCAGCTCAGACAAAACTCAATAAAGAATAAAAAGAAGGAATCCTTACCTGTTTGTTTTTCGCTGGCTTGAAGCACTCTGGGCATATCGCACGTCTAAGTAAAATTCAAGTTAATAAAAAAAAGTGAATCAATTTATTTTGGGGTGAATGTAATTCAAATATATTTCATATATACATGAAACTCAAGATATCAGGAGTAGACAAAATGAATCCCTATACTAGCTTACTAGCTGTGCTGGTATGCCTACACCCTTATATTAGCACATTTTAAACCTAAGACATGACAAATTCTGATATGCTCACTACAAAGAGGAATACTATTTCATGAAAACCAGAAAGCATTAACATTGTTATACAATTGACATTGTTGTTTAGTAGCAACTTACAGGAAGTGGCAATCCTCAACTGTTTCTGGGTGAGCAAAGACCACACTTACTTCAAACAAGCTCTAAAAATTATAAAGAGAGTTTAAAAATGAGCAAAAGGAAACCAACATCTAACCACTTATGAATGGAAATAGAAATTGACTCTCAAAGACTGGCTCAGAAAGAGTGACAAGGAAAACTGGAAATACTACTGTTCTCAAATCAGCTTGTTCACAGGACAGGGGGAAGGAAATAGTTTTGTTTTTTGTTTTTTTACTTCTATAGCTCAATCACTAGTGATTCTACCAAAAAAATTTTTTTCTAACAAATTTAAAATAAATTTGTAATGATTTATGTGCATGTATATGAATTTGATGTGAAGATGAAAGAGAATTCAGGGAACTCGAAAGAGATAACCGAAAGAAAAATTATTCCTGTTAATACTATGATTAGAATTATTAGCAAAGCAAGAGCATTTTATCCACATGCTTAAAATTAAAATCTCTGTGGGAGCCTTTATTTTTATTTTTATTTTTTTATGATGCTTTAAGAACTCAAACTTCCTAGTGGCTTTGAGTTTCAAAAGAGAGTTCTTAACTTTCTATTACAAAAATGATACATACAAATTATAAAATAATCAAACAGAATGGAGTTTTAATCCCACACCACTGAGGTAGAATGTAGTAACAGTTTGGTATATTCCTTTCTGGCATTTTTATGAATATAAACATAAACATATATACTTCCTAGGATATTAAACATACTTTTGGAAAACTGCTTTACTTAGTGAAGATTATGTTGTGGACATCTTTTCATCTTTTTAACTCTAGGGACTGTTGGACATTTAAGTTGTAAACTTTTCTGTTATTAAAAAATTCTACAATGAACATCCTTGCATACAAAAAAAGCACAATTTCATACTCTATATATATTAATCTCCATAGAGAACAAAATTCCACATTGAGAAAAACAATAAATGCCATACCATGTAACAATTTTATCTTTATTATTTCTGTATTTACTGATTGCATTGGATTGTCAACAAGCATATTAGCTACTCTAGAATCACAATACTGAATACCTAAATTTCTTTTTGCTCTCTAATTTACAAAGTAAAATTAAAGACATTGCTTTTACTCAAGAAAACTTCACTCACTGTGAATCTATTAGACCACTGTTGCATCTTTTGTTTTCTATTTTCTGTTCTCACTGGTTTGACATGTAAAATTACTTGTACTTCAAAACTGAAGTTTGAGGTAAAAATATTTTGCATCAATGACTTCTCTAATTTCCAAAGTACTTTCATTACCTCATTTCCCCTCCATATATGTGTGAAGTGGTTTTATTCTCTATTCTGTCAGTATTCAGTTTAAAAGACAGAATTTATTCTTACTAACAGAGGGAAACAGAGCTATATAATTTCGAATGGTGAAAAAATTTTTTAAATTATTTATCTTTGAAAGATGGGTTTGTGATTTTACTTGAATAGAGGTGTGTCTGATATTCATGGAATTTCCTTCAAGCACAGTGATGAAGCAATGAGGCTATACTATTAAAATCTAATTTAAGATGAGCTGGGAATATATCCTGTTTCCACATGCCTAAAATTCAGTCCATTCTGGAGACTGAGGCAAGGTCCATTCTGGAACATGGGAGATGGTTAAGTGGTCTAGTTTCAAAGGCAGTCTTTACCTAAAATTAAATAGAGGGACTTGAGATACCAACAAGGTGGGAGAAATTGAACCCATGTTCACTGTAGTTGATTGATTATATTTGAAAACAAGATTAGCCACAGATAACCAAATTTAAATAGTCTAGAGTTGACTTTACACGTATTCATAGTTACTTATATATTGCTTTTTATCAGTATATGTCTCTCTCCAATTAAACTATAAACATATTAAAGGCTCAGATTTAATTCTAATCTTTTAAAGTCAGGGTACACGACATTTGTTACACTCATAAGTGTCTTAGATCACAAAGGAGTCTTAAAAAAATAAAATCTTTCTCAATTTAAGACTGATGGAAATTAATATTTTAAAAGCTTAAAAATTCTCCATTGAGTTATTTAAAGAGAAGATTTTTTTTTTTTGGCTAATCAATACTCTGCCATATAATGAAGTAAAACTGGTAAAACCAGAGAATGAAATTGACGATGTTAATGACCCAATACCTTTCCATCAATGGGAACACCCAGTTCCTCCGAAAACAGGGGGTGAGTTATCCATTTGTAGGCTTCTTTTAGCTGCACTATATCATTTCTTCCCAGCGACAGACTCTGCTTTCTGAATAACATAAAAATTAATTCACTGACATGAAAAATTTCACTTTTTCTAGTAAAGGCAAGAATTTATGCAATTTTTTAAAAATATTAATTGATTGCCTACTATGTCCCAGGCGCTATTTTACACATTAGATAGAAAGCAGAGAACAAGCAGACAAAAATTCCTCAGCTCATGGACCTTATAATCTAGTAGAATCTAAAAACAGCTTTTTAAAATGGTATATAAAACAGTTTTCAAACTCCAAAGACAAAAGTATACTTAGGAGTATTTCTGAGCCACCACTGCCAGATTCCAGGATTTACACATCAGAAGCCAGGAAGGTAGAACAGAAGGGATTGTTTATCACTCAGAAACAACACTGTGTATTACAATAATCTCATCCAGACTAAAAAGGTTTGTATCTACTCTCTTCCTGATAATGTGGCTTACTTTTGGGAAGTCAATGTAAAAGCTATACTTAACTGCCGAAGAAGAAACATTAAATCCTAAAGTATCCATGTGCTAAAACGCTTATCAATTTAACATAAGAAAAATGTCTGAATAAAAATCTGACACTCCTCCCAAATCTACTCATGAACCAACAAATAGGTTTGGGAGAGTCTCAGTTATGATCTCTAGGTTTTAGTTTGTAACCTAAAATTGTTATAGAAAGGAACTGAAGAGGGTGCCTAACTGGCTCAGTTGGTAGAGCATGTGACTCTTGATCACAGGGTCATGAGTTGAAGCCCCACATTGGGCATGGAGCCTACCAAAAATAAATATTTAAAAAGGAAGTAATTGAAGTAAAAAGAAAGAAAAACATGCATGGTATGATATTACTAAAACTGCTTTGCTATGCTGAGAATACTATGATATCACTAATGAATTAACAAGTCACATCATTCAAATAATTAAATTATTTGGTCCCCAAATAATTAAATTAAAAAATAAGTCACGTCAATCAAATAATGGGCCACCGGGGCTGACCCATTTTAAGTATTTTAAAAGACTATCTTGATATTGCATCAACAGTTCAGTGATATTTGCATAAAATAGCATCACAGTTGAAAAGTAATTAATGTATGAGAACACATTTTAAAGGATAAAAAGTTGAAATAGAAAACACAAGGATAGAAAACTATTTAAACATTCTTTAGACTCTAGAGAGTAAAAGGGTTGCAGCAAAAACCAATCCTAAATATGGGTTAAGGGATCCCTGGGTGGCTCAGCGGTTTAGCGCCACCTTCGGCCCAGCGTGTGATCCTGGAGTCCCGGGATCAGGTCCCACATCAGGCTCCTGCATGGAGCCTGCTTCTCCCTCTGGCTGTGTCTCTGCCTCTCTCTTTGTGTCTCTCATGAATAAATAAATAAAATATTTTAAAAAATACTAAATATGGGTTAAAACATTATTCATGTATTTAAGAAAACTGATATTTTAAATCCTTCATAGTCTTTGAAATATATTTAGACACCTTAATCCAGTTTAAAAAACAAACCAAACCAAACAAAATTATAGGTATTTTTTCCTTCCAGAGAAAAGGGCTAGTAGAAAGAGGTTAATAGACATCTTGGAAACCTTAACCTCCTAAACAAGACAAAAATTTAACACTTAAAATGCCAGATTTTCTTCCCTTTTTTTTAAAGATTTATTTATTTATTTATTTATTTATTTATTTATTTATATTTATTTATTCATTCATTCATTCATTCATTCATTCATGAGAGACACAGAGAGAGACACAGGCAGAGGGAGAAGCAGGCTCCCTGCAGAGAGCCTGATGTGGGGCTTGGTCTGGGGATCCGGGATCACGCCCTGAGCCCAAGGCAGACACTCAACCACTGAGCCACCAGGCATCCCAAAATGCCAGATTTTCAATCCTGTAAATTCAATGTGCCTTACTAACTTTTCTAATATAATTTCGGGTGTTTCCACAGAGGTCCTTAGCATATCCCTGATGGTCCTAGAGGAGTTAGGAGTCACTGAGGTAAATTCAGTCCCAATTGAGTAGTCAGTAACTGCATTTCCCTCTCTCCCCTGTCAGGTAACTACTGATGAGGATATCAACTGCAATCACTTTTGCTATAGATACAACATGACAACCATTCCAGAGGAAAGATAAACCAAAATATCCGAGCACAATTAATTTTTCTAAATTCTTTGAATCTAAATTCTTTGAATTTCTAAATTCTTTGAATTCCTTAATGGCAATTCCTCTACAATATATTTTTTAAATTTTATTTATTCATGAGACACACAAAGAGAGAAGCAGAGACACAGGCAGAAGCAGGCTCCTTGGGGGAGCCTGATGTGGGACTCGATCCCAGGACCCCAGGATCATGGTCTGGGTCAAAGGCAAATGCTCAACCACTGAGCCATCCAGGTGTGTCCTTCTCTACAATATTTTGAATGTAGAATGAACTACAGATACTGAGGGAAAAGATTAGTACTCGGTATTTTTTCTGTGCCAGTATCTCTATCAAACAGGATCTTTTGGAAGAGCTAAACTTAGTTTGAAATTCTTCAATAAAGAATACAGCAGCAACTCACAACCAATGTTGATGAAAACTGGAAACATGCCTTGGCTATGCTAAGAAATTTCTCAAACATAGGATCAAATTTTATTATGCCAGAATCACAAGCATTTGAGACTAATTTAACATAACCTAACTAAACCCCCAAACCTTGGATAGATATGCTGCTATTACCATTTCAGAAAAGCAAATGTGAAATCGAAAATAAACAAAAAAGCCAAATCAATTACTTTTTTAAACCAAACAAGATTATAATACAGAAATCTATACTTCTCTCTGTGCTTTTCTCTCCAGAGTACACAGGAATCTTCCAGTAGTCACATGGCCCCTTTTTTATATTGGTATAGAATATTTAGTTTCAAAATCCAAAAAGGTCTGGAAAATTAAACATTTTTTTCTTCTTAACTCAGTTGGCAACCTAACACTGACTTGAACATGTGAGGCTGTTTGGAGACTTTGTGTAACAGGCTTAGTGTGAATATTCATGTTTCACTGCAGAAATATTAACGTGTTTGATTATAGAGTACCACCTCAGACCATGGAGGGAAGGGGTATGTTAAATATGGTATTTCATACCATATACATTTCTAAAATCTAAAAAAATTCTCAATTCTAAAACACATTTGGTCCCCAAGAGTTTCAGATAAAGGACTGTGGACTGTCTATACCCAGATAAACTCACTGTTGTTCTGCTGTAAGTAGGATTTTACTTTATCTTTCATAGTGTAGTTTTATAATTTAATTTCTAAGACTAGTATAATATTTATTCTTTTATAATAGGTTGCCAAGTTACATTATATAAGTACCTAATGTATAAATATAAAATATGTACTTACATTCATTTAAATCTACAAAAAATGAATCCACTTTAATAGAATATTAATAATATGCCATTCAAATAAACTGATTAAACAAGGTTGACACCTAAATTCATAAAATAATTTTTTTTTCTGTTAATCTCTCTAGGAGCTAGTGAACTTCCTCTTAAAAGAGATAGTAGTAGTAAAAGTACTTGAAGATTCAGGTAGCTTTTATTTAAATGATCAATTTAAATTACTTACCTACCTAATTACTTACCCCATTTCCTGTTTTACCAGCAACGATGCAGCATGCTGTAAGTAATTTAGTCACACCCGGAAAAAGAGAAAAGGGGGAAAATGTTCATTGAAATGAAGTTCCAGTATCATTACTAAAGTACTTAAAAATTTGTTAATCGAACTCTCCTCTTTAGGGGAGGAGTTAATGTTCAGAAATGTGGCAATGATCTCATTGTCATTTAAAATCAGAAATGAGATAAGATGCCACTTTTCAGTGCTGGGTTGCTTGTGGCCTAGGAACTCAACAGGGGTATCTTCCTCCTCCCTACAGATTTCTATCTCATTAATGATGTATAAGTGTTTCACACAGGTAGCTTACTTTTTTCTTAAAATATCTTCCTATTTCACAGACGAAGGCCAAAAGTGACCTAGGATATACTATGTCCCCCAAACAGAATTGAAGGTCTCAGTTTTGTGTTTTATTTTATTTTAATAAGGCTACATTTTTAACTCTATCTAATTAATGATATCCACATGTGTTTAGAAGTAAAATGTAACAACATCTGTAACTCACTTCAGAATATAACAAAAAGATGAGTGGATGGATAAACTGATGACAAGATCTATAATAAAGGAAATATAGAAAAATAGTAATGACTATAGAATCTAGGTGGGTGTATGGGTGTTCACTGTACAATTCTTTCAACCTTCCTGTACGTTGAAAAATTCTCAATATAAAATGTTAGAGAAAATGTTCTGGGAAGAATTAATCAAAAACTGAAAAAAGTTGCTAAAATGGAGACAGTAACACTCACAATCACGGTTATAAGGATTAAATTCATATAAAATGCTTTACATAGTAAAGTATGTGACACTAAAATTTCTGTTTGCCAATAGGCTCCCAAAGCTGTCACTTTACAGAGAGCTAATGACATGTTCTACCTCAGTATATAGCATTTTGTGAACATGACAGGAGCATACATGTGTAAGTTGATAAAATACTATATGTAGTCTCTGCATCACCTCTCACAAATGTGGCCATTCATTATTGCTCACATCTACCTCAAGATATGCCCCCCCAACACACACACATACATGTTGTGGTTCATATGTAGAATCCTGTCCTTTTTTTTAAACTTCAAATGACCAGTAGGGCACTAGACACTTAAAGACTTGCAATCATTTGGAATTCTTAAGTGTATTACGTTGTTCAGACATGAGCCAAGCAGAATAAATTAATGACTGGTCAAGTAAGAACTAGAACTGTTCCCAATGCCTAAACATCTCATCAGTACCTTCTGATTCAGTAGTTTGTTTACTTTGTAGCTCAACCTAATGCCACTGATAGTACTAAAAGACTCCATCCTTCTTTCCTTCCATTTACTCAAGCCCTCTTTAGATTTTATTTATTCATGAGAAACAGAGAGAGAGAGAGAGAGAGAGAGAGAGAGGCAGAGACACAGGCAGAGGGAGAAGCAGGCTCCATGCAGGGAGCCTGACATGGGACTCGATCCCAGGACCCCAGGATCATGCCCTGGGCCGAAGGCAGGCACTAGACCGCTGAGCCACCCAGGGATCCCCGGCACTCAGTTTTCTTATTGGGTAAAATGAAAGAGTTTGACTAAGATGAATGTAACTTAAACTATTCTGGATGGCTAAAGGTCACCATTAGTAGGAATTACTATACTGTTGGTTCTTTTTTTTTTTTTTTTTTTTTTTTAAGATTTTATTTATTCATGAGAGACCCAGAGAGAGAGACGGAGGCAGAGACACAGGCAGAGGGAGAAGCAGGATCCATGCCAGGAGCCCAATGTGGGACTCATTCCCGGGACCCCAGGATCACACCCTGGCCTGAAGGCAGACACTAAACCACTGAGCCACCCAGGGATCCCCAGTATAACTGTTTTAGAATAGAGGCTATTAAGACTTACAGGACGTTAAGATTAAAGAAAAAAAATGTGAAGAATGATTTCCCCAAACTGAAACCTTGTAGTCAATATTACCCCCACCTTCCTCCAGCCTCCATACTTTAAGAGATCAATAAATATCTGTTTTCTTATCCATAAAGGGATATTAATACTCTCCTTGAAGGGAGATTGTGGGGATTTAACAAACTTGTATATGTAAGGAATCAAGTAAGATTCCTGGCATGTACCTAACAAATAGTTACCTATTACTGTCATTTTTAAAATTAAAACCTTAACTGCAATAAAATTGCCATCCCTTAAAAGATTTACAAGACTTGGGATGCCTGGGTGGCTCAGCGGTTGAGCGTCTGCCTTTGGCTCAGGTTGTGATCCCAGGTCCTGGGATTGAGTCCCACATCAGGCTCCCCACAGGGAGCCTGCTTCTCCCTCTGCCTATGTTTCTGCCTCTCTCTGTGTCTCTCATGAATAAATAAATAAAATCTTAAAAAAAAAAATTTACAAGATTTGAAATTTACAATCCTTTCCCTCACTTCCCAAACTGCTCTGCTATAGGAAGTCCCAAAATCCTCATGGGTATGTAAGCTACAGAGAGCTATCTGTCCTTTCTTTAAGAGGGTGAAGATTCTTCTGTCCTTTTTTAAGTGACCTTTCTCTCTCCTTTTTTGAGGCAAATTCTGTTTTCTACAGTCACTTTCAGGTGATGCCATCAAATCTGCAAAGTGTCCTGCCATCCTCTGATTATAAAGTAGGGCAGAACTGGAGGTTGCCAAGGGAAACCAGATTACCATGTGTAACATATAAAATTAAATCAAATGTCTTCAGTACCTGAGATTTGCTAAAGGGTTTTTCCTTCTTAATCCTCTGCAGGCTTTCCGCTCAAGCATGCCAGCAGGTTGGACAGAACTAATCACACAGCAGGGGCTAGGAGGCTGAATCCCAAAGAAGTCAGTGTTGCTCAATTATTCAATTTTTACTACGTGCTAATAATGTCCTGGACCTGCTTCTGCTGAGGAAGAAAAATACATTTCTCTCTTTCAGGTCACTAAGATAATTTTAATAAATGTTCTATTCCTTAGTCGGTGGGAAAAAAATCATTCTCTAGAGTAAGCAATTTAATTCTTCTTCCCCAACAGAACCAAATGGCATTAAAGTTATCAAGTTTAATCAAATTTGGTAAAAAAAAAAAAAAAAAAAAAAAAATTTGGTACCAAAGACAGTATGTCACCTCCTGAAAATTCAGGAACCACACAACTTAATCCTGGACTCTGCTTTAACTTTGCTGGAGGATTCTACGCAAGTACTAGATAGAGCAGTTGAATAACCTGCTTGCTAAAGTGCTGATGTGTGCCTAGCTCTGAAGGATTTAATTGGAAATAATCACAAAAGGAAATTCAGTGGGGGTGGGAAGGTGGGGTAGGAATGGAGGTAGGAAGCAGGATCAGAAAAGACAGAACAGCTTCCATGAATGAAAGGCTCTGGGATAGGGGCACCTGGGTGACTCAGTGGTTGAACATCTGCCTTTGGCTCAGGGCGTGATCCCAGGGTCCTGGGATCAAGTTCTGCATCAGGCTTCCCACAGGAGGTCTGTTTCTCTCTCTGCCTATGTCTATGCCTCTCTCTTTCTGTGTCTCTCATGAATAAATGTTTTAAAAAAGGCTCTGGGATAGACATGAAGAGAGGTATCACTCATGTAGAATCTAAAAAACAAAAAACACACACTCAAATGAATAAAGAAACAAAAGGCAGAATCAGACCTATAAATGCAGAGAACAAACTGATGGTTGCCAGAGGGAAGGAGGGTGAGGGATGGGTAAAATAGGTGGAGGGGAGTGGGAGACACAGCCTTCCAGTTATGTAATGAATAAATCACAGGAAAAAAGGGTACAGCATAAGGAATATAGTCTTATATCATAGTCATATATAATATCATTATGTCATAAGAGAGATGTATCAGAGCAGATGGGAGCTACACTTGCGATGAACATAGCATAATGTATAAACTCGTCAAAACACTACATTGTACACCTAAAACTAATGTAACATTATGTGTCAAATATACTCAAATTTAAAAGTTTAATAATAAAGATATGGTTCAGTCTTGTCCTTTAGTGTCATATGCTAATGAAAGGTGACTTGGTAACTGAATTTCAGGTAACTCTGGAGTTAACAGTGAAACAAAGACATCTCAACAAATATCTGTTAGCCACTGGGTGTGGTTGAGGGGATGCAAATACTCTTCCTCCTAGAATTTGATTTTAGAGAACTAGCATTCTCACTGACATACAGGTTAACATAAAGTAAATTTGCAGATTCAAGAGACTTCAGTGTATCAAAAGCTCAATGTCAAGTCAAATACAATTTTGCTTCCAAATTACTAACAAGAAAAACATTTTTTAATAGTAAATGTTAACTTTTAGAATACCAAAGAGACAAATTAATTGTTAATTGCTGAGATCTATTAATTGTTGAAAAAGGTCTCTTCAATAAATAACTCAAGAATTCTATGAAGATAACTATTTAAAAATTATTCCAATTTATCACAGGAAAACTACAAGGCTGAAATCATTCTGTGTGTTGAACCTGATTTGCTACTAGGTATATTCCTAGGGATAAAAAATTTATAAAAATTAAAAAAAAATTAAATTTAGTTATTACTTTTTAAATATGCAAAAGTAATTTGTTATTATAAAATAAAGACTTGTGACTTCAAGGTGGTGGACTAAAGCCCTTTCTGCCTGCACCTCCTTTGAAAAATCATCTCAAAATCAGATGGAGAATGAGAAACAGAAAAAAAAAGTTCCATCTACAATGAAACAACAACAAAAAAATTACTTATCACCCCAACTCTGCATATACGAAAGACAAAAAGGGACTGCAGGAGCGGAAAGTGGCAGAGCCCAGGAAGCTGATCCTTAAGGGAAATACTTGCCTCTGCAAACTCAGCAAAACCGAGGATTGGAGGAGCCAGACAACACAGGGTGAAACTGGTAACAGAGGGAATGGCTAATGGCTTGTGGAAGGAATGGACAGACCCCCAGTCCTCTCCCTGACACCAATCAGGAGGAGATTTCTACTCTGGAAACCAAACTAGAGGTTTCTACACTCAGAAGTCCCTGGCAAGATGACAGACAGAGGAAAGCCCTGCAAAGGAAAACAGGAGGGTTCAGTGAGAGTTTATAGTCTGCCTAGAGACCTGCAGCTCCCTTTCCTACCTGCACTGGGCAAACAGGCAGCCAAACTTATACCTCTCTGGACAGAAGATTAGAAGATTCATCTTTGGATAAACTGGATGGTTTCTGAGGGGAAAACTTTCAGAAATTACATAGGTCTCTCCATGTAAAAAGTCAGTTTACCACCTGTTCTCCTCCAATAAAACCCAGTCAACAAGCCCCACTATCCTGCTCGGGATAGACATAACTCTCAATCATTTTCTAAATGCCCCATGCTTAACAATGAATAGACAAAGATCGCTAAGCATTTAGTAAAAATCTCTAATGTGAAAAGAAGAAAACAAAACAATAAACACAAAAGTAGAAAGAATAATACATGAATTCCCATGCACTCTTTGAGCAGCTTCAAGTTACCATTAGGCCAATCTTGTTTATTCTTTTTTTTTTTTTTAAGATTTTATTTATTTATTCATGAGAATACACAGAGAGGAGAGAGAGAGAGGCAGAGACACAGGCAGAGGGAGAAGCAGGCTCCACGCAGGGAGCCTGACGTGGGACTCGATCCCGCGTCTCCAGGATCAGGTCCTGGGCTGATGGCAGCGCTACTGGGGCTGCCCTAATCTTGTTTATTCTATCTCCATTATCTTTTTTGGTTTTTTATTTGTTTGTTAGAGAGATTTGGGCTCAAGTTTTTTTGTTTGTTTGTTTTTGTTTTTTTAAAGAAAATCCAACCCCATGAATTCTTTCCAATGTAAACATTTTTTTGAGATTTGATTTTTATTTATTCATGAGAGACAGAGAGAGAGAGAGAAGCAGAAACACAGGCAGAGGGAGAAACAGGACTCAATTCCAGAACCCCGGGATCATGACCTGAGCCAAAGACAGTTGCACGTTCAACCACTGAGCCACCCAGTTGCCCCAATGGCAACATTTTTAAAAGTGATATGCTTTACTACCAATTCAACTTATAATTGAAATATTTTAGATGTCAATTCAAAAATATGTGAGGGAGTACATATTTTCTCAAAATTCTTTTGGAGGAGAAGGATACAGAAGCAAACAAGTTTGAAAATCACTTACTGCATCTTAGTATAAGCAAACACCAACAGAAATGAAAAAAGGTACTAGAACCACATAGTTGGAGAAGGTTTGGGGTTTTCCCCCTCATTTTCTATTATTCTTTTAAAATAACATGATAGAAAGTACAGAATACACTGTCATTTATTTTGGAACATAATTTTCTCTGTTTCTTTCTCCACTGTATATTATCTCAACCTCAAAGGTTTTCTGTTTGTTCAGCAAAGATAAAAAGTGGGAGGGCCCCTGGTGGATAGAGGAGAAGGTAGGACCTCCTTCCTCCTATTCACCATTTCTTGCTTTTACTCTGACCATTGTGTACATATAAACTGCCACTGTTACTGCTGGGGAGACCTGCACAGCGTGGACAAGACACGCTGAATATGGTTCAGAGTAACCACAGCCAGTGACAGGTAATTGTGCATGCCCATGTGTGTTAGGCATCTCTTAGTAAACAAAGCAGATATAAACTCTTACCCTTGTAAAACTAATAGCCAAGAATGAGGAAACGAACAAAACAAGTAAATTAAGTCACATGCTACCTTAATTAAATAAATGCAGTGTAAAGTGATAAATGGAGTGGAGAAAAGTGAAAGAGGAATGGGGAATGGAAGAAGGGATTTGCGACTTCAAAGAGTGTAGCCAGGGAAAGCCTCACCAAAAAGGACACTGCTGAAGAAAGAAATGAAGGCAGTGAGGGAATAAGCTATGAGTATATCTGAAGAAGAGACATTTTAGGCAGATGGAACAGCAAACAAAGGCTCTGAGGCAGTTGTGTCTGGTGTGTCCCATGAATAAACAGCGAGGAGACCAATGTGGCTGAACATTGGAAGAAGAGAGAAACAAGTGATGAAATCAAAGAACTGAGGTACAGTGCTAGGGAAGGGCCAGTAGAAGCTCTTGGAGGCAATTAAAGGAATTTGATTTTACTCTGAGGTTGATGGAGAGAATGAAGGAAGGACTTAAACTGACTTACTTTTTAAAGTGATAAGGGACAAGCATGGAAGCAGAGACAGCTCCTAGGAGGCTACTGTAAAAATCCAGGTAATTGCTTGACCTGCCTACACACACTTCAGGATAAAGGGAATCATTCTGAAAGGTACAGCAAGCAGGATTAAGTTTTTTTTCTAGTCTGGGATCTCACTGCCTTCAAACTAACTTTTGTTCAACAGTCCATTTCCTGAAAACATAACCTGAGGTTTTACCAGGCTATAACCCTGTTCCTGGTTCTAATCTTAGCCAGAAACTCTTTGCTTCACACTGTGCTGGATACCCTTCCCAGAAGGAGCTTCTGGTGCACAGGTGGCAGGTAGGAGGTACTGGGCCCAGGGAATTGGGCCCTGCAACAGCTCCATGGGTACTGTTAGAGGCAGAGGCTTCTGAACAGTCCTTATAGACAAGAAGATCAAATAGTCCAGCTCAGTGGAATTGGAGAAGGGAGTGCACTGAGCACAGATGGCTGGTATGCATAGACTGCAGGCCCCCCAAAACATACCAGGCATAGGAGTTATAGTGGCCAAAACTCTGGACCATGAAGCCTCAATCTAGGGATACTTCTGGATTCTAACTTTGAGAACAATACGGGTTTCAAAAAATCCAGCACAACCACCAGTTGGTCTATGAGAACAACCTCCCTGAGGGAGTTTCCCACCCTTCCTGCTGGGGCTGGGAAACCCTATTCTTTTCATCCAGGCTTCCTATCTGAAGCCTGCCAGCTCACAAGTCTAAATCACTTCTGTAGGGGGATCCCTGGGTGGCTCAGTGGTTTGGCGCCTGCCTTTGGCCCAGGGCGTGATCCTGCAGTCCTGGGATTGAGTCCCGCATCAGGCTCCCGGCATGGAGCCTGCTTCTCCCTCTGCCCGTGTCTCTGCCTCTTTCTCTCTGTGTCTATCATGAATAAATAAATAAATAAATCTGCAATAGATAGATAGATAAATAAATCCTTCTGGAAACTTGGCCTGTGGACAAAATCAGCCACAAAGAAGACCCAAAACACTAATGAGGCCAGTTCTTTCATCTAAGTTGGGGTTCTGCTCATAAGCACACAAGGACACACAACAAATACGTAAAAACAAAAATGTACGTGTACATACAGATGCAGATATATATACCTGTACAGAATTTTCTATTCAAAGATTTCAAGTATTACAGAAGAGTACATACATCCTCAAAAAATTAAATTCTTGGGCAGTCTGGGTTGCTCAGTGGTTTAGCGCTGCCTTCAGCCCAGGGCGTGATCCTAGAGACCCAGGATTGAGTCCCATGTCAGGCTTCCTGCATGGAGACTGCTTCTCCCTCTGCCTGTGTCTCTGCCTCTCTCTCTCTCTCTCTTTCTCGTGAATAAATAAATAAACATAAAATCTTTATAAAAAGAATTAAATTCTTAAATCTAGATCAGTGGTTCTCAAACAGTTTAGTTTCAGTACTCTTTACTGTCTTAAAATTTTTTGAGGACCAAAATAGCTTTGTTTATGCTGGTTATATCTATTAATAATTATAATATTAGCAATTAAAAATATTAGCAATTAAAACAATGAATTTTTAAAATATTTAATTCATTTGAAATTAATAACAAAAGTAATAAATCCATTACATGTTAACATAAACATGAAAAAATACTATATTTTTCAGACAAAACAATTTAATGAGAATTGTGGCATTATGATACATTTTTGCAATTCTCTTTAACATATGTCTTAATAAAAGATAGTTGTATTTTTATATCTGATTCTATATTCAATTTGCTGCAACAGTACATAGCATATAGCCTCTGGAAAACTCTACTGCATACTACTGAGAGAATGAGAATGAAGAGGCAATTATATATTATTATGAAAATATCTTTGACCTCATAGATCCCTTGTAAGGACCCTGGAGGGTCCCTAGACCAAGCTTGGAGAACTACTTATCTGAATGTAATGGACAATTAAGGAAAATACAAATAATTAAAATTTGACTCCAGAAGGAGGAATAAAATCAAATAACTTTCAATTGAAGAAACTGAAGAAGTAATAAAGATCTACCTTTGTACCCTCTCAAAATGGTTTTACAAGTGAAGTCTACCAAAACTTCAAGAAACAAACAAACAAAAAAACTATTCTTTTGTTGTTAAAATTTTCCAAGCACAAAAGATAGAAAGACTGACAGTTTGGGGTGCCTGGGTGCCTCAGTCAGTTGGGCAGCAACTCTTGATTTCAGCTCAGGTCATGATCTCAGGGTCATAAGAAAAAGGCCAATAATACTGGTAAATCTCTAGCAGGCCTGATCAGAGGGGGGAAAAGACACAAATGACCATTATCAGGGAATAAGATATTAATCCACAATAAAGAAATATTATGAAACACTCTATGTCAATAAACCTGACAATTTAGATGAAACAAATTCCTTAAAAGATATGAATTACCAAAAATGACACAAGAAACAGTAGGAAACTTGAAAAGAGCAGTATCAACTGAAGAAACTAAATTTATAATAAAAAAAGATTATCATGTTGTAAAATATCTTAAGTCTACAATAAAATTATTACAACTATAAAAAAATTAGGCAAAACTGCAGATCACAAGGTTATAAAAATCAACTGTATTTCTACAGACCAGCAATGAAAAATTGAAAAATGCAATAAAAATAGAATTCCACTTCTAAGAGAACCCAAAATGATGAAATTCTTAGGGATAAACTTTTTTGTTTTTTATTTTTATTTTTTAAAGATCTTATTTATATACTCACGAGAGACACAGAAAGAGAGGCAGAGACATAGGCAGAGGGAGAAGCAGGCTCCATGGGAGCATGATGTGGGACTCCTTCCCAGGACCCCAGGATCACGCCCTGAGCTGATCCTCAACCGCTGAGCCACCCGGGCATCCCAGGGATAAAGTTTTAAAACATGTGTGAAATCTGTACACTGAAAACTATAAACCAGTGCTGAAAGAAATTAAAGGTCAAAATAAATGAAGAAATGTACCACATTCATGCATTGGAAAATACAATATTGTCAAGATGTCAATATTGTCAAGATTTCTTTTGTTTTTTTTTTTTTAATATTTAACTTATGTACTTGACAGATAGAGAGGAGCCAGGGAGCACAAGCAGGGGGAATAGCAGAGGGAGAAGGAGAAGCAGGCTGCCTGCTAAGTAGGGAGCCCCATGTGGGCTTGATCCCAGATCCCCATGATCATGACCTGAGCTGAAGGGAGATGCTTAACTGACTGAGCCACTTAGGTGCCTTCAAGATGTCAATTCTTATCAAGTTTATCTAAAAATTCAATGCAATTCCGGTCAAATTTTAAGCAAATTAAAAAAAATTTGACAATTCTAAAATCTGTATGTAAATGCAAAAGATCTAGCATTAGCAAAGCAAATTTTAAAGAGAATATACTCAAAGATTTATGCTATTTTCAAGATACACTATAATGATGTAGTAATCAAGATAGTATACTATTGATACATGGATGTACCAATATATCAGTGGTATTGAACAGGGAGTAAAGAAATACATATGTAAATAAACACATATAGTTATTTTCTACAAAGGTAGCAAAGAAATCATGGAGAAAGAAAGGTTTTTGGAACACCTGGGTGGCTCAGTGGTTGAGCGTCTGCCTTTGGGTCAGAGGGTGATCCCAGAGTCCCAGGACCAAGTCCCACATCGGACTCCCTGCATGGAGCCTGCTCCTCCCTCTGCCTGTGTCTCCTCTGCCTCTCTCTCTGTGTTGCTCATGAATAAATAATTTTTTTTTAAAAAAAAGGTTTTTTTCATCAGAGGGTACTGAAAAAAAAAAGAGGGAAAGAAAAACACCAACTTTTACCTCACAGTACATTAAAAAAATTAACTCGGGGGCACCTGGGTGGCTCAGTCAGTTGAGCATCTGCCTTCAGCTCAGGTCATGATTCTGGGATCAAACCCTGCATCAAGCTCCCTGATCAGTGAGGAGTCTGCTTCTCCTTCTCCCTCTGCCTCTTCCCCTGGTCCATCCCCCACTCATGTTTTCTCTCGGTCTCTCAAGTAAATCAATAAAATCTTTTTAAAAATTAACTGAGATATAAAAGACAGTTATAAACATAAAAGCTTTAAGGAAGAAAATTTTTAGAATAAAACATCAGAGAAAATCTTTGCAAACTTGCAGTATACAAAGATTTGTTAGCTAGGACACGAACAGCATGAACCATAAGAATAAAAAGCTGATGAATTGGATTTTATCAAAAGTAGAAACTTCTCCTCTTTGACAAATATCATTAAGAAAGCTAAAAAAGCCACAACATGGGAGATAATATTTGTAATACATATATACATAATAAGGATTTTGATCTAGAATATATTAAGAACTATTACAACTCAATGAAAAGAAGACAACCCATTTTTTTTAAATGGGCAAAAGATCTGACAAAGTCAAATGTGAGAATGAGAAGAAACTTCACACTGAAGAATGAATGGCAATTAACAACATGAAAAGATGCTCAACATTAATAGTCATTAGAAAAATAGATACACAATCTCTACACACCCACTAGATTGGCTCAAATGTAAGAAAGTGACAATATCAGGGGTTGCCAAGGATGTGAAGCAACTACAATGCTCACATAACTACAGCAGGAATATAAACGTAAACTGGTAAATCCACTTAGGAAAACTGAATGGCAGTATCTCATTAGATTAAATATATACCTGCCACATGACTTCGCTATTACACTCTACAGTATTTATCCAAAAAAAAAAAATGAAAACATATATCCACACAAAGAATTATACTTAAAAGTTTGTACAGGGGATCCCTGGTGGCTCAGCAGTTTAGCGCCTGCCTTTGGCCCAGGGCGCCATCCCGGAGTCTCGGGATCGAGTCCCACTTCGGGCTCTGGGCATGAAGCCTGCTTCTCCCTCTGCCTGTGTCTCTGCCTCTCTCTCCTCTCTCTATGACTATCATGAATAAATAATAAAAAATCTTTTTTAAAAAACAAATAAATAAAAATAAAAGTTTGTACAGAGCAGCTTTATTCGTAATAGCCAAAAACTGTAATGCAGGACTGTGTAGGAGTGCTAGATATGGTTGATTAATACTATTAATATAGTTAATATCATTAGGCCTAATTGGTTTGAGGTGGAAAAAGCAACACTCTTTTTAATATCATTTTGAGTTAGAACAGATTGCTATAAATAACATGGTGATAGCTCCTAGGCAGTTTTAATATTTGAGTGGCTTTGTTGTTTTCTATTAATGGGTAGAAACAGATTAGTTTCCACCTGCTGCAACTATGACACTTGAATAAAGTAGGGCTGACATGGGTGTAGGGCCCTTAATGGCTGAGGAAAGTCATGGGTGAAGGCCAAATTGGGCAAATTTGCCAGTTATAGCTTCAAAAAATCTAATTGATAGGTGATTAACATAGTTAAGGTTGAGTTTAAAAATTTCTTGAACAGGGATCCCTGGGTGGCGCAGCGGTTTGGCGCCTGCCTTTGGCCCAGGGCGCGATCCTGGAGACCCGGGATCGAATCCCACGTCGGGCTCCCGGTGCATGGAGCCTGCTTCTCCCTCTGCCTGTGTCTCTGCCTCTCTCTCTCTCTCTGTGACTATCATAAATAAATAAAAATTAAAAAAAAAAATTTCTTGAACATCTCATGACTTTACGTTGAATATCAATCATGCTATTGATATAATAGATTCAACATCTCCAATGCAGTTATATAGAATAGTTTGGAGGACAGTAGTGTTTGTATTTGTTCAGGTGTATTATTAATTAGTAGAAATGACATAATTCCTACTCCTTTTCATCCGATGAAATGTTGGAAGAGGTTGCTGGCAGTGACTAAGATTAGATTAGTAATAAGGAATGTTAAGTATTTGAAAAATTGGTTAATATTGGGCTCTGAATGTATATTTCATATAGAGAATTCTATACTTGACCATGTAACAAAATGTGCTACTAGTAGAAATTCTATTGAGAAATGATCTAGTTGTTTTTTTTTTTTTTTTTGAAGATTTCATTTATTTATTTGGATAGAGAGCACACAGGAGAGAGCACAAGGATGGGTGTAGGGGAGGGAGAAGGACAAGCAGACTCCCCATTAACCAGGGAGCTCAATGTGGGGCTCAATCCCAGAACTCCAGGACCATGACCCAAGGTGAAAGAAGATGCTTAACCAATTGAGCCACCCAGGTGCACCGAGAAATAATCTAGTTTAAAGCTAAGCAATAGTTTTAAGGTTTGATTATTTGGTGTCAGTGTGAAATAATTTTTTCTTGGCCTGAGTAAATGACTATTGTGGGATAAAGGCATAGATGATAATTTTTACACAGTATGGATATAGATGCTTTTATACATCTTAGATTTTTATGATTGGTAAAGTTAACATAGTGCACTTAGTATAAGAGGTGGATAGATTAATTACCTTTATTTGGAGTTGCACCAATTTTTTGGTTCCTGAGACCAATGAATTATTACTTCTATCTGTTAAAAATCTGAAAACAGGGCACCTGGGTGTCTCAGTGGGTTAAGGATCTGACTTTGGCTCAGGTCATGATCTCAGGGTACTGGGATCGAGCCTGAATTGGGAATCCCTGCTCAGTGGGGAGTCTGCTTCTCTCTCTCCCTTTACCCCTCCCCCCATTTATGTTCTCAAATAAGATCTTTAAAATAGAAAAAAAAAAAAGTTTGAAAAGCCATATTTTTTATACATGGAGGCATGAATTAATTCTTACATACTTTCTAAGTAAATAAGTTTTGAATTTCTACTATTAGATTCACAATCTAATGTTTTTATTAAACTATATTTACAATAGATGGACATCAAAATAATTTGTGAGTTAAGTGATAAAAGTAGGAAGGGTAGTAAATGTAGGCTATGAGAGCCTTTTCTCATATGATGATGGTTAAAATTTTTGAAGTGGCATTTATATTTGCCTCATGATGTTATGGCTAATATAGGGTAGCAATAACAATGTTAATTCCTTAGCATAATGGTAATGTTGGATCATGAAAATGATGATGTAACTACAAATAGTTCTCCAATTAGGCTAATTGTTGGGGGTAAGGCCAAATTGGTAAGGCTCACTAGAAGTCATCATGCTGCTATTAGTAGAAGGAGAAGTCTGTAATCCCCGAGCTAGAATTATAGTTCAGCTGGGAATTTGTTCATAGTTTGAATTTGCTAGGCAAAACAGTGCTGATAATGTAAAGCTGTGGGCAATTATTAGAGATGTAGCTCCTATATAACTTCATGATATTTAGATAAGAATGGCTACAATTACTAGTGCTATGTGGCTGACAGAGGAATATGCAATGAGTAATTTTAAGTCTGTTTTCCATAGACAGATGGAGCTGGTTATAATTATTCCTCATAAGGATAATGTAAGAAAAGGATATGCATGTAATTTGTTAGGGGGTTTAGTGTTGTAGCTCGTAATGTTCTGTAGCTGCCTAGTTCGAGTTGTATGGCTACACACACTTTGGATCCAACAGCGAGGGGTTTCAAACATGCTTTTGGTAATCAGAGGTGTAGGCCATAGAGAAGTATTTCTACTATAAATGCTATTAGGCATGTTAGTCATAAGAAAATATTGTGTCAAGAACTAGCTTCAGTCCAGTATTGAATTATTAGAAAGTTCAGTGAACCTATAAGATTTTGGATAAAGATTAGGACAATGAGAAGTGGGACTGATCCTACTAGCATATAAAATGAAGTCCTGCATTTAATCATTCTGTTTGGTTTCCTTAGAGGGTAATAATGATTAAGGTTGGAACTAATGTTGCTACAAATAAAATATAAAAGATTACTTCTGTAGCAGTAAAAGTTGTCATTAAGAATATCTGTGGCATAAATAATATTGTAATATATAGTTTTTAAGGAAGGTTAGTGATTCTTTCATCTAGTGATAGATGAAACTGACTGGTTATGGGTATTAGTGGAAGAAGTCATGTCATTAATGTTAATAAGGGCACTGACAGGGAGTCAGAAAATACGAGTGAAAAGTTAAGGCTGCTGTCATTAAGTTGATTTAGGAGGAATGAGCTAATAAAGCTGATTAGTAGGCTGTAAATCATAGTGTTAATTCATATTATTTAAATGTATTTCTTATGACTCAGCAATTCTACGTCTGCACGTGTAGAATACGGCTACAAGAATGCTTATGGTTTTACTGTTGGAAATAGCCAAAAACCAGAAATGAACTTAATATCCATTTATAACAGTATGAATAAATTGCAGTATTTTCATGCAGCTGAATACTGTATAGCAATGAAAATGAACAAATTATAGCTCCACATAACAATAAAGATGAATCTCTCAAAAATGCTATCAAATGAAAAAGGCCAGGCACAAAAGATTTATCATGTTATGATTCCATTATTATATAAAGTTCAAAATCAGGCCCATTTAAACTCTAGTTTTACGAGCAAAGACAATACTTACGTGTGAGGAGAAGACCAGAGTTAACCACTGATGAATATAAAAATAAAAACTTATTAAAAAGAAAAGAATATTTCTACTCTAGGATAGCTTTTTTTTTTTTTTTTTTTTGGTAAGATTTTATTTATTTATCTGACAGAGAGAGCAGAAGCAGGCAGAGCAGCAGGCAGAGGGAGAGGGAGAAGCAGGCTCCCCTCTGAGCAAGAGCCTGATGCGGGGCTTGATTCTAGGACCCTGGGATCACGACCTGAGCTGAAGGCAGACACTTAACCGACTGAGCCACTCAGGCGCCCCTCTAAGATAGATTTCAACTTCGAGGACTCATCATATAATCTGTGTTTACTATAAGCTCACTACTTAAACTATGAGAAACGAAAGACCAAACAAATGGGAATAAGACTTTACCTAAGATATCCAACATGTTAACCAATCGACAAACTATATCACAAGCTCAGGAAAAAAAGTATGTGCTAACAGAATATCATTTATCCAAACAAACACATACTCTGATTCAGTGCTCTATACCTGTAGTGAGTGATTAAAAGCTCTTCAGAAGATACTTGTAGTACATTTCAATCTTATTTGCAAAATAACTCAGGTTAATTACATCATGAATAAGAATGCTATCCAACAGAAGTGTCCTGAATACATGTCTGCATATTTAAAAATCTTTTGAAATACCAATTTACCACTCATGCCTGGTTACTGATTTACTTAATAGGGCTTGAGTCCACATGCCCACTTCCTTGATAAGGTGAGGATTTCTGAGATGCTTTCAGAAATGGGATGCAGGTCTCACTAAAATCACTTATCTCATGGTTTCTAACGTGAATTTATGGTGATAATACCAAATGAATATCATATAATCATTACACATCGTAACATTCTAGTTTCAAAGAAAACAAATCCTAGATGTGAACTGAATTCTGAAAAGAAACCATATTATGACTCTTAATAGAAGCATAAAAGAGCTACCTGTCTTGGCACCTTTGCATCTATTTCATTTTTTCATTTCCTTTTACATGCTTCATGACTACATTTAAATAAAATCCATTTTATTTTTTCCCCACCCAAGTTAGTTCCCCTGACATTATCTCTGCCCAAATACTCACAGTAACATTTTAACAATCACTTCAGAGACAGGCAGATCTCTGAAAAAAACATCAAGAGTTTCAATCATAGCAATACATCAACAGTTACATGAATAGCTTTTAAATTATGATGTAATGAAAACAATATATGACTCCTTAATTTGCCATGTATATATTATATGTTTGTTTTAAAATAAAAAATTTGACTTCTTCCTTCTGCTAGTGCCTGCTCTGTAGAGACTGCCATACATCCAGCTGATCTCTAATAATTGTTAAACCAAAATATACAAGCAATAAAAAGGAAGTAGCACTGAGAAATGACACCCCAATGTTCAACTAAAGTCTTTTACATGAGTTTTATAAATAATCAGAGTATCCAAATTTGTTGAAAAATGTTTATAGCATTAAAAAATTGGATAACTATGCATGATAAAAATTACAAAGATTTCATTCATATGTGGAAACAAAACAAAAAAGCAAAGGAAAAGAGAAAGATAAGTAAGTCAAGAAACAGACTCTGAACTCTAGAGAACAAATTGATGGAGGTGGATGGGGGAATGGGTAAAATAGACAACGGGGAATAAGGAGTGCACTTGTGATGAGCACTAGGTTTATGTATGGAATTGTTGAATCCCTGTATTTCACTTGAAACTAATACAACATTGTATGTTAACCATACTGGAACTAAAAAGAAAAAAAAATCAAGATTTTATTTATTTATTTGAAAGAGACAGAAAGAGAGCACAAGTGGGAGGGGACAGAGAGAGAGAGAGAGAGAGAGAGAAGCAGATCCCTCCTCCAACGCCATGAGCAATGAACCTGACCATGTGGGGCTTGATCCCAGGATTCCGGGGGTCATGACCTGAGTTGAAGGCAGACGCTTAACTGACTGAGCCACCCAGGTGCCCCTGGAATTAAAATTTAAAAATAATAATAATGGCAAGGAGAAAGACAGTTTTCTTAGAAAAAAATTTCTCAGATAAACATTTCCAAGTGGGCCTTGAATGGTATCTACTCTAGAAAAAGGATTCTATTAGTATTGATTCTGTGTTAGTATCAGTGAAGAAAAACAGAGCAGATTTTATTTAAAAGGGAAGATTTGTAAAGATAACTTCCAATATTTTAAGCAACACAACCTATTTTTTTTTAAGATTTTATTTATTTATTCATGAGAGACCCAGAGAGAGAGGCAGAGACTTAGGCAGAGGGAGAAGCAGGCTTCCTGCGGGGAACCCAATGTGGGACTTGATCCCAAGACCCCAGGATCACGACCTGAGCTGAAGGCAGATGCTCCACCACTGAGTCACCCAGGCACCCAGAACAACCAACTTAAAAAAAAAAAAAAGCAGGAACTGGGCAGCCCAGGTGGCTCAGCGGTTTGGCGCCTGCCTTCGGCCCAGGGCGTGATTCTGGAGACCCGGGATCGAGCACCACGTCAGGTTCCCTGAACGGAGCCTGCTTCTCCCTCTGCCTGTGTTTCTGCCTCTCTCTGTGTGTCTCTCATGAATAAATAAAAAAAATATTTTTTAAAAAAGCAGGAACAGCTGTAGCACTACCATTAATCAACACTTTTTAACTGACCTACTCTAAAACTACTTCATTCATCTTTCCTTTATCTAAAAGGGAAGAAAAGAAAAGAAAAAATAAAATAAAAAGGAAGAAAAGTAAGTACTGGCACCATTTTTTAAGAAAGAGGTTTCAGACAAGTCAATAATGAAGTTGGATGAGTCTGACTTCAGGATGGCACCTTCCACCAGCCCCTCTTCTTGAACATTTGGACATATCTGTGACTTGGCTGAAAACCTTACTGTCACTCCCCTCCCCAATTATTAAGGGACTATAACATCATAACCCGGTACCTCACACCCAGGTGTACCAATCTTCCCAAGATCAAAGGAAAATCCTCACAAAAATGACTGGAAATTCCTCTATTTTAAGATATCTAGTGTAATAAAATATTTGATGCAAAACCTATTCTGCATCTACTCCAGTCATCTGATAAAAAAATCTGAGTATGAGTGTGGTAGGAAAGTCTTTAAAAATGTAATTTTGGGGACTCTTTTATTTTAAAGATTTTATTTATTTATTTGAAAGAGAGAGCACAAGCAGGGAGAGGGGTAGGAGGGGAGGGAGAAGTAGACTCACTGCTGAGGGGTAGGGGGAAACTCTATCCTAGGACCCTGAGATCATGACCTGAGCCCAAGACAGACGCTTAACTGACTGAGCCACCCAGACACTCCTATAATTTTATTTTAAAGCCATATTTTTAGAGAATCACCAAATCAACTGGTGATTTATCCTCATTCTTGTGAAAATATAAGTTCTGGTTCCACATTTTCCTTCCCCAAGGATCCTTTGTCTAAATTTGAAGATACTGTGCCATCTGAAGAAAACAAAATACCAGTGAAGGTCAAAACCTAGGCTAAGTCTCTTCTGTAAATACAGCAACACAATAACTCACTTTTGAAATCTTATCAAATCACAACTTAGTTAGTAGGATATAGCAATAAACAACAGCATAAACTTTAGAGTTGGACCGGTGAATTTCTAAATCCTAGGTCTGTTATTTATTAGCAATGTGACCTTGAGTTGCAATTTCATCCTGTATAACAGGGATAATAATAACACCAACTTCAAGGGGTTAGGATGATTAAATTATAAATATTACATATATAAAAATATATTTCAAATTATATAAATAATTTAGTAGGCTTGAATTACTAAGCCTAAAATATGGTGGTGATATCAGAAAAATAAGAATAGTTGACATTACTTCTCTATGTAATAAGAGAAACCCAAATCTGAAATAGGCAGAGCCTAAATTAGAAGTTCCCTTTTTCTGAAACTTAGTTTACTAAGCCACAAAGTCCTAAAATTAATGAGAAAAAAGTTTGATAAGGAACTCAATAGTTGGTAAGTAGCAATGTGATAATATATTGTATCTGATGGGGAAACTGAGTTTTAAAGAAAAATGATTTCCTTTATCTTCTATTCCTTATTGTATTTCTTATTTCTTGTATTTCTTATCATAAATTTTAAAGATGCAAAAGTGTAACAATTCACAAGAATGAGACTATCCAAATTAAAACAATAAACTTCAAAATTTTAAGGCTGCCTCGTGTTCTTACTGCACCCTGCTACCTCTCAACCATCCACCTGGGTTGATAAGTCACAGCAACCTATACTTAGCTAGTTCAGGCCAAGAAAAAAACAAAGCTAGGAAGTAAATATATGCATATTCATGTATTTAAACATATGTTTGAATATCCACCAACTGTTCCTAAATTCAATATTATATTACTGTGGTAGGCTTTATTATTTTTTTTTTAATTTTAGATTTTTATTTATTCATAAGGGACAGAGAGAGAGAGGTAGAGACACAGGCAGAGGGAGAAGCAGGCTCCCTGCAGGGAGCCTGATGCAGGACTTGATCCCAGGACCCCGGGATCACGACCTGACCTGAAGGCAGACGCTCAACCACTGAGCCACCCAGGTGCCCTTGAGGTGGGCTTTATAATCAGTCTTATTCGTAGTCCTGCTTCACCATGGCATCTCATTCCCAAGAAGAGGTTCCATTCCTCTTTGTTGCATGCTGCAGTAACCTCAGTATTAGGTTTTTGTTTTATATGTTGGGCTCTCCTGTGCCTGCTTCCCTAATAATGGGTTATTAGGCTTCTTCAATACCTGCTGTGACTCCTTGACAGCTGGACAACTGATTCACCCATCCTAACCAGGACTGGGGTTCTGTATAAAGTTTGATGAATTGCATGTTACTCTTCCTTTCTCTCTTGGAACACAGGTGCCAGCTATGTACTGAGTAATATAATAGAATCCTGAACATACTACCATGTCTAGTCTCATGTTCCTCCTGATGCAGCATCTTTGACTGGATTCATCATTCTGGTGATCCTTTGATCCTTGTTTATGTTGAGTGTATGGCTTAATAAATGTAATAGTTAAGAAAAGGCAATGCCCATAGAGCCAAGGCAATCGGGTAAATAAAAACACGTGAGAATATAAGGTGAAAAGATGGTATGGTCTAAAAACAAAAAAGAGCACAAATCAAGGAGGCACATCCAAATTCCAATATGCCACATTACATGAGCTTTGATTTTTCTCTTCTAAAAAGGAGGATGAGTGTTATGATGAGTGAAATAGTCCCAATCTGAAGCTGAAAAAGAAAATCATCTAAGCATATCTTCTTTCTAAACCACAAATATAGAGGATTCATTGAATGGTCAGAAATTAAAAGGGGATCACCTTAAACTCAAAGTTAAGAACTCCTGGATTCTTCAGAGATTCTGAATGGATTTACACTGAGGCTGGGGCATACTCAGAGCTCTGACAAATCACAGCCATATACATTATCATCATTTTTCAATGAGTACCATAAAAAGCTGGGAACCCTGTTCTAGATCACCAAAGTCTCCTGCAGATCTATAATTCTGTGATTCTAATGATGTAGACCTTTATACACTGGTGTTGTGCTCACAGGGACATGCTTTGAGAGTTACTTTTTTATAAGGAAGATAGGTTTAAGTTGCTTCATGTCCTCTAAAACGTTTTTAAAATTGCAGCCAGTATATCCAAAACATAGCAAGGTTACAATCCCCCCACCCCATTCATGAAGAGTCCACTGAAAGATACTTAACAGCCAGAGACAGTGATCTCTATAATTTTGCCTGTCTTTCAGTGTCTCATTCAGCAACCTTATAAAAATATGTTCTGCGTGATTTAGTGGACCACACAGGAACTGAAGTAAGGTCTACACAACAAACCTAATGAAAACTAGGGCTACAAATTCTGAACACTTCTTAGTAAGCTCAGAAAAAGTTTGTTGGCCAAAGTGAACCCTGAGGTGCTTTTAAAAGATAGGTGAGAAAGAACAAAAAGTGATTTAGGCAAGGTGCTTATACAAAATAAGAATCTGAGATGTCACTGAAAATGAACAAAAAGCTGAAAATATACATGCTAAATCAAAGTCTGGGTAACGAATGAGCCTGCACACACAATATGAACTTGGAAGTGTAGTCTCTGTACTTGAAGTCAAAGTGATTTCAACAAATCCAGTCTTTTAAATACCCATTTGTCAGAATTTTTTTTTTGATGATTTAATTTATTTATTCATGAGAGACAGAGACAGAGAGAGAGAGAGGCACAGACACAGGAAGAGGGAGAAGCAGGCTCCATGCAGGAAGCTCAGCGTGGGATTTGATCCCAGGACTCCAGGATCACGCCCTGAGCCAAAGGCAGATGCTCAATCGCTGAGCCACCCAGGCGTCCCCCTTTTGTCAGAATTCAAGAAAAACATTTGTAAATATAAACTGTTACCACAGAAACGGTACTGCTTTTATTTCTGGTTAGATTTCTAGGGCTATGTATAATTTATAGTACTTAGTGTAAAGCAGAAAGATACAATTATAAAAATGAAAGGGAAAAAGTTTTGATTTGACAAATAAAACTCCAACTATATCAAGTTGCATGTCAAGAAGTAGGTGTTTCACAAAACCAAAGTAACATTTAAGAGACACTATATCCATTTAAAGTCAATAAAGTGAGCAAACGGTTTCCACATACTACCAAAAAGTCAAACTGATAGTGCAATATTGCCCTCTACTGGACCATACTAGTAAAGATAAACCTAAAATAACAGTAGGACTAACAGCTTACTTTTATTGGGCTTTAACAGAATGTTTTTTTCCCATAAATGTTAGTTTAGCCTAATATTAGCATAAGTCTGGGTCATTCATTCTATAATAATTTTAGTGTGAAAAAAATAATAATTTTAGTGTGGCATTAATGTGGTATAGTTTAGAAGACTCAATTACCAATATAAGGTAACAAAGAATAACAAATGTAATAAATATTTTTCTTAAAACTATAAAGTATCTTGGAGTTGAACAAAGTCTCTAGTCTAATCAACTATATAGTGTATACATTCCTTCTACATATCTCTGCCAAATAGTCCCCCAGCCTTGGCTTAAATATTCTGGTAATAGACAACACCATCCCTGAAAACAGTCTATCCTGTTCTGCATAATTCCGTAAAGCTGAAAATTACTTCCTCACCTAATTCCATCTCTGCAGCAGAAAACCCCTTAAATATTTAAGAAGAGCAAATTCATGGGGCACCTGGATGGCTCAGTCCATTAATCATCTGCCTTCAGCTCAGGTCATGATCTCTGGGATTGAGTTCCTGAGATTAAGCCCCACATCAGGCTCTGAGCTCAGCAGAGAGTCTGCCTCTCCCTCCACTTGTGCACTCTCTCTCTCTCTCTCTCTCTTTCAAATAAATAAAATCTTAACACACTCACACACACACACACACACACACACACACACACACACACAATTTATTATCTTACGGTGCTTTAGGTCAGAAGACCACCACGGGTCTCCCTGGACTAACACCAAGGTGTCAACAGGGCTGCATTCCTTTCTGGAGAATCTAGGCTAGGAGAATACATTTCTTTGCCTTTCCTAGCTTCCATAGGCCACCCATATCCCTTAGTTCCTTTCTACTGTCTTCAAAGCAAGCAACATTGCATCTGACCATTCTTTCATAATCACATCTTCCTCTGACCCTGACCTCAGCCAAGAAAGGTGCTTTTAAGGCCTCATATAATTGGGTTGAGCCCAGCAATCCGCTTTCAACACCTTTCTCCAAGTGAGTTTCAGATCTGCAGAGTACACTTGGAGAAACACTGTCCAGTTTGAAATCAGTTACTAAGCAGTTCCTTTCGGGTATGGCCAGCCAGGTCAACCCACCCAATTGTCTTTACATTCTGCTCATGTATCCTGCCACGTTCGGGAAGTTTACATAAGAAAGAAACCTGCTCAAAGGACTAGCTGAATTCCAGTCACACTGGTGCTACCATATTTCCCTGCTCTACCAGTCCTGCTAATCTTTAAAAGGAAGAAATGATGCAGACAGAACTTCTTTATTTTTTTTTTAAGATTTTATTTATTTATTCATGAGAGACCCAGAGACAGAGACAGAGAGAGAGAGAGAGAGAGAGAGAGAGGGGCAGAGACACAGGCAGAGGGAGAAGCAGGCTCCATGCAGGGAGCCTGATGTGGGACTCCATCCCAGGTCTCCAGGATCACGCCCTGGGCTGAAGGCTGCACTAAACCGCTGAGCCACCCAGGGATCCCCATCACTTGTTCTTAATGAGTCTGCTCAGTGTGTTGACCAAGTGCTCCTTATCCTCAATACCCACAATGTACTCTTTGGTTCCTGATCTAGAATCTTGCCAAGGTTTTAGAGTCAAGCTCACCAACTGGTAGTTTACAAAACCACCTGTAGAAAATGGAACTGCCTTCTCTGTCTCCAGTTTCCACTACCTTTTAAAGCTCTCAAAGATCATGGACAACTGCAAGTTCTTTCTGAATCCATCCTGGAATGTCATTTATCCAGTCCCAAATACCTGAATCCATTTAGAGAAGCTTCACCACGTGGAACTTTCAGTCTCCCTCACCAATCAATGATCATCTACCCATTCAGGTTGAAGATCATTCTCCTGGACAAAAAGGATAGAAGCAGGAATCCCTGTATGACTCAGCGGTTGAGTGTCTGCCTTCCACCCAGGGCATGATCCTGGAGTTTCAAGACTGAGTCCCAGATAGGGTTCCCTGCATGGAGCCTGTTTCTCTCTCTGCCTGTGTTTCTGTCTCTGCCTGTGTCTCGGTCTCTGCCTCTGTCTCTCTCTCATGAATAAATAAAATCTTTAAAAAAAAAAAAAAAAGGATAGAAGCAAAGTAAGTCTTCAGAAGTTTCATTTTCCCTGTATTATCCATCAGTAGTACCAATTCCAAATACATCCCCTTTTTCGTTTCTTGCTGTAATCATAACTTAAAGCACCCCTAACTCTTCCTTAGCAATTCTTACAAGGCTCTACTCATTCAAGATTTGATTTTCCAGTTGCTATTACAGAACTAAGCCTCCTTCTTACATTTGCATTGCTCTGACTTTATTTTTTCTGTATCTTTTTTGGAAACTGATTTCAATTTGGCAAAAAAAAAAAAATTACAATTGGAGCTGGATGATACACATACATAGGGACTCACTAGGCTAGTCTTACTACGTTTTATATTTTCCAAAATAAAAAGTCAAGTAAATACATATAAATACAAATGTTTATATAAACACAGAGAGAGATGCCTCAATTTCTTCTTCATAGGGATGTATTTTTATCCTTAAACTTTCTTCTGTTGGTTGGGATAATTTGGGTTTGTTTATTTTAAAGATTTTATTTATTTTTGAGAGAGCACAAGCAGGTGAGGGGCAGAGGGAGAAGCAAATCTGTTCAGCAGGGACCTCAACATGGGGCTTGCTCCCAGGACCTTGGGATCATGACCTGAGCCAAAGGCAGATGCTTAACCATCTGAGCCACCCAGGCAACACAGGGATAATTTGGTTTTAATTAAAGTCTGAATTAAACTTTTTCTGAACCTCACAAACCTTTTAATTTACCTTCCAGCCCAGATTCCTCTGCCATTTTTCTCTGACTGCCTTTTCTTTGCATCGTTTGACATTTATCAAAGTAAAGGCTAAAGGCTCCAAAACTGGGGGACACTTGTAGCTCTTGGTGCCCAGCCCAGCTTCTTTCAAAATGTTTTACTGTTCATGAAATTCTCTGCAAGCTCAGCTTGGAGGGTGATCATTCCATGCCCCCAAATGCATACAGGTGGATGAAAGCATACACCAATTTTGATGCTGAGCATGATGCTCTGGCACTGAAAAGGCCATCAGGACCAAAGATGTGGATGAGGTCACCACTGTCAACATTTTGAGCACCCACAGCAATGAAGAGAGACAGGATACTGCCTTTACTTACCAAAGAAGGATCAAAAAGGAACTTGCATCAGCCCTGAAGTCAGCCTTTTCCAGCCACCTGAGGACTGTGATTTGGGGCCTATTGAAAACACCTGCTCACTATGATGCTTCAGAGTTGCAAACCTCCATGAAAAGGCTGGGGACTGATGAGGACTTGCTCATTGAGATCATATGCTCAAGGACCAACCAAAATCTTCAGGAAATTAACAGAGTCCTCAAGGAAATGTACAAGACTTATCTGTAGGACATGATTTCTAACACATCTAGTGACTTCCACAAGCTGATGGTTGCCCTTGCTAATGGTAGAAGAGCAGAGGATGACTCTGGCATTGATTATGAACTGACTGACCAAGACTCCTGGGATCTCTATAATACTGGAGCAAAGAAGAAAGGAACTGATGTGCCCAAGTGGATCAGCATCACGACTGTGCCGAGTGTGTGTCACCTCCAGAAAGTAGTTGAAAGGTACAAGAGCTACAGCCCTTATGACACATTGAAGAGTATCAAGAAGGAGGTCAAAGGAGCCCTGGAAAATGCTTTCCTCAACCAGTTCCAGTACATTCAGAACAAGGTGCTCTATTTTGCTGACTGACTGTATGACTCCAAGAAAGATAAGGGGACTCTCGATAAAATCCTAAATCATGATCTATCATGATCTTCTGCAGTGAAGTGGCCTTGTTGAAATTTAGGTCTGAATTCAGAGAAAGTACAGAAAGTCCCCATACGACTACATCCAGCAAGACATGAGGGCGACTGCGAGAAAGCACTGCTGGCCCTGTGTGGTGGGAATGATTGAGGCCTATGAAGGCATGAGCATCCAGGAGTGGTGCTCCTTGTTTCCAGCTAACAGTTCTAGAAAATATCTTTTAACTAACAGACCCCTTGTACCTATTCCTGTAAGGATGACATTAGCATTGCCCCACCCCATCCTTATTTTGGCTGCCTAAGCAATGCCTGCCTCTCATGTCTAGTCTCTCCTTTTAGCCAAAGAAATGAACATACCAAGAAATTGGAAGTGGATGAAATACTTTGTCTCTTGTATATTGTGTCACAAACAGATGAATAGGGATCCCTGGGTGGCTCAGCGGTTTGGCGCCTGCATTCGGCCCAGGGCGTGATCCTGGGGACCCGGGATCGAGTCCCACATCGGGCTGCCTGCCTGGAGCCTGTTTCTCCCTCTGCCTGTGTCTCTGCCTCTCTCTCTCTCTCTGTGCATCCGTCATGAATAAATAAATAAAATCTTTAAAAAAAAAATAAACAGATGAATAAACGGAATTTTTACTCTAAAAAAAAGTGTAGGATATATTCTAATTATGCCTGTTTCTCTCTTCCTATTAGGAACATAAATTTTAAAAAGTTATCAGATTATTATTAGATGAAATTATTTCTGCCATTATCCTTTAGGACAGTTCTCAAAGTGTGCTCCTTTATTATAGAAGTACCAATATCACCCATGAGATTGTTAGACATACAAATTCATGGGTCCCACCGACCTACTGTACCAGAATCTCTAAGGAAGGGGCCTGGGAAACTCTCCAAATGAATCCTATGCATATTAGAGTGTGAGAACCATTATTTTAGAAGACACTATTCCAATTCAAAAGCTGTCAATGTGCTTTTAACCAATGCGATTTCCATCAAGTGCCTAGATAATGGGAGTCCCTCATACTACTGTAAACACTAACCTTTATAATTATCTTATATCTGCAACTCATCACCTTTTCCCTTGGCTAAAGGTCATACAACACATTATCATTTCTGTATCTATCCCATTTTTCTCTCTTTTTTATTCTCTTCTAGATGGTGTTCAGCATCCTTTCACTCACAGGATCTCAGACCTCAGTGCAGGTATATAATTTCTTGCCATATCACACTATTCTCTCTCTCCTTTTATCAAATCTGACTCTAATGAAAAAGACATCCTTCCACTGTTACATTCAAGTGGGGAGCCCAAATCAAGAAAGTCATCAAGATGGTCATGATAAATCTCTATTTTTTTTAAAAAAGATTTTATTTATTTATTCATGAGACACACACACACACACAGAGAGAGAGAGAGAGAGAGAGAGAGAGAGAGAGGCAGAGACACAGACAGAGGAGAAGCAGGCTCCATGCAGGAAGCCCGATGCGGGACTCGATCCCGGGACTCCAGGATCACGCCCTGGACTGAAGGCAGGTGCCAAACCGCTGAGCCACCCAGGGATCCCCGATAAATCTCTATTTTATCATTCAAATTTTGTATACTGTTATAAAGACTTTGGAGCCTCTAAGTATTACACCTACCTAGATTGCATAATGTTGTCTTTTCTGAGTCTCCATTTATTCTGCTTACTATGTCTTACTTGATGTCTAACAGGGATATATCAGTTAATCTGCTTGTTTGTCTCCTCTCTAGCAGTATTCAGTCTAAAATTGTCCTAACCAGATCAGACAGTTCCTAGGAAAATACACACAGATGCATTGTACAAAATATAATAATGAAAAAAAAAAATCACAAAGTGAGCCATAAACACAATTTGCTAAAGAAATCTGGGTTCCAGGGGCACCTGGGTGGCTCAGTGGTTGAGTGTCTGCCTTTAGCTCAGGTCATGATCCCAGGGTCCTGGGATCAAGTTCCACATCGGGCTTCCCGCAGGGAGCCTGCTTCTCCCTCTGCCTATGTCTCTGCCTCTCTGTGTCTGTCATGAATAAATAAATAAAATCTTAAAAAAAAAAAAAAAAATATATATATATATATATATAAAGTCTAAAAGGAAGAATTTGGTGGTAAGATATATAACCACACTTAGAAAATATGCTTATTTCTATTTTTGTTACTCAAACACTGCAACTTTTAATGAGTCACAGCTTTCAGAAGTCTGTTTCTTGCTACCAAAATTGGATCCTGAAAATGACCTATTCATGAGAAATGCTTTGATGACTGACTAGGAAATGACTTCACGTGTTTATAAACCTCTGTACATCATCATCATCCCCTTTATTAGTTCAGTCATCTTGTTATTGACAGAGGTACTACTTAAAATTATTCTACTCTTTTTCACTTCCCAGCTCTTCTCTTTCATTCATCCAGCTTCACTGGGTCTTAAATCAATCTTCAGCCTTTTGGAGGCTAAAAAACCTATTATTTGCTCCAACATATTTTGCTCACCCAAAGAAAGTGATGGTATGAGATATAATGTTCTTTTTTTTTTAAGATTTATTTATTTATGATAGAGAGAGAGAGAGAGAGAGGCAGAGACACAGGAGAGAGAAGCAGGCTCCATGCCAGGAGCCCGACGCGGGATTTGATCCCGGGACTCCAGGATCGCACCCTGGGCCAAAGGCAGGCACTAAACCACTGAGCCACCCAGGGATCCCCGGTATGAGATATAATGTTCGGATAAGTCTTCAGATTCTTAGGGAAAAGACACCTTACATATATAAATGGATATCTTTAGAACTCATTGTTGTAATTTGAAATTATAAAGGTCATTTTCCCTGTAAGATAATTTTACATTTTCATGTCATTTTCGACGCACAAGAATGTCATAGTAATGACTACTATTATTTTTATCACTTAACAAAGGAAAAAAGTTAAAATAAACATGAGGCTACTTCTCTCCCTTTTCCTGTTGACTAGAAGAGGTACCCCCTTTCTATATTTTACTCCAGAAAATAAGTAGGTTCGGCATAACTGAAATAACCCTACCCCCAGACCATTATAACATGCATGTATCTATCCCAAAACATCTCTGAAGTTCTCCTCAAATCTCTTTCTCACTCCCTAATGACTGAGGCATCCAGGCACCCCTACAAATCTCTTTCTCTAACCAACATGCCTCATCCAGATCTAAAGCTTAATGAATATATACTATAGAATGAGGACCTAAAAGAAAAAAAAAAAAAAGACAATCCTTTCAATGGCATAAGGAACACTGTTTTCTTTACTAAGTCTTCAAAAAGTGACTTAAACCAGTCACTTTACATGGTGAAAACGAGAGAAATTCTCTGAAATCTCTACCTTTCAATTCCTTTAGAAGACTCCTGGCCTTTGGGTTGTTTTTCATGCTCAAAGGCACTATGCTTTTATTTAACTTCTACAGAAGACTGAACCATGTGATATTGTCAGTCCTGCTGATATAATATTAAAAACAAAAACAAAAACACACAGACAAAAAAAAACCCACCAGTCCTATGATAAACTAACTTAATAATTCCTTTTCTCATCCATTCATTCAACATTATTAAGCAGCTATAATGCCATGCTTTCAATCATCATTCAATAAGTACACAAAAAATGAAAAATATAATATGATAAGGAGTATTTTTACATCTCCATTTTTCTAAGATATTTCTAGCATGCATTTCACATATAGTTTCATGCATTTAAATGGTCTTACCTCTCTTACAGATAGCTGTGGTGGGAAGGAGACTGAAAATACCAAGTTGGTAAATTCAAACCCAGAGGCCTCAACTTTTTGGCACACCTAAAAAAGTATTACATAAAAGCATTTTTTAATTACATAAGACAGTATTATATAAATTCTCAGGAATTGCTGAAAATTTTACACTAATCTTCATGAGTTTTTGGTCCAGGAGATCCACTACACTTTTAAACTTCCACCTTTGGGAATTCTCATAAACATCCCAAAATCAAATATTTGCTAACTATGATCCAGAAGACTGATATCACGAGATGCCAACACAGCCAAGACTCACTTGCAGAACAATCTGTTGAATGTCAAAATAGTTTTCTATTAGATCACCTCATAATTTAAAAAATATTTTTAACAAAATAAAGCCAAATTTAGCATTCCTGTCAGCTAGAAGCAAAAGGCAATCCCACATTCAATCATGTACCTTCCACAAGACTGTAACACTTGTCTTTTCAAGACACTAAGTATGACCAAGAGCTTTTCTCTTAACTCCTTAGCTATGTTAAACAGCAGAGGGAAAAACCATTATATTGTTCTTCAGTTGAGTAGCTCTCATGACTGAAATACATGGACACCTACTACATTAATTTTCAGTTTTCTTGTTAATAAATAAGCAATTTGAGAATAGTAGGCCTGTTTTTTTTTTTTTTTTAATTAAGAAATGTTTTAATGATGCATTGGTGTAAAACATGTTGAAATGAATAGTATTGTTACTTTAGATTCAAGACTTCTAAGGTTTAGACTAAAAATTTTACATAATTGCACATATAATGAAAAAGATTATTTACCTTTTTAATGAATTCTTTTTCACAAAATTCTTGAAGAATTCCAAGACATACATTGCACACATTTAAATTTGAATTCTTGGAAGCAATGTGACCATCTTCAATATTGGAGACCTTTCCCTCTCCATTCTGACTCAGATTATCAATCCTATCAATCCCATCTTCTAGTTCTTGTAGTCGAATTTTCTTGGGAGGTGGGTTTGGAACTTCCAAAATTAATTCATCTTTTTCAGTTTCCAGAAATTTCTGTAGTTCATTGAGCAACTCCTGGAAAGTTAATTTGAAAAAAGTAATAACCCTTTGACAATGCCCTAAAGGTTAAGATGAAAACAGAAGTGAAATTATGATATAGTGCAGATTTATACAATGTTGATCTTTAGCAATTTTGGAGCAATCAATAAATTTTATTAGCCAGCACTGGCTTTCTGGGTAATTCAAAAGAGAATTACCTAACTCCTACATGTGTGAATATTTTTCCAAAAGAGTTTCATATCTTAGTGAAGCGAAAGTCCTGAATGTGAGGCAGAAGTTGCCATTAACAAATCTGTTACATGCATTACTCTATTTACTCTGCTTGAGTTTATTGCACTTTGCAGATATTGCAACTTTAGAAATGACAGGTTTGTGTATCAAAGAAGTATCAAACAAGTATCAAACAAGTCTATCATCACCATTTTTCCAACAGCATTTCTGTCTCTGTGTCACATTTTAGTAATTCTCGCAATATTTCAAACGTTTTCATTATTATACTTGTGATAGTGATCTGTGATCAAGGATCATGACTTGCTGAAAGCTCAGATAATGGCATTTTTTAGCAATAAGTTATTTTTTAATTAAGTATGTACATTTTTTAAACATAATTATATTACACAATAGACTATAGTATATTATAAACATAAATTTCATATGCACTGGGAAACCAAAAAATTAGTTTGACTCACTTCATTGTGATAATCACTTTATTATAGTGGTCTGGAACCAAACCCACAATATCTCTGAGGTATGCCTGTAATTTGGTTTGTGAAGGGCATTCACTTGCTAATTTTAGTAAACAAACAAAACAAAACAAAAACAACCAAAAAAACCTCCTTCAATTCTAATTATTAACAAATAGAAATACAAACTGAATTTCCACCCTTGCTAGGTTGCTTAATAATTTCACAATCACAAAACATCTGTACATTTATTCAACATGAAATCTGAAAAATTAGAGATTACACATCTATTAAGTAAATGTAATTTCAAGACAAGTTACTAAACAAAGGTAAACAGATGTCAGTAATGCTGAAATTTGGCACCATTAATTACCAAAACCATTTATATGCATTAAGTGGAAGAAGCCCTTTGCTACATTCTGGTTTGCCTCATTTCTGTTACCCTTTGTACTAAAATGTTAAAAGTTGCATTCTTTTGAAACCATTCTCATATTTCAGAGATTCCACCCATCTAAATACTCAGAGAACTTATTCTCTGTTTTATCTAAATTATACAGATTTTATTATTCAGTTGTTGAATAGATATCCTTCTGGAATTTACTCAGATTACAATTTACTGACTCTAAAGAAAAAAATCTTTCACTCGAACAAATTTAATTCATTTTATTAGGATAGTAGCTCTATTTCATCTTTAACAGAAATACTAATATATACATACACATATAGGTATATTTGACCCACACAAATATGTTTATTACCTAAGTTCTATAATGGCAGTATAACATAGTACATGTATATGTATGTGTACATACAGTTATAGGACTACAAAAGATGAAAATTTAAGTACATTTACAAGAAAAAAATTGTCTTCAAATATTTTCATGTTTATTTACATAAAATGATACAAATAAATGCTGGTAACACTAAGTCTCTTTATATAATATTTAAAATCTTAAAACATATTTTAAATATTAAAACAAATGCATAGAATAATATAATGTGTCTGCAAAATGTGTAAGGAGAGTTATACAAAACCAGTCTTATTACTTCATAGCCATAATGTGTATAAATGAATATACACATATATATTAATCGTCATAGCATATGTACCGTTTTCAAAGTGTTTTCACATACTTTATTAGATATTGTCCCTTAAAATCCTGTGAGGTGGATGTTATCATCATTCCCATTTAGAGAGGAGAAAACTGAAGCTGGAACTGGGATTCAAATCCATGTCTTCTAGCTCCAAACTCTAGGCTTTGGATTCAGACAGTTCATATCCTAGCTTGCTCACTTAATAGCTGTGTAACTTTGGGCAGGTTGTTTAACCTCTCTGTGCCTCAGTTTCTTCATCTGAAAATAGAGACAATCATAGTATGTACTTACCTAATAGGTTATTAGGATTAGATGAGAGCTTGACATATAATGTTATATGAACACTAGATATTATTTCCAAAATAATAAAAACTAATACTTAGGGAAAATGATGGTTATTGCTAACTCCTGAGCAATTTTTAAAAATTGTAAGAAACTGAGTGTACATGTGTGTGCACATACTATTTATATAGGTATATATTTACTTATATATAACTACTGCTTCTAAAAAGAATGTCACTATAGGAATATGTTATATATATATTTTTTTAAGTATTCTGTTAAATAGTCAAAGCTCTCTGTATATTGCCATCAATGTCAAAGAACCCTCTATATTATTTTTGCTATTATTAATAAGAGTAAATAATGATTATGATAAGCATTTACTTTTGCAGGGTTGTAAGTAACTATTTGTAAGTACAAATGGTAATAATACAGAAAAGAAAAAGAAAAAAGGCAGCCAAATCCACAATGCTTCCACTTAATAAAAGATCTCAGGACTGTCATCCTCTTCCTGTCACATTTTATTAACAACTGGCTAGAAGTACTATTTTGTGATTATCTGTGTACTCTTTAGAAGAGGTATATACAAACATTAAATACACTAGGGATTTACACCACAAAGATCCCACTACATTAAATGTTAGATATAATCACTTAAGAAGGAGCTTACAGTTTTACGGTACAAAAAGGAAATTCCAAATTTACCATTATCAGTAATTATTTTATTATAGTTTTTAAAAGTTTAATGATGAGTTATGGATAGATACTTGCCCTCAAATGTACAGGTATTCATTTTAGAATACAGAAACTTTCTTTAGAAACAAAATGAAAATACCTTGTAGGGAAGTTTGTAAGGTGCATGAAAATCCACACCACAGAATCTGAAAATACATCTTGGACAGGTACCAGTACTGAGCAACAACTGGGCCACGTGCTTGTTTTCCTCAGTCAGTGGAAACATACTGAATAATAATAACTAGAAAGAAAAAAAAAGTAAAAGTAATGAACATCTTTTGTGTTTTACTTTCACAAATATGTCACCTTTATGGATTAAAAACTAATTTTATTTGAAAACATTATTTCGTACCCTCCAATAATATCCCTTTCGCTATATCCATATTGAAACATAAACTTGAAAGACATTTACTAGATGGGTCAGGTAAAAGTTTCTAATTATCAAGGAATTCAGTTCACCATTCTGGATTATGATAAAGTATATCAACATAACTAAAATCAATTAAAATAATCAAGAATGATTGTCTCTGAGAATAATAAAAACAAAGAATACAGAGTGAAGGTTTGTTATTTTGCACCATTCATTGTTGTTTGAGAACACAATTGAGTAGTAAATTCAATAAACTTTTCCTATTGGAAATTAAAAATGAGTTTGCTAGTAAAAAATAAGCAGTCCATCTATATTTTTTAATGGTCTCAATGATACTTAAGCAGGCAAGTATTCACTTATTTAATTTTTTTTAAAGATTTTATTTATTCATTTGACAGAGAGAGAGCACAAGCAAAGGGACTGGTAGGGAGATGGAGAGGGAGAGGCAGACTCCCTGCTTAGCAGGGAACCCGTTATGGGGCTCAATCCCAGGACCCAGGGATTATAACCTGAGCTGAAGGCAGCCGCTTAACCGACTGAGCCACCCAGGCCCCCCAATAGTCAAGTATTTAAAACAAATTGATCAGTAGAAATAAAATCATCTATTATACTTTGATGAGATAACTAAATGACAACCAACTATTAGCAAAATAAGAAAAATCTGCTCCTTTCATGCACAAGTAAACCCCCCCCACCAAAAATCCCCACAAATTACATGCAAAATAATTTAGAGTAATTATCATCTAAAACAAGTTGTTAGTTTTTGCAATTTGAATAAACATCTTTAGAAACAAAAATTAGAGAAGGGGGTAAAATCCGATATAACTCTCTTGTTGCCAGGAAGGAGGTAGACTAACATCAAATTACCTAATCACTCTGTTTTACAAAAATAGGTCTGATTAATTAATCAGCTCACATTACTTTAAAATGAGGAGCTAGCAATATTTTATAAAATGATTGTAGTATGGTATAACTATGGTCATACAGATAAAAACAGTGGCGCTTTTTAATTTGTGCAGTTTCATAATTTGAACAAACTTGCTTAAAATTTGTGGGACGGTGAAGCTCTTACCAACTCCTTACAGTGAAGATGTGATTCTTAGAAGTAGTTTGTCTTTTCCAACCCTTTAAAACCCACTACTTTACTTGCAAGTTTCTAAATATTTGTGGCCACTTATCAGGAGTCTATCCTTGATCCAAAATAATGAGGAAGGCAGTATATACTTCTACAGAACCCTTCACCATAAAAATCAGTTTAGCAGCCAGGACTACAAAAAACAGGTTGCCTCTGACCGAGTTCCAATTCAGGTAAACAGAGTGGGAGCTAGCAGACAGGAAGAGAAGAACATCTGACTTTGCCTGGATACACCAGTGAGAACTTTGAGACACCAGGATTAAGCTTTGATTTAGGGCTGCCTACGTAAAGTTGGGCTCAAGGGCATTCTCACAAAAGGACTCAAAGTTTGTGGAGAACATCTTGTACAGAGTAGCTGTATGTGGTCATCATTATATGCAAGTGATCTGGATTCCTTCTGCCAGGCCATTTAATCTGCTTGTTTTTTGTTTTGTTTTTTTATTCATAAGAGACACAGAGAGAGAGGCAGAGACACAGGCAGAGGGAGAAGCAGGCGAGGGAGCCCTATGTGGGACTCAATCCCGGGTCTCCAAGATCAGGCCCTGGGCCAAAAGCAGACGCTCAACCGCTGAGCCACCCAGGCTGCCCCTAATCTGCTGGTTTGATTGGAACTCAGTGAGGGGCTGATTATCAGCATTTAAAGTATATCCCTGACTACAATCCCCTCCGGGAGAAACTATTTCTGTCTCACTCTTTATTTTTTTTTTCTCCATCTTTCCATGGCTTAAGACCAAAGATATCATTTAATCCAGAATTAATCTGTAACTCAGAAAGAGAAACAAACCTTCCTCTCTGATAAATAAGTGCATGAGTAAGTTTTTAAAAAGAACACTTTGAGGGGCAGCCCTGGAGGCTCAGCGGTTTAGCGCCTGCCTTCAGCCCAGGCCGTGATCCTGGAGTCCTGGGATCAAGTCCCACGTTGGGCTCCCTGCATGGAGCCTGCTTCTCCCTCTGCCTGTTTCTCTGCCCCTCTCTCTCTCTCTGTGTGTCTCTAATGAATAAATAAAAATATTTAAGAAAATAAATAAAAATAAAAAGAACACTTTGTCTCAAAGATTTCCCTGGGGGGCTGACGATAAATACTATTATTGAAACGGATGCTTCCTAACGATAACACAGTTCCATTTGGGACAATATGGATGGATGGAACAGGTTGTTACACTATGTGAAGTAAGTCAAATTGAGAAAGACAAATACCATGTGATGTCACCCCTAAGTGGAATCTAATAAACAAAACACACACACAAATGAATAAACAAACAAAATGGATCTCTATAAATACAAAGCACAAACTGATGGTTGCCAAAGGGAAGAGGAGTGAGGAACACAGGTTTCCAAAGGTGGAATAAGTCATCAGGATAAAAGGCAATGATTTGTGACAGGTTGCAGGGCGGTGTCGGAAGTTGGCTACACTTGGCCTGAGCACAGGATTTCCTACAGAGAGATTGAATCACTATGTTTTACACCTGAAACTTGTGTAACATTGTGGGTCAACTATACTTACATTTAAAAACAAAACTTCAATTGGGGAGGGGAAAAAAAAAAAAGGATACTTTCTTTCCTTTGGTTCAAAGACTGTTTATTTCTCCGAGGGGTATACTCGTATGAAAGTTATCACTGCAAAGTCAATAAATGACACATTACAACCTCTTGGCTCTGAGATGTTCCCAACACTGCGGAGAATTCGGAAACCTCTTGGCCTGAGTAATGGTAAGAGGTATGAATGAATGAATGAATGAATGAATGAATGAATGAATGAATGAATGAATAACACAAGACTAAACCCAGTCTTCGGTGTGCATGTGTCGGTGATGGGTCTTCCGAACCCTCCAGCTCTTTTTCACTTTGCAGCAATCTAGCGACTTCTCAAACAGGCTGACAGTAAAAGCAAGAAATGCGGGATCCCCAGGTGGCTCAGCGGTTTAGCAACTGCCTCGTGCTCAGGGCGTGACCCTGGACGACCCGGGATGAATCCCACGTCGGGCTCCCTGCATGGAGCCTGCTCCTCCCTCTGCCTGTGTCTCTGCCTCTCTCTGTGTGTCTCCCATGAATAAAAAAAATTAAAAAAAAAAAATCTAAAAGGAGGAAATGCACTCTGCCTTACACTCGGTGGTTTCCTCTTGATGCGCGGCCCTGCAAGAATTAGGTCCTCAGAAACCAGCCGTCCCCTACGAGGTGTCCCAGCTTTGAAAGCAAAGCCCTAAGAACTGCCTCCCGCGCTCTAAGGTGGGTCACTGCCGGCTGCCTTCGTTCCGGTGTTTGTTTGTTTGTTTGTTTGCTTCTCCTTTACGTGCTTCTTTACATAAACCTTGGGAACTCAGTCATTGCAACAGGACCTCCTCCCTCCTGCCAGGATCCTGAACCGGGGTCTGAGTCACTTCTCCACGGGCCAGCGATACCTGGAGGGGACGGCGGACTTTCTTTCCACCTCTTGGACTTAAAGAGAAGCCATTGATTACAGATAGGGAAGGAGCAGGGCGTGTGAACACACACACACACACACACACACACTCACACACACTCACACCGCAATATGGCCAAACTGGGTCTCACACCCCGGGATCTTCCAACGCTCATTCCCATACCGAGGCGTGTGTGTCGTTCGTCTCCCGGCGGCGGCGGAGGGCGTGGACTTTTCGAAGGAGACGCTCACAACTTCATCGCGCTGCCGTCGCTCTCCGCTGCAAAATCCACTCTAGACTCGTGGAAATGCACCCAGAGCCAGAGCCTAACCTCCCGTCTCTCCGCCGGCCAGGCGAGCCCTTCCCCGGCTGCGGTCCGGTCCGAGGAACTTCCCGCTCGCCCCTTCCTGCTAACGAGGCCGCTCCTGGAGGAAGGACGCGACCCGGTCCATCCACACCTCTGCAGCGCCCCGTCCGTGCCCGCGCCCCCCGCCCCCCGCCCCGCCAGACCTTCCTGCCTCACCTTCTCTCGCGACGCCGGAGCCTGGGCTTTAACCCCTTCCGGTCCCCTAGAGGGAACGGGGGAAGACTAAAGACAACGCACCTACTGCGTGACGCAATTCTGTTCCCCGAGGAAACGAGAGCTTTGTAACGAAAGGACCAGGCCCTCTCGCAAAGGGCTGAGCGAGTGAACTCTCGCCTCTTCTTGTTTGTAGGGACACCAGAAAAGCTGCCTGGCCCGCCGCCACAACCCCTTGCCCCCACTGCCAGCCCCGCGGGCGGTAGAAGTGCGTGGGACAGAACTCGCAGCGTCCCAGAGAAGCCTCCATAGGACTCCGATGTCTAGGGCGTTGTAGCCGCTGCCAGAAATATCGATGAGCGTCTACCTTCAGGTTTACAATGGACATAATTGCAAATTAAAAGAGAAAGAGTCCCACCCCCCCACCCCCCACACCCTCCACCCCCGGTGGATTAGCAGCAGCGTCCTGGCCTCAGGTGCCATCTGGCAGAGTAGCGCAAGCGGCGTGCTGGCGGCCGGGGTGGGCGGGGGGTGGAGAACTCGGTGCTCTGCCCGTTGTGCCTGGCGAGGTGCTGCTGTACCCGGGCCTGGGGAGTCCCAGCGCGGACGGGGAGGCGAGCGGTGGCGGCGGAGATGGCTTCCCAGCCGCCTCCTCCCCCGAAGCCCTGGGAGACCCGCCGAATTCCTGGGGTCGGGCCGGGCCCGGGACCCGGCCCCTCTTTCCAGTGAGTGTGGGATTCTTCTGGCCGCGGGGCTGGCGGGGCGGAGCGGGGGTTTGGCAGGAGACGGTTGAGGCCGTTGTGGGGCTGAGGTGTCCCCTCCCCCCCCCCCCCCCCCCGCGCCGGGCCCCGGCGCCGAGGGGGTCTAAGCTAGAGACCACTCCGGGGCCGCACGGCTGTCTCTGACTGGGGGGACCCGCCCTGGGTCCCGGCGCCTGCAAGAAAGCGGGAGGCTTTCCTGCCTCCCTTTCCTGTGAGCGGAACACGGCGACGGAACCGCTCGGCCCTTAGAAAAAAATGTTAGACTTTTGGTCTTTGGCAGGTGTGAGTGGCTGAGATTGGCCCAGCCCCAGGTGGGAGCAAAGTCTCCGCCCGGCTTCCACGCGCCTCTCGGCAAGTTGGTGGAGGCCCCGAAGGTCGCTGTGAAAACCCGGGTCTATGCACTTTATGTTGTTTTTCTGCATAACTGAGCGACGTTTTGGGTGAAGACCTGGAGAAGCAACTTTCAAGCGGGAGTCCTAAATCCGAGGCCTATACATATAGATGGCCTTTGTGGGTCACTTTTCCAAGGCCTGTGTGTTGTGTTGTGTTTTGTTTTGTTGTTTCTGATCGGTGTCTTTTTTTTTTTTTTAAAGATTTTATTTATTTATTCATGACAGACACAGAGAGATAGAGAGGCAGAGACACAGGCAGAGGGAGAACCCCCCCCCCCCCCATATACTGGGTGTATTCCTGCTGTGTTGTAAGATCTTGTAATCCTTGTTGAAATGTTAAGATACTTGAACACATTAGCAGCTTAATCTAATAATGATAGATTCATCACGAGTAATAAGCTTTGATTATACTGTTAAGTTGGAGGGCGACGCTTTCTGCTGTTTTATGAATGATTTGACTTTTTTTAAAATTGATTAATTTCAATGAATTAATTTTAAGGTTTTATTTATTTATTTATTTATTCATGAGAGACACACACAGAGGGAGCCCGACGTGGGTGGGACTCGATCCCGGGACTCCAGGATAACGCCCTAGGCCCCAAGGCAGGCGCTAAACCGCTGGGCCACCCAGGGATCCCCCCACCCTGATTGGACTTTCTTTTAAACCTTGGACAGCAATTTGGGAAGACAGGTTTTATACTTGGCATCTTGTTAAAAGTCCTGTTTATGTAAAATTAACCTTTTTTTCCCCCCATTTTTCTTCGTTGGGAATTTTGAACACATGGAAACTTGGTAGAGTGTTAAGACAATGAATACTTGGGGACTCGCGCTAGCTTTAAGAACATTTTTCCAGATCTGCCTCAGATTTTTTTTTTTCAGATTAAAAAAATAATAATAAAACTTAGAGAAAGTGTTAAGCCTCCCATTCTTCTTTCCTGCTATAACTACTGTCCCTATTTGGTGGTTTGTGTACCCAATTATGTTTTTATAGTTTAGTAGTTTTTGTGTTTTGTGTGTGTGTGTGTGTGTGTGTGTGTGTATCTGTGTGTATAGTGTTTAGTGTGTTTTTAGACTTTATGTTCAAACTATCATTTTGCAAATTTTTTCCATTAAATACTGATTTTGAGGTTTCTCTTGTTCATACTTACATCTGTAGTTCATTTTAACCACCAAAGGATATTCTATTAAACTTATTCTGTTGTAGGTGTTAAAGTATTGGCTACATATTAAAAACTGCTAGTGATTTTTTTAGAAGATTATTTGCTTATTTATTTGTGTGTGAGAGAGAGAGAGAGAGAACATGAGCAAGGGCAAGGGGCTGAGGGAGAGGGAAAAGCAGACTCCCTCAGAGCAGGGAGCCCAATGCCAACCGATCCCAGGACAGTGAGATCACGACCTGAGCCTAAGGCAGACACAGACTGAGCCACCCAGGCGCCCCTGCAGTGACCATTCTTGTGCCTTTCTTCTTGTCCTCATTTCCAAGGTGTTTCCTAATTGTTATTGGAAGTGGAATTGCTTGGTGGAGGGTATGCTTAGCTTCAAGTACTAACTATTGCCAAGTTGCTCCCCAAAGTGGTTTTATACCAGTGTTTACATTTTCACTAGCAAAGTATTGTGTCTCTACATTCTTTCTAACACTTGATGTTATTTTTTAGTTCTTTATTTGCCAACCTAATAGATATGAAATGATATTTCATTTTTAATTTGTACTCTCTGGTTAGTAATAAGATTGAGCATCTTTTTGAATATTAAATTAGCCATTTGAGTTTTTTCTGTTGATATTTCTTGCCCACTTTTTTTTTATTGGCTTCAGATTTGCCTATCAACTTATTAAAAGTCCTTTATTCATACTACTCTATTTTTGTATGTTTTCAATATCTTTCAGTCTGTGACTTGTCTTCTTGCTGTATTTGTATTCATGTTCACTTTTGTTGTATAGATAATTTTAATTTAAATATAGCCAAAATTTTCATATTTATTGTTTGTGTTTTTTCTGTCTTGGTTAAGAAACCCTTTCTGCCTCAGATCAAGGAAATTTTTTTCAAAAAAAATTTTTTTTCTCTATTTTTAAGAAATATTCTGCATTTCACATTCATATCTTTAATCTCCCTGGAACTGACTCTGTTGTATAAAATCAGTTGCAAAGTAGAGAATATAGGTTTTTTTTTTCCCATGGGGATAAATACCCCAGTATCATTAATTTATACCATACTAGTTTATAATGCCATCTGCATCATATTAAGCTTTCATAAATGTGTGGGTTCTGTTTGGGAAGCTTTCTGATATGTTCTATTGGTCTTTCTATTCTTATGCTAGCACCACTTTTTTTTTTTTTTTTTTGAGATTGTATTTATTCATTTTAGAGAGAGAACAAGCAGGAGGAGGGAAGGAGAGAATCTCAAGCAAACTCCCCACTGAGGGACCCCTGCTAATGACCCTGAGATTACTATCTGAACCAAAATCAAAAGTCAGACTCTTAACTGAGCCACCCAGGCACCCCCACACTGTCTTGTTAATAAGTTTCATACCTGGTATGTGAACAACCTCCATACATTGCTGTTCTTCAGAATTGCCTTTGTTACATTTACCCTTTATAAAAAGGCTTACTGGGATTTTTATTGGAACTTTTTGAGAATTTGAATCTTTTTTGCCTTAAATAATGTAACTATCTCGAGGAAGTATTTTTCCATCTTTTATATCCAGCATAATTCAGACTTAAGTTGTTCTGGTGGTTTAGTTGAAATTCTCTTGTGTTCTATGTTGACAGTTCTATCATTTACAAATAAGCTAGCATAGATAACCATCATCCTTGTATTGCTTCTGACTTTCATTGGAATGCTTCTCAAGTCTCACTATTAAGATATGATATTTGCTTTTTTTTTTTGTTTTTTGGGTTTTTTATAGAAAGATGTATTTATTTGAGAGAGAGAAAGAGAATGCACAGAAGGAGAGGGAGAAGCAGACTCCTCAATGAGCAGAAAACCTAACAAGATGCTGGGCTCCAATCCCAGGACTCTGACCTGAGCTGAAGCCAGATGCTTAATGGACTGCCCACCCAGGCACCCTTTATGCTTTTTGGTTTTTAATAGATTTCCTTTCAAACTTCTATCTCCTTACCTTGCTCAGATTTTTATTATGAAGGAGTATTACATTTTATGAATGACTTTTATCCATTTATTGAGATAATCATATGTATTTTTTAAATTTGAAAATGTGGTTTATTTGTATAAGTTAACTTTCTTATGTTGAACCATCCATAAGTTTCTGGATGAACTGCTTAATTGTGATTATTTTCTAAAATACAATGTTCAATTCTGTTTTTACATTTTAAGCTCGCTCTCTCTCTCTCTCTTTCTCTTTCTCTCTCTCTCTCTCTATATATATGTGAAATTAGCCTGTAAATTTCTTTCTTTGTGCTGTACTTCTTTGGCTTTATATCCAGGATGTATAGCTATGGAAATTTTTCTGTTACATCTAATTTTTATTCCTTTATAGACTATTTTTTTCTTAGTAGCTTTTAAGATTTTGCCTGATACCTTGGTCCCCTACAACTTTATTATGCTCTATTCAGGTGTGAATATGCAGACATGTATATTTTTTCTTCCTGCTCAGTAGCTATAGTGTTCATGCTCAGCACCCATAAGGTTCACTCTAAGGATTCAATCTTTAATTCAGGAAAATTTTCACTAATTATATCTTTATTGTTTAAGCACTGTTCTTTCCCATCTCTTCTTCAGGAGTCCTGTTAAACATTGTATCAGGAATATTTTCTGCTACAAGTAACTATATGATTTTCAACACTTTGGACTATAAAGACATTTCTTGTTTAGTTAAGGGGTAAGTCTAGAGAGTCTAGAGATCTGCTAACTCAGCATTGTCATTAAGAGACCTACATTTTTTTTTGTTTGTTTCCTTTTAGTTTTCTGTAAGCTTTCTGAGAGTTTGATCCATTTCTGTCTTATTCTTACTTCTTTGAAAGTAATCTCGTTTTTCCTCTGGTGGCTTTAAAGATTTTTCTCTTTGTTTTTGATTTTCAGTGATCGTACTCTGTTGGACTTCAATGCGAATGATTTTGTTTGTGTTATTTTGAGTGGGATTCATAGCAATACTTGAATCTGATTTGATGTCTTTCATTCATTTCAGAAAAATCTCAGCCATTATCTCTTCGAATACTGCTTCTACCCATCATCGTTTCATCCCTTTGACTCTAACTGCATTTGAACTGTGTATTTCGCTGTACAGCCCATACCTTAAAGTCTTTCTGCATGTAGTCTTTTATTACTCATGCTTCATTCTGGGTATTTTCTTGTGAATTCTCTTCAGGTTTAGTGATGTTCTTCTTTCAGAGTGTCTAACCTAGTATTGAACCAATCATTAAATTCATAATTTTAGTTATTTTAATTTTTTAGTTTTAGAATATCCATTTGGTCCTGCTTAATAGTTTCTATTGTCTACTGAAGAATCTCAATCTTGTCTTTTTTCCTTGACTATTTTAGTCATAGTTTAAAGTCTCTGCCTATCTTTCCCCAGATAACTCCGTTATCTGGACTCCTACGGATCTCTTTGTATTATCTGATGTTCTTTTTTTTTTTTTTTTTTTTTTTTTTTTGCATACAGGCTAGTGTTCATATAAGCCAAATTATTTTTTAGTGAAAGCTGGACATCGTATAGGCAATTTGAGGCCTAGAATGCTGTCTTCTTCCTGAGAGTTTTGCCTTTGACAGGCATCTTGTATCACTAGCAATCTAAGGTCATTTAATACAGTCAAGAATTGAGCCAATTCAAAGCTGTGGTTTTAGTTCCTACAAGGGCTAGCCTATTTCATATATACAATTTTACCTTTACTAGTATAAGGTCCTAATCTGAAGTGTGGGGTTTTACCTTGGCTGTCCTCCTTAGGAGTTCTGAACTCTAGTTTTTGTCTCTTTAGCACAAGGAGTCTTTTGAAAGCTCTGTACAGCTTCTTGTCCTGTCAGCCATCTCTTCCAGAATGGACCCTTGTCTCTTGAGAATTTTTTTCATATTTACATGTTTTTATTGCATTTCAGTTTTTATTTCATAGACATTATTGCTTCATTGAGCTCATTTACTATTTTAAACATATTGGGAATCTTTGTTAAACTGTTATATAAAATTTGTTTTTCCTTGAATGATTTTGCATTCTTTTTTAAATTTGCATTCAATCAATTAACATATAGTGTGTTATTAGTTCCAGAAGTATTAGTATTAGTTTCAGTATTATATAACACCCAGTGCTCATTACATCATGTGTCCACCTTAATGTCCGTCACCCCAGTTAACTCCATCCCCTCTAGCAACCCTAAGTTTCCTATGATTAAGTCTCTTACGGTTTGCCTCCCTCTCTGATTTCATCTTCCTTTATTTTTCCCTTCCTTCTTCTATGCTTCTCTGTTTTGTTTCTTAAATTCCACATATGAGTGAAATCATGTGAAAATTGCCTTTCTCAGATTGACTTATTTCGCTTTGGATAATACCCTCTAGTTCCATTCACATTGTTGCAAATGGCAAGATTTCATTCTTTTTGATGGCTGAGTAATATTCCTGTGTGTGTGTGTGTGTGTGTGTGTGTGTGTGTGTGTGTGTGTGTGTATTATATACATCTTCTTTATTCATCTGTCAATGGACATCTGGGCACTTTCCATAGTTTGGCTATTGTGGACATTGCTGCTATAAACACTGGGGTGCACATGCCCCTTCGGATCACTACATTTGTATCTTAGGGGTAAATCCCTAGTAGTACAATTGCTGGGTTGTAGGGTAGCTCTATTTTTAACTTTTTGTGGAACCTCCATTCTGTTTTCCAGAATGGCTGCACCAGCTTGCATTCCTTCCAGCAGTGTAAGAGGGTTCCCCATTTCACTACATCTTCACCAACATTTGTTTCCTGACTTGTTAATTTTAGCCATTCTGAGTGGTGTGAGCTGATTGTAGTTTTGATTTGTATTTCTCTGATGCCGAGTGATGTTGAGCATTTCTTCGTGTGTCTGTTAGCCGTTTGCGTGTCTTCTTTGAAGAAATGTCTATTCATGTCTTCTGTCCATTTCTTGACTGGATTATTTGTTCCTTGTGTGTTGAGTTCAGTAAGTTCTTTATAGATTCTTATTCTAACCCTTTATCTCATAAAACATTTGCAAATATCTTCTCTTCTTCTGTAGATTGTCTTTTGGTTTTGTTGATTGTTTCCTTTGCTGTGAAAAAGCTTTTTTATCTTGATGAAGTCCCAATAGTTCATTTTGCCTTTGTTCCCATGCCTTTGGAGATGTGTCTAGCAAGAAGCTAGAGCTTGTCTAGCAAGGTCATAGAGCTTGCTGCCTGTGTTCTCCTCTCGGATTTTTATGGATTCCTGTCTCACATTTAGGCCTTTCATTCACTTTGAGTTTATTTTTGTGTATAGTGTAAGAAAATGCACTGTGGCTGTCCAATTTTCCCAACACCATTTGTTGAAGAGACTGCCTTTTGTCCACTGGATATTGTTTCCTGCTTTGTTGAAGATCAGTTGACCGTAGAATTGAGAGTCCATTTCTGGGTTCTCTATTCTGTTCCATTGATCTGTGTGTCTCTTTTTGTGTCAGTACCATACTGTCTTGATGATTACAGCTTTGTAATAGAGCTTAAAGTCCTGAATTGTGATGCCACAATTGGTTTTCTTTTTCAGCTTTCCCTTGGCCATTTGGGATCTTTTCTGGTTCCATACAAATTTTAGAATTATTCCAGCTTTGTGAAAAATGTGGGTGGTATTTGGTAGGAATTGCATTGAATGTATAGACTGCTCTAAGCATAGACATGTTAACAATATTCTTTCTTCCAATCCATGAGCATGGAACATTTTTTCCATTTCTTTGTGTCTTCCTCAATTTCTTTCATGAGTGTTCTATAGTTTTCAGAGTACAGATCCTTTACCTCTTTGGTAAGGTTTATTCCTAGGTATCTTACGGTTTTTGGTATAATTATAAATGGGATCAATTCCTTCATTTCTCTTTCTTGTGTCTCATTGTTATAACTATATAGAAATGCAACTGATTTCTGTGCATTGATTTTATATCCTACCACTTTGCTGAGTTCCTATATGAGCTCTAGCAATTTTGGAGTGGAGTCTTTTGGATTTTCCACATAGAGTATCATGTCATCTGCAAAGAGTGAGAGTTTGGCTTCTTCTTTGCCAATTCAGATGCCTTGTATTTCTTTTTGTTGTCTGATTGATGAGGCTAGAACTTCTGATACGGCGTTGAGTAATGGTGGTGAGAATGAACATCCCTGTCATGTTCCTAACCATAGGGAGAAAGCTCTCCATTTTTCCCCATTGAGAATAATCTCTATGGGCTTTTCATACATGGCTTTTATGATACTGAGGTAGGTTTCCTCTATTCCTACACTGTGGAGAGTTTTAATCAAGAAAGGATGTTCTACATTGTCAAATACTTTTTCTGCATCTATTGAGAGGATCATATGGTTCTTGTCCTTTCTTTTATTAATGTAGTGTATCACATTGATTGTTTTGTGGATGTTGAACCACCCTTAAACCCCAGGAATAAATCCCACTTGGTTTTGGTGAGTAATCTTTTTAATATATAGCTGTATTCTATTGGCTAGTATCCTGGTAAGAATTTTTGCATCCATGTTTATCAGGGATACTGGTCTGTAATTCTCCTTTTTGGTGGATTCTTTGTCTGATTTTTGGGATCAGGGTAGTAATGCTGGCCTCATAGAAAGAGTTTATAAGTTTTCCTTCCAGTTTTGTTTTTTGAAACAGCTTCAGAAGAACAGGTATTTATTCTTTAAATGTTTGGTAGAATTCCCCTGAGAAGCCATCTGACCCTGGACTCTTGTTTATTGGGAGATTTTATTTTTTTAAGATTTTATTTACTTATTTGAGAGACAGAGACAGAGACAGCATGAACAGAGGGAGGAGAAGAGGCAGAGAGAAGTAGGTTCCCCACTGAACAGGGAGTCTGATGCAGGACTTGATCCCAAGACCCTTAACCACTGAGCCACCCAGGTACCCTTGGGAGATTTTTGATTACTGCTACAGTTTCCTTGCTGGTTATGGAAGGTTTTTCTGGTCTGTTCCAGTTTTCTATTTCTTCCTGTTTCAGTTTTGGTAATTCATATATTTCTAGGAATGCATCTATTTCTTCCTGATTGTCTAATTTGTTGGTATATAGTTGCTCATAAGATGTTGTTATAATTGTTTATATTTCTTTGATGTTGGTCGTGATGTCTCCTTTTTCATTCATGATTTTATTTGGGTCTTTTTTCTTTTTGATAAGTGTTGATCGTATTAATTCTTTCAAAGAACCAGCTCCTAGTTTCATTGATTGCTTCCCTTGTTTTTTTTTGATTTCCGTATCATGGATTTCTGCTCTGATCCTTGTTAATTCTCTTCTGTTGCATAGGCTTGATTTGCTGTTCTTTCTCCAGTTGCTTTAGGTGTAAGGTTAGGTTGTGTATTTGAGACTTCTCTTGTTTCTTGAGAAAGGCTTATATTGCTATTTACTTCCCTCTTAGGGCTACCTTTTGCTGCATCCCAAAGGTTTTGAACAATTGTGTTGTAATTTTCCTTTGTTTCTGTGAATTTTTAAAATTCTTCTTTAACTTCCTGGTTGACCTATTCATTCTTTAATAGGATGCTCTTTAACCTCCAAGTTTTTGAGTTCTTCCAAATTTCCTCTTCTGACTCAGTTCAAGTTTTAAAGCACTGTGGTTTGGGGCAGCCCTGGTGGCGCAGCGGTTTAGCGTCGCCTGCAGTCCGGGGTGTGATCCTAGAGACCTGGGATCGAGTCCCACGTCGGGCTCCCTGAGTGGAGCCTGCTTCTCCCTCTGCCTGTGTTTCTGCCTCTCTCTCTCTCTGTGTCTCTCATGAATAAATGAATAAAATCTTTAAAAATAAATAAATAAAGCACTGTGGTTTGAAATATGTTGGGAATAATTCCAGTCTTTTGATATCCGTTGAGATCTGATTTGTGACCCAGTATGTGATCTATTCTGGACCATGTTCTATGTGCATTCAAGAAGAATGTGTATTCTGTTGCTTTAGGTTGGATGTTCTGAAGATATCTGTGAAGTATATCTGATCCAGTGTGTTGTTCAAAGCCTATATTTCTTGGTTGATCTTCTGCTTAGATGATCTGTCCATTGCTGTGAGTGAGGTGTTCAAGATCTTTACTGTTATTGTATAATTATCGATGTGTTTTTTAAATTTTGTTATTTACTTACTCATGAGAGACATAGAGAGGCAGAGACAGAAGAAGCAGGCTCCATGCAAGGAGCCTGATATGGGACTCAATCCCAGGACTCCAGGATCACGCCTTGAGCGGAAGGCAGATGCTTAACCACTGAGCCAGGCAGGCATCCCATTTTTTTTTTTTAAGATTTTTACCTATTTATTCATGAGAGACACAGAGAGAAAGAGAGAGAGAGGCAGAGACACAGGCAGAGGGAGAAGCAGGCTCCACTCAGGGAGCCTGACCCAGGACTCGATCCTGGGTCTCCAGGATCACACCCTGGGGTGAAGGGGGCACTAAACCCAGGCTGCCCTTTTTTTTTTTTTTTTTTTTTAAAGATTTTATTTATTTATTCATGAGAGATACAGAGAGAGAGGCAGAGACATAGGCAGAACTAGAAGCAGGCTCCTTGCAGGGAGCCCAGTGTAAGACTCAATCCCCAGACCCAGGATCACGACCTGAGCTGAAGGCAGATGCTCAACTACTGAGCTACCCAGGCGTCCCCACCCCCTCTTTTTCAATCTGGAGGTGTCTTTGGGTCTAAAATGAGTCTTTTGCAGACAGCATATCAATGGGTCTTGCTTTTTTAATCCAATCTGATATCCTTTGTCTTTTGATAGGAGCATTTAGGCCATTTACATTCAGAGTGTAACTATTGAAAGATAGGAATTTAGTGCCATTGTATTACTTGTAAAGTCACTGTTTCTATATATTATGTCTGTTCCTTTCTGGTTTATGTTATTTTGGGGCTCTCTTTGCTTAAAGGATCCCCTTTAATATTTCTTGCAGGAGGGATCCCTGGGTGGCGCAGCAGTTTGGCGCCTGCCTTTGGCCCAGGGCGCGATCCTGGAGACCCGGGATCGAATCCCACATCGGGCTCCCGGTGCATGGAGCCTGCTTCTCCCTCTGCCTATGTCTCTGCCTCTCTCTCTCTCTCTCTCTGTGACTATCGTAAAATAAAAAATAAAATTAAAAATAAAAATTAAAAAAAAATATTTCTTGCAGGGCTGGTTTAGTGATCACAAATTCTTTTAGTTTCTGTTTGTTCTGGAAGCTTTTTATCTCTCCCATTTTGAATGACAGCCTTGCTGGATAAAGTATTCTTGGATGCATATTTTTCTCACTTAGCACCCTAGGTATATCATGCTAGTCCTTTCTGGTCTCCCAGGTCTCTGTGGATAAGCCTGCTGCAAGTCTTATGTTTCTACCTTTGTAGGTTAAGGACCTCTTGTCCTGAAATGCTTTCAGGATTTTCTCTTTGTCTTTGAAATTTGCAAGCTTCAGTATTATATGTCAAGGTGTTGACCTGTTTTTATTGATTTTGAGGGGGGTTCAGTGCCTCCTATAATTTGCTCAAATATACCTTCTGCCCTTCTTTCTTCTTCTTCTGGGACACCAATTATTCTAATACTATTTTGCTTTGTGGTATCATTGATCTCTCAAATCCTCCCCTCATGATCCAATAGTTGTTTATCTCTCTTTTTCATTTTCTTTATTCTCCATCATTTTATCTTCTATATCACTGGTTCTTTCTTCTGCCTCATTTATCCTAGCAGTTAAGCCTCTGTTTTATTGCATCTCATTAATAGCCTTTGGATTTCAACTTGATTAGATTTTAATTCTTTAATTCTCCAGAAAGGGATTCTCTAGTGTCTTCTATGCTGTTTTCAAGCCCAGCTAGTATCTCTATAATCATTATTCTGAATTCTAGCTCCAACTTTTTACTTGTATCCATATTGATTAAGTCTCTGGAAGTTAGTACTGCCTCTTATTTTTTCCCCTGGGGTGAGTTTTTCCATCTTGTCATTTTGTCCAGAGAAGAATAGATGAATGAGGGAACAAAGTACAAAAGTATCAACCACGACCCCAGCAAAATATATACTAAACAAATCAGAAGAGATCAGAACCAAAAAAGAAAAAAAAGTGGGGGGGGGCAGAGAATATAATGAAACAGGTGGACAGAACAGAATAATACACTAGGTCTTGGGTGTATTTTGGTCTGTTAGAAGAAACTACATCCCAAAATCATATAGAAAGAAAAACTTATATGTATACAACAATAAAATTGAATACAACGAAAGGAAGCCACAAATGAAGGATATATATATGTAAATAAAATATAAATGTAAAAATAAAAATTAAAAAAATTTTTTTAAAGATTTGATAACATAAGAAACTAGTTGAAAAGGAAAAAAAGAGGGGCACCTGGGTGGCCCAGTGGTGAGGTCGTAATCTCGGAGTCCTGGTCAAGTCCCACGTTGGGCTCCCTACAAGGAGTCTGGCTTCTCCCTCTGTCTATGTCTCTACCTCTCTCTGTGTGTCTCTGATGAATAAATAAATAAAATCTTTTAAAAAGGGGGGGGGGGGAGAAAAAATATTTAAATCAAAAGACTAAAGAATCATGGGGAAAAACCCCCAAATTCTATATAGTGGGGTTTTGCAATTCTGTGTGATTGGTAAACTTGTTATTAGCTGAATGCTCTTGCTGGTCTTCTGGAGCAGGGGCCAGTTTGCTGATTCTCAGGTGTCTCTGCCCCAGCGGTATTGCACCCTCTTGCCAGGTGGCAAGGCTCTGTGTAAGCAGCTTCAGATTGCTCTGTGTGGCTTTTTTTTCCTGAAAGGTTTCCCTCTTGCTTTATTTTTTTTTATTTTATTTTTTATTTTTTATTTTTTAATTTATGATAGTCACACAGAGAAAGAGAGAGAGAGACAGAGGCAGAGACACAGGCAGAGGGAGAAGCAGGCTCCATGCACCGGGAGCCTGACGTGGGATTCGATCCCGGGTCTCCAGGATCGCGCCCTGAGCCAAAGGCAGGCGCTAAACCGCTGCGCCACCCAGGGATCCCTCCCTCTTGCTTTAGAAGATGAAAATGGCTGTGCCCTGATCTCCGGCCCAGAACTGAAAATATGTACCTTCTGCTCTTCAGTGAGCCTTCACAGAAAGCAGTCAATCACTCTTGTCTCCCTGGTTTCCATCTGCACTCTGTTCACCTAGTCTGTGACTGAGCATGTTTATCTCAGGCACGCAATCCCATTTGAAGTCTTTAAACTTTACAGACTCTTGCTGAACACAGGTGCGCCATTCCTTCCAGGACAAAAAGGGGAGTATCCCCCTAGTTCTGGCTCTTGCTGGGCCCCTGCTGGGAGAGTAGTCACCTGCAGTGCCACAGTTTACAATTTATGGCAGCCTTTTTCTGAAAGCCCTCTCCTGGACTCACTGCAGCTGGCTTCCCTGCTCCTCAGCTTGGGAGCTCTGCCACACTCAGGCATCCCTGTTCTTTCTGTAACCAGAGATCCTGAGACTGCACTGTCCCACCTAGGATTCCACTCCACTTTCAGGCAGGGATGTCCCCCAACTAGAGCAGGTTTTTTTGTTGTTGTTGTTGTTTTTTGCGGGGGGAGGTTATACCAGGTTTATTAGGAAATAACAAAATCCAGAGAATCAAGAGAGAACACATTCAGTGAAACAAGAAACAATTCAGAAGTAGAACCAGAGTAGAAATTTTGTTGACAATAAAAATTAATGGTAAAAAAAATTTTATTTAAAAAAATCGATGTTAATAAAAATGCTTATTAACCCTTTGGGAGAAAAATGAAGCTGGATCCCAAACTCACACAAATGGGTAAATTAACCATCCAAACAACTAATCTATAAAATTTCTAGAGTTATATTGTCTAATATGACAGCCAGAGTAAATTTCTAAAAGTTCCGGTTTTATGCTCCACTGCTATATCACTCTATGATAGTTGACTGAGGCTCCCTCACCCTGTGGGGTTTTTTTTTCCCACAATATGTTTTTTCTTAGCCTTGGATTCACTTCTCTGCACCTCTTACCTTGCAAAAAGTGTTCACTTTTCTATTTATAGGATTATAGCAATTCTTAGATTCGTTTGAGTTTGCAAGAATTCAGAATGATTTGATAGCTATCTAGCTGAATTCCAGGGACCAAATGAAACTAGGGTTCCCTATTCCTTCACCATCTTCCCAAGAAGCTGAATTTTCATTCTAATTGCTGCTGTTTGTTAGTTTGGTTTCTTAGTGTTTTTGTTTCTTCTTGTGTGTCTTGATATGTTTGTTTTGCACAGGCATTTTTGAGTTCTGTTTCCTCTTCTTTCCCTTCTACATTTACTTTTGTCTAGTAGGGTTCCTGTTGCCTCTGTCTGCTTCTTCAGCATCCACCATGTCATATAAGAATCAAGTATAAAAATAGTAGTTTAGATTAAGGATATCAAAGATTAAGTCAGTGAGGGGCACCTGGGTGGCTCAGTGGTTGAGCGTCTGCCTTTGGCTCAGGGCATGATCCTAGGGTCCTAGGATCGAGTCCGGCATCAGACTCCCCCCAGGGAGCCTGCTTCTCCCTCTACCTATGACTCTGCCCTTCTCTCTCAAGCGTCTCTCATGAATAAATAAAATCTTTAAAAAAAAAAAAAAAGATTAAGCCAGTAAGTTGCTTTCTTGTTTCATTTCCTGTGCTTGAGACCTTAGAGTCCTACCTTTCTTAGTTCTGCAACTTTCTAAAAATCTTAAAATATTGTCTTAAAATAATCTCAAACTTCATAATCTCTTTTTAGAAGCTAAGGTAGTACATTCCAACCCATTGCTTCAAGCAATGAAATAGTTTCATTTGAGTGGAGCACTGTTCATTCTTGTTATTTCCTAGAAACCTGAGTCTTGGCTGTCACTGCCTGATTTCAGACTCAGAATTGAGTAGGCCCATAGCTTTGCCCCGTAATCATTTTGCATTTGTTTAGTTTCTATTCCATAAATCTAATATGCCTGTTTGTTCACTTTGTTTTATCTATTATTGCTCCTACTTTAGAACACCTCTAAAGAAAATAGTCAGCTGACCCTTTTTAAAGTTTGACTCCACTTTTTGTGATGTGATACAATATGAAGTTAACATAACCCGTGAATTGTTCTTGCCAAAAATGTTAACTTAACTAAACCTTTAGATGCAATGATTAATTTAACTGAAAATCTAGAGGATACAGATATATTTAAAGAGCACTTTAGGGGGTGTCTGGGTGGTTCAGTCAGTTGGGTGTCCAACTCTTGATTTCGACTCAGGTCATGATCTCAGGGTTGTGAGATTGAGTTCCATCTTGGGCTCCATGCTCAGCAGGAAACTGCTTGAGATTCTTTCCCTCTGCTCCTCTCTGCACACATGCTCTCTCATTGAAAAACAACATTTTAGGGAAACACAGATCCAGAATGTAAGACATTCTAAAACAAAACTGGCTGGACTCTTCAAAAAGTCAAAGGCATTTCAAAGAAACAATAATTCTAATTTAAAAGAGATGAGGAAAAAACCAAATGCAGTGTATGAATCTTAACTGAATTTTTGTTCAAAAAACCCACAACAACCTGAAAAAGAGGTTTGACTCTTACAACTCAATGATAAAAAGGCAAATAACCCAAATTTTCAAATGGGCAAAATATCTGAATAGACATTTCTCCAGAGAAGATCTAAAACTGGCCAATAAGCCCATAAAAAGATACTCAATATCATTAGCTGTCAGGGAAATGCAAAACAAAACCACAGTGAGATACCACTTCATACCCACTAGGATGGCTAAAATGAAAAAGATAAATATTAACAAGTGCTGACAAAGGTGTGGAAGAATTGGAACCCTCATGCACTGTTGGTAGGAATGTAAAATGATACAGTTGCTTTTGGTTCATAAACATGCTTAGAGTGGCAAAGATCTGAGTCATCTCTCAGCCGGGGTTAAACAAAGCAACACTCTGGCTTCTTGTTTTCAGCTTTATGCTATAAACAGGTGTCCTTTTCACAGTTTAGTGGATGCCACATTTTCACATCACATGTTTTGTTGGTGATTTGGCTGTTTTAAAATGGCACCTAAGAATAGTACTGAAGTGCATTGTTTTCCCCAGGAGCAGTGATTATGTATTTGCTAATTCAATGTTCACAGCAACTTTATAGAATATAACTATCAAAAATAACAAGAATTGACTATACATGAGATAACCAGGATAGACAAACCTATAGAGACAGTAATTAGATTAGTTGTTGCCTGGGATTGGGAATAGAACAGGGAATGAGTAGTAATTGCTAATGAATTTTGGATTTCTTTCTGGGATGATGAAAATGTTCTGGAATTACATAGGTTGATTCTCTGTGAATATACCAAAAAACCACTTAATTTTATACTTAATAGCTGAGTTCATGGTATATGAATTTTATCTTAAAGCTATTTAAAGACTTTTGAGGATAATGGATATATGTTGAATATCAATTGGATAATAATATGGAATTGTTAATTTTTAGAGATGGGAAAATAATGTGGTTTTGTATGAAATGCATGCTGTGGTATTTAAGTAATGTATCAAGTCTACAAGTTACTTTCAATGGTTCAAGAATTTTTTAAAAACTAGAGAGAAAACATGTGACAAAACAATAGCAGTTGTTGAATCTAGATAGAAGGAATGTGGGTATTGTACCTTCAACTTTTTTTTCTAAGTTTTTCGAAATAAAAAGTTAGGTCGGAAGACTTTTGGCACATTCAGCACTGAATATACACATCTTCTGTTACTCTAAGTCATAGGCCTGTTTAGTTCTTATTTTGCTGGTTGTAACCAAAAGACAAACCATATGTGGATACTTTACTTGTCTATATGTCAGAAATAGCATTCAAACCAGAGAAGAGGGATCCCTGGGTGGCGCAGCGGTTTAGTGCCTGCCTTTGGCCTAGGGCACGATCCTGGAGATCTGGGATCGAATCCCACGTTGGGCTCCCGATGCATGGAGCCTGCTTCTCCCTCTGCCTGTGTCTCTGCCTCTCTCTCACTGTGTGCCTATCATAAAAAAAAAAAAAAAAACAGAGAAGAGTAAGAGGGAAACTTTCATTTTTTTCTTATTAAGTATTTACATTTAATTCCTTATAATTTTTAAACTAACGTATTCATCAAAATTTATAAAATAGTAGAGGAAATATAAAGAAAATCTGTGTTAATAGTCTGGGTGATATATGTATTTTAAATATTCACTAAAGAGAGACTTAAGCATAGTGTTTATATCACTACCTATAATATGCTATGTAATGTACTAGGTGATGAAAAGTTATCCAATCCCAAGGATAACTCCTGTACCTATGAGGAGCTTTCCTTGTAGAAGAGGCAGACATGTGTAGGAATGTAAGATGCTATATGATGACGGACAAAGAATTGTGAGAAGGACTTCTGATGGCAGAAGAAGTAATTTAGAAAAAAAAATCCTGAGGACAAATAGAAAAGCTAAGAAGAATATAAGAACATCTCCTTGAATGCATTATAGAGCAAATAAGAAGATAACGATTTATGGAGCCCAGATCCAGAAAAAGATGGGAATCCACAAAGGTGAGAGTGGATTCCCATAAAGCTGCTGGTGAGGGACACCTGGGTGGCTCAGTGGTTGAGCTCAGGTCGTGATCCCGGGGCCCTGGGATTGAGTCCCCCATTGGGCACCCCACAGAGAGCCTGCTTCTCCCTCTGCCTATGTCTCTGCCTCTCCCTGTGTCTCTCATGAATAAATAAATAAATCCTTAGAAGAAGAAGGAAAAGGAGAAGAACTACTACTACTACTACTACTACTACTACTGGTGATTCCAAAAGAAGCAGTTTAGATGATGAAAAGCTAGTTGAAGAACACTTTTGACAGACTCTTGGAGCATGGTTAGAGTCTAGTGGTCTTCCAAGAGAAAGTGCTGAAAAATTACCCATATCTTGTATTATGACCCTGAAAAGATACATCTAGGTATGAGGGTATAAAGGAACCAGACAGCCCTTACAGGAACATAAGCCCAGCTTTAAATCATCTTAGTTCCTGTAATTAGATTAAGGATATCATAGATTGATAACAGCCTGTCTGAAGTAGAGGATATTTAAGAAACCAGTGTCCAGAAGGAAATATATTTGGAGGAAGAGAACATCATTCAGAGTCTCAAATTATTGCTTCAATTCTTCATGTATGTCTGATGCATAAGCAAAACCAATAACAGGACCCAGAAGGACATTAGATAACAATAGCAACTAAGTAAAACAACAGATTCATAGGCTTCAGAAAATGGAGTTACCAAAGGGACTTTTAAGTTGAAGGAAGAAGAAAACATAAGGAATTTTGGCAGATATTTGGAAACTATTAAAAGGAAAAGGAATATATAGAACTAAAAATTACAATAACCAAAATTAACTCATTGGGTTTAACCACAGATTAGACATTGCTACAGAGAGAATCAGTGACTTAAAGCATGTTCTGTAACTACTGAGAGTATGGACTGGCTGTGGTTTTTCAGACAATGAAATAGCAGTCTATAAGATAATGAAATTATCAGGCCAGGATGTAAAGCAACAATTGACAATGAGACACTATTTAGTTTAATTGGCATTAAGAATTCACTGATTTACATTATAATACAAGATACTTATTTTGTGGTAGATTGACTCTTGAATAGCAGTGATTGAAGGATAGGAAGAAAATATCCAACATATTTTTGCACAAGGAGACAAAAGTACGGAAAAGACAGAAGGGAAGGGGAAGAAATTTAGGGGATGAAGCAAGGTATAATTTACAAATAGGGACGATGAATAGTCCTGTAATTATTAAAGCAGTGCTTTCTCACGGCACCTGGGTGGCTCAGTCGGTTAAACATCTGCCTTCAGCTCAGGTCATGATCCCAGGGTGTTGGGATTGAGTCCTGGGTCAGGCTCCTTGCTCACCAGGGAGTCAGCTTCTTCCTCTCCCTGCTGCTCCTCCTGCCTGTGCTGGCTGTCTCTCTCTCAAATAAATAAATAAATAAATAAAATTCTTTTTTAAATAAATAAAGCAGTGCTTCTCAAAATATTTGAACTTATAGCCGGTACTTTTATAAAATACAGTTAAAATATAGCAATTCAGATTACTTAAACAATCTCATTTGTACTTCGCTCATTATAGATCAGTACATATGATTCATAAATTAGCCCTGTCCACAGACCATATTTTAAGTGGCATGATACTAAAGAAATTGAATTCATAATTAAAATCATAATCATGATAGTTGCTGAGAAATCATTTGATAAAATTCAGTGTTTATTCATGAAAAAAAAAAAAACTTAGCAAATAGAAATAGAAAAGGAACTACTAAATTTACAACAACCCTGCAGCAAACTTAATAATCAATGGTGAACATTGAGAACTTTCCCTTTAAAATCAGGAACAAGACAAGAATCCCTGTTATCACTTCTATTCAGGATATCAAGCTGTAAGAATTGAAAAAGAAGAAATAAACCTACCATTATTCACGTACAATCTGATTGCAAATCCTTAAGATTTTTGAAAATCCAGAAGAATCAAAAGCAAGATTGTTGGATACAAGGACTATATTCAAGAAATCTATAAATTTATACATAACAGTATCAAAGTGAAATTCTAGAAGACACCATTTACAATAGCATCAAAAAATACCAAATATATGTGAATAAATTTAGAGAAAACCTGCCACATGGAAACTATAAAACATTATGGAGACTCAATAAAGTTATTTTTAAAAACCATTATTGAGGAAAATCTTTTAGAGAGCTAATAAATGTTAGTTGGAAGTCTATTATAAAAATCTGACTTAAATTAATCTACAGATTCAGTGTAATCCCAGACAATCTCAGTAGGGTTTTTTGGGGGGAGAGGGTGTAGAACTTCAAGCTCTGATTCTAAAATGTATATGGAAATTCAAAGGGTCAAATAGCTGAAACACTCTTGAAGAACATTGTAGGAGGACTTGTTTTATTTGATGCTAAGACCTCCTGTAAAACTGTAGTAATTGGGCAGCCCTGGTGGTGCAGCGGTTTAGTGCTGCCTGCAGCCCGGCGTGTGATCCTGTAGACCTGGGATAGAGTCCTACGTCGGGCTTCCTGCATGGAGCCTGCTTCTCTCTCTGCCTGTGTCTCTGCCCCTCTCTCTCTCTCTCTCTCTCTCTCTCTCTGCATAAATAAATAAATAAATCTTTTAAAAAAAAGTAATTAAGATAGTACCATTTAGGTGCAAGCAAAGACAGATACATAGTTGTAACTAACTGAGAAAATAGACTGAAGATCTGCTAATAATGTCAGCATAACTAAACAAGAAAATAGCAGAGTTTAGTCAGCTATTTTACTTGTCCATTTTGTTTAAAGACTGAGATTCTGTAAGCATGTGGGTATTAGACTATTCCTTATTCTTATATCTTCAACAAATCTGTCATGAACACTAGATTTGTAAGAAGTATTTTATAGTTACTTTGAGTTGAATTTATTATGTGCTTTATTTGGTTTTAGATCTGCTGATTTGGGTCCTACTTTATTGACAAGACCTGGACAACCAACACTTACCAGAGTGCCCCCACCTATTCTTCCAAGGCCATCACAGCAGACAGGAAGCAGCAATGTGAATACTTTCAGGCCTGCTTACAGTTCATTTTCTTCAGGATATGGTGCCTATGGAAATTCGTTTTATGGAAATTATAGCCCTTATAGTTATGGATATAATGGGTTGGGCTATAACCGCCTCCGGGTAGATGATCTGCCACCCAGTAGATTTGTTCAGCAAGCTGAAGAAAGCAGCAGAGGTGCATTTCAGTCCATTGAAAGTATTGTGCATGCATTTGCCTCCGTCAGTATGATGATGGATGCTACCTTTTCAGCTGTCTATAACAGTTTCAGGGCTGTATTGGATGTAGCAAATCACTTTTCCCGATTAAAAATCCATTTCACAAAGGTTTTTTCAGCTTTTGCATTAGTCAGGACTATAAGGTATCTTTATCGACGGTTACAGTGGATGATAGGTTTAAGAAGAGGCTCTGAGAATGAGGACCTGTGGGCAGAAAGTGAAGGAACTGTGGCTTGCCTTGGTGCTGAGGACAGAGCAGCTAACTCAGCAAAATCTTGGCCAATATTCTTGTTCTTTGCTGTTATCCTTGGTGGTCCTTACCTCATCTGGAAACTGCTGTCTACCCATAATGATGAAGTAACAGGTAAGAGTAAAAGAATGCATTCAAAAACCACATAACAATCTCAAATTTCAAGAATAGATTTATTAAATTAGCATTCTTCATAGTCATTTGTTTTAATATTTTGATCCAGCTATATTTTCAGTTAAGAACTTGAAAACTGGAAAATGAGTATGTAGCAAAAATAAGTTTATTGATTTATTTATTGTTTGTTAACAAAACAGTACACATTGCCTGACTACTGTTTACAATATACTGAACTTAATACTGTAGAGGATACAAAGATACATAGGACATAATTCCCTTATCTTTCTAAAACTTACTGACCGGGAAGTGGATAAGAACATACAGGTAATTGTAATTTTGAACTTAAAGAAAAAGAAAGTTCGTAATCAATCGATATCGTAGTGAACATATTGTTGGATTTTATGCAGTGTTATAGAATTTACTTTGGGGGGTACTTTTCTCTTGGGAAGTAGATTTATGGAGTTTACAAATCATAGTTATAACTCTTAATTCTTAATTTGGTTTGTAGACAATACCAACTGGGCAAGTGGTGAGGATGACCACGTAGTTGCTAGAGCAGAATATGATTTTGCTGCTGTATCTGAAGAAGAAATTTCTTTCCGTGCTGGTGATATGCTTAACTTAGCTCTCAAAGGTAACAAAACATGAATAAATTGGAATTATCCATGAATTTTTTGAATTTGTAAATGTAGTATTAAAAACTGCAACAAAGGATCTTGTTCATTGTTAGTTAACTCAGAAGTAGTTGCTAGAATTTCTCTTTTCGTGTCAGTTTAGAACTTCCAAACCTGAGGGTGTGGGGGAGAAATGCCCAACAGAGTTGTTACAGTAATATTTCACTGAGATAGGGAAAGATTTTGTTTATATCATCTCTTCTAAACTCAAAACTTGAATTCCAAGCCCTGTTAACCCCTACACAAAAACATGAGGAGGAAAAAAAAAACAAAAGACAAAAAAACCATGAGGTAAGCACTATGTGTAATAAATCTAACAACCCAAAGAAATTATCCAGTGTCATGTAAGTATCCCTGTCAATCTTTGATTGCTTGGACTGGTATTGCTTTCTTTTTTATTTGAATGGTGTTTACTTCAGAAACACCAACATGAACATTTTAGGAATTACTGTCATGAATTTTTAAAGAATCTCAGCAAGAAATTTCTACATATCTCAGGTTTATTTTTGGACTAGGACACTAATAGTTTTTAATGGCTCCAGGCAAAAATGGCTTTTTTCCTTAGCTTTCCCAGTAATGATGATCAAAATTTTTAATGAATTGGCGATGGGAGGGGGTTGTGTGTTTGTGGGGATTCAGGTTTGCTAGGAAAAATAACATTTTGTTGGTAAAGATACTAATGACAGTAACAGCTGTCCTTTATAGTACAAGGCACTATAGTTTAGATCCTGCATTTAACCCTTACAAAAATGATATGAAGTGGGTACTATTGTTGTACTGTCTCTGTTTTACTTACGAAAAAACCAGGACTCAGAGTGACTAAATTGTCCGAGATCACAAAGCTAAGATGTGATGGAGCAGGACTATGAACCTAGGTTTATCTGACTTCAGAACCTATACTTGTAAGGGCCTGCCTGGGCTGTTTCCTATGTGATCTTTTAATGGAAACTTGAACCTTTAATTAGTGTAATCATTTTTTATATGGGGAAAAATACCTTCAGTGTGCAAACTGTTTATTATATAAATAATTGAAAAATTTGGGTCAAATCTGCTAAATCTCTGCTTCATCCCTCATACATAAAACCTAGGTTTCTAAATATTATATTTTTCTTCTAGTGAAAATAGCAGTTAAACTATTTTGAATTTCAAAAGAATAATTCCATTTTAAGATTTATTGTTAGAATTAGGACTCATAAGAATAATTAGTTTTAATGTGAAGTATAAAAAAGATCAAGTCTGGTTTCTTTCAATTACATATAGTATTTCAGGAAAATTTTATATCTAAAATTATTCTTCCACTAATGATGCCTCTGAACACTTTAGCTTTGCTTCTTTTCTCCATTGCTCACGTAACGTACATCTGAGCATTTAGAACAAAATCAGTCACAAATATGGTCCATTTTGCGTTTTTTTTCTCTGTAGTAGAGTATTAACATAATGTTCTATTGTACCTGACTTACGCTGCTGAACTAAAATGAGAGACAGCAAATACCAAAATACAAAATTGAATATATTAAGTAAATCTTTCCTACTTCAAGCTTAAAGTATTGCCTTACCTTTTTTGTCACATGTCTAGAGATAACTGAGGTCTTTATTTTTCCTCATCTTGGATTAAAATCCACAGCATTCACTATCTTCAGAATTGTTTGTTCATCACAGGGGCACTTGGCTGGCTCAGTTGTTTAAGTGTTGGACTCTTGATAATCAGCTCAGGTCTTGATCTCAGGATTCATGAATTCAAGTCATGCCAACATGGAGCCTACTTTAAAAAAAAAAAAAGGTTCATCACAATCACATAGAATGAATTTTATATTTTGGCCAAAAGTATATAAAGAATCTGGCTGTGTAAAGGTATATATTTTCTATACTTGCTTCTAAGTTCTATTGAAAAGAAATGAGGAATTCATTTCTTAAATTTCAATTTAAAATATGAAAGACACTGATGTTAGTTTTAGCTTTTGGGAGAATGAATCTCCTTACTCTATGACTGGTCGAACTGATATAAACTTCATGTTCTTCAAAGTTGAAAATATATTTAGTAAGTATAAAGTAAAAAGTATAAATTATAAGAAGGGACCCTAGAACTGTTAAGTCATATATTTTAGTGTGTAAATATAACACAGATTTAACATAATATTTTATTATGGATATTGTGTTGGACTCCAAAGTGTGTGTTATAATTACAAGGCTGTCTTTTCTTCTATCAGAACAGCAACCCAAAGTGCGTGGTTGGCTTCTGGCTAGTCTTGATGGTCAAACAACAGGACTTATACCTGCTAATTATGTAAAAATTCTTGGTAAAAGAAGAGGTAGAAAAGCAGTGGAATCCAGCAAAATTTCCAAGCAGCAACAATCTTTTACCAACACAACACTAATTAAAGGAGCCACGGCTGCTGATTCTTTGGATGAACAGGAAGCTGCCTTTGAATCTGTGTTTGTTGAAACTAATAAGGTTCCAGTTGCACCTGATTCCACTGGAAAAGGTGGAGAAAAACAAGATCTTTGATATCTTTCATGTTTGCCTGCAATCAAACTAGACTTTTTAAAAATTACTTCTTACAAAGAAATTAATCTACAATCTGATGAGCACATTTGTTAATGGCTATTCCAGGTGTTTTGCTGCTAGAAATTATTAAAATTGTACACTAGTATGTTGGTCTAGTGACCTGGTTACATTTTACAAGTTATTGTAACCATGAGGATATTTGTTTCACCTAAATTTTAAGATTATGGAGACTGCTGTCATTTTCATCTTCTTTAAAATCCTATGTTTATGGAAAGTAAAATTGATGAACTATAGAATACACTGTTTGCTACAGTAGGGGTCTTTAATGCTTTTTAAAGTTAGAGCTTAATTGATTTGGAATCCTCAGAAATCGAGCGATAACATATAAATATGAGAACAAGCAAAAAGCTACTTTTTTTTTTTTTACAACTTTAAACTGAATAATAAAAATTTTATGATCTGTGTTATATCCAGTCTTGGGTTTGCTTTAGGCAGTAATATGTCTTTACCTACCAACAATTGATACCTTTTATTGTATTTTTAAAAACTTACCTTGCAAAGGTTACTAGAAGTATTCTGAAGGAGATGGTTCTAGAGTGATATTTAACCCTTAAAGGATTTCCTGCTAGTAAAAAGGCTGAAATTTATCTTTCTTACAGATTATTTCCATTTCTTCTGAGGATCATAGAACTTTTTATCCCTTAACAATATGCCTAGATTTCATCCTGCATAAATCAGAATATATGCAAGATTCGTTTTCTTTTTCTCTAGCCAAGACTCAAATCCTTTGAGTTTGCACATAACAGAATAATCAGTTCTAGCAGTAATGATTTAAGTCTTTTCATGGATTCTCTTTTCTTTCCCTAGTATAATTACTTTTTAAATTCCATATTCAGGGTGTTCTTTAAACATTGAAAATGTGTCACATTGCATACACATTTCTTTTAGGTTTAGTTTTTACCACTGAGACTATAAATAAAATGTTGAATTGTCATTTAGTGTATGATAATACTATATGACTTGTTTTGTGTTTAATAATGACTTTAAATGCAGTTAAATTTCAGTACACTGAATATTTCCCCCACAAAATTGGAAAATCCATATACTTGCTGTGATCATACTACGAAATAATACTGTCAGGGATACAGGTGTACAAGAATACATTTACAGATATTATTTAAAGCCTGGAACTATTTGAAACAGATTTTGATTGAGTATTTTCATCTTCTTATATAGACTTTATGTTCATCAAATCAGTAATTCTAAAACAGTTCACACAAAAACATGTAAGGACCAAATTCTATACTCAGCATAGAATTTTAGTAAAGGCTTTTGGGAACCTGTCTTTTGAAATGACAGTATAAGTAACATAATTTTTTTAAAATTTTTTATTCATTTATTCATGAGAGACACAGAGAGGGAGAGAGAGGCAGAGACACAGGCAGAGGGTGAAACAGGCTCCATGCAGGGAGCCCGACATGGGATTCGATCCCGGGACTCCAGGATCACGCCCCGGGCCAAAGGCAGGCACCAAACCGCTGAGCCACCCAGGGATCCCCCAAGTAACATAATTTAAATTGGTCATAATTGACCCCGTGCTGAAAAAAAAAAAAAATAAGTAAAATTTATCTTAGGACTGTTTTTTAACACCCAGATATTATTTACTCTTCAAGTTGAGATAAAGTTTCTTGTATATTATTTTACATTTGTGTTCTACAATTAGAGGTTCTGCTTTTTTGTTGTTGTTAGAGTAATTTATGAAAATTTTGTCCTTGAAATAATTTTCGATAAAAGAGATTAAATTTGGGTTGAGACATCAAAATTGCTAGAAGTGAAGTGGGGATGAAATGTTGAGTCAGCACTATTTAGGTTAGAAAAGGCAAGTCTCTAGGACAGAATTTGTGACTACGATTAAAGGTACATAAGACGAGTATAGCACAGAATGAATGACAAAAACAGTTTCACTTTTCTTAGGGTGTTTGTTTTTTGGCTGAGTATACTAAATTGTGATATCTGTTATCGACAGGTAACTTTGGTAACTTTGTTGTCTAAAAATTCCTTTTCTACTTGAACTCTGGGAAAGGAATTTAGAATAAGCAGAGAAGTTTTGTAGCCTTTTTTTATCATTACAGTTTTAGTATAATTTATTAGATGAGATGTAATGTTCACAGCTCTAATATTGTTATTTTCAGGACTTATTTAAGTACTACTTTACAAAAATTACTAACTGAAGCCAAAACATTTTCAATTAAATGGAACAGTAAATCACAAGTCACAGTAAGAAAACAGATTTCATGTAAATTATTTTTTTCTGATTGTATTTTATCAGTTTAGAACGGAAAAGGTAAGAGGACTAAACATTTTCATACTTTAACATTTTATTTTGGGTACTTGATTTAGTCTGTCATTATGTCATAATTATATATTTACTTGAATACAGATGTCCTTTATGCTTTCTTTAATGGAAAATAGAACAGAAGTTGTTCTTCAGTTAAAATTTCATTCTTAATAGATTGTGAAGTTACTTTTACTGGACAAATAAAAATATATTAAGCTTGGTTGACATTTTTTGGAGATAAACTTAACTCTTTTTGCAGGATTGCAATTAATATAAAAAGTATCTTTTTCTTCATATCGTGTGTATTAACTACTGCAAACCAATTTGTTCTATTTTTTGTGATTTAAAGAAAAATAACATTTACATTTATGTAAAAATTACCTAGAAGGTTATAAATAAAAACAAGACCCAAAAAAAAAAAACAAACAAAAAAAAAAAAAACAAGACCACAAGTTCAGGTTTTGAGAAATCTAGATGTTAGTCTGGATACCACTATGAACTTACTATAAGATTTAACTACATTAATTTTTAGTTTCCTCAGTGACAACATTGGAGATAGCTGCTACATCTGCCTCATGTGAGAGTGCTCTTAAAAAATGAAAAGCAAAATCAAAAGTACAATGTTACAGCAAGTATAAGTTTTCTAAATTTTTCTGTATATATGGAAACTTCTTAAATCCTGTAAAAATGTTACAAAGGATTTATATCTTGTCTAGAATTTCAGAATTACATATACTAAATTAAAAATCAAAATTCACTTGTACTTATAACTTTGCCCAAAATGTAATTTAAAATTATTTTGCTGAGAGAATGGCCTGAGAAAAAAACACATTGGAATATTTATTCAACACAAGAAATTTTGTCTTTTCAGCATTGCCTTGAAATGTTCTTTCATATTAGTTTTTATTTAGCTTATCTTATTTGGGAGAATGAACTATTTCTTTTAAACTCAGCAAATGCATAAATCCTGTAGAATACTTACATATTATGCGCTGTGAATAGTTTTTCACATTTAAAGAAATCATGTTTAACCTAAGTCTTTTTTTTTTAATAATAAATTTATTTTTTATTGGTGTTCAATTTAACCTAAGTCTTAATGGTGTTTCTACTCATGTAAAGTGTTTTGGTTTATAAGGATCTAAGTTGTTCAGAATGAGTCAGTCCTTGATCATATTCTTTATGAAGCCAATATCAATGGTCTAGAAAGGCTACACTTTTGTTCTGTTTTATTTCACATTAATAGTTTTTATTTCTCTCCTGCCTGCAATTCCATACTCCTTATTCCCTACTATATTTAATGTTTATCCTTCCAGGTCTTTTCCCAAAATTTAGATATATTTCCTTGAAAAACTATATATATTATATGTTTTCTATGTAAATGATACTGTGGTATAAATCTCATTTTGCTTGTAACTTCCATAAAATATTAGGTTTTAAGACCTATTCCTGTTACCTTATATAACATAACATGCTTCTTCTGACTGGTGCATATTCTACTGCATTTGCATACCATAGCTGATCTTTTCCTCTAATCATAAATACTTAAGTTATTCCCGGCTGTTCCACCTTCTCCAAACTTGTACATGTCTTCCTATGAACCTGCCCTGTAATTTCTGTGGGATACATGTCCCAGAGTAGAATGGCTTGGGTTTGGGGTATGTGCATACTTAATGTCAGGTAAGTGATGCTTAAATTTTTCTCAAGAGTGGTTGTACTACTTCACACGTGGACCAGCAAGACGTGAGGGATTCATTTTATCTGCATCTTCAGCAGCATTTTACATTTTCTGATTTTTGTTAGTCTGATATGTGTGAAGCTGTGTTTTGTCTTAATCTGCGTTGTCTGATTATTGAGGCTATGCATATGCTTTTTAGTCATCCTGGTTTTCCATTCTGTGGAAAATACTATACTTCTAAGTTGCCCCTTTTTTGTTAGGTTTTTCCCTTTCTTGCTGATTATGTAGTACAAGAATTTTTTTTAATATTCTTGACATGATATTCTCTTGTCTGGCTCAGACATTGCAAATAACTTAGTCTTGTCATTTGTTAATTCTTGTCTTTGGTGTCCTTCATGGATTAGAAATCTTTAATTTTCCCAGTTGAGCTTTTTAGGGGTTGTTCTTCTATCAGATTTATAGTTTCACCATTTACATTTAGGTCTTTAATTGGAATTTATTTTTGGGTATAGTATGTGGCATGAAGCCAGCTTTTTCTCCAGCTAGTCATTAAGGGAGAAAGGTTAACAAAACCCCTTCTCTCTATGTATGGGAAAATGATCTTGGTTTTACATTCTCCTTACTACAATTTCCTTGGAAATCTATTGAGTCAAGATAAATATGGAATGCTAGCTGTTTACTCAGCAACATTTTTCTCTTGTACAGGCTTTGAGACTTCACTGAGTAAGGTAGGGCTGGTAACTGAGCTTGTTCCTCATTGCAGAGACCTAGAACCTACTGTCAAGGATTTTTACAAGATAGCGGTTCCTGTGGCACATGAGGCTTACCAAGGAGAATACCTTCCTCTACATGATATGTTTACAGTGGTATATGCTTCTGTCAAGCTAAGTGACCTTGATACCAAGTTATATCCTTTTGGGTCCTGTGACTGTCTGCTGGGCATGTGGAGTAGGATTGTAATCCAGTTTTCTAACCATCTACCTAATAATACATATTTTCCCCATTTCATTATATACCAATTATCTGTAAACATGAAATTTTGAGGCTCCGCTCTGTTCTATTGATATATGTCAGTTCCTTTCCTAGTACAACACTGTCCTGATTAAGGTTACTTTGTAATATGTCCTAATATCTAACAGGTGAATCTGTTTTGGCCTACTTTTTAAATTTTTATTTTGTCCTAGTTTGTGAAAATTACCTTAGCTGTTTGTAGATTTTTATTCTTTCAAGTTACAGTATCAGTTTATCAAGTTTACTTTTTTAGAAAAGCTGTTGACATTTTTATTGGAATTACATTGAATTTATAAGTTAATTTAGAGAGAATTGACCTAAGGTCAAATCATCCCATTTATTAACATAATTTCTCCATTTAGGACATCGTGTGTATGTGTGTTTGTTGGTTTTCTGTTTGTCTCTGTTGTTTTGGTTAGTTCCAAGGGACTATAAATTTTGTTACCTTTGAAAATGGTGTCCTCTTATTTCTGGCACAGGAAATGCATTGAACTTAGTGTGCTGATCTTGTGTTTTCAGTTTTGATGAATGCTTATTCTAATATTGATTCTCTTGGATTGTCTATGTAAATTCAAATAATGACAGTCTTACCTCTTCCTTTTCAATCCTTGTACTTCTCATTCTCTGTTTTGACTAGGTTGCCAGTCTGTATTGGACAGTGGCTGTGGTAGCAGGCATTTTTATTTTTTTCTACCTGAAGAGTCTAAAGTTGCTCTGTTAAATGTGACATTTGCTGTGAGTTTTATGCTAGTTAATTTTTCATTAAAAGTCTCCCCCCTTTTTTTATTTAAGATTTTATTTATTTATTCATGAGAGACAGAGAGAAAGAGAGGCAGAGACACAGGCAGAGGGGAAGCAGGCTCCATGCAGGGAGCCTGACTTGGGACTCAATCCCAGGCCTCTAGGATCTGGCCCTGGGCTTCAGCCTGAAGGCAGTGCTAAACGGCTGAGCCACCAGGGCTGCCCTAAGAGTTCCCTGTTAATGCTAATTTAAATCTACATTTGTTTGGATTGTCTTTTGATTTTTCACCTTCAGTAATAATAATGTGATGAAGAACGTTGATTTTCTGATATCAAACCATTTTTGCACTCCTGCTTGATACTGGGGGGTTTTTGTATGAAATAATTTGTTTTATCAAAAATATAAAGGAGTATGATAGACGATTAATATAAAAGTGAGGTACTAGCATGCAGAAGCCTACCTGTATTAGAAGGCAGTATTGCTAGTGTTTGATGAGGTATCCCAGGAGATGATAAACTGAAAAGAGGCACTGGATCATAGTCGGGCTCCAGTTTCTCTGAGAATTTATGAGAACCTTTTCTGGAGAAGTCACTGGGCAAGGTCCTGGGCAAATCCTGGGAAACCTAGGCTTATCCAGTTAGTGTATTTTAAAAAGTGCCTGTTATGAAAACAATATCTGCCTGTAACACAGTCTGGGCTGCTTAGGCTTTCCTGCTTTTAAGTTCCCTGCTTTCTTCTTCTTCTTGTTTCCTGCTTTTAAGTATCCTTCAGTGCTCAAAAGTAGGTCAAAGCAGAATACTTGTGTGTTCTCAAATGAACAGGGGACAGGGCTTGAAGGAAAACAAGGATTTCAGCACATGATTTAGCTAAGCAAGTACAGCTAATAATCTAGGCCAGGTTCACTCAGGCTCTATTAGATTAAAAATATACTGTAAAGAAGGCATCACTCTCTCTATGTTTTCTTGAGTCATTGTGCACAAGTCTGAACTGGTGGTTTTCTTTGTTTTGAGGTTTCCACTTTCCCAGATAGTCTTTTTCTCCCCTGTTGTGAATCTTTTATCTTTCATGATTAATATTTTCCTCAGGTTTCTGCTGAACTTTAGTTGTCTTATTATGTTTAAGAATGAGAGACTAGGAGGGGCGCCTGGGTAGTTGAGCGTCTGCCTTTGGCTTGGGTCATGATCTCAGGGTCCTGGGATTCAGCCGCCCCACATCGGGTTCCCTGCTCAGTGGAGCATCTGCTTCTCCCTCTGCCCCTCCCCCTGCTTGTGCTCACTCTCTCTCAAATAAATGAAGTCTTTTTAAAAAATTATTTATTTATTTATTCATGAGAGACACAGAGAGAGAGGCAGATATATAGGCAGAGGGAGAAGCAGACTCCCTGGAGGGAGCCCTATGCAGGACTCAATCTCAGGACTCCGGGATCACCCCCTGAGCCGAAGGCAGGTGCTCAACCACTGAGCCACCCATGAGTCCCAGTAAATTAAATCTTAAAAAAAAAAAAAAAAAAAAAAAGAATGAGAGACTAGGGGCACGTGGCTGGCTCAGTCAGTAGAGCAAGCATGTGACTCTTGATCTCAGGATCATGAGTTCAAGCCCCACATTGGGCATAGAGCTTACTGAAAAAAAAGAGAGAGAGACAATGCATCTGATGAAGACCTTGCACAGGCAGGTGGAGCTTGTTGTCTGTGAGCTTTATGTTCAAGCTAGTTTGGAGGCCATGGCATAGGATTTGTTACTATTTCCGTGAATTCAATTATCCATCCAGTGTAAGAGTAACCTACCCAACTTACGGAATGTTCAGGAAAAATCGGACAGCATGTTCACTGTAGGTAAGTGATCTAGTGAGAGTGGAGAGGGTAGAAAACTACATGTGCACAAATCTTCCAAACTCCCTAATCAAACTCTGAGAAGCAGGAAGTGAGAGAGGGTAAGTGGGGGAAAAAAGAAGCACTGTCATTCTGGAGAAATACTTCCATGTGGAAACATGGAGTAGGGAATTCTGTTAGATTGAACAGTGTGTTAGGTTGAACTTTTTAAAGTACTCTCTACACCCAGAGATCAAGAGTAGTCTGCTCTACCAACTGAGCCAGCCAGATGCCCCTGAACTTATATTTTAAATTCATCTTTATATTTGCTTGTTTTTTGTTTGTCTCTTTACTGCTTCTAAGTGGAGTGAGTATATTTTAAATCTCCATTTGATGGGAGGCCCGGGTGGCTCAGAGGTTGAGTGTCTGCCTTCAGCCCAGGGCGTAATCCTGGGGTTCCGGGATCGAGTCCCACATTGGGCTCCTTGCATGGAGCCTGCTTCTCCCTCTGTCTGTGTCTCTGCTTTCTGTGTGTCTCTTGTGAATAAATTTAAAAATCTTTTTTAAAAATCCCCATTTGATAGCTTCTAATGTTTTTTTAAAAGATTTTTTTTAACATTTTATTTATTCATCAGAGAGAGAGGCAGAAACACAGGCAGAGAGAGAAGCAGGCTCCTCACAGGGAGTCCTACTGGGATTCGATCCTGGGACTCGATCCCAGGACTCCAGGATCAGCCCTGGGCCCAAGGCAGATGCTCAATCGCTGAGCCATCCAGGTGTCCTGTTTCTTATCGTTTTATCAGTTTTTATTTCATAAATCTCTGCCACTTTATTACAAGTTTTGTATTTACCATGCTTTGGGGTTCTGTTTTGTTTTTCATAGATAATTTTTTTTACAGGTTTTTTCTTTTTGCTGCAAAAAGCTTTATTGTGTCTATTTGGTCCCTAGCTTGGGAGAGGGCTGCCTCCTGGCTGCAGGGAGAGGCCCCGGCACCTGGTGGGGGTAGGGGGGGCCACGGGGGGCCTTCAGAGGCCCCTGGGCTTCCGAGGCTCCCCTTCTCCAGGGACCCTCGCCACCCCGCGCAGGGAGTTGGCCGGTCGCCCACCTTGTGGTCCCCCTGTCATCGTGCCTCGCCAGCAAGGCAGGCAGGGCCTGGTGGGCAGAGCCCAGGGCAGGCGCTCCGGAAGGTTCCCCTCGTCGGCAAGGCCCGGAGGAGAGCACGGAGATGCATGGTCAGGAGGTGCTCGGCTCCCTGGTGCTCCTGCTCAGGCTACACGCGGGGGGTGAGGGTGGGGGGGCTCGGCCTCGGAGCCGCGCCCTCGAGGTCACGGCGGACCCCAGGGGCCAGGCCAGGTGCCCGCAGGTGCTTGGACGGTGGCCTCCGCCTCGGAGGACTGGCTCCGAGGCTCCTGAGAGCTCAGGGTTCATCAGTAACAAAGAGCTAAGCTCCAAATAGGATTTTGGCTGGGCCCGAAGGCAGAGGGTGGCTGTTGGCTCCGAAGGTTGCCCTGGAGAAAAGGTCGGTCGGAAGGCGGTTGGCGGCCTGGAGAAGGGGAGCCCCGGGGCTGTTCGGTCCACACACTGCTGACCCAAGAGACAGACCTGCGACCATAGAGCACGCTGCCTCTTCTTCAGGTTTGAAAGCTATACATTCTATTTTTATGCTTGGTTTGGTTACTTCTAACTCCTAATTTTATTTTCCTCTACCAGTGTTGAAAGTTACCAATATTGGAGGCCTACAACAACACAAGATTGTTGGCCAACTGTCATCCTTCCTGCTTTCTCCTGCAACCGCTTCTCCCTGTTGGCTCTTCCCTCACCAATGTTGGTATCACTTGAAGTTTTTATTTTAGATTGTTATGGTTAATTTTTTGTATTTAATATTTGCCTAGTTGAATAAATAACTTGTTTGAAGTTACTATTTTCCTTACTTCATATATATGTTTTATTCATTTACTTATATTTTTAACTATAAAACTACTAAAATTGCATGGTTTTAAAAAATCAAATTGTGATTTAAAGAAGGGGGGATAAATTAACCCCTCCAGACTCCTGATCCCAGAAGCGATCACATTAAACTTTTTTGCTGTTCTATTTTTACCTTCTTTTTAAAAAATTTATTTGAGAGAGAGTGAGCACAAGTAGGGGGAGGAGCAGAGAGAGAAGAATCAGACTCCCTGCTCAGCAGGGAGTAGGACATGGAGCTTGATCCCAGCATTCTGAGATCATGACCTTAGCTGAAGGCAGATGCTTAACTGACCGAGCCACTCAGGCACCCCTGTTTTTACCTTCTTTCTAAATAATGTGCTCATCCTGCTATTTATTACCAATTTTAGAAGTTGTCTTAACCTGTCTCCTTCCTACCCCCTGTGGAGAATTTGACTGCCTTACACGACTATCCCACAATTCCTTTGCAGTCACTTCAGACTTAGAAATGGAAATACTGTGTCAGGAATGGCAAAGCAGCTATGCCAGTTCTGGAGCACCCACCTTTATTGTAATTTAAGAAAGAAACTTTGTGTTTAAGCCACTGTTTTTAGGGTTTGTGTTAAAGCAACTGAGTCTGTACTAAAACTAATAGGATAGATGAGCTTATAAACATAAAAGGGTTAGACTTGGTGAGGAGGGGGAAGTAGATGGAAGTCTTAGGTAAAATTACCCATTCTGCATAAAAGGCCTCAGAAGGAACATCTGTACAAGGCTAAAGATTCTTCCTTGGGCAAAGGTCACTGAACCTAATGAATTGGGTATTTGACCTGGACAAGTCACTTAAACTTTCTCTGACCTTGGAATAAAATGATTGGGGGCATCTGGGTGGCTCAGTGGTTGAGCATCTTCCTTTGGCTCAGGTCGTGATCCCGGATCCTAGGATCAAGTCTCTTATCAGGTTCCCCACAGGGAGCCTGCTTCTCCCTCTGCCTATGTCTCTGCCTCTCTCTCTCTCTCTGTCTCTCATGAATAAATAAATAAAATCTTAAAAAAAAAAAAAAAAAAAAAGATTGAAGGGACGCCCGAGTAGCTCAGTGGTTGAGTGTCTGCCTCAGCCCAGGGTGTGATCCTGGAGTCCCGGGATCAAGTCCCACATCAGGCTCCCTGTATGAAGCCTGCTTCTCTGTCTGCCTATGTCTCTGCCTCTCTCTCTCTGTCTCTCATGAATAAATTTTTAAAAAGTGATTGAAGAAGTCCATCTTTCAAGGATTCTTTCTTGCTCTGTCATTCTGTAAAGGCCCTCTAGAAAAGATGAGAGTGATGAGAAGAAGCTTCAAACATTAAGTACCTGAATTGATCCCTCAGAGATGGCATAATAGTATGTGGATCAACAGCAAGAGGAAATATGAATGGGGTCCAGTAGTAGAGTTCCATTCTCTAGCTCTGCTTGCAAACTGGTTTTTAACTGATTTCATTTCTTTTTATTGAACCTTGCTAAAAGCAAGGAGTGTCAGCCAGCACAAATTTGCATTCTGACCTTTTCTAAGCTTTCCTCAGAGCTATAGGCTTGATAATCTGCCTTCCAAGTTAACATAAATGACACTTCCCAATATATTTGTAAAAGGTCACCAGCCTTCAGTCCTGCAATATGCTAATACCTGCCGATGTGTGCATACCTTAGATCTTTGTTATTGTAGCACACCAACTTTCAGAGACCAAGTTTTTTCCCGCTTTTAGGGACTACACTAAGCTTCTGTAATAGACCAAAAAATACAAGAGCTGAAGAAAGATAAACACTTTTTTCCACATAGAACAGTCTAAAGGTAGACAAGCAATCTAGGAGCTATTAGGCAGCTTCACTTCACAAGGTAATTCAGGGCCAAGGTTCCTTCTACATTCTTGCTCTGCAATCTCATGAGTCCTAATCCTCATGGTTTAAACTGGCTCACCACCATCACAACTGAGTTCAAGCCTAGGAGAAAGAAAAGTAGAAGGCAAATAGCTTCTCTTTAAGAAATTACCTAAATGCAGAACTTGCCTAACTTCAATGTCTCTGTGGAACAAAAATAGTAAAAGATTTGTAGAAAGTCAGAGGTGATATAATTAGAAAAACTCATGACATACAGTTAGTCACTTAATCATCAGATCTCATTATACTAATTATTTGAGAAGCAAGCACGGGGGTGGGGGAGGAGTAAAAGGAGAGGGAGAGAATCTCAAGCAGATTCCCCACAGAGCAGAGAGCCTACCAGGGGGCTGGCCCCAGGACCCTGAGATCAGTACCCCAGCAGAAATCAAGAGTCAGATGCTCAACCCACTGAGCACCTCAAACACCCTGTCCTTTTTTTTTTTTTTAAGATTTTTTTTTGGAGGGGGGAGAGCAGGAGAAGGAGCAGAGGGAGAGGGAAAGAGAATCTCCAGCAGACTCTGCTAAGCGAGGAGCCTCAGGAGGGGCTTGATCTCAAGACTCTGAGATTACAACCCAAGAGAAACCAAGAGCCACAGCCTGAGTCACCCAGATGCCCCTTTTACTGGCCTTTCTGATTCTAACATGGAGTTTTGATTCTCAGACACATTGCAAGTGGAAATTAAAAGTAATTGCCACGTAGTATTTACCCTACAAGACTGAACCGTGTGTATCTTCCTGGGTTCCCAGTAATAGTATTCGCCCCAGCAACACACGTGCACAACCTATTAATGTTAATGAAAACTGAATTTGTAACCCAGAGCCATTTATATTTTTAAAGAGATGCCTCCTGGTAAGGCCCATGCCTCACCCAGGTACTTTTGGTGTCCCTCAGGTGGTAACCTTCCCATGCCACCTAACCTACACGGGTGATGTGCTCAAGTGACCTGCACCGCCAACTGTTTCATTCATTCTTTTTTTTTTTTTTTTCTAAACACAAGTGGGAAGGGCAGAGGGGCAGGGAGAGAGAGAATCTCAAGCAGACTCTGTGGAGTGCAGAGCCGGATGTGGGGCTAAATTCCAGGACCCTAAGATCATGACCGGAGTCGAAACCAAGAGTTGGATGCTCAACCGACTATGCCACATAGGTGCCCCTGCTGCTTGCTGCTTCTTTTATTTATTTTTTTTTATTTAATTATGATAGTCACAGAGAGAGAGAGAGAGAGAGAGAGAGAGGCAGAGACATAGGCAGAGGGAGAGGGAGAAGCAGGCTCCATGCACCGGGAGCCCGACGTGGGATTCGATCCCGGGTCTCCAGGATCATGCCCTGAGCCAAAGACAGGCGCCAAACCACTGCGCCACCCAGGGATCCCTCATTCATTCTTTATACTAGTTCTTTTCTCTCCCGTGTTTCCCTTTCTTCTGGATTCAGAGTTGGTCACCTAAGACCCGGCCCGGAGGATGCGGTTGCTAAGAGACAAGACGCCGGGAGGGTGGGGACGCTGCACTGCGACAAGCCAGGGAGGGAGAGCGAGAGGGGGAAGGGGAAGGCAAAGGCGAGGCGCGGCGGCCGCCAGCCTCCCTCGGCCGCTCGTCGGGCCACCCGCCCCAGCCCCCGCGGGAGCTCGCTGCTCATTGGCTCCGCCGCTGCGGCGCTGGCCTGTGATTGGCGGGACGGCGGCCGGCGCTGGCCTGTGATTGGCGGGGCGGCGGCCGGCGCTACCCTGCGCGCGGGAGGGGCGGCGCGTGCGGGCTCAGCGGCCGGGCTCGCGGGCCCCGTAGCGGGAGGCTTCATGGCGCGAGCGCGGGCGGTGCCGGCCGCTGCAGGTGACGGAGGCGCAGCGAGGGCCACCGCGGCCCCGGGCAGGTGAGCGAGACGCCGAGGGGCCTCGGGAGCCGGCGGGGGGCGGGGGCGCGGCCGGGGGCGGCCCCGCTGGCCGTCAGCGGCTTCCCGCCGCGGCCTCCTTCCCCGCCCGCCCGCCCGGCCCGGGGACCCGCCGGAGCCCGCCCGCCCCCGCACGCCCCGCGGGCAGCCCCCGCCCCGCCCCGCCGCCCGCGCACCTGCCGAGGGAGCCCCGGCCTCCGCCCGCCAGGCCGCGCCCGGCCTCCGCCCGCACCTTCCCTCCGCCGCGCCCGCTGCCCAGCGCCTTTGTCCGCGCCCCGGGGCGGGGGAACCTGAGGACGCGCCCCGCAGGGAGCCTCTGCGCCGGGGGTGGCGGGCTTGGAGCCGTCGTCCCGGGCGTCACTTGTGGCTTTATTTTCTCCTTCCCGGTGGAAGCCAACTGCCTCGGCCCGGGTCTGCGGTCGGGGAGCCGGGGCACGAGGCTTCTCCCCCCGGAGCGGGATGACCCCCGGTCCTCCCACCCTGTGCTGTGCTGGAGGCCTCCGACCTGCCGCCGCCGCCGCCTGCCGGCCGCTTCGTTCCGCACCTTTCCTCTTACGAAGCAAAAAAGTCTCTGTCTACAAAAGCCGTTTCCTCTTTTTTTTTTTTCAAGAGGAAAAGTCACCTGTCAGTCGTGGACCTCCCTTTGGTCTTAATTAAACTGGTTTTACTAATGCATTTAAGTAAACCAAAGTTGTGGGAGTGGGGGAGTAGGACAGGAGGGGGTTTTTTTGTTCTGTTTTTTTGGGGGGTTTTTAGGGCAGGAGTTTCTTAAAAAGCTAGTGCATTAATTAGAATTTTTTTATCTGGTAAATAACATGTTTCACCTTAACAACGTTGAAAATAGTTTATCAGTAATAGGACTAAGATTTAGTAGCAGTGTCATTTGAGCTTCCAATTTTTTTTCTTAAGTGCCGCAGCTTTTGATAAGTCTGTACTTTTTTTTTTTTTTTTCCCGGAATGGAGTGCACTGTGACAAGCTATTTCAAGGGAATTTATAAGAATACCACGTATATTATCAATGAGTATCACATTTGAAATATACATAAAAATGTTTAAGTATTTGATACGGACAATATTTTGATTAGCTAATAGGTGCCAACACACTGCAGGCTACAATAAATATTTATGATTTAAATAAATTTTTAAAAGATTTTATTCATTTGAGAGAATGAGTGAGATAGCACGAGCAGGGGTGGTGGGTGGGGAGGTAGACCGAGGGGGGAGAGGAGCATCAGCCACTCAGGTGCCCCCAACAATAAATATTTTAGAAATTTTAAATGAATCTTTTTGGAAGTGAAGGAAAAAACAGCACCCAAGTCCTCGCCCTGAATTCTGTATTAGACTATTTTCTACTGAGGTCCAAACAAATTATAAGATACCCTATCTCCTCTAACATACATCTCAAATTGTATAGTATGAAAAGTGATGATGTGCTGGGCATCCAGGTGGAGAATAAAGCTCTGTCTGTAAAATCTATTTTCAACTGGGTTCAAGGAAGTGTTTCAGAATTACTAAACTACATTTTGTTAAACTAAAATTATTAAATTGACCCTTGAAAATGCAGGAGTTAAAAGGTACTGACCCCCCCCCCCCATAGTAAAAAATACTTGTATAACTTTTGACTCCCAAAAACTTAAGTACTAATATTTTACTATTTACCACAAACCGTACTGATAACAGTCTATTAACACATATTTTGTATATGTATCATATACTATATTTTTACATGCCAGAGAAAAGAAAATATTATTTAAAAAATCATAAGGAAAAGCAAATACATTTACAGTATTGTGTGGACAAAAAAGTCTGGGTATAAGTGGACCTGCACAGTTCAAACCTGTGTTGTTCAGGGGCCAGCTGTACTCAGTAACAACTATTATGTGTTCTTTACTCCCCCATGGCTCCCCTCTGCTTTGGCTCTCAGCAAATGATGTTAAAGTTATCTGTTTGACTGCTAGTATCCCTCACCAGACCATAAATTCCTTGAGGACTGGGACCATGCCGTATTTATTTTTGTATCTCCAATTCTGGGCCAATAATTGGACTCACTAAATGTTTATTGAACTACATTGATTTGGGAAGCCATCTAGAGCCTTTTTTTTTTTTTTTTTTAAGATTTTATTTATTTGAGAGAGATAAAGAGAGCATAGGGGGGTGGGTGTGCCTTTGGCCCAGGGCGTGATCCTGGAGACCCGGGATCCAGTCCCATGTTGGGCTCCCTGCATGGAGCCTGCTTCTCCCTCTGCCTGTCTCTCTCTCTCTCTCTCTCTCTCTCTCTCTCTCTCTCTCTTTCGTCTCTGTCTCTCATGAATAAGTAAGTAAAATCTTAAAAAAAAAAAAAAAAAAAAAGAGAGGGAGAAGCAGACTCCTCGATGAGCAGGGAGCCCCGCGCAGGGCTCAATCTTAGGACCCCAGGATCATGACCTGAGCCAAAGGCAGATGCTTAACTGTCTGAGCCATCCAGAAACCCCTTATTTATATACTTTAGATAGAATGCATGCGGGGTGGGATTGGCCCAAATGGAAAGGGAGAAAAGCAGACTCCCCCCTGAGATCATGAGCTGAAATCAAGAGTCAGACCCAACTGACTGAGCCACTCAAGCACCCCTAGATCCCTTTTTTTCTTGGTGATTCCATGGCCTGAACATCTTGGACACCCTTGGTAGCTGGATATGTTATTCTAGGGCTCCTGAATTGAACTAGAGGATGTGGTGGGTTGGGAGCCAGGTGACAATGCAAGGGAAGCCTCCACCATGCAGGAGTGAGGCACGTGTGTGCACGTGCACACGCAGGCATGTGTAGGTGCTTTGGCTTTTTATATTTGAGAGACAGGGTGTGTTTGGATGTGTTGTAAGGATGAAATCTTACCAGATCAATTGTCATGTTTTTTCTGAAGACAAGAAGAACACTCCAATAAAACTTACTTCAAACATACAGAAATAATAATTATAATTGGTGATAGAAGGCCCCACCATTTATAATAATCACATGCACAATAACAATGATTATGCTTATCCTACAATGTCAGATTAACTTGTTTTTGTTTCATTTGATTACATTAGTATAAATTAAATATATTCAACCTTCATTGTAGCATGGACATTCACATAAGCATAAAACAAATATTGCTTAGGACTAGGATGAAATTTAATTCTTTTTAACCAGGTTTTTTTTTTTAACAGTTAAACTCTACCATCCATGAATTGCTAATCAGGGCATATATCAGGCGCACTTAAGGATTTTTTTTAGAAAGACATTTTATTCCATTTTCCCCCCAGTGTTTTATTATGAAAAATTTTAAACATATAGCAAAGTTTAAAAAAAATGTTATAATGAACCCCTGTATACCCACTTATATTTTACCATTAATATTTTATTATACTTTTTTTTTCAAGATTTTATTTATTCATAGAGACACAGCTAGAGAGAGAGAGGCAGAGACACAGGCAGAGGGAGAAGGAGGCACCATGCAGGGAGCCTGATGTGGGACTCCATCCCTGGTCTCCAGGATCATGCCCTGGACTACAGGCGGCGCTAAACCTCTGCGCCAAACCTCTGCGCCACCGGGGCTGGCCCCTTATTATACTTTTTTATCACATAATTTTTTCATCTTTCCATCCTATGTATCTATCCATCCACCAATCCATAATATTCAAATGATACAATATTTGAAGAAATTTGAGCTGTATATTGTTTATTTTAGGTCAGTTTTATTTTTCCTTTAGAGGTAGCATAAATTCTTAGGAATAAATTATAAATGATTTATAATCATCAGGAAAAACTTGGATTTCAGGTATAAATATGTCTGTCTATTTCCAGTTCCAAAAGATGAGTCGTGGATATTCAGAGAACAACAATTTCTTGAACAATAACAACCAAATGGTGTTGGACATGATTCTTTATCCATTAATTGGGATCCATCAGACCATCAACTGGGAGACTGTGGCAAGGCTTGTACCTGGAATAACACCCAAAGAGGTAAATAACCATCCCCCAGATTTCTCCTGGAAAAATCTGAAAATGATCAATTTAAAGAAACAGCTACTTATATGGAAATGGAAAATAAGTTATGAATAAAATAGCTAGCAGTGGATTGTTTCATTGTCCCAATAAAAAATTCAGTAGAGTTTTATTGTCAATAATTATGGATCCTGCAGAAAGTGATATGATAAGACAATTTGGAGCCAAGAGTGCTCATCATGTAAGATTTGGGCATCTCATCCTTACATAGTTATGGAAAATAAATGAACAAAATCAGGAAAACTTAAGATTCCCCAAATAATTGTTAGGCAGATTAAAATAGTTCAGTATATAAGATCATAAGTCTCAGTAGCAGGAGTTCAGTGTTATGTATCATTGTGCCTCACCTCAGAAGAATATCATATAATTGTTTTGAATTAAAATCAGGAAATTGAAATACAAAAAATAGCTACTAAGAAAGGAAAAAAAATTTGATTTTTACATATTCATATGCATAAATACTGAATGTGCAAATATGGTATGTTTTGTCTAGATACAAACTGCATAAATTATATATTAACCCACCTAGTATGTTTAAATTCAATTATTTATGTAACAACTAAAAATTCACTAATATGTAATTTTAATTAACAGAACTGATACTGTAAAATTATGGGTAGATGAAATTTTTGTTAATCAAATTATATTTTATTAAATCCCTAATGCTATACTTCTCAAACTTGAATAATGGACAGACCTTTTTAAAGGAAAAAACTTGAAAACTCCCAGTGTTGACTTAAATTATTTTTATTATAATGTAAATTAAATGTGCACTAACAGTACTAGGTATAAACACACCCATACACCCTTAAACCAAATTTACATATTACAGACACAAATGAAAACTAAAACTAACAAAATTCAAACTAAAAATGTTTACCTAATGCTGTAAGTAATAGTCTTTTGCTGAAATTAAATTGGTGATTACAAAGGAAATATTGTATGGTCTATTATGGCACAAAAATTTTTGTATTCAGCCTGTATTGCCATGTGCCTTTCATAGACTTTGTTCTTTTTCCACTTTTCTCTCTTTAACCTACTAGGAGGCCTTATCATGATGTTACTTGCCTTCCCTTGACACCAATGCCTCTCTCCTCTACTGGTCCCTTCCCTATCTTTCTCTTTTTAAAAATTAGCCTTAGACAATTAAAATATTTCCTGGTACAATTTAATTGTAAACAGAAAAGCGGATAGGTACTGAAATACTCTGTCATCCTGATGAATCAGGTGATTTTTATTTTATGTTCAGAATCAAAACTTAAAATCTAAAAGTTCTTACAGGGAATTCTTTGATTTCTGGTAATTCATCTATAAAACCTAGTTTGAGAAACACTGACCTCAGAATTTTTGCTGTTAACAGGAACTAAAGTGAGTGAATCACCTCAGAGTTCTCTAGAAGTAGAAATAACATTATTGATTTTCCCCAGTATATTTTAAGCATGTTCACCCTTACCCTGGTCCATCATATACACTCAATAAATACTTGTGGAATTAGTGAATGAACCAGTTCCACCATCTTCTTTTGCAGCTGAGAAAACCAATACCCACAAAAAATTACTTGTCCTTGGTTATGTTATAGGCTTTATGAATTGATAAGGGAACTTATTTTTTTAGTATATATTATCACTCCCTAATTTATGCTTTTTCAAACCTTTTGGTTAAGTTTTGAAACTTGTTAGGTTTTAAAATGGGGCAAACCCATGAATTCAGCTACTGTTCTTTTTATCACAAATAACGTCAAACATATAGAAAAGTTGAAAGAATAGTAGTACACCCCTGTATTCTTAGATAGATGCCGTATCTGCTTGATCTATGTAATTTTCTTTCTGTGATACTTAAAAGTGTCAGATACTGTGACACTTCACCCCATAGACTACAGCATACATCTCCTTAAATTAAGGACGTTATTTCATAAGCACAATACCATGGTTAAACCTAAGAAATTAACAATAACTATCATATCATCTAATATTCACTGTGTATTCAGATTTACCCAATTATTTTTTTTAACTAAAATACAACTAAATGCGAATAAGACTATATGTAAGTAGTGTTAAATTTTAAATAGTTTTTTAAAGATTTTTTTATTTGAGAGAGAGAAAAGGCATGTGCATGTGCACAGAGGAGGAGGCAGAGGGAAAGAATTCAAGCTGGGGCACCTGGGTGGCTCAGTGGGTTAAGCATCTGCCTTCAGCTCAGGTCATGATACCAGGGTCCTGGGTTGGAGCCCCACGTCAGGCTCCCTGCTCAGCGGGGAGTCTTTCTTCTTCTCTCTCTGCACCTTCCTCCTGCTCATGCTCTCTCTCTATCCTGCTTGCTTTCTCTCACAAATAAATAGAATCTTTTTTTAAAAAAAGAAAGACTCTCAAGCAGATTCCCTGCTGAGAGTAAAGCCACTGAGATCTTGACTTGAGCTGAAATCAAGAGTCAGATGCTTAACCAACTGAGCCACCCAGGCATCCCTAAATTGTTTTTTATTACTAAACAAAACATGTCCTTAATGAACACACACAAAGGAAATAAGTGAAAAATCAGAATAATATCTAAAGTAAGTTGTTAGCACCTTGTATATATCCTTCCAGATACTTTTCTATACATATAAGAATTCTTAAGATGGACATACAACAAATGTACTGTTTTGCTGCTTGCTTTTTCACATAGCATACTATAAACATCTTTATGTATCAATTAATAGACTAATGCAGGCTATGAGCTATTTCATAATTTATTAAAACCAGTCCCTTTTGTTGAATGTAGGCTATTATTTCCAACTTTTGGCTACTACAAATAACACTTGTAAAATATCTTATTATTATTTCCTTAGAGGATAATACATTTTTAAGACTTTTGTTACATATTGTCCACTAAAAGGGCCATCAGTGTTATATTCCAGTCACCTTAGCTGAGTCTTGATCCCTGTACTTTTTATGTCACGTATTATTTATATATGTGTGTCTTTTCAAAATTCTTATTTATATATATTTTTAATAAGTATTATTTCAGTTTTAATTTGATTTACTTAATTTACCTTAACTCCTAAAGAGGTTGAACATTTCCCAGAAAGAAGAAGGCTCCCCACTGAGATATAATGTATGAATCATTACATTTTTCTAATGATGTTATAACATTGGTTTTTCATTATTTGCCCAGACATTCATCAGCACTTTTTTTCAGGTGGGAACCAGTCGTGGGGCTTGATTCTAAGAACCTGGGATCATGACCTGAACTAAAGGTAGATGCTCAACTGCTGAGCCACTCAGGTGCCCCTAAAGTCTTCATTATTTAAATAAAGAAAATCTAGTGTCACAAATTAGATTCTTTTTGGTTTCTAATGAAGGTTGATATTTGTTATGATTCGTGGTGGAAACTCAGTTAATGTAAAAATAAAAGCCAAGTGTTTAGCTAGATTATTACAATTGTCAACTGATAATAAATACAAACCACGGGGAAATATGGTTGTAAAGGTGCTTTTCATTTTCCTATCACAGCATAAACATATTGTGCCATTGGGTGAAAGCGTATTAAAAAAAGTTCTATGGGCTCCTGGGTGGCAGCATCTAACCCTTGGTTTTGGCTCATATCATGATCTCAGGGTCGTGAGATCTGGCTTTACAGGCCTGCTTAAGATTCTCTCTCTTTTCCCCTCCCTCTGCTCCTCATCTCCTCCACCCTCTGCACGTATGCATGCATGCTCTCTCTCAAAAAAAAAGTTTACTCTGAATTTTAAAGAAGAAAAAAGTGGGATCCCTGGGTGGCGCAGCGGTTTGGCGCCTGCCTTTGGCCCAGGGCGCGATCCTGGAGACCCGGGATCGAATCCCACATTGGGCTCCTGGTGCATGGAGCCTGCTTCTCCCTCTGCCTGTGTCTCTGCCTCTCTCTCTCTCTCTCTCTCTCTCTCTGTGACTATCATAAATAAAGAAGAAAAAAGTCAGAAGCTTTTGTATATTGAAGTGTGTGCTAATTTTCTAGGAATTACCCAGTAGATTAGAATTCGCTTGTAAAAAATGATTATAGAAAAATATCATCAAATAGAAGGCAAGAAAATAATCTTATTTTTTAACTAAGAGGAACCTGCATTTCCTTCCTTTTATGTCATTACAGTGTGCAAAAAGGTTTGATGAACTGAAGAGCAGTGGAAGTTCGCCTGTTGATAACCAGTATAGTCCTCTAATGGCTGCTGGAGAGAGTCCTGTGGAAACTTTAGCCACGTATATCAAATCCTCCCTTCTTGACGTGCAGGGAGACTTTCAGGAGACTCCAGTTGGTCAAGATGCAATTTCCAAAACAGGTCAGGTTTGAAAACAAAATGCAATACTTGTCCTTATGATAATTTTGCAAAATATGCATTTCAATCAACCTTTTTTTCTTTATTTAAATGCTAATGTAAACATTACTAGAAACTCTATTAGGATTTGTCTCTTCCTGAATTTTAGAAATGTGTCCTTGCTATATTTGAAAAATGTTGTAATGTTAATATGCAGGTCAAAACACGATCACTATAAAAAGCTTTTTACTATATCAAAATTTACTACTACAATCTGTTAGCCTAGTTATGTCATAAATTTCAAAAAGATTTGACCTATACTTTCTACTTAATTTTTTTTCCTGAGAAAATATTGCTTTCTCCTACACTTTTATTGTAGTTAGCAGAGGCTTCAAATGACACAGTGGCAGGATAGAAAAGATGTGTTTTCTGCAGTTACATTGGAAATAATAACTGATTTTAGAAATTCTGAGTGTAGTGAATGATTTGAATCTCAGCAGTAGTCAGAATACTGGTATAAGAATTTGCTTCAAGAACAGAGAACTATACTGTTGGCTTATGAACATTTGACCCCTGTCCATTCACACCATATCATTTCTTAAATCTTCAGTGTAATGTTAGCAATGTGTGATCCTTTTTTTGTACTGTTTCTTACATATACCTTTAGAAATACTACCTAACAAAGTACCGTTTAACTAGCCTTGGAAACCATGCATTTACAGTATAACCATTCAGTAAGTAAAAACCCATTCTCAGCTAGACATGCTAACCTCCCACTTTGTTTTTGTATGTGTTTGTTTCTGTATTTAAGGAAGACATAGTATAGCTTCCACAAGGAATTGTTCTTCAGAAAGTGAAAATTGTACTACTCGTAATGGTGGAGAAAAGACTGAAGAATCTGAAGGGTAGGAGGCTGGTTCTTTGCTAGATAAGACTTAATATGAATATCAACCTTAAATTATAAAATATATGATTGGTGATTGTATATATCAGTTACCATAATTTAGGAGTTTCACAATACACAATTGTTGAAATTGTTAGGATCAGGATAGTTTATATGTTGAACTATGCCAGTGCTTGATAGGTAAACATATGGCTTATTCACATTATAATTAAATTGGACTACAGTTTTCCATTTTAAAAATTCATTTTCATATTCGTAAATATTAGGAGTAACCTCTACGAATATGTAAGTTTGAAAGCAAATTTTAAAACCTAAAGAAAAATATCTGCCATTTGTTCTCCAATTTTATTAAACTAGATGTATATTTTAGAGCCATTGAAATATAATTCTCATTATAGAAACACTTAAAAATTAGAATACGCCTTTCAGTATATTGCAAGTTTTGATTGTTTTATATTTTACATACAATATATTAGACATATTTCAAGTATTCACCTTGATGAGTTTTAACAAATGAGTTTACCATACCATGTAACCATCACTCAAATGAAGATACAGAGTATTTTCATACCTGAAAGTTCCTTTCTGTATTTTCAGATCTGATAGGTTTTTTGTAACAGTTTTATTCATATATAATTCACATATCATAAAATTTACCCTTTTGGAAAAGTTCTGGAGATGGATGGTAGTGATGATCATATAACAATGCAAATGTACTTAATGCCATTAAACTGTACACTTAAAAGGGCTAATATGACAGATTTTATGTTACGTGCATTTTACCACAATAAGAAGAATTACTCTTTTGAAGTATATAGTTCAATGATTTTTAATTTGTTCACATAGATTTTTAATGGATAGTTTTGTTTGTATAGCACAAAAATTTATCAGGTATTTTTTTTACTGGAATTATCTAGTATTTCATATTGTGGACCCAAAAGCCACAGAGCCATTATGCTTCATTATAACAGCCATTACCTATTTATATTTTGACTGTAATTTCTTTGGAAGAACAATTTATGAAGTTATTTAAATTCCTTTGACTTTGACAAGAATATTAGCTTATAATCCTTTTTCTGGTAGTCCAATTTTGTTTCAAATGTATTTTTTTTGTATTAGAAAGTTATGGAATTCCATTAAACACATTAAATTCTTTTTCTTTTTTTTTTTTTTTATCACATTAAATTCTTATTGTAGGAGAGTGTGTCTCTATTCTGTTTTGTAATGATGTGAAGGTAGTTGTGGATCACACTAATATTTCTTTTTGAGGTGGTATAATTTTCAAGGGAAAGTAAATGCAAGGAGTATATAATTTTTGAAGCAGTCTTTCAGATGCATTACCTGAACTTACTCTTAAATTGTTTTTCAAATATGTTAATATGCACATTGTAGTCTTGAGCCCTTTTAACTATATTTACTAATTTATATTTGATGAATGCCTAGAAACAAATTCTCTTGCTGTTAAAAATAACTAAGTAGCCATGCTAGTTTTTTGATTCTTTAATGAATAATTTCAACTGTTATTCCTAGTTATTAGTAATAAAATTTTAGTCTTTAGTCTTTACTCATCATACCCATAACCATGTAAAAGTGCCATTTTATGTTCTTCACAAGAATTAGAATGTGTTATTTAATTTTTTTGTGAATTGGTATTATTTTTTAAAATTTTGTTATTATTGAAAAATAAACTTTAAGCCATGTAAATTAGAGTCCTATAGTAAAATATTTTTGTTAAGCTCTTAAATTATTGGGCTTAATAAGCTTAATAGCTTAAATAAAATTAGTCAAAACCTAAGATATAGATCAGATTAGCAAGACAGTGAAAAATTCTGGATGTCAAACCCTATAAAATTGACATATGGTCAAAACTTCCAAAAATCTTGTTCTCGTGCTTCCAATAAATGTTAGTATTCTTGGCTCCTCTTCTAAAACTCTAATAATTTCATTTCTGTGTAACATTTTTTATGAAGGCCAAACATGGTGATCCATGTATGCGATGAAGCAAAAAATTTGAAAGAAGATTTTATTTGCCCACGAGATCTTTTGATATCAGAAATGAAGTACTTTGCTGAATATTTATCTATGGATGCCCAGCGCTGGGAAGAGGTGGACATTTCAGTTCATTGTGACGTTCACATTTTCAACTGGTTGATAAAATATGTTAAAAGGAACACTAAGGAGAATAAAGATTGTGAGATGCCCACTTTAGGTAAAAGACAATCTATTGCTTATTTTGTAGTGAAATTTATGTGTCACCTGTTAGTTGCTTCAGGCCAAACATGCAATGTGGAAAATTATTTGGACATTAGTATCTGTGCTGAGATTAGTTACCACCTTTTAGGAAACTGATACCTCATCCTTTTTTAGTAGATTGTAGTAAATGTATGACAAAGTGGACAGGTCTCTAGATCAGCAGTTCTCACTGTATAGTACAGGGACCTCTGGAATCCTGGAGATATTTTACAGGATTCACAAGGTCAAGACGGTTTGCATTATAATACTAAAGTGTTACTGTCTTTTTCTCTGTGTTGACACTTGTTCAGAATGGAAGATAAAACATGGGAGCTTTAGCACACATCAGGGCAGGGCACCAAACTGTACTAGTACTCACCCTATTCCTCAATACCATATGCTCATAGATTAAAAGGAAAAAAAAAACTAGAAGAAAAAATTCACTCTCACTTTAAGAATGTCCTTAAGAAAACAGTAAAAAGTATTAATTTTATTAACTCTTGACCCCTGAGTATGCATCTTTTTCATGTTCTATGTGATGACATGGGAAGTGCACTTCTGCTGCACAGTGAAGCATGATGATTGTCTGGAGGAAAAGCACATGTGCAGTTGTTTGTGTTGCAAGCTAAACAAGCTGCTTTTTAAAAAGAGAAAGCCATTTTTACTTGAAAGAATGATAGGCAAATTATGGTTTTTCAGACTTAGGCATTTGGCAGATATTTTCTTGAAAATGAATTAAGATCTACTAAAGGGAAACAACTGACCATATCTATTGTCAGTAACAAAATTCAAGGTTTCACGTGAGAGTTAGAGTTGGGAAACCTTGTACCTGCTTCCACGTGCATGACAGCTTCTCCATATTTGAAGACTTTTCTGATGAGACTAGTGGTAATACTAAAATTGACTTTTTAAATATATGTTGTACAATGAAACGTTTCAACATTTAGAAGGTCCACATAACTCAGTGAACCAATATTTTTCAAATGATCAGTGCATGTTGTTAAAATCATGGGTTAAAGATCCATTCAAAGTGCAAGATAAATCCTTTGACTTTAAGATAGCAGAACAGGAAAAGTTCGTTTGACTTCAGATCCTGTTACAACTAACCTTTAAAAGAAACTATCAATCATTAAGTTGGTAGTAACATAAGAAAAGACTACCCACACATTGAATGTAGAAACAGATACAGTATCTAGCTGCCTTCTATTAAGTCAGGCATTGAAGAAATTTGCAAGAAATATCAGTGTTCCTCTTCTTGTTAATTTGTATTTTGGAAAATATAATTTTGCACAAAATATGTTACTATGTAATGAGTTTATTATTCTTTTAAAAAGAATTGAGAAATATTTTTAAAAATTTTCCCTGTTTTTATGGTCAGTACTGATAAAATAACCTATCTAAACAAAAAAGTGGTCTTAAGATCAAAAGTTTTAAGAACCAACATTCTAGATGAAAGGATGGTAATTTCTTAGTAATCTTTAGTTGGGTATAGACTTGTATAGGAAATCACAACTATGATTTAATAAAGTCTTTTGGTACACTAGAAAGCAGCACCAAAATATTTTTTAATCTTTTATTAGTAAATAAATCTATAGTGACAGTATAAAAATTTCCTGAAGAAATATATATTTCATTACATTATAGTGGACCAATTTAATGGAAAAAAGTTTCTAGTCGTTCTTAAATAAAATTACAAGATTGCTAAATAAAAATTTTCAGCCAGAGGCCGGAGATTCCAGATCACCCAGAAATGATATGTATATGTGAAATAAATCAAATTATGTAGAGAGAAAAAAATATTGTTTGATCCAGCATATTTATGCATGTAGTAAAGATAAAAGAAGTGGAGCAAAAACCAATCATTCTGTAATCTTTGACCTTATATCAATGGCTACAAACGTAAATTTTTTTTAAGAAAAATTTTTTTTGAGAGATACACAGAAAGAGGCAGAGATATAGGCAGAGGGAGAAGTAGGGAGCCTGATGCAGGACTCGATCCCAGGACCCCGGGATGATGCCCTGAGCCAAAGGCAGATGCTTAACCACTGAGCCACCCAGGTGCCCCAAACATAAATTGTTATAAAAGCAATCTTTGGGGGTACCTGGATGGCTCAGTCAGTTTAGCTTCCAACTCCTTATTTCAGCTCAGGTCATGATCTTGAGGTTGTGAGATTGAATTCCCACATTAGGCTCCACACTCAGGAGTCTGCTTGAGAGTCACTCTCCATGTCCCTTTGCCCCTCCCTCTACTTGTGTGTGTGTGCATGCATGCACGTTCTCTCTAAATAAATAAGATCTTTTTAAAAATAAATAAATAAATAAAAACAATCTTTATTCTAACCAGGAAAACCACCAAAATGCTTAATTAAATCTCTAATAATGCAGATGATGAGTCTTAGCTGGAATGGGCTATATTACACTTCCCTGAGGGATTTTTCACTAGTTCCCTCCTCCCTTCACCATTGCTATTTAACCTAGAAATACTACTTAAATAAAGATTAGGATTACTTATTTTGATCAATGTCTGCATAGTCCTTTATTTAGAAGAATTGTCTTAGTACTAGAATGCTAAAAATCACAGCTTTTTTTTTTCTTAAACATATCTCACAGGAGATGACTTAGGTTTACCAAAATAATAGTGTCAGTTGGCATTTCCCTTTCCCTGGTTATGCCTCTCAAGGCTCACTTCAGCCTTTAGGAAGTAACTTTAGTACTTCAACCATAGTAAATTTTATATTATCTTTCAGAGTTTTTTAATTAAATATTTGTTCATAACAAGCATTTTACTGCTTTTGAGATAATTTCACTACTAACAAGTGCTTTCATTAATCATTTAAAGGAGTTTCTCGCTATGATTTTTTTTATGTAATGAATTATAGTCTCACTTTTTTTTTTTTTTTTAGTCTCACTTTTAATTATCTTTTTTTGTGATTTAGGTAAGGAGAAAAGTTTGCATGTGTCATATCTTTTACTGGAGTCTTTTACTTGATATAAATCTAATACCAGCGCAGATTTACTATGTGCTTTTCCTATACCTATATCTAAAAGCTGGAGTCTTTTACTTGGTATAAAACTATACTCTGTACCCTGTATTTTAACACTACATTGTCTTTCTTTCATGTATCTAAGATATATGATGTAGTATGGTTATGATAAATTGCTCTTATAATGTAACATCCTCCTTTAAGGTGAGAAGGAGCCTGTTCTGAGGAGGTTGAAGTACAAATCAAAAGGGAAATTTAATTTTTTTCTTTTTTTTTAGAGCCAGGAAATGTCATTTCAATTCTTATTTCTTCAGAGTTTTTGAAAATGGATTCATTGGTAAGTATTAACAAAATATCCAGGCTCTTTTTTGGGGTGCCTGGGTGGCACAGTCAGTTAAACATTGACTCTCAGTTTTGGCTCAGGTCATGATCTCAGGGTTGTGAGATTGAGCCTTGCGTTGGGCTCTACTCTGGGTATGGAGACTAGTTAAGATTCATTCTCTCTCTCTCTCTTTCTCTCTTCCCCTCTCCCCCTCCTCCCCTCCTCCCCTCCTCCTTCCCCCACACCTCTCTCCTCCTCTTTTCTCTGTAAAAAAAAAAAAAAAAAATCCAAGCTTTCTTATTCACCTGTGCTTAATTTAACATACAACTTGATTTTTTCTTCAAGTGTCTAGAAATTTTTAAGACATCTTACTAAAATAGTTGTTAATTCAAAAGTGTGATTCTGTAACTGAACTAAAAGGAATTTCCTCCTTAGTTACAGATAGAGACTACATCAGGTAGAGTTGTCACACAAAGGAAAACTATTTGCAACAAATAAGGAATAACTTCCAAAAACAACTTCCATTACTTCCCAAGCAGGGGTGAGCAGTTCCTTTTATTTAGGGTTTAGGATAAATATCCATAAAGAGGAGCTCTGTCATTGCAAGTAAAGATGGGTTATAAGATACAGGTGACCTATGCTATTTTAGTGAAGCTTGTGCTCTTTTTAGGGTAGAGACTTTAATATTATAATAAAGCAGAGGTAACTGAAGAGGGGAAGGGGTTATGAGCATCAACTGTGTGGTATCTTGGTATCTCTGTTAAGGAATGCATGGCCGACCTTACTTTGGAAACAGCAGAGCATTTACCACCAATTTGTTGTCTCTTACATGGTCAGGCTATTTCCAGGCTGATGGAAACTGTTTTTACATTCCCTTGGTTCCCTTAAAATCCTTAACTACTGAGGTCTTTGTATTTCTTTGTAACTCTGGCACCTCCTAGGAGGTTCTGCAAGAAGTGTGCTTGGGCAAGTAGGACACAGATACAGAAAATAGCATGGGCCCTAAAATGACTTCTATGTTAGAAAAGTTTTGTCTCATCTTTCTTATTCTACGGACTCCTAATTCTTTCTGCTTACAATCCCATTGCAATTAACTGCTCTTAAAAAAAAAAAATCAACTGCTCTTTTTCTGTGGGAAAGGTGTTAGACTATTATATATCATTATCATGCCTATAAAGCAAATAATTTATCTTGCAAGGAATAACTATTAAATTAGATGAAACTAAGCAGAATTAGCTTTGATGGAAGAGAGGTTTTGCTCTAAAATGAAATTAAATGAAAATTAATCGGAATATATTTTCTAAGTAATTTCTTTAGGCATGTTTTATTTATTTGTGTCTTTCATTTATAATTCGGTGAATTAAAAACAAATATCTAATTATTACTATAATCGTGTATTTGTAAAACCAGATGCTAACATCTATTGCTTAATAGTAATTGGTAAATGTAAAAACGCAATATGTATATGCACATATCAGGGTCTACATTAGATTTATTTGTTCCTTTTAATTTCTTATTCACATGTTTATATATGTTTATGTTAAAGCAGAGTACTTCTTTGCTATATTAACAGATGTGAAATTTGTTTAATTGAGGTTTTACTAGTTCTCCATATTCTTCTTTAGTTGCTCCCCATTTAGTTGTTGGCATTAATTCAGGGAAGGGTTACAGAAAAAAGCAGAGATGAAAAGCGTCCTTAACCTTTGAGTGTTGAAGTCTAAGCCCTACAGCATATTTTTTATGCCATAAACAAAATATTTTGAAAATACATGATTAGCCAGCACCACTTTCCCCCAAAACCCAAGTCTACCTTAAAAAGTAAGTAAATATACCTCAGGTTGGAGAAGGGAAGAAAATCAGAAAGCAAGCACAACACAACTGTGAAAACCCTAAAGTGACTAAAATTATATCTTAGCCACTCAGAGGTAGAGGCTTCATATTGCCACTGGGTCTAGTGATTGGAAGCCACGTATCTTGTATACTTGAGTTTGTTGACTGAGATTTATATCTGCCGCAATTATGAAAGATTGTACTATTGTTTAAAGTATGCTAAGAAAACTGAAGATTATTTTCCTAGCTCTGTATGTGTTTGTACAAATATGGCCTGTTGGCTTACTTTGGAATAGTATAGATTAACCAAGAAGGTTATTGACATGACATGACATCATGACATGACATGATCTTTCATTGCTACTCTTTTCAACATTCATTTTCTATCATGTGTTTTTTTAGGTTGAACAATGTATTCAGTATTGCCACAAAAATATGAATGCCATAGTAGCTACCCCATGCAACATGAACTGTATTAATGCAAATCTTCTTACACGTATAGCTGATCTTTTCACACACAATGAAGTTGATGATTTAAAGGACAAGAAAGATAAATTTCGAAGGTAATTTTCTTAATTTAATTTTAACCAAATGTCCCTATTAGAGGGAATATATTTGAATTTCATTTTAGTGATATATTCTATTTTTAGAATATTTTTAGAAATATTTCTATTTTATTGCAAGTAAAATAAAATTTATCCAGAGCAAATGGCTCTAGATAAAAATTAGTACTTAAATTATTTTGTATAATGTATATATGAGTGTATTGTGTTAGTGAAGTATGTTAAAAATAATTAAGGTAGGCCTTATTATAAAGAGAAAGAATAGTAGGAGATGAGGTCAGGAGTGGTCATATCATTTAGGTACTGTTTTAAGTCTTGGCAAAGAGGTAATATTTCACTGTATATATACATATATATATCTTTTTTTATCCATCTATCAGTGCACACCTGGATTGCTTCCATATCTGGGCTATTGTAAATAATGAATACACATAGGGATGCATATATGTTTTCAGATGGAATATTACTTAACCATAAAAGGATGACTTTTGTGACAACATGGATGGACCTGGAGGGCATTATACTAAGTGAAAAATTTACCTAGTTTAAACCTAGTGTGAGGTTGAGCAATTAAGTGGATTATAGTGCCATCAATAGAGGAGATATTGGGGTGATGGCATCAAGAGATGGGTTTAGTTCTTAAGATTATTTGATATATTTAATATGCTTTAGGGACATCCAGGTAGGATAGCAGAGATAGGTGGATATATAAGTCTGAAACTTAGGTCAGAAGTCAGAGCTTAAAATAGAAATACAAGAGTAGATAGATTTGAAATCATGAACTGGGTGAGATTTCTTTGCAAGACATTCTTCACTAAATTACAGTGGCAACTTTACTGTAAATTAGGTGACTGTATATGGGAGATGTGTTTTCAAATTAATGTGGGTTTTTTATTTTTTTAAAGATTTTATTTATTCATGAGAGACACAGAGAGAGGGGGACAGAGACATAGGCAGAGGGAGAAGCAGGCTCTCTGCAGGAGCCAGATGGGGGACTTGATCCCAGGATCCCAGGATCATGCCCTGAGTCAAAGGCAGACGCTCAACCACTGAGTCACCCAGGCATCCCATAATGTGGGGTTTTGTTTTGTTTTGTTTTGTTTTTGAGCAAATACCCAGTAATAGAATTACTAGTTCATATGGTGGTTCTATTTTCAATCTTTTGAGGTACCTCCGTCTGTTTTCTATAGTGGCTGCACCAATTTACATTCCCAACAACAATGCACAAAGGTTCCTTTTTCTCCACATCCTTGCTTTTACTTATTTCTTGTCTTTTATTCTAACCATTCTGACACTTGTAAGGTGGTATCTCATTTTGGTTTTGATTTGCATTTCCCTGATGATTAGTGATATTGAGCATCTTTTGGCTGTTGACCATCTGTATGTCTTCTTTGGAAATGTGTCTATTCAAATCCTCTGCTCATTTTTTAATTGGGTTGAGGTTTTTGGTATTGAATTGTATAAGTTCCTTATATATTTTGGATATTTAACCCCTTATTAGATATATCATTTGCAAATATCTTCTCCCACTCAATAGGTTGACTTTTTGTTTTGTTAATGGTTTCCTTGCTTTGCAAAAGCTTTATATTTTGATGTAGTCCCAATGGTTTATTTTTGCTTTTGTTTCCCTTGCTTAAGGAGCTATCTATAAAAAAGTTACAAAGAAATTATACTGCCTGTGTTTTCTTCTATGAGTTTTATGGTATCAGGTCTCACATTTAGGTTTTTAATCGATGTGAAGGTTTTTTGTGTATGGTGTGAGAAAGTGATCCAGTTTTTATTTTTTTGCATGTAACTGTCCAGTATGATTGATTTCTTTGTTTATACTTGTATCAGTAGCACACTATCTTAATGACAGTGGCTTTATAGTATTTTTTTAGTATGTAGTAATTTGAATTCTGAGAGCTTAATACATAGAATGGGATTAATATCCAGATCTGGCCTCAGGATATACAGTTGGAATTAATGGCATGAGACTTAAAGTTTAGTCACATTGTGCATAATAATAAAATTTTTATTAACATATATTGAATGCTTAATGCTATATCTAGCACTCTTTAAAAACACTGTTTATTTAACCCTCATAAAACCTTGTGAGTTTGGAATTATAAACCCCATTTTATAGATGAGAAAACAAGGTTCAGAAAGGTTAAGTAGTTGCCAGAGATCATATATCAAGTTGTTGGTAGATCCAGGATTGTTAAGCTTTCAAGTTCTTCAATATTGAATATTCCAAACAAATATTCTTATAAAAATACATTCTTGATTAAGCATTTATCATTAGGTTTATTTACTTAAAACACTATAAATATATCATAAATTCCCAAAGAGAGTCTTCCCAAGGATTTATTAATTTTATTTTCTACATATGCAGGTAAGTCAGTATTTATTTTCATCACCATCAAGTAACTTTAGTAATATAAACAATAGAAAATTAATTTGTTGGTCATTTGTTGTTAATAGTAAACTTTTTTGTAAGAAGATCGAGAGACTTTTTGATCCTGAATACTTGAACCCAGATTCTCGGAATAATGCAGCAACATTATACAGGTACAGTAATGTGTTTTTCTTTGGTATTCTATACAATATAGCTGAATTCTTTAATTTTATTCCCTTTAAAATTTTCTTCTTGGGTGTTTTTGTATCTTCTTGTGTTATAGATGCTGTTTGTGTAAAAAACTTTTAACAAAGGAAACAGAAAGAAGAATTCCTTGCATTCCTGGAAAAATCAATGTGGATCAACATGGAAATATTATCTACATTCACATAAGGTGCAGTGAAAATAAAATACAGCTTTTAAATGTGAATTACCAGTGTTTTTCTAAAACTTTAACTAGTTTTATAAGGAATAGAATAACATTTTTTTCGGAATGTGATTCAGCTTTGACTTAGATACTTTCAAAAAAATTTTATATAAAAGCTGTATTTTGTTTACTGAGTAAATTTCATGATATTTTTAAACTTTAAAATAGTAAAAGTGTGAGTGTACATTAATCTTGAAAGATATTCTGGCCATTGCCATAAAAATGATTTCGTTTCATTATCTGATTTTATTTATACAAACATACTGAATTTAACATAGAACCAGGGGAACCCTGAGTGGCGCAGTGGTTTAGCGCCTGCCTTTGGCCCAGGGCGCGATCCTGGAGACCCGGGATCGAATCCCACGTCGGGCTCCCGGTGCATGGAGCCTGCTTCTCCCTCTGCCTGTGTGTCTCTGCCTCTCTCTCTCTCTCTCTGTGACTATCATAAATAAATTAAAAAAAAAAAAAAACATAGAACCAAATTTACTTTCAGGTAAATTTTGGTAAATGAGGAAATTGTCTTTAAAATTGAATATTCCTTAATCTATTTATTCTTCATACATTGTCAGTATTCCATTAAGATATAGTTCTGTTTTATTCTGCTTTAAGTTCAAAACCAGTTGTCATTCTCATTTGGGGGAAAAAGTATCATAAATTGGTATAATATCTCAGAAAACCAAAAATTCTGAAATGTATATATTCTCTAAAAATATCATGCTGCTAGGAATTTATCCAGAGATAATGCTAGATTTGTAAAAGCACTCAAGAAGAATATTTATTGCTATATTGTTTAAATAGAAAAAAAAGGAAACATCCAAATGATAAAGTGAACTAAAATAAAATATATCCATGCAGTAGTGTGTGTGTATATATATATTTTTTTGAAGTGTGTATACATATATATATTTTAATATATGTCTATACATGTCTTGTCAATTTTTAATGTGCAGCCTTTGAGAATAATGTTGTAAGAGTATATATTCTTATGTAGCAAGTTGTTAGCAATGAATTAAGTGAAAAAAAAAAGACAGGTCATAAAACTAAAACATCACTAAAATGTAAACTGCAGTGTTACCTTTAAGTGATAGTATTATGGATGCTTTGATTTTGTTCTTTTTCTGTTAAAAATGTACAGCACTTTTGTTAAAGGAAAAAAATAGTATAAATGTTAAGTTTCTTATTTTAAACATTAAAACAAAGATAAACACGTTTGACTCTAGCACAGTCATGCTTTTTTTTTAATATTTTTTTAAGCTTTTTTTTTTTTTTTTTTTAGTAATCTCTACACCCAACATGGGGCTCAAACTCAAGACCACAAGATCAAGAGTCACATGCTCCTCTGACTGAGCCAGCCAGATGCCCCCCAACAGTCATGCTTAAAATGTTTCATTTTTCTCTTCATACAGTATTCATTAGTTATAAACCTGGGATTTTATACTTTTTTGCTTTGAGACTTGATCTCACCTTTTAGAAAGCACTTCCATTCTGACAGCAATAATTATTAACTATGTGAAAAAAATTGATATTGACTTCAACATCCATTTTTCTTGTTTTATTTAAAGTATTTTCCTGTAAGTCATTTGTGGATGACATTTTTTCAGTTGTCTTTAATTAAAACATGTGCCTGTGCAATTTGTAATAGCATCATGACATTTTGCTACGTTAAGGACAAAGATAGCAAAAGTTCAAAATTATTAAGGGACTTGGGAAAAATAGGAACTTGAGTTACACATAGACATTGCAAGTAGGGTTTTAAGCCTTGGCTGTTTTTTTTTTTAAGTTTATATTAACTTAAAAAATGTGTGTTACCAAGACCTGATTATATATTATTGTGTTACTTAATTACTTGAGAATGTTTTTTGAAAATAATACAAAGAAATGTTTAGAATCACCAATGATTTTGTAACTTATTTTATAGTATGCACAATCAGAATAAAGTATTATATGCCTAAGTCCCAACTATTAACCTGCTCAAACCATATTTAATATAGCTTAGCAAAATAATTTATCTAGTTTAGCAAAATAATTTAGCATTTAATATTTCATATATTTTTCTATTGTCCACAGAAAAAAGGAATAAACAAACTCCCAAGTGAAATTTTTTCTACTGCTCAGTATAGTCCATCCCACAGCTATCATTTGGGAGATGTTTCTGTAAATAACCCACAAATTTAAAAACATTTGCTTAAAATAAATTGTTTATGTTACTTGCTTGTGAAATAATATAATAATTGAGGCTCTTTTCCCCAGGGATAAGACTTGGGATGTTCATGAGTATTTGAATAGTCTTTTTGAAGACTTAAAATCTTGGAGAGATGTTTATTGGCGCTTGTGGGGTACAGTCAACTGGCTTACTTGTTCAAGATGTTATCAGGTGAGGGTTTTTTTTTTTCTTTTTCTTTTATTTATTTATTTTTTAAAAGATTTCATTTATTCACAAGAGACAAGAGAGGCAGAGACACAGGCAGAAGTAGTCTCCCCATGGAGAGCCCGATGCAGGACTCAATCCAAGGACCCCAGGACTGTGCCCCAAGCCAAAGGCAGACGCCCAACTACTGAGCCACCCAGGTGCTCCTCTTTCTTTTTAATATCTTGCTCTCACGCAATCATAGCAGGCCTTTTTTTTTTTTCCCCCTTAAGATTTTATTTTTAAGGGGCTCCTGGGTGACTCAGTCAGTTAAATATCTGCCTTCAACTCAGGTCATGATCCCAGGATCCTGGGAACAAGCCCCACATCACGCTCCCTGCTCAGTGGGGAGCCTACTTTTCCCTCTTCTGCTCCTCCTGCTTGTGCTCTCTCTCTCTCTCTCTCTCTCTCTCTCAAATAAATAAAATCTTTTTTTTTTTTTTTTTAAGTAATCTCTACATCCAATGTGGGACTCAAATTCAACCCCAAGATCAAGTGTTGCATTCTCTACCAACTGAGACAGCAGATGCCCTGTGTAGCAGGCTTTTTAAATATATGCTGCTGAATTAGTATGTTTGAGTATATTTGGACAGTATCTGACATCTTTTTAACGAAACTAGTGCCAAGAACAATGATACTATTAAACTTTGCTTGCATCTGACTTTGTCTCTCTTCATCCTCCTTTTGTCATTGCTGAAATAATCATACCTTGTTTATTTTTTAGAAAACCAACAGATTTTAAGTGACCAAATCTGTTTTTTCAGTGGAGAAAAAAACCAAAATCCTTACTGCCTTCAGTTATTTCAAGCTAAACTCTTTCTCTCTTAGCCCATTAATTTCTTTAGAAATTCAGAAGCACTTTGTAGATACAGTACTGTTGGTATGTTCTGTTCTTACTGTAGCAGTTGTGTTCCCAAAAAAAGGTTAAAAGATTTTGTTCATTTTTTCATAAGTGAAGTCTTTAATAAAAGCACAAGAAAGCTTGCTATTTGAAGGTGCCTATAATAAATCCTTTTAGAGAATAAATAGATCTTTGTAGGTCACAGTTATTCCTAATCAGTCTTAGGTATAAATCCAGAGTGTTCTACAAATTTTTTATGAATCCCTAATGTCTCCCTGCCCCCAGGAATTTTCATCTCTCACTTGATTAACAACTTTCAGTAGGTGGAAGGAAGAGCAGCTTATCAAAACCATCAGAGTGAGTTTTTTTCAAACTATTTAAGTTTCCACAAATGGACTACCAATCCCCCAAATTTTTTTAATTGGATTTGTTGAGGTAAATATCCGAATAGTAAAATTTATCCTTATACAATAAAATTCATCCTTTTTATGAGATTTGACAGATGCATATAGTCATATAACTACCACCACTGTCAAAGCATAAGCCACTTCCCTCAGCTTAGAAATTCCTCTGGGTACCTTCTCAGTCCCTTCTACACCAGCCTCTGGCAACACTGATCTATTTACTATCCCTATAGTTTTGGCTTTTCCAGAATGTCATATAAATAGAATCATACTATATTTAGCTATTTGAATCTGGCTTCTTTTACTTAGCAAATGGATTTGAAATTTATCCACATTGTTTTATGTGTCAGTTTATTCCTTTTTAGTGCTAGATAGTCTATTGTATAAATGTATCACAATATGTTTATTCACTCACTGGCAAGGGACTTTATAGTATTTCTAGTTTAGGGCCATTACGAAAAAAGCAAGTATAAACATTTCTATACAGCTTTTCATGTGAAGATAGGTTCTCATTTCTCTTAAGTTATTACCTAGAAGAAGGATTGCTGGATTGTGTGGTAAATGTAAGCTTAACATTTATCTCTCCTAACATTTTCCCAAAGTCCTTGAGTCACTTTGCGTTCTTGCCAGTTATATATGAGAGTTCTAGTTGCTCCACATCCTCACTAGCACTGTTCATAGTTAGGTTAGGTTTTTTTTTTATTTTTTAGACTTATTAGGTATGTACTAGTCCTCCCCACAATAGAGTATCACTAATCATCAAGGATATTAAGCTTCTAAAATCTGATATGTTTAGCATGTCAGAACAGAATATGGAGGGATTTTTTTCACTTCTTTATAGCAAATGGAATTTTGATTTACAATATTTACTATGGAGAGTTTATAAACTCATAAAATAGTTCATATCCAAATATTTGGTGTATGAATGTGCACCTTATAGCTCTTATCTCAAAAAAATTTTTAAAGATTTATTTATTTTAGAGAGACAAAGACTGTGGGGGTGAGGAGCAGAGGAAGAGAGAAAATTCCCAAGCAGACTCCCTGCTGAATGCAAAGCCTGACATGGGGCCCAGGGCTTAATCTAAGGATCTTAAGATTATGACCTGAGCCAAAGTCAAGAGTTGGCTGCTTAACCAACTGAGCCACTGAGGCTCTCCCAGACTCAAAAATTTTTAATCAAAAACTTTGAAAATCATAATTGGAACTAACAACTAAGAATTCTGAATTATAGACTATCTTTTACTGCTTTTATGTTCAAAACCAGTGCTTAAAATTGTTAATTTTGGGGACACCTTGGTGGCTCAGTGGTTGAGCATCTGTCTTTGGCTCAGGGTGTGATCCTGCAGTCCTGGGATCGAGTCCCACATCAGGCTCCCTGCATAGAACCTGCTTCTCCCTCTGCCTCTGTCTCTGCCTCTCTCTCTCTGTCTCTCATGAATAAATAAATAAAATATTTTTTAAAAATTTGTTAATTTCGTTATTTTCTTTATTTTACCATTTATAAACATATCTGAAAACTATTTTATTGTTATAACTTGATAAATTTTTTCACCGATGACTCAAAGTGATTACATAATTTTCATTAACATTGGTTCTAAATATTTACCTCTAAAAATATGTCAAAGAGGGGCACGTGGATGGCTCAGTGGTTGAGCATCTGCCTTCAGCTCAGGTCATGATCCCAGGTTACTGGGATTAAGTCCCACATTGGGCTCCCTACAGGGAGCCTGCTTCTCCCTCTGCTATGTCTCTGCCTCTCTCTGTGTGTCTCTCATTAATAAATACATAAATAAATCTTTAAAAGGAATATGTCAAAGAATAATCAAATGAGGCAAATTTTATTTTATTTTTTTATTGGAAAAAGTTTTATTTGATTAGCTGTTTATAAAATCAGATATACATCAAGATCAATTTAATGCATCTGAAATATTAGTAAAGTGTTTTGTTTTTGCTTTTTTCATAGCCTTATTGAGGTGTAATCACTTGCCATAAAATTCATTCATTGTAGGGTACCTGGATGGCTCAGTGCTTGAGCATCTGACTTTGGCTCAGGTTGTAATCTCAGGGTTCTGGGATTGAGTCCCACATCAGAGGGAGAAGCAGGCTCCATGCAAGAAGCCCAATGTGGGACTCAATCCAGGGACTCCAGGATTATGCCCTGGGCCAAAAGCCAGCACTTAACCGCTGAGCCACCGAGGCATCCCAATAAATAAAATCTTTTAAAAAAATTCATTCATTTAAGTGTACAATTCACTGATCTTTAGTAAGTTTACAGAGTTGTTCATCCATCACCACCATCCAATTTTAGTACATTTCCATCGTTCCAAAAAGGTCCCTTGTGTCCATTTGCTGTAATTCTCCAATCTATCTACAGCTCCATGCAACCACTAATCTTTGTTTCTCTAGAGATTTGCCTTTTCTATACCTGTTATTTAAATGGAACATACAAAAAAAAAATAAAAAATAAAAAAATAAATAGAACATACATTATGTAGTCCAGAGTAAAAGTTTTTTGAGATGTATAATTTTATTGTGGAAATAATAATTGATTTTATATATTTCTTCTATTCAGGCTTTTCTCTGTATAGAATTTTCACATTGTCAATATCACTCAGAAACAGTGGTTTATCCTACTACAAGTTCACTAAATACTATTGGCACTGGTATTTATCCCTGCTGTAACCAGAAGGTTCTTCGGTTTGATCCTACTCAACTTACAAAGGTGAATTTTGGTGTTTGTTGTTTATTTGTTTTAAAGATTTATTTTTTTAAGTAATCTCTACAACCAACATGGGGCTCAAACTTACAACTTCAAGATCGAGAGTCTCATGCTCCACCAAAGAGCAATGAGCCAACCAGGTGCCCCTCCAAAGGTAGATTTTGGATGTTGCCCTTTTGTAGTTACAGTGCCCACTAACACTATTTATTTAAATCTTTTCCCCTTTAATTGTTTTTAAAGCATAAAGGTGACACATTCATGTAGAAAAGACTTTAAACAATACAAAAATATAGTTAAAAGTAGAAGTCCCTCTCTACACTACTTCCTTGTTCTGCATGTCTTTTTATAGGTAACCACAGTTAACGATTTCCTTTCAGACTTTGTTTTATACATTTCAGGCACAAAATTTTTTATATTGGAAATAGGATAATACTGTTCATTTTATTCTGTAACTTGCCCTTTTCAATCAGCAATATACCTAAGTTATCTTTCTGTCATTTCTTTCATTGTTTTGTAATATCCTAAGTCATGCATATATCACAGTTTATTTAACCATCCCTCCTATCAGTGAACATTTAGGTTGTTTCCAGATTGATGTTATTACAGTATTGTAATGAGCATCCTTGCACATATATCTTGGTACAATATGTGAGTATTGCTGTAGGTTAAAGTTCTTGATCACTAACACTTTTGAAAATGTTATGTAATTAAACTTGCCAGTGATGGAAAAGAACCTAAAGCCCTTCTTCCTCTTCATCTATACAGCAGTTCTTTATAAAGCACCACAGTTGTGTCACACACTGTGCAAGGCAGAGAATAATGTAATTTCTGTAAAATTAGTTTCTTCCTTCATGGAGCTTATAGTTCATGCAGTAGTATCAAAAGGAAAGAAAAAAGAAATGTTTGAAGAAGTATGCAGGGCCATAAGGGTCAGTAATAAGCTCGTCTGACCTGGGCATTGAAGTCAAGGAGTTGGCATTCAGTTGAAATCTGAAGGGTGGATAGGAGTATGTAAGAGAAAGAGCACTTCGGTCTGAATACCAAGGCCAAAAGGTACATGGTGAGAGAGACTGAATGAAACTTCCTGTTATAGAAAACACACATATTTTAAGAAAAGGCTGGCAAGGTAAATAGGTGTTAGACCATGTAAGGGCCGGACCTGGTAGGCCATGTTTTTTCTTTATTTTGGGTTTTGAAGATCAGTTGCAGTGTGGAGAGTGGCTTGGGAATATTAAGTGTAGTCAGGTATGAGAGAAGTTACCAAGTAGTGTTAGAGAGAGATGATATGATAGCTTGGCTTAGGGTTGTAGAGATTAATTCAGTATTTAGGAGATAATATGGCTTGATTGTTTTATCACAGAGGAAGGAGTCAAGGATAACTCAGTTTCTTGCTTGTGCTACTAGATACTGGTAGTGCTATTGAGAAGGGAACAAGAAGGGAATTGGGTTTGGAGAGAATCTCATGTGTTCTGTTTTGGACATTTTGAGATTGAGATGTTTTAGGAGGCAGCCAGGCAAAGAATGTTAGATATATGGGTTTTGGGGCTCAGAGAATGGGCTACCTGGAGGTGATAATTTTCAGTCTTCTTGCAAATAAGTAAAAACTGAAACCAGCAGGGATATGTGAGCATAAGAAGAACAGAGAGTCTACAGCGGAGCCTAGAGAAACTCCCAGAATTTAATGGCTGGATAGCAAAGTATGAGCCTACAAAAGACAATCATCAAGAGCAGCAGAAATAATAGGAGGAAAACCAAGGATGTTGTCATGAAAATCAAAGGAGTAGTGTTTGAAGCAAGAGAAAGTGGTCCATGGGGCCAAATGCTGCCAAGAGGTCAGATAAAATAATGAAAGAAGGGATCCCTGGGTGGCGCAGCGGTTTGGCGCCTGCCTTTGGCCCAGGGCGCGATCCTGGAGACCCGGGATCGAATCCCACATCGGGCTCCCGGTGCATGGAGCCTGCTTCTCCCTCCGCCTGTGTCTCTGCCTCTCTCTCTCTCTCTGTGACTATCATAAATAAATAAAAAATTAAAAAAAAAATTAAAAAAAATAAAGAAATTTGTCCTTTGACTTTGGCAATCTGGAATTCATGTGCAAAGATCTGTTTTGATGGGAGTGCTAGATCAATAATTACATTATAGGTATTTGTTTATTGTTTCTGCTTTATTTTGTTTTAATAGGAGACATCTTTTTAAAAGTGAGTGGGAAGGATCCAATTGAGAAAGGGTTGATGGTATAGAATTGTGAGGATGCAGAGTAGGATGGGATCATAAGCACATGTGGCAGTATTAGTTTAGACAAGAGGAAGGGGAGTTCCTCTATTGTAACAGTAAAGAAAGAGTAGAGTTGGTTGAGGATATTTGTAAAATTGTGTTTTTGTCATTTGGATGATAAGTTTTTCCAATCTAATGCATTCTTTCTTCTCTATAAAGTAGGAGGTAAAACCATCTGCTAAGAATGAAGGGAAAGAGGGATGGTTCTAAGGTTTGAAGGAAGTATGGAAGGTTTGAAATAGTCTTTTTGGAAAACGTGAGTGAATTTTCCAGAGAAAGGTTATAGCTTATTAAGCAATTTGAGAGCCCATTGGAGATTGGTAATCATAAATTTACAGTGAAATCCAGCATGCCTTTATGTCATTCTCTCCTGTAACACTAAGCTATTTGAATGCAAACATGGAGGAAATGGGTCATTGAGCTCATCCAGTTTGGGGTTTTGCCAGATGGGTATGATGAGATTTAGGGCCAAGGAATTTGGGTGATTGTTTTTGAAATGGTGGATCATGGGATTAATGCTGGAAGGTAGTTTGTTATATTTGCAATCAATTACCAACTTCTGTTAGTCAGAAATTTTATTGGTGAGCTAATAGGTTACCTACATAATGTTTGTATTTAACATTAGGGGAACGCCTGGGTGGTTCAGCTGTTGGGCGTCTGCCTTCAGCTCAGGGCATGATCCTGGGGTCCTGGGATTGAGTCCTGCATCCGGCTCCTTGTGGGGAGCCTGCTTCTCCCTCTGCCTGTGTCTCTCCTTCTCTCTATGTGTCTCTAATGAATAAATAAATAAATAAAATCTTTAAACACACACACATTAGGTAGATGCTTTGCATACAAAGCTCTTTAAATCGGGTATAACACTTTAAGCAAAATGGCATTAGCTTTGATAGGCCTAAGATGTTTAATTAATGGTTATGTTATGTTTTGCAATAACATGATTTTTAATCGTTGCATTTCTTTGTGGTTATAATATTTCTATTTTGACTATCACATTCACATTTTTTTAAACGATACTTCCAAAAGTTGTAACTCTTTGTCTTGCTATTGTCTGTTTTCTGGTTAAATTAACCCCTTATATTTCATTCACTGTGAGATGGTTGAGGAATAAAAAGTAATTAAACTGTATGATAAATCTTATATCTGACCTCATGGATATTGGTTGACGTTATTTCGTAGGCTAAGTGAAATCTAAATAGAAATCTAAAATTATATGGTGGTTTATATTTCTAGTAATGGCAGACTGAGTAATTCAGACCAACCCTCCCATCAAAGGCAACTAAAAAAGATGTATGAAATATAAAGATTATATTAAAAGCCTCAAAGAGCTAATCAGATAATGAGGAATTAGTGTTAAGGTACAGGAAATGATAGAAACCCTAAGGGAGCCAGTGCTCAGGGCCATTTGTATTTGCTCCTGAGAACAAATATCAGTGTGAAAAAAGTAGCTAAGAGGCTGGGCTGATCTTTAGGTGCCCTATCAGAATTTTGAGTAATAATCAGGGTCTAAGATCTGGAAAAATGGAGTTAGTAATGAATAAAATTTCCACTCTTACACTTTCAGTTGGGATCTAACTCAGATCATGATCCTGGGATCCTGGAATCAAGCCCGGCATTGGGCTCCCTGCTTAACAAGGAGTCTGCTTCTCCCTCCCTTGGAATTATTGACAGAAACTATAAAATAAATACAATTACTAGTTTAAGTTGATAGAAGCCAAGTTTGGAAAGTTTTGGTAGAAAATCATAAACTATAAAAAATGACAAGGGGGCGTCCCTGGGTGGCTCAGCGGTTTGGCGCCTGCCTTTGGCCCAGGGCGCGATCCTGGAGTCCCAGGATCGAGTCCCACATCGGGCTCCCGGCGTGGAGTCTGCTTCTCCCTCCTCCTGTGTCTCTGCCTCTCTCTCTCTCTCTATGTCTATCATGAATAAATACATAAATAAATTTTTAAAAAAAGAAAAATGACAAGGGGTTCCTGGGTGGCTCATTTGGTTAGGCAGCTGACTCTTGATTTGGACTCAGCTCATGATCTCAGGATCATGGGATTAAGCCCTGTGTCAGGCTCCCTGCTCAGCAGGGAGTCTGTTCCCTTGACCAGTCTGTTCTCTCTGTTACATTCTGCCCCTCCCCTCCCTCAAATAAATGAATAAATTAAAAAAAAAAAAAACAAAGAGGTTTAAATAAAAAATAGGGCACCTGGGTGGGTCAGTCAGCTAAGTGTCTGCCTTGGGCTCAGGTCATGATCCTGGGGACTTGGGATTGAGTCCCTAGCTGGGGGCAGCCTTCTTCTCCCTTCCCCCTGCCCCTCCCTGATGCTTGTACTCTTTCTCTCTCAAATAAATAAATCTTTTTATAAGAAAAAGATAATACCCTGAAGGAAGAGATTTTATTTGTTTATTTTTTTAAGTAAACTACACCTAGCATGGGGCTCAAACTCATGAACCCAAAATCAAGAGTTGCGTGTTCTTTTTCTTTTTTTTTAAGATTTTATTTATTTCTTCATGAGAGACACACAGAGAGAGAGGGGCAGAGACACAGGCAGAGGGGGAAGCAGGCTCCATGCAGGGAGCCTGACCCAGGACTTGATCCCGGGTCCCCAGGATCATGCCCTGGGCCGAAGGCGGCGCTAAACTGCTGAGCCACATGGGCTGCCCAAGAGTTGCATGCTCTACCAACTTATCCAGCCAGATGCCCTATGGAAGAAATTTTTATTTATTTGTTTAAGATTTTATTTGTTCATGAGAGACACACAGAGAGAGGCAGAGACACAGGCAGAGGGAGGAGGCTCCCTGTGAGGACTTGATCCCAGGATCCCAGGATCACGACCTGAGCCAAAGGCAGACCCTCAACTACTGAGCCACCCAGGTGCCCCAGAAAGAGATTTTAAACTACATTAAACAAACTTAAACAGGAGACAAACGCATAGCTAGGACCATTATTAGCAACACATATCCATAAAAGGTTCGTATTAAGATTTTTTTTTGGCTCTTACAAATCAATAAGAAAATAATAGGAACTGTTTAACACAAGAAGACATTTAGCTGTCTCATAAATAAGAAAAGGAGCTTAACCTCATTTGTAATTGGGGAAATACAAATTAAAAGCACAATGAGATTCTACTACACATTCACCAGAATGACGAAGATTAAAATATCTTAGTGGGTATGTAGAGTAGCAAGTCTCACACACTGCTGATAGTAATATAATTTGGTACACATGAGCACTTTTGCACCAGAAAAAGTAAAAGAATGTTCACAGCAATATTATTTGTAATAGCTGCAAAATGAAAACAACCCACACATCAACTATAAAATAGATATATGAATGGTAAATATTCATACAGTGGAATTATATACATTAAAACAAATATTACTTTTACATGTAGTAATGTGATAGAGTCATAAAAACATAATGTTAAATGAAACAAGTGAGGCAAAACTAAAGTTTAGAGATATATCCTTAAGTGGTAAAAGGATAAAAGCGAGGAACGAGTACTGTATTCTTTAAAAGAATATTTCTATAACAAATCTACCTCTCTAACTCAGTGTCTCCTACATGACAGGGTTGTAAAGTGAAGGACCACGTTGTTGCTCTTCATGATCAAGGTGAAGGTAGAGATTTGCTGTCCTGTCCAACTGCTAGAATTCTGGACGATCTGCACAAACATAAAGATGTCATTGTTGTACCTTATACTAAAGATACAGTTAGGTGAGATGGGGGGTTGGGCAGTGGTGGGAAATGCTGTGCTGCAGCTTTATTCGGTGCTTTCCATTTCAGAATCCTCCAAACTCTAGTGCTTCCCCAAATCAATAATGTCAGTTTCCAGATATTCTATTATTTCAGAAAGCTTACTGAAATTATATGTTAGTTTACATTAAGAACAAGCAGGTTATTTATTTGATAGGAAAAATACTTCAAAATATTGAGGGTCCAAGGGGAAGAAAAACTAATAAAAAAAAAAAAGGTCTCTGGTGATTGAAAGGTTGGGACGTGCAATTCCATTTTTGAGAGTTTTTTCTTTTCCCAAGTTACTTAAGCCCTTCTTAAATGCTTGATTAATACAACTAGAAAAAAACCCAGTGGTTGAGGTAGGTCATCTTTGCATAAATTTGAATTACTTGAATTTAATAATTTCTGAAGTCACTTCTGTCATTTTTCAATTGCAGTAGGCTGTCAGGTCAGGGGCTGCGAGACCCTTTCATGAAGGCTGTTTTCACAGAAGTTCCAGTCATAGCAGCCCATTTCACCACCTGGCTTGTCATGCTTGGAGTGCAGTGATGCTCCTCTATATGGAGTGTCTTCTGCTAGAGAAGTCACTAGATGAGTTAAGAAATGTAAATGTTGAGGTAGCGTACCTTATATTCAAGAACTGTTTTTCTAAAGAGTGGTTTATAAAATATTTGCAATAAAAAAGATATCATTTGCATTTAACTTCTTATGAAATTGAACACTTCTCCGTAAAATGTCTTTTTCTTTCAAGTGATTCTGGGGTTGGTTCCTGTGATGAAAAGGGTCTAGATTGTGATGTTTTACTGGAGCCAAATACACCATGGGGCCCCAAAAGTGGGGAGCTCAATGCTGTGAGTAACTTGTTTCACTTACTCTTTCTTGATAAAAAACAATTGATGGATTTAATCTTTGACAGAAACATAATTGGTTTAAACTGAAATTGAAATTTTCACTTAATAAGCACTTATTGACTACTTGATCATAACAGGGTATTATTCTGAGTTAGTAGGACTCTAAGGGCAATAGGACATATCCTTGCCCTCAACTAATAACTTAAGTAATCAGCTTAAATTTGGGGAAAAAGTATAACATGGTCTTCAGAGGTTTTATTATGGACAAGTAGTGATTTGAGGGTTGAAGACAGTATGAATGAGATATTTTGTCCTCTCCTAATTTTATAAACTTTTTTTGGTATGAAATTTGTTTTTTAATTATAATCAGGAATGCATTTAGTTTTTGCAAGTTTTGAAAACAAATATTTTTCAAATGGTTGGATAGCTTTGATTCCCCTGATTCTTGTTACTGACAACCAGGGAATTTCTGCTTGCCTGTGAACTTCCTAACTTTTTATTGGGTGAGGTAGCATTTACTTGACAAAGTGACATATTCCATGTAAAATGCATTGTAAAAGCCAAATGGCTACAAATATTCAGTCATTAACTTTCATTTGTGAATTATATACAAAATTGCAGATTAGATTTTTTTACTATTCATATATAATCCGGTTCCTTAGTTTATAATAAAATGTAAACATTAAAAAATGATTGAATGGGCACTTGGGTGGCCTAGTTGGTTAAGCATCTGACTCTTGGTTTTAGCTCAGGTCATGATCTTGGAGTCATGAGATTGAGCCCTGTGTCACATTCCACACAGAGTCTGCCTAAGATTCTCTCTCCCTGTCCCTCTGTTCCTCCTGCTCATGCATGTGTGAGCATTCGCTCTCTCTCAAATAAATAAATAAATCTTATAAAAAAGTGTTTGAAATAGTTAAAAAAATAAGTTATCTCTGCATGTGATATACTTATCCTTTGGAAATGATACTGGGGAGTGTTGATTTTCTTTTTCTTTTTCTCTCTCTCTTTTTTTTTTTTTTTTGGTAAACATATGCATCTTTCTCTAGGCAGCAAATATAAAAAATTTGTAACACATCATTTTCAGCCTGAGTTTTAAGTTATGTTTTAACCTGGAAGGGAGCTATCCTTGCAGCTTTTTTCAGCTCTTCTACAGTCTCTACATGAAAATAAGGAGTTCCAATCTGGGTGGATGCAGACTTATTAATCTCTTTATTCCTTTTTCTTATAGTTTTTGTCACTGAAAAACTGGACTCTGCAACTGGTAAGTAAGGAACTATATTCCACTTTCCACTGGATCTCTTTCTTTCAGAATTAAAGTTTAGTTTAATAGAATCTTATCAGTATCTTATTTTACAGATTTTAGTTCATTGCAATTATCCTTTTCAGCTTCTACAATTTTGCACTTCCTGAAAATGCCATTGTTTAAAACAGATACTCCACTGTCTGGTTGCATACTGCCTAAGTCTCCCTAATGACTTTTAAAAGTTGTTTTTAAGTCCCATTAGGACATAGAACAAAGCAACAAATCTATTAAGTTCCAGGTATTTGGTTGTTTGGTTGATTGATTGGTTGCTTTTTGTTTGTTTGTTTTTTTCTTTACCTATTTGCCATTACTCTGTCATCTGCCACCAATTTTTTGCAAGAATCAACTGGAATTTGGATCAGTGATAACAGAAAGCAGGGTGAGTGGGTAGATTCAGGAAGCTGATACAGATAGGGTTGAGTAATCCAGAGCCACATTTATCCAGGAAATGTGTACCTGTGCTTGCTTATGAGACTACATTAATATTGGCAATTATTATATTTTTATTTAATCTTAATATCAAGGGACATACATTCAGTTGAGTGATAGAGGTGCAGTTTGACAAATGCTGAGGGCCTATTATGTGCCCATGACTCTGCTAGAATATGTGAAGGAAATAATTTTAAAATGTTTAATGTAATATGATCCTATCCTAAATGTAGAAATTCTTATGTTAAAAAAAAAAAAGAAAGAAAGAAAAGAAAAGAGAGAGAGAGAGAAAGAAAAGAAAGAAGAAAGAAAGAAAGAAAGAAAGAAAGAAAGAAAGAAAGAAAGAAAGAAAGAAAGAAAGAAATTCTTATGTTGTTCTAGGCATTGATCATCCTCAGATCTTGTTTGGCTCATTCATCCAAAATAAATTTAGATAAATGTGTTTGAGAGAGTCCTTTAGAGATGTGTTAGTACTACATTTTTAAAAGGATTTTTTTTTTTGTTTTAATTCAGAAACAACAATCCTTGTTTTCAGAAGAAGAAGAATATACCACTGGGTCTGAAGTCACTGAAGATGAAGTTGGAGATGAAGAAGAAATATCCAAGAAACAAAGTACTGATTGATTTCTAAGATAAAATCAAGTTTCGCTTTTTTGAAGGGGTAGCATTCTGAAGGCTTTAAAGCAAGGAGGTAGAAGTTAGCGTTGTAAGTCTACATGGTAGGCTACAACATGGAAAAAAAAAATAAAGGGGGCGCTCCATCAAGTTTCCCTAACCGTGGCACTAACACAGAATAATCACAAAGTTATTTAAAAAGTGCAGTATACTGAGATATAATCCTCCACATTTTCATTTCAGGTGTAACCTAATGGGTTTCCCAAAATATATGACTTACATCAGTGTGTGCCTGAGATTATTTGAAGTGACACTCAAATGAAGCATTATACAATAGTAATGAGTATGATTTTTTTTAAATGAGAATTACAATTACAGAATGAACTTGGATCAAAATTTTTGAGCTCTTTTTTTAGAGAAATAGCAAGGACAATTGGTTCAAAGAGCATTTGAAGACTTAGTATTCATAGGCATTTGAAAAAGGATTTTAAAGAGGACTGCAAGTTAGATACAAAATTGATGTCCTACAGGGCAGTAAACCGATCACCTTTGAGGTCATCTTTTCTTCTAAACAGAAATCATTTGCATTTCTATTAGACACAGAAATCTGCAAGTTAACATAAAACTTCACAGCATCTGAGCTTTCAATCAACAATAGATAGGAAAGTCAGACACAATGACATTTTCTTTGAGAAATAATTCTTACATGGGCCTTTTTTTTTTTTTTTTTAAGATTTTATGTATTTATTTGACACAGAGAGAGAACTATAGAGCACACGTAGAGGGAGAGGAAGAAGCAGGCTCCCAGATGTGCAGGGAGCCCAATGCAGGGCTGATCCCAGGACTCTGGGATCATGACCTGAGCCAAAGGATGCTCAACCGACTGAGCCATTTTCTTTTTTTTAATTTATGTATGATAGTCACAGAGAGAGAGAGAGAGGCAGAGACATAGGCAAAGGGAGAAGCAGGCTCCATGCACCGGGAGCCCGATGTGGGATTCGATCCCGGGTCTCCAGGATCGCGCCGAGTCAAAGGCAGGCGCCAAACTGCTGCGCCACCCAGGGATCCCCCCTGCATGGACCTTTTAAACTGTCCTCCAATATGACACTAAAAGGACATGCAACCTTCCCTTTGTCTTTTTTCCAAGTTTTGCATTATTTTCCTTCATGTGTTGAATCCTCTTATTAAAAAAGTTTTTTGGGTTTTTTTTTTTTAGATTTTATTTATTCATGAGAGACAAAGAGAGAGAGAGAGGCAGAGACACAGGCAGAGAGAGAAGCAGGCTCCATTCAGGGAGTCCGACATGGGACTTGATCCCAGGTTTCCAGGATCTCACGCCAGGCTGAAGGCAGCACTAAACCACTGGGCCACTGGGGCTGCCCTAAAAAACAGTTCTTTATCAATTATTTTAAAATTATAGTTAGTCAAGGAGAAAATGCTGTTGTGTTTTATGTGAGGTTTTTTTCCCACAGTTGATTGAAGTAGAATTTATATGTAATAAAATTCACCCATTTTTAAGTGTACATATTGATGAGTTTTGGCATACAGTTGGGTAACCACCAAAATCAAGACCTAGAACATCACTCCAAAAAATTATCTCTTACCCCTTTACACTCAGTTCCCTTTCCCCAATCTCACCCCCAGGCAACTACTAATCTGCAGTGATTTACCTTTACCCAGGTCTCCTGTACATGAACTCATTGGTGTTTTGTGTATGGCTTCTTTCACTTAGTGTGATGTTTCTGAGATTCATTTATATTGTTGGGTGTGTCAGTAGTTTGTTCCTTTTTATTGCACAGTAGGATTCCATTGTGTGAATATACCATAGTTTGTTTATCCATGCACCATTTCATGAACATTTAGGTTGTTCCAGTTCTTGGCTTTTATGAATAATGCTGCCATGAACATTTGCATGCAAGTGGACATAGGTTTTTATTTTTCTTGGGTAGATACCTAGGAGTGGAATTGTTGTGTCATATGGTAAGTGCATGTTTAACTTTATAGGAAACTGCCATAATGTTTTGCAAAGTGACTGTACCATTTTGCATCTCACCGGCAATGTTTGAGAGTTCCAGTTGCTACATGTTTCTACCAGTACTTGGTATTACTACTTTTTTTTAACTTTAGCTATTCTTGAGCATATATTTCTAGGCATCTTCTCATGTGCTAACTGGCCATTTATATATTTTTTAATGAAATGTTTGTTTAAATGATCTTTTGCCTATTTTTTAGTTGGATTATTTGCCTTACTATTGAATTATAAGCATTCTTTATATATTTTTTGGATACAAGTCCATATATTTTGCAAATATTTACCTCTAGTTTATGACTTGCCTTTTCATTTTATTAATGATGTCTTTTGAAGACCCAAAGTTTTTAATTTCATGAACTCTGATGTTTTAGTTTTGCTTTTATGCTTCTTTAATAACAGATTTTTGCTTATCCCAAAGTCACAAAGATTTTCTGCTGTTTTCTTCTAGAAATTGTATGATTTTAGCTTTTGTATTTAAATCTGTGATTCCTTCCAGGTTAATTTTTGTATGATTTTAGCTTTTGTATTTAAATCTGTGATTCCTTCCAGGTTAATTTTTGTATATGGTATGAGTTTAGGGTCAGTCTTCGTTTTGTTTTCCTATAGGCATAGCCAGTTTTTCCAGAACCATTTGTTGAAAAGAATGGTCTTTCCCATTGGATTATCTTTATTTAAAAATCAACTGATCATTTACATGTGGATCTATTTTTAAACTCTGTCCTCTTCCATTGATTCATATGTCTATTTTTCATCAGTATATCAATACCACACGGTCTTAATTTTTGTAGTTTTTAGTGATTCTTAAGACATGGTGATATATGTCCTTCAAAATTGTTCTTTTATTTTAGATTATTTTGGTATTTCTAAGTGCTTTGCATTTCCTATACATTTTAGAGTAAAGGTCACTGTTTCTAAAAAAAATACTGTTGGAATTTTTATTGAGCTTGTGTTGAATTCATATATCAATTTGGAAATAATGACTTTTTTTTTTTTTTACAATGGCACGTCTTCCAATCCATGAATATGGAATATCTCTCCATTTATTTAATTCTTTAATGTCTCCTAACAATGTTTTATTGTTTCAATATGCAGATACTAAGCATCTTTTGTTGAATTTATTCCTAAGTGCTTTTTTTATGCTGTTATAAATGGAAGTGGGTTTTTTAAAATTGTCAGTTTTTCAGTTGGAAAATTTTCATTTGTTCCAGTTGACCTTGTTTCCTGTGTCCTTGCTAATTTCACTTAATTTTTCTTTGCTTATTAGATTCCTTTCCATATGTATGCCTTGTATTTCTTTGTCTTGCCTTTTTGCACTTGGTAGGACCTCATGTTGAACAGAAGTGATGAACACAGACATCCTTAACTTGTTCCTGTCTTAGGGGGAAAGCATTCAGTCTTTAACCATTAAGTATGTAATGTTTAGTGGTTGGTTTCTGGGTTTCTGATAAATGCCCTTTCTCAGGTTGAGAAAGCTCTTTTTACTTTTTTTTAAATTAATTTTTATTGGTGTTCAATTTACCAACATACAGAGAAACACCCAGTGCTCATCCCGTCAAGTGTCCGCCTCAGTGCCCGTCACCCATTCCCCTCCACCCCCCGCTCTCCTCCCCTTCCACCACCCCTAGTTCGTTTCCCAGAGTTAGGAGTCTTTATGTTCTGTCTCCCTTCCTGATATTTCCCAACATTTCTTTTCCCTTCCTTTATATTCCCTTTCACTATTTTTTATATTCCCCAAATGAATGAGAACATACACTGTTTGTCCTTCTCCGATTGACTTATTTCACTCAGCATATAATACCCTCCAATTCCATCCACGTTGAAGCAAATGGTGGGTATTTGTCGTTTCTAATTGCTGAGTAATATTCCATTGTATACATAAACCACATCTTCTTTATCCATTCATCTTTCGATGGACACCGAGGCTCCTTCCACAGTTTGGCTATTGTGGACATTGCTGCTAGAAACATCGGGGTGCAGGTGTCCCGGCGTTTCATTGCATCTGAATCTTTGGGGTAAATCCCCAACAGTGCAATTGCTGGGTCGTAGGGCAGGTTTATTTTTAACTCTTTGAGGAACCTCCACACAGTTTTCCAGAGTGGCTGCACCAGTTCACATTCCCAGCAACAGTGTAAGAGGGTTCCCTTTTCTCCGCATCCTCTCCAACATTTGTTGTTTCCTGCCTTGTTAATTTTCCCCATTCTCACTGGTGTGAGGTGGTATCTCATTGTGGTTTTGATTTGTATTTCCCTGATGGCAAGTGATTCAGAGCATTTTCTCATGTGCATGTTGGCCATGTCCATGTCTTCCTCTGTGAGATTTCTCTTCATATCTTTTGCCCATTTCATGATTGGGTTGTTTGTTTCTTTGGTGTTGAGTTTAATAAGTTCTTTATAGATTTTGGAAACTAGCCCTTTATCTGATACGTCATTTGCAAATATCTTCTCCCATTCTGTAGGTTGTCTTTTAGTTTTGTTGACTGTATCTTTTGCTGTGCAAAAGCTTCTTATCTTGATGAAGTCCCAATAGTTCATTTTTGAGAAAGCTCTTTTTAATTTGCTGAAGTATTATAGTAAATAGGTGTTGAATTTTGTCAAATACTTTTTCTCCATCTACTGAGATGATGAATTTAGGTTTTCTCCATATATCAGTACGATGAATTACATTGATTTTTCAAGTGTTATACCAATCTTCTAGGGTAAACTCCACTTGGTTGTGAGGTATTTGTCTTTTTATATGTTAATATCTTTGACTTGCTGTTATTTTGTTAAGGATTTTTTGTGTTTATAAGCAATATTGGTTGCTTGTTTTTAGTTTTTTGTGATGTCTTCAAGTGTGGTTACCATGATGATACTGATCTCATAAAATGAGTTGGATAGTGTTCCCCTCACTTCTCTTTTCTGAAATAACTTGTGTACTATTTGTATTGTTTCCCTCTTAAATATATGTTAAAATTCAGCAGTAAAGTCATCTGGGTCTGGAGTTTTCTTTATGGGAAGGTTTTAAATTGTGAATTTAGTATCTGTAATATTGCATTATTCAAGTCTCCTATTTCTTCTTGAATCTGTTTGATAACTTATGTCTTTCAAGGAGTTTCTCCATTTTATCCAGGTTGAATTTATTGGCGTAAAGTTGCTTATGGTGTTTTCTTATCCTTTTCTGTCAGAAGGATCTGTAGTGATGTCCTTCTTTCATTGTTGATATTGGTTATTTGTGTTTTCTTGATCAGTTTAACTAATAACTTTATTTTATTGATCTTTTCAAGGAACCAGCTTTTGTTTTATTGATTTTCTCTATAGTTTGTCTGTTTTTATAATTCATTGATTTTCATTCTTGTATTTAGTATTTCCTTCCTTGTAGTTATTTTGGACTTAATTTCCTTTTTTCTTTTTTAGCTCTTAAGGTAGAACCTTAAATCATTGGGTTTTTTTACTTTTCCTCTTTTCTAATATAAACATTTGAAGTTATAAGATTTGCTCTCAGCACTACTTTAACTATTTCCCACAGACTTTGCTGTCTTGTTTTCATTTATATTCAATACAGAATATTTTTTTTTTAATTTTTTATTTATTTATGATAGTCACAGAGAGAGAGAGAGAGAGGGGCAGAGACACAGGCAGAGGGAGAAGCAGGCCCCATGCACCGGGAGCCCGACGTGGGACTCGATCCCGGGTCTCCAGGATCGCGCCCTGGGCCAAAGGCAGGCGCCAAACCGCTGCGCCACCCAGGGATCCCAATACAGAATATTTTGATTCCCCTTATGATTTTTTTGTTTGACCAATGTGTTATGTAGTAGTATGTTGTTTAATTTCCAGATATTTTCAGACTTCCCAGATACTTTTAAATTAATAATATAATATAATATTCCATGTGATTTCATCCCTTACATTTTTTTTTAAGATTGATTGATTGATTGATTGATTTGAAAGAGAGCGAGAGAGGGCATGAACAGGAGACAGACCAGAGGGAGAGGGAGAAGCAGACTCCTCACTGAGCACAGAGTCCAGTGTGGGGTTCAATACCAGGACCCTGGGATCGTGACCTGAGCCAAAGACAGACACTTAACTGACAGAACCACCCAGGCACCCTCATCCCTTACATTTTATTGACACATGTTCCACATGTGCATGAAAAGAATATGAATTCTGCTGTTATTGTTGGAGTGGTCTATAAAGGTCAAGACAGGTTGTTTGGTTGTCTATTACAAATCTTCCATAATGATGCTCATTTTCTGACTGCTTATTTCTGACTTCTTGTTCCATTGATTAGTAAAAGAGGATATTGAAATCAATATGTAAATTATGTATTTTTCTTTTTAAGTCCACTAGTTTTTACTTTGTGTATAATTATAGCTTTGTGATTAGGCATGCATTTATAGTGAATTGACTCTTTTATCGTTATGATGTATTCCTCTATGTCTACAGTAAAACTGCTTGTCTTGAAGTCTGTTTTGTTTGGTATTAATATAATCACTCTAGATTTGTTTAGTGTTTGAATGGCATATGTTTTTGCTATCATTTTATTTTTAAACTCTTTGTGTTTTCTTTTTTTTAAGATTTCATTCATTTGTTTATTTATGAGAGACACACAGAAAGAGGCAGAGACACAGGCAGAGGGAGAAGCAGGCTCCATGCAGGGACCCCGATGTGGGACTCGATCCCAGGACTCCAGGATCACACCCTGGGCTGAAGGCAGGCACTAAACTGCTGAGCCACCCAGGGATCCCCATCTCTTTGTGTTTTCTAATGTAAAGTATATATCTTGTAGGTAGCATGTTGTTGGAAATTGCTTTTTTATCCAGTTTGATGATCTTCACCTTTTGACTAGAGCACTTATTCTATTTATATTTAATGCATTTAATGATATGGTTGTATTAGTTCTGCCTTTTTTTAAATTATTATTTTAAGTAGGCTCCATGCCCAGTATGGAGCTCAGTACAGGACTTGAACTCTTGACCCCGAGATCTAAGTCCTGAGCTGAGATCAAGAGTGGGAGACTCAACCAACTGAGCCACCCAGGCTCCCCTAGTTCTGCCATTTTGCTATTCACTTTCTAATTGTCTCAAATATTTTTGCCTATTTCTACTTTCCTGCTTTTCTTTTGAGCTAAGAAAATAATTTTAGTATATTATTTAAATTATTTTATTAGCTTTTTAGTTATATTTCTTTGTATTTGGTTGTTCTAAGGATTACAACATGATCTCTAACCTATCACAATCTACTTAAAGCTAATAAGAATTACTTTAGGTAAAATATAACCTTAAAGTAATATAGTTTCCTTAGATTCCCCTTCTTTTTGCTATTGTTACATATCAGTACACATTATGTATAATTATGTTAGGGTTATTATTTTTCTTTAAATAGTTGTATCATTTATTTTTTTTTTTAATTTTTTATTTATTTATGATAGTCACAGAGAGAGAGAGAGAGAGGCAGAGACACAGGCAGAGGGAGAAGCAGGCTCCATGCACCGGGAGCCTGATGTGGGATTCGATCCCGGGTCTCCAGGATCGCGCCCTGGGCCAAAGGCAGGCGCCAAACCGCTGCGCCACCCAGGGATCCCTAGTTGTATCATTTAAAGAATGTAGGGGAACAAAAGAAAAATATATACATTTAGTGTTTATATCTACATATTTAGAATTTTTTATATCTGAGTTGTCATGTGATGTTATTTTCCTTTATTCTGAAGGACTTTCATTATTTCTTATAGTGCAAGTATACTAACAATAAATCCTTTCATTTTTATTTATCTAAAAAGTCTTAATTTCACTTTTTTTAAAAGATTTTTTTAAGTAATATCTATACCCAATGTAGGGCCAGAACCCACAACCCCAAGATCAAGAGTTGTATGCTCTACCACCTGAGTCAGCCAGGCACCCCTCACTTTTGTTTTTTAAGTATAGTTTTCTTCAATATAGAATAATTGTTTAACAGTTATTTTTTTTAAACTGTCATTCCCATGTCTTCTGGCCTCCGTTGTTTTCTGATGAAAAGTCATTCATTGATATAATTGTTCTCCCATGTGTAATGTGCTCTTTCTTTTTATCTTGCTGCTTTTAAGGTTTTATTTTTTACTTTTTGAAGTCTATGGTATATGTAGTGTGCTTTCCTTTGTGGCTATCTTCCTTGATATTTGTTGAGCTTCTTGGATTTGCAAATTAAGATTTTAAACAAAATTTAGGGAACTTAGAATCATTATTCCTTTAAGTATTTTTTCTGTCCCATTCTCTCATTTATCTTCCAGAACTCCCATACATGTATGTTAGGCCTTTTGATATTGTCCCATAGGTTTCTGAAGTTTCGTTTCTTTTTCTTCACTCTTCTCTTTATTTTTTGGATTGGATAATTTAAATGCTTAACTCCATATTTCACTGATATCTTCTACCATTTCAGACTTTTTCTTGAGACCATCTACTAAATATTTCCTGTGTGTTTATTCAATAGCACCATTTTCCCTTTGAACATATTTATAATAGTTGCTTTGAAATCATTGTCTGCTAAATCCAGTATATAAGCTCTCTCAGAATCAGTTTCTATTGACTATTTCTTTTCTGAGTGATTCATACTTTTCAGTTTCTTCATCTTGTAACTTTTGGTAGGTTATCTGTGCAATTCTGAAATCTATTTTGTTCTGAGGATTGTTGAGTTTTTTGTCCTAGTAGGAAGTCTACCTGCCTGACCCAAATTGCAAAATCTGTCTCCCTGTGGTATGTAGTGAATGACGTGTGCCTCTGCACAAGTGTTTCTTGGCTGCTAACTGCAACTGTTTTTTTTTTTTTTTTAGTTTTTTTTTTTAAGATTTTATTTATTTATTCATGAGAGATACAGAGACAAAGAGGCAGAGGGGGAAACAGAGGGAGAGGGAGAAACAAAGAGGGAGAGGAGCAGAGGGAGAAACAAAGAGGGAGACGGAGAAACAGGCTTCCTGCAGGGAACCCAATGCAGGACTTCATCTCAGGACCCTGGGATCATGACCTGAGCCAAAGGCAGACGATCAAACCACTGAGCCACCCAGGTGCCCCCAAACTGCTACTGTTTTAGCCTGACCCCCAGGGTCATACCAGCCTGTTTTTTTTTGTTTTGTTTTGTTTTGTTTTTGTCCTAGTAGGAAGTCTACCTGCCTGACCCAAATTGCAAAATCTGTCTCCCTTGTGGAGTAGTCAGGCAGGATTTTGGATAGATTTTATATTCAGATTTGGGAATTTACCTGCTTAGTGGTTTCCTTGCTTTGTGGGTTGCCCCTTGAATTCTAGTTGTTTTTCCAGTAAGGCTCCTGAGGTTGGAAGCTTGAGCTCTATGCAGTTTAGGAAAGCATTTAGTCAAAGGCACAAGAAATTCTCACCTCTCATCAAGAGCAATTCTGTCTTGCAGTTCCATCCTAGTGTCTGCTTGCCTGTTTAGCTAGATTTCCTTGGGACTCCCATAACACTTTGATGATTTAACACTTATTTGAGCAGAGTTTATAGTCGTGTTTTAGATCTCTTTTGTGTTACAAAAGACGTTCTTTTGTGACTTTCTTCCAAAATTTCCCCTTTAAATTTCCAGCTTCTCTTGCTTTGAATTCTATCATCTTTTCCCTGGAGCTCATAAGGCTGTAATTTTCCTCCCTTGGCTAGAGGTATTGGGAAATGCCCTCAGGCAGAAAGCTATAAACTCACAGTTCTCACCTTATGCATATTTTAAGTTTGTAAATTATTTCCAGTAGAGTTAACATACAGTGTTATATTAGTTTCAGGTTTACAATATAATGACTGAGCAAATTCTATATGGTACTCAGTGCTCATCACTGTAAGTGTACTCTTTAACCCCTGTGCCCTGTTTCACCCTTCATTCACTTCCCCACCTTATGCATCTTTTAAATATAAACACTCACCTTTCTACCTTCCTTTGATTATTTGCCAGTACCTAGAGATGATAGTTTATAATATTTTTGTTCTGTTTCTATCATTGGCTACTTTGGAAGGAATTGGTCTTCACAATCCATTCTCAGATCTCACCCTATCATGTCTATTAGCAATTTTATAACACTTGTTTTTTTCCCATTTTAACTACAAACACATGTCAGGGACTCAGGCTTGCCATCAGGCAAGTAAATCTCTCTAGATTGTTAATACTATTTTGTTTTTCTTTTATTATTTTATTTTAGAAAGACCATGAGTGGGGGAGGGGGACAGAGGGAGAGAGAAACTTAAGCAGGCTCCGCACTCGGCTGACTCAGGGCTGGATCTCACGGACCTGAAATCATGACCCGAGCCCAAATCAAGAACCAGATGCTTAATTGAGCCCCCACAGGCATCCCTGTTTTGTTTTTCTTTCAGAATCTTCAGGGTTATCTTCCTTGTAGCACATTTCACGGGTTTTCCATTTGTGGTAGTAATACAAAGTTTTAAATGATAGAGCAAGGGCAGCCCAGGTGGCTCAGCAGTTTAGCGCCGCCTTCAGCCCAGGGCCTGATCCTAGAGACCCTGGATCGAGTCCCACGTCAGGCTCCCTGCATGGAGCCTGCTTCTGCCTCTGCCTGTGTCTCTGCTTCTTTCTCTCTCTCTCTCTCTCTCTCTCTCTCTCTTTCTCTCTCTCTCTCTCTCTCTCTCTCTGTTTCTCATGAGTAAATAAATAAAATCTTTAAATGATAGAGCAAAAACTAAACAGGTGGTCTATAAATTATTGATGTTTGGAAACCAGTGATCTGATATACAATCTTTACCTTCAAACATTGACTTTAGAGAAATGCCTCTTTCCCCTCCTTCTTTGCTATTCCTCTCCTCCTACACTGTCAGCCAGAATAAATTCAGATTATTGATTGTAGGAATGCACTAGTCCAGAATACAATTTGTCCCAAATCTGCTTCCTCCCAAGATCATTTCTGTCCTACTTCCAGTCTTATCCTCATGGCCCCTTTTCCTCCCCAAGCAAAAGACATTTTAGAGATTTTTTTTTGTGAGTTCTCCACTCCTTCCACTCTCAAAACTGTGTTTTTCTGAGTTAGTTATTTATATATATATATATATATATATATATATTTGGAATTAGGTGATGTCTCCACTATCCAATTAGATTCAGAAAAATATGTATATAGTTTTTCCCAACATTTTCAACATTTAGTTTCAGTTGGACTTTGAATTTATTGCTCTAATTTTTCCCCCAAAAGTTTTCACCAAGTAGAAAGAAAAATAATTAAAATGAACCCCTGTAAAAGTATATTCAGTTTGACTTCTCCATAGATTTACTTTTTATTTAGAAATAATTTGTTAGTTTTAAGAAACAATGGTTTTTTAAAAATTGTTTTATTGTTTATAAGTAACAAGTGCATTGAAAAAGTATGTGAGATATAACACTGACTTTCTGTTGTCAGGGAAAAAGGAAAAGCCAAAGAAGTTCACAAAACAACCAAAAAAGCAGATGTCTTCACCCTGTGGTCAGAAGAAAGAGAAGGCATCAGAGAAGGTAGCTCTAAATTACCCATTACTGTTCTAAAGTTCATATTGGGAACTAAGCAGGCAAATACAGTCAAGAAAAATCTGAAAAAGAGTAAAAATATACCAGAGTGGAATGCTAGCAGTTAAAAATGAACAAAGAAGTTCCATATAAACTGAGATTAAAGATCTCTAAGATTAAAAAAAAAAAGATCTCTAAGATATATTGATAGATGAGAGAAAGAAAGTCCTAAACAGTATGTATATTGCCATACTCTACCATTTGCATAGCATCTGGTAGGGGAATCTATGTCTTTCCTTATGAGTGCATAAATTATCTCCAAAAAACTGCAAAGGAAGTTGATAAAGGTTCATCAGCTCTAAAGAAGGGAACTGAATAGGGAACAGAGACTTTTTTTTTTAAAGATTGTATTCGGGATCCCTGGGTGGCGCAGCGGTTTGGCGCCTGCCTTTGGTCCAGGGCGCGATCCTGGAGACCCGGGATCGAATCCCACATCGGGCTCCCGGTGCATGGAGCCTGCTTCTCCCTCTGCCTGTGTCTCTGCCTCTCTCTCTCTCTCTGTGACTATAATACATAAATAATAAATAAAAATTAAAAAAAAAAAGATTGTATTCATTAGAGAGAGCAGTGGGAAGGGGGGGTCAGACAGAGAGGGAGAAGCAGACTCTCCACTGAGCAAGCAGGGAGCCTGATGTGGGGCTTGATCTCAGGACCCAGGGATCATAACCTGAGCCAAAGACAGATGCTTAACCATCTGAGCCCCACCAGGAGCCCTGGGGACAGAGACTTTTTACTATATGTATTATTTGTAGCTTTTGAAATTGGGTTTTTTTTTTTTTAAGATTTTTTTTTTTTTAAGATTTTATTTATTTATTCATGAGAGACACAGAGAGAGAGGCAGAGACACAGGCAGAGGGAGAAGCAGGCTCCCCACAGTCCCCATCAGCAGGCCTGATGTGGGACTCAATACTGGGGCTCCAGGATCAGGCTCTGAGCCAAAGGCAGATGCTCAACTGCTGAGCCACCCAGGCGTCCCTTTATTTATTTATTTGAGAGAAAGAGAGAACGCGCAAACACACAAGTAGGGGGAGGGTAGCAGACTCCCTGCTGAGCAGGGAGCCCAACATAAGGCTCAGTCCCAGGAATCCAAGATCATGACCTGAGCCTAAGGCAGACACCTAACCGACTGAGCCACCCAGGGACCCCATTTGTAACTTTTGAATTTTGAATGAATATAACGTATTCAAATATAAGATAGACTTTGAAGTGAGATAAGTAGACTTCATAATTTTAAAATAAATTATATTTAATGACCTTTTAAAATGATTCTTATTTCCCCTACCTTTGAAGGAAGAGGTAAAAAGCCCGAGTAGGAATAAGAGCACAGTAATAACCACACTTGACAAAAAGAGGAACCACGGATTCCAAAAATGTGTGAAAGGCTGAGTTGAGACAAGTTATACACAATTACATTGGATAGGTTCTGTTTTCATCTGCATGTGAAGTACTGTAAACACATGAATGGGTGAATTCTAGAAGATTGCATAAGCTGGGGCTTCCAGGTCAGACAAATAGAGCTGGGTTCAAATTCTAGGTCTGTATCTCTTTGGACAAGTTTCTTAATTTCTCTGAACCTGTTTCATTATAGAGGTAAATATGGCAGCTGTCTCATGTGGTTGTTACAAGGCTTAAATGAAATAATACTTGTAATGCTTTTGGTACAGTGTCTTGAACTCAGTAAATGTAAACTGCTGTCTATTACTAACTGTAACACTAATCAGTAAATGTGTTCTAATTGGACCTTGATGTTGTCTACTCTTTTTTAGTCAACTTCTAGAGATGTGTCTCCTTTCATGTGAGTATTGCTCTTTAATCCAGTCAGATACCCACTCTTAAAGTATCAATGCTGATTTTTGTTTAATTTTTCTAATAGTGTGAGTATGCAGAAGAATAAATGGGATGCCACAAGATCCTTAAGATTCAACCAGGATGCACAAAGGGAAGATGGTACGTTTTAATGTGTACCTAACATACAAATTAGGTATAAATAACAATGATGGGAATCTTTCATTTTATGAAGTATGATGAATAGCTTTAAAAAGCTTGCTTATTCCAACTAGAATAAGGCCTAGAATTCACACGTTCCCTTTGGAATCTACCAGAGTGTGTGTGTGTTTGTGTAGGGGAGCAGAGGGAGAAGGAGAGAGAGAATCCCAGACAGGCTCCCTGCTGAGTGCAGAGCCTGATGCGAGGCTTGATTTCATGACCCTAAAACCATGACCTGCACTGAAATCAAGAGGCAGACACTCAATCAACTGAACAACCCAGGTGCCCCTCATCCAGAGTTTCATTAGTAGACAATCCTAGCAGATAATGTACTATTTTATGCACCTGCAGTTTGAAAGTGTCAGACTGACTTTTGCCCACTATTTGCACTCTAAAGATGACTGAATATCATGTTTTAGGTTGGGTTACAATAACCTTAAAAGCAGCATTATCTTATGTATGAGCCATTGGCCACTTGCTGCCTGAAGTTCTTCAAAGATAAGTATATATGTCTAAAATAGTATCTAGTGATATTTTCTTAAATTCTTGATAATTGAAGTGTTCTTTAAGAAATAAAAGTTATATATACATCCTTATAAAAAGTTAGTTTTATTATTTTTTACCTCCAGATCAGCGGCGGATGTCTGAAATTACAGGGCACCTAATAAAGATGAGACTGGGTGATCTGGATCGAGTAAAGTCAAAGGAAGCAAAAGAAGTAAGAATTACGTGCTAGTGTACTGTGCTTGCTTAGATACACCTTCCTACTTTACTTTCATCATGAGGAGTATAAAGATGTTTTAGGCAAAATCCAAAAAAACAAATTTAAATATATTTGTATATTCTGTCCCAGTTAGCCAGTTCCCTCACATAAATGTTCTCCATGTTACTATCCATGGTCCATAGGTCCTCTCTAATACACATAATAAAGTAGTTTTTACTAAAAGTATAATGTCATACCAAGAGTAGATTAACCATGCATTGCTGACCAAATGCTGACTACTCAGAAGGTGACGTTTTGGAAGCTGCTGATTTCACTCAACTCTGTAGGCAGTGCTTAGATGTTATTTCTAAAATAAAATATCTTAATAAAAATGACAAGAAATACCTATGTTCGTATTAAAATTATTTATTAATCATAATACTATATATATTAACGTTAGTATGGTATTATGTATTTACAATTACTCTTGCCCTTATTCTTTTATTTAAAAACTTACTCCCCCCCAAAAAAAAAACTTACTTCCCTATAAAACTTCTAAAATCTTTCTCTTTTTTTTTATTGTAATTCTTTTTTTTTTTTTTTTAAGATTTTATTTATTTACTCATGAGAGACAGAGAGGCAGAGACACTGGCAGAGGGAGAAGCAGGCCCCATGCAGGGAGCCTGATGTGGGACTCGATGCTGGATTCCAGGATCACACCCTGGGCCGAAGGCAGGTGCTAAACCGCTGAGCCACCCAGGGATCCCCTAATTGTAATTCCAATATAGTTAACATACAATGTTAAAACTTCTAAAATCTTTGTGACCTTAGGCAAATATTTCTTAGCTGTGACACCAAAAGTATGATGTCTAAAAGAAATAGTTGACAAATTGGACATCATCAAAATGTGAATGGTCTTTTTGAAAGACACTATTAAGAAAATGAAAAGGTAAGCTATAATCTATGAGAAAATAAAGGATTTGTATCCAGAATATATAAAGAACTCTCAAAACATTCCAATACAAGTAAATGGGCAAAAAATTAATCAGATGCTTCATGAAAGAAGGGATACAGATAGCAAATAAGCCCACAAAAAGGAAGGTGCAACATGATTAGTCATTAGGGAAATGTAAATTAAAACCTCAATGAGATACCATTGTATACCAACTAGAATGTCAAAAAAAAAAAAACAAATTGCTGGCCAGGATAGATGGAGAGCAACTGGAACTCTCACATAAAGCTAGTAAAGATACGAAAAGGAATGGCCACTCTGGAAATCACTTTTGACAGTTTCTTATGAAATTAAACATTTACTCACCACAGAGTTCAGTTCATGCATGTTTATAGTGGTTTTATTCAGAGTTGTCAAAAACTAGAAACAACCCAAATGTTCTTTACCTGGCAAATGAATAAACAAACTGTGGTACATATAAAAAGGAAAGAACTACTAATATAGCAGCACATAAATGAAGCTCCTATATATTAAGCTAAGTGAGAGAAGCCAGATTGAAAAGGCTTCCGACTGTATGATTCTAATTAAATAGTGTTTTGGAAAATGCAAAACTATAGGGACATATAACAGATAAGGAGTTGCCAGGAGCTTATCATGGCAAATTGGGTTGACTTATGAGAGGCACAAGGAGATTTCTGTGAGGTGATGGAACTGTTGTATGTCTCCATTGTAATGATGGTTATACTACTGTATGCATTTGTCAAACTTCAAATGTGTGAATGTGTGACTAAAAAGTGTGAATCTTACTGGATGTAAAATTATTCACATAAATTTTAATTCAAAGAGCCTGAATTTTAAAAAATCAAAATAATATTACTTCTAAGCTAAAAAATAATGCCATCTTAGTAAAGCAGAGCTTCTATTGATTACAAAAAATAACAACTTCATTTTGCCCCTTTACTCTGCAGTTTGCAGGAGGTATTTATTCCAGACTTGAAGCGCAAATTAAGGCCTCAGTGCCAGTCACTGCACGGCAGAGCAGCTCAGAAAAAAATACAAGGTAAATCAGCATAAATAAATTCAGAATGTCACTGGCTTTGAAGTGATTTCTTTTTTTCAAGATTTATGTATTTATTTTTAGAGAGTGAGCATGTACAAGCAGGGTGGGGGCTGCTGAGGGAGGGAGCAAGAGAGAATCTCCCACAGACTTCTCACTGAGCAGGGAGCCCCAAGTGGGTCTCAATCCCAGGACCCTGAGATCACAAGATTACGATCTGAGCTGAAACCAAGAGTCAGCTACTTAAGCGACTGAGCTACCAAGGCTCCCTGTGATTTTGGTTTTTTAGGGAAAAATCATGTGAACACTAGTAGTACAAAATTGGGAGTTTGTTTTGTTTCAAGGATTAGATCATCAGGATACTAATCAGAACCGGATTTTAACTTAACCTAAGGCTCAAAAAGGTCATAAACACAAAATTATAGTATTTTTTTTTAAGTTTTCTGTTTATTGAATCAGCTCTGTTTAAGCTAGCTGCAGATAGGAATGTAAGCTCTATTGGACCTGTGAATTCATAGAATTTTATACTGTTTATAGGTAATATATATTTAAAACATTTAAGTCTTCCCTGTTCTTTATCTTATTTCTCTTAATAAAATTAACTTACTGGATTGTCTGTCATTTTACATCACAAGTTTTCTTTTAAAGATTAACAGTTATTGAGATTGGATCATTAATACTACATAGCCAAATGCCTTATCAGCAATTGTGAAATCCAGAAAGCTCAGAAATCCAACAAGACTTTTTTATAAATTTGTGGCAACTCAAACCCAAACTAAGCTACTGCAATGCTATTTATAGTTTTTATTTTTCTCACTGAATATAAATGTTTGTTTGTTAAACTGAAAAAAGCATTAATGTGTGTGATTATAGGGTACTGCTCCAATCCATGATATATGATATATGTACCATGTTATCTCCCCTACCCCCAAAAAATCTGAATTCCAAAATATGTCTCACTCCAAGAGTTTTTAAAAATGGATCATGGGGCTACATGAAGTTTCATTAAACTTTGATACTGTCAAAGCAAAGGTAACCTAAAGCAGCAGCCAATTCCTACTGTTTAAGAAGCACCTCTGACTTTCTTTTCTATTTAAAAAAATCTAGGTCTAAAAGCCGTTTTGGTCCAGGGCGTCCTGCATAAAGCACCTTAACTATAACTAAAAAGAGAGAAGACACACCTCTGGACATCTGAAGTTGCTCACTTCTTGAAGATCTTCAGAACAATGACTTCTAAATGTTTCAAGTTCTTTATTATTCTTGCAAATTGCATAAATGATAATGCTGAGGGAAATGTATAGTTAGATCTTCTGAAATCTAATTGTAAATATGAAACTTCTTAAATCTGATTTTCCTTTAACGTGTTGCTAGGCTATGTAGAAAATTAGTACTTACAAATCTGCATAGTTAAGACTCCTCTTATTTGTTACCCTTTATTTATTTGAAAGATAAGAGGCCTAAACTCTCAAGTAGCTAAGACTTTTTAAGACCTTAAATAATTAAGGGAACACAGCTGTGCATGTGCACTGATTATAGTATGTCTTTTGGGCTGTAAATCTTGGGATAGCATTGGAAACTGTAACTTGTGTGACGAAACTCCCATTGATGCTGATTTTAAGTTTGCATGAATATTAAGGAGTGACAGATCTCAAGACTGCGTTAAATAAAGTTTCAAGGTGTGAGGTATTTCCTGTGTTGGGCAGGAGGGTTAATTTTTTTCAGCATTATTCCATAGAAAGCACAATGTTAATCCAACTTATTTTTCTTTCGATTTATCTATCAGTTATCTGAGCAGAAATTACTGATTACCTCTTCTTCTGTGACACTAGTGCCATTCTGAATTTGTTAACATAATTGTTATAGTTTTAGGATAGTAAATCATTTTGGTTGTATGAAACACCCACTGTGCAGTTCTGAGGGCTCTAAAACTTAACCATATTTCTAAAGCCATTCAAATAGCCCCACAAACAGTTATAGTTACTTATTACTTTAGCATGTCTAGAAGGAAACATTCCCAAATACATATGATGGGTGAAAAATGGCATACATTCAGTAGAAATCAAACTAAATTCTATTTTATAGATCATGTTTTAATTTTTCTAACCAAGCGGAAAGAGTGCTCAGGGAAAATCTGTTCCAAACCATAAGTATATTAAAAAATTATGTGTTTGGAAATTACTTGTACGTAGGCTTCTGAAAACCTTTAAGATGCACTGTTTCTATTTTCAGTCTTCATTTGTCTTATAATTGGAATTTCTTCAAATTATTTAGGAAATGGACTTTGATAATGTGTAATAATGGCAGTTTCTACTGAAACATTGAAGTGTTAAACTCAACACACAGAAATCATTTTAAGTGAGTTGTTTTAGTTGATAAATGAAGCTTTAAAAAAAGATAAATGAAGTTTGATGTTATTTAATGTTATGTGTATGGCTTTTCCAAATTTTTTGAACTTCTGTTTGCAAATTTTGTTCCAGTTTAAATATTTTTCAATTGTTTGATATTTTTGAAATAGATTATAAAATTTTTATTTTCAAAAGAAAATGTTTTATAGTACATGATCTGTAAGCTCTGTTAAATACCAGAATCCTGTTTCTTTTACTGTATTCTCTGGCTAAAAGGATTTAGGCTTGTACATGTTGTAGAGTATGGTAATGGTCACAACTAGAAGAGGAAGTATGCTCCTTAGATTTTTAACTGATGATAAAAAGGCAAATTGCTTCTCCCCTAGAAGGACTGTACCAGTGAATTGATTTTTACAAACCAGAATTTCTCAGAATTTGATTTTCTTCAGAATATGCTTTTTATTTTGTTAATGTCTGTAATATATAGCACAGGTACCAAAAACATTTTAAGCAAACTCTTAATAGTATTTCCTTTGCCAAATACTTTGGAAAGGTTTTTACCTTACATTAATTCTGAATTCACATTTCTTTAATTGAAATAAAATGTTAATGACAAAAGTTGTTTGAAAAATCCCTTGATCTGAATCATTCCATCCTCTCAGAAAAAGTCTAGGTGAGCTTTAGAACACAGGTTTTCTTTTCTTCTTTTTTTCTTAAGTATCTTTTTTCTTCTTTATTTTTTTTTCTTCAGATTTTATTTATTTGAGAGAGACATACAGTGACAGCAATAGCAAGAGAAAGCATCAGTGGGGATGAGAGGGAGAAGCAGGCCTCCGCCTGAGCAGGAGCCCGTCACAGGGCTAGATCCCAGGACCCCGGGATCATGACCTGAGCCAAAGGCAGATGCTTAAGCCACTGGGTCACTCAGGTGCCCCAAGCACATGCTTTCGTGAAAAAAATCAGCTCCATTACAAGATATACTTTATAAATTTTAAGACTTTTTTTATTTTTTTTTTAAAGATTTATTTATTTATTCATGAGAGACAGAGAGAGAGGCAGAGACATAGGCAGAGGGAGAAGCAGACTCCATGCAGGAAGCCCAATGTGGAACTCGATCCCTGGACTCCAGGATCATGACCTGAGCTGGAGGCAGACACTTAACCGCTGAGCCACACAGGCCTCCCTTAAAACTGTTTTAAATGAGGTTATCCTGATAAAGATTCAGCCAAATACTTCAGGGATAAAATATTGCAGAAAAGATCATCTGGTAGCAGGAGCTTATTCCATACTATTACATCATGGTGTGTAATTTTCCCTCTTCAGAACATTCAGCCAGATACTGTGAGATGCACTAATTGCTTTGGAAGCTGAGACAAAGCCCTGTTCAACTAATCTGCTAAGGACAAATTTTAATATAAAAACAAAAAGATTACCTTTCACATCTAATACCTGGGATTAATTCTTCAGCTATCCTTCAGCTATTCATTGAGCAACAATTATGAATCTCATGTTTTTGTGCCTCCTAGGTAAAAGGTACTAGGATACCTAGGCAATTCACTTTAAATAGGCTAGCTCTCCCACTCTCATTTAAAGCTAATCTATTGGGACACCTGGGTGGCTCAGCAATTGAGTGTCTGCCTTTAGCTCAGGGTGTGATCCTGGATTCCCAGGATCGGGTCCCACATTGGGCTCCCTGCAGGGAACCTGCTTCTCCCTCTGCCTATGTCTCTGCCTCTCTCTCTCTCTCTGTCTCTGTGTCTCTCATGAATAAATAAATAAAATCTTTAAAGAAATAAAAAAATAAACCTCTTGGGGAAGATGATGTGATCATATTCCCACCCTTATGGGATTGTTGGAGGATTAAATGACTTAATAGATCTGAAACAATTAGGAAAGTACTTTCTGGCTTATAGTAAGCCTTCCATAAATGTTAACTATTATTGTTGCATTGCTATTTTAGTATTTGGACATAGCCTCAAATTCTTTAGGATGGGAGTTTTATATCACTCTTATAATTTGAATTGCTAAGAATGATGTGTGTGAGTGTGTATTTAGTGCAAGAAAGAAAAGAGGCACCTAATACTTTGGTGGTTGTTATGACATCAAGTGTTACTTAAATATATTAAAGTTCTTGGCATTATTTAGACAAAGTTAACAGCATTTGAGGGAAGAGGTAGGTAGGAAAACTACTTCCTGATATTGGTAGTGACCTGTACTATTTTCAGAGGTTCACTGAAGGAGAGAAAGTATGAGCTGCAGATGGTCTTAGAGCAGTCCTCCTTCCAAGATCTACCTTTTCTTGAGAAAATATAGCTAGTTTGGCTAACAAGGCCATTTCTTATCAAACTGTATAGAGGAATAGTTGCTATTTGTTGAATATATGCTAAGGATGGTGTTAGCTCTCGTATATGTCTTTTATCCTTTAGCCTCACAGTTAAACACCCAAATCAGGTATTATTCCATTTTATAGGTGGGGAAGAAAGTTCAGAGAGATGAAGTAACCCCACAGACTGGAATCTGGGCCTGTCAGCACCTTACGACACCCTCTTGAAACAGTAATTACCTTGAATTGCCTAAAACAATCCTGGAATGCCTCCTGCCTCACTGGCAACTCCTTCAGGCTGAAAACAGTTCCATTCATATTTATCCAACTGCCTACTTGCATTTGTATTTGGAATACCAGTAGGTGTCTCCAACTTAACATAATCTAAACAGGACTTGTGACATATATCCTCAACACCCTTTCCCAACTCCCTGCTTGTTCAAGCCCAATCTTGTTCAATAAATGGCACTACCACCCACCCCAGTGCACAAACCAGATATTCAACAATTATTCCTTAATTCTCCCTCCTTCACTCCCCACATCCAATTTGACAGGAAGTCACATACATACCCTATGTCCATTTGCTTCTCTCCATCTCCATTATCACCATTCCAAGTCATTAACATATTTTACGTGAAGTGCCACAGTAGCCCCCTAAGTAATTCTCTGGCTTCCATTCTAATCTGTTATTCACAAAGCAACTATAGTGATTTTGAAATGTGGATTAGATTGCATCACTCCCTGCCCAACACTCCAGTACACCCCATCAAGCCTAGATTAAAATACAACCTCCATTGCTCAGGTTTACAAAGTCTTACCTGGCCTAGCCCCTAGGTGCCTCCTGACCTCTTTTAACCTCCTGCTTGCTACATTCCTGTCACATTGTCTACCGTTCCTCCAAAAAATAAGCTCATTCTCACCTTTTCAGTGCCTTCATGTTTGCTGTTCCGACTATCTAGAAGGCTCTTATATTTGAGGTGTTGGGTTACATGTCATTTCCTCACAGGAGACATTGTGCCCAATCTAAAGTAGTTACTGAAGTCACTCTCATCACATCATCATAGCTTATTTCTGAACATATCTGACATTATTACTTGATATTTTGGGGATTTTTCATTCATTTGCAATTTGTCTGCCATGCCAGGAAATGGAATTAAATGCATCCAAATTGGAAGTAAAACTTCATCTATTCACAAAAGAAATGATCTTGTATGTAGAAAATCCTAAGAAATCCACTAAAAAAAACCAGTAGAACATACAATTGAATTCAGCCAGATTTTAGGACATAAAATCAATATACAAAAATAGATTCATTTCTATATACCCTGGCAATGAAAAACCTAAAAAATAAATTTAAAAAAACAATTCCCTTTCCAGTAGCAAAAAAAGGAATAAATTTGTAAATTTTTTTTTAATTTTAAAGGAAAAATATACTCTGTGAACTATAAAATATCATTGAAAGAAATTAAGAGCTAAATAAATGGAAAGACATCTATGTCCATGGATCAGAAGACTTAATATTGTTCAGATGTTAATAATTGATCTACAGATTTACCACAATTCCTATCAGGATCTCAGTTGGCTTTTTTGTAGAAATTGATAGGCTAATCCTAAAATTTATGTGGAAACTCAAGAGACCCAGAACAGCCAAAACAATTTTGGAAAAGAACCAAAAGATCCACATTTTCTGATATTAAACCTTACTACAAAGCTATGGTAATCAAGACATTGTAATACCATCATAAGGAGAGACAGAACAACAGAACAAAATCTAGAGTCAAGAAATAAACTCACGTGTCTGTGGCAAATTAATTTCAAGAGCAGTGCCAAGACCATTCAATTGGGAAGGAATAGTCTTTTCTACAAATGATGCTGGGACAAGTGGATAGCCTCATGTAAAAGAATAAAGTTGGATCCTTACCTCCTACCGAGTACAAAAAGTTGACTCAAAATGGATCAAAAATCTAGATGTAAGAACCAAAACTATAAAACTTGCAAGAAAACACCCAAGCAAATCTTCGTAACCTTGGATTTGGCAATGGATACTTAGATAAGACACTAAAAGCACAAACAACAAAAGAAAAAATAGACAAATTGCATTTACTCAAAATTAAAAACATTTGTGCTTGAATGGATACAATCAAGAAAGTAAAAAGCCCATAGAATGGTAGAAAATATTTATGAATCATATGTCTGATAAGGGATTTATATCCAGAATATACAAAGAACATTTACAACTCAACATTAAAAAGACAACCAGTTTTTAAAATGATAAAAGATTTGAATAGACGTTTCTCCAAAGAAGATAAACAAATAGTCAATAGCACTTGAAAAGATGCTCAACATCATTAGCCGTCAGGGCATTGCAAATCAAAACCACAATGGGATACCACTTGACACTCAGTAGAATGGCTATACCCAAAAAGGAGCCAAGTAACATGTTGCAGAAAATGTGGTGAAATTGGTATGCTCATAGACTGCTGATGAGAATTCAAAATGGTGTAGCCACTTTGGAAAGCAGTCTGGCATTTCCTCAAAAAACAAAAACAAAAACCTCAAAATGAACAAAACCAAAAAACACAGTATGATTTATCCTTCAACTTATCCTAATAGGTATATCATTTTCTATGTAATCTCTTCTTGTGCATCTGCATATAGCCATGCACAGAACAATCTATTTTCTGCTTTTTCTACAGATGGAAAAACTGAGACCCAGAGATGGCAACTTGTCTAAGGGCAACAGAAAAGAATGATCTGAACAGGGTGCTCTTGATGACAGTATTGCTGTGTTAAATGAGGCAATATATACAGGTAAAGCACTCAGAATGAGGCCTAACATATAGTAAGTGCTTGAAAGATGCCAGGCATTATTATTAGGTCACATGAAGGACTTTTATTTATTTATTTTTTAAGATTTTATTTATTCATGAGAGACACAGAGGCAGAGACATAGAGGGAGAAGCAGGCTCCCCACAGGGAGCCTAACTCAAGACTCGATCCCAGGCCCCTGGGATCATGACCTGAGCCAAAGATAGATGCTCAACCACTGAGCCACCCAGGTGCCCCATGACTTTTAGAAATAAGCACATTGTACTTGCTTTTTTGACCTTGGTTCATGTTGTTCCCCAACCTGGATTGCTCTTCTTGTGTTTTGCTTCCCTCTGGAACTTTTCCCTTGTTTCAAGTCCCTGCTCAGAATTCACCTCTGTGACCCTGCCAAACTCTCTTTTCTGAATTGTATTGCACTCCCAACATTGCCACAGTTTAGCAGTCAGATGTTCTCACTGCCTTTTTTGTTGGTCTTGACTCCACAACCAACTCTTATGCTCTGTTAATAAGTTATTTTTTATATGTATACATATATACATATATCTACATGTATTTATATATATATATAAAATATTTGAAACAAACATGGCAGTGTTCACGTTTTTTAACTTTTTCCCACCAGTATAAACAATTTCTGTTTTATTTGTTCCCTTTGATGTAGGTGCCCAGTATCTCAAGCACTGTTCTTACATTTTAAAGTGCCAGAGTAAGCATGGATCCTCATTTTTTTCTTATGATTCTAATCAAGATATTGCTGTAGGATGAGCCCAAACAACCTCAGTATTATAAATTTCCATCTATTCTTTTTTAAATTTATTTTATTTTTTTTTAAGATTTCATTTATTAAAAAAAAGATTTTATTTATTTATCCATGAGAGACAGAGAGAGAGGCAGAGACACAGGCAGAGGGAGAAGCAGGCTCCCTGCCGGGAACCCAACGTGGGACTCGATCCCGGGTCTCCAGGATCAGGCCCTAGGCTGAAGGCAGCGCTAAACCGCTGGGCCACCTGGCTGCCCTATTCTTTTTTTTTTTAATTCCAGTATTGCTGTTAATATATAATCTTGTTTTTCTTGTGTTTTGTATTTTAGCCGTTCTGACAGGTATGAGGTAATATCTCATTGTGGTTTTGATTTGCACTTCCCTGATGGTGAGCGATGTTGAACATTGTTTCATGTGTCTCTTGGCCATGTGTATGTCTCCTTTGGGGAAATGTCTGTTCATGTCTTTTGCCCATTTTCAACAGAATTAATTTTTTTGGTGTTGAGTTGTATATGTTCTTTATGTACTTTGGATACTAAGCCTCCGTCAGATATATCATTTCCAAATATCTTCTTCCATTCAGTAGGTTGTCTTTGTGTTTCATTGATTGTTTACTTTGCTATGCAGAAGCTTTTTGTTTTGATATGGTCCCAGTAGTTTGTTTTTGCTTTTGTTTCCCTTGCCTCAGGAGATCTGTCTGGAAAGATGTTATAAGAGCCCATGGCAGAGAAATTACTACCTGTGCTCTTTTCTAGGATTTTTATGGTTTTGGGTCTCACAATTAGATCCTTACTCTACTTTGAGTTAATTTTTGTGTGTGGTGTAAGAAAGTGCTCCAGTTTCATTCTGTTGCGTATAGCTGTCCAGTTTTCCCAACACCATTTGTTGAAGAGACTGGCTTTTCCCCCATCGTGTATTCTTGCCTCCTTTGTCAAAGTTTAATTGGCCATATGGTTGTGAGTTTATTTTTGGGCTTTCTATTCTGTTCCATTGATCTATGGTCTGTTGTTGTACCAGCACCATACTGTTTTGATTACAACAGCTTTGTAATATAACTTGAAGTCTGAAATTATGATACCTCCAGATTTGTGTGGGGTTTTTTTTTTTTCTTTTTTCAAGATTGCTTTGGCTATTTGAGGTCTCTGTGGTTCCATACAAACTTTAGGATTGTTTGTTCCACCTCTAAGAAAAATGCTGTTGGTACTTTGATAAAGATTGCCTTAAATCTATAGATTGCTTTAGGTACTATAGACATTTTAACAATATTTGTTTTCCAATGCATGAGTATGGAATATCTGTGTTATCTTCAACTTCTTTCATCAATATAACTATAAAACTATAAACTTCTTTTATAGTTTTCTGAGTACAGGTCTTTCACCTCTTTGGTTAAGTTTATTCTTAGATATTTTATTATTTTTGGTGCAAATGTAAATGGGATTGTTTTCTTAATTCCACTTTCTGCTATGTCATTATTAGTGTATAGAAATGCAATGAATTTCTCTATGTTGATTTTGTATCCTGGGACCTTCCTGAATTCATGTATCAGTTCTAGTAGTTTTTTGGTAGAGTCTTTAGTGTTTTCTATGTATAGTATCCTGTCATCTGCAAATAGTAAAGTTTTACTTCTTCCTTACCAATTTGGATGCCTTTAATTTATTTTTTTGTTGTTTGATTGCTGTGGTGAGGGCTTCCAATACTGCGTTGAATAAGTGGTGAGAGTAGACATCCTTGTCTTTTTCCTGACCTTAGGGGAAAGCCCTTAGTTGTCTTCCATTGAGTATGATGTTAGCTATGGGTTTCTCATAAAAGGCTTTTATTATGTTGAGGTATGTTCCCTCTAAACCTAGTTTGTTGAGGGATTTCATCATGAACAGATGTTGTACTTTGTCAAATCCTTTTTCTGCATCTATCAAAATGATCAAATGGTTTTTATCCTTCCTCTTATTGATCTGATATATTGCAATGATTGGTTTGCAATCAGGGAATTCCAGGTGATCGTGGTGAATGATTTTTTTAATGTATTGTTGGATTCGGCTTGCTAATATTTTGTTGAGGGTTTTTGCATCTATATTCACCAGAGATATTACCCTATAGTTCTCTTTATCTTTAGAGTCTTTATCTGGTTTTGGTATCAGAGTAATGCTGGTCTAATAAAATAAAATTGGAAAATTTCCTTCCTTTTCTATTTTTTGGAATAGTTTAAGAAGAATAAATATTAACTCTTCTTTAAATGTTTGGTAGAGGGATGCCTGGGTGGCTCAGGAGTTGAGCGCCTGCCTTCAGCCCAGGGCATGATCCTAGACCAAATCCCACATCAGGCTCCCTGCATGGAGCCTGCTTCTCTGCCTATGTCTCTGCCTCTCTCTGTGTGAGAGAAATAAATAATAAATCTTTTTTAAAAAATAAAAAAAGGGCAGTCCCAGTGGCACAGCAGTTTAGCCACCTGCAGCCCAGAGTGTGATCCTGGAGACCCAGGATCAAGTCCCACCTTGGGCTCCCTGCGTGGAGCCTGCTTCTCCCTCTGCCTGTGTCTCTTCCTCCCTCTCTCTCTCTGTCTCTGTGAATGAATAAATAAAATCTTTAAAATAAATAAATAATTTTTTATTTTTATTTTTTTTAAAAAAGATTTTATTTATTTATTCATGAGAGAGACACAGAGAGAGAGAGAGTTAGAGACACAGGCAGAGGGAGAAGCAGGCTCCACGCAGGGAGCCCAACATGGGACTCGATCCCGGGACTCCAGGATCAAGCCCTGAGCCAAAGGCAGGCGCCAAACCACTGAGCCACCCAGGGATCCCCAATAAAAAATTTTTTAAAAAGTGTTTGGTAGAATTCACTTGTGAAGCCATCTGGTCTTGGACTTTAGTTTGTTAGGAGTGTTTTTTTTTTTTTTAAGATTTTATTTATTCATTTGAGACAGAGAGAGAGCATGAGTCGAGGGAGAGGCAGAGGGAAAAGAAGAAGCAGACTTCCCGCTGAGTGGGGAGCCCATCATGGGGCCCAGTCCCAGGACCTGGAGATCATGACCTGCACTGAAGGCAGATGCTTAACCATCTGAGCCACCTAGGTGTCCCTATTAGGAGGTTTTCGGTCACTGATTCAATTTCATTGCTGGTAATCATTTTATTTAAATTTGTTTCTTCCTGTTTTCAGTTTTGGTAGGTTCTATGTTTGTAGGTTGTCCAATTTGTTGGCATATAATTTTTTATAATATTCTCTTGTAATCCTTTCTTTTTCCATGGTGTAGGTTATTTCCCTTTCATCTCTGATTTTGTTTGAGTCCTCTGTACTTTCTCTCTCTCTCTTCTTATGAGTCTGGCTAGAGTTTATCAGTTTTGTTGGGTTTTTTTAAAGATTTATTAGTTTATTCATGAGAGACACACACACACACAGAGAGGCAGAGACACAGGCAGAGAGTGAAGCAGGCTCCTCACAGGCTGCCCAATGCGGGACTCCATCCCGGATCCGGGCATCACTCCCTGAGCTAAAAACAGGGGCTCAACCACTGAGCCACACAGACGTCCCAATTTTGTTGATCTTTTTAAAGATCCAGTTCCTGGTTTCTGCTCTAATCTTTATTATTATCTTCCTTCTGCTGGTTTGGGGTTTTGTTCATTCTTCTTTTTCTAGCTTTAGGTATAAGGTTGGGTTGTTTACTTAAGATTTTTCTTGCTTTTGAGGTAGGCCTGTATTGCTATAAACTTCCCTCTTAGAATTGCATTTGCTGCATCCCAAAGATTTTGGACTATTGTGTCATCATCGTTTTCATCTTCTACTTCTTCTTCTTCTTCTCCTTCTTCTCCTCTCCTTCTCCTTCTCCTTCTCCTGCCTCTTCTTCTTAGATTTTATTTATTTATTTGAGAGAGAGAGAATGAGCAGGAAGGAGGGACAGTGGGATAAGGAGAATGAGCAGGGAGCCTGATGTGGGGCTTGATTCCAGGACCCTGGGATCATGGCCTCAGCCAAATGCAGATGCTTAACCAACTAAGCCACCCAGGTGCCCCTGGACTATTGTGTTTTCATTTTCATTTCTCTCCATGTAATTTTTGAGGTATTTTTTTTTTATTTCTTAGTTGAGCCATTCATTGTTTAGTTGCTGTTATCTAACCTCCATGTATTTTTGCTCTTTCCAGATTTTTTTCTTGTGGTTGATTTCTAGTTTCATGGTGTGGTAGCCAGAAAAGATGCATGGTATGACTTTGATCTTTTTGAATTTGTTGAGATGTGTTTTGTAGCCTAATATGTGGTTTCTTCTGGAGAATGTTCCATATGAACTTGAAAAGAATGTGTATTATGCTGTTTTAGGATGGAATGTTCTAGCTATACCTGTTAAGTCCATCTAGTCCAGTTCAAAGCCACTGTTTCCTTACTGACCTCATTTGGATGATCTATTAATTGAGTTAAGTGGGGTGTTAAATTCCCCTACTATTATTGTATTACTGTCAATTAGTTCATTTATGTTGTTATTAACTGTTTTATTATTTGGGTACTCCTATGTTGGATGCATAAATATTTACAATGATTATATCTTCTTGTTTGATTGCCCTGTTTATTATTACATAGTGTCCTTCTTTGTCCCTTGTTACAGTCTATTTTAAAGTGTATTTTGTCCAGTGTAAGTATTGCTACCCTGGCTTTCTTTTGTATGCATCCATTTGCGTGATAGATGTTTCTTCATCCCCTCACTCTCCATTTGCGTGTGTATTTAGGTCTGAAATAAGTCTCTTGTAGGCAGCATACAGGTGGGTATGCTAGTTTGTTTGTTTTTAATCTATTCTGTCACCTTATGTCTTTTAATTGGAGCATTTAGTCCATTTTCATTCATAATAATTGTTAATAGGTATGTATTTGCCCTTTTGTTACTTGTTTTGTGGTTGTCTTTTTATTTCTCTGATCCTTCTTCTCCTGCTCTCTTCTCTCACAGTTCACTGGCTCTCTTTAGTGATATACTTGGATTCTTTTCTCTTTATTTTTGGCATATCTATGACTGGTTTTTGATGTGTGACTACCATTAGGTTTGTGCATAACATCTTCTGCATATAGCAGTCTATATTAAGTTGATGGTTGCTTAAGTTTGAACTTATTCTTTACTCCTCTCCACCCCACGTTTTATATACATGATGTCATACTTTACATCCTTTTATTTCGTAAGTTCCTTGACTGATTTTTATAGACATATTTTTATTGCTTCTGTGCTTCCTACTTTTCTCATCCCTACTTATGGTTTTTCCTTTCCACTCCAACAATGTCTGTTAATACTTCTTGCAGGGCTGGTTTAGTGGTCATGAACTCCTTTAGCTTTGGTGTGCCTGTGAAACTCTATCTCCTTCTATTCTGAATGATGGCCTTGCTGGATAGAGTTCTTGTGACTTCAGATTTTTTTTTTCCTTTCAGCATTTTGGATATATCATGGCACTTCCTTTTGGCTTGCAGAGTTTCTATGGAAAATCCCACTGATAGCCTTATGAGTTTCCCATGTATGCAATTGTCTTTTTTTTTTTTTTTCTTTAAAAACTCTCTTTCTATCACTACTTTTACCATTTTGATAACAATATGGCTTGGTGTGGACTTCCTTGGGTTGATTTTGTTGAGGAATCTCTGTACTTCCTGGATCTGTATATCTGTTTCCTTCCACAGATTAGCAAAGTTTACAGCTATTATTTCTTCAAAGAAATGTGTCCTCTTTTCTCTTCTTCTTCTGAGAGCCTTATAATGTGAATGTTATTACACTTGATGGAGTGACTAAGTTCCTCAAGTCTATTCTCATTTTGCAAAATTTTTTCCCTCACCTGCTCAGCTTGATTACTTTCCATTATCCTGTCCTCCAGGTCACTTATTTGCTTTTCTGCCTCCACCAGCCTACTATTTACTCCATGTAGTGTACTTTTTGTTTCATTCATTGTAAATAGCTCTGCCTCTCTTGTGCTGTCTCTTTAAGGGTGGGAACTTGGCTTCCTCTGGGTTCTGTCATTGTTGAGCACACTGATATTTTAAATTCCAAGTTTATGCCCTACCAGTTGTACGAAACTCAAGAAACTTGGCCTCTCTAGTTTTCAAAGCCAAATGTGGGAATTTGTCTTCCCCAGGTGAGGGTCTGTTTCTCTCCCTTCTTCATGCCCAGGGTGCTCTCCCTCCCTCCTGTGACTCATTTAGGTCCCCCCACATCTCCACCCTCACCACCTTCTTGGTGTGGCCTCTTCTCTACCTTTAGTTGTGGAGTTTGTTCTGCCAGACTTTGGGTTGCTTTCTGGGTTATTTACACTTATGTGAGTGTTATCCGGTTGTATCCATTAATGAAGTGAGCTTAGGGTCCTTCTACTCTGCCATCTTCCCATCTATTAATTTTTAAAATATTTTATTTATTCATTCATGAAAGACATAGAGAGAGAGGCAGAGACTCAGGCAGAGGGAGGAGGCGGCTCCATGAAGAAAGCCTGATGTGGGACTTGATCCTGGGACTCCAGGATCACACCCTGAGCCAAAGGCAGACGCTTGACCATGAGCCATGCAGGTGTCCCCCTATCTATTAATTTTGAATGGCAGGTATAGCTGTTGGTTGTTTTAGACTGTGCTGGTCTGTGGTTAGTATATTTTCCCAAATTAAAAAAAAAAAAGCCAACCAGAAGGTATTGATCATAAAAATTATGAGAATTTAGAAGTTAAGAGGGGCACCTGGGTGGCACAGTTAATTGGATGTCTAATTCTTTGTTTCAGCTTGGTTCAGGTCATGGTCTCAGGGTCCTGAGAGTGAGCCCCACATCAGGTTCCATGCTCAGCATGGAGTCTGCTTGAGAGTCTCTCTCCCTCACTCTCTGCCCCTACCACCTGTTCACTCTTGCTCTCTCTCTAGTAAGTAAAAAAATCCTTAAAAACAAACAAACAAATAAATAAAATAAAAATTAAGAGAAAACTTGAACAAGAGATGTAGGCAACTGTCAAAATTATTTTACATCAGGAACAAACAGGAGTTCTTGATGGGATCTCCAAAGTGCATTTATTTATATATTCTAAAGTGTATTCATTCTTCTAGCCATAAGTAGGCATATAGTCATGGAATAAGTAGACTTTTTTCCCAATAAGTAATAAGAAGTGGAACTGAATATTTGTTAAATGACATCTAGCTTTGTCTGTTGGATCAATGTCAAAGACTTTCTAACAGTGGTTCTGGAGTAGGTAGGCCTAGAGTCACCATAGCAGACTGTCAGATGGTTTGAAACCATACTATGTGACAGGATATCTATCTATCTATCTAACTATATTTTTTTTAAGATTTCATATTTAAGTTATTTCTGTACCCAGTGTGGGGCTCAAACTCACAACCCCAAAATCAAGAGTCTCATGTTCCACTCACTGAGCCAGCCAGGAGCCCTAAGGTGAAAATGACTAACACTGCAAATCTCAGCCACAAATGTGTTTGGAAGCATTAAAAAAAAAAAATCAGGAAAGTATAGATTCTGACACCAGAGCACTGCCATAAGGTGGCACTAAAAGTACAAGGAAACCATAGCTTAAATTAAATTGCACATTAAACTTTATACTTTGCCTTCTTACCAAGTGTGCATGTGTATATTGTTTGTAGAAGGAAACAGAATATTGGAAAAATAACCAACAAGGGAAATTATCGGTAAAGTACATAAGGAATCCTAGAAGGCAAATGAGAAAAAGGAAGAAAAACAGAAAAAGAACAAGGAATATTACTTTTCAGATAAAGCTTAAAGTTGATGCCCTTCTTCAGTGCCAAAATTGCCTATTCTCATAGGGTATGCTCTTGTATATTTATTCTGCAGGTTCTACAAGCATTTAGAAGTCTACAATAATTCTAAAAAATTGAGAGGGGGAAAATGTTTAAGTAATCTGAACAAGGTCTTAATTCTTGGTGTGGAGTAAAGTTTAGAAAGTTTGGTCAAGGGGATCCCTGGGTGGCTCAGTGGTTTGGCGCCTGCCTTTGGCCCAGGACGCAATCCTGGAGTCCCGGGATCGAGTTCCACGTCGGGCTCCTGGCATGGAGCCTGCTTCTCCCTCTGCCCGTGTCTCTGACTCTCTCTCTCTCTATGTCTATCATGAATAAATAAATAAATAAATCTTAAAAAAAAAAGAAAGTTTGGTCAAGTTGACAACATGTATACCCTTCAACTCATGTGTGCACAAGGATAATGATCAAAAGTTTTAATAGCAAAAAGAAAGTTTTAATTGCAGCATTATTTTAAAAGAAAAACTGAAAATAACCTTAGTGTCCACTAACATTTCTAAACTTTTCTCCACAGTTGCTATGCCAGCGTACACTCCTACCAGCAGTATAGGAGAGTTCTTGTTCCATTTCCTCACCAAGCATTAAGACTATATCAGTCAAGATAACTAAATCGTGCCACAGTAACCAATAACCACAAAATCTCAGTGGCTTAATTCAAATCTTATTTCTTGCTCATGCTACAAGTACAGTGTGGGTCAGTAGGGAAGCTCTATTCCTTAGAGTCACTCAGGGATATGGGTGGCAGGGGCTCCAACCTGACACAAGCTTCTAGGAGGCAGGGGGAACTAAAGGGCTTACAGCCTGGCTGCTGAAGTTTCTGCACAGAAGTGACACACATCAATTCTGCTCACATTTAATTGACCAAAATAAGCCATGTGTGACCACACCTAACTTCAAAGATCTCCCACTTCTACATTAGGGTATGAATATTTGTGAATTGTTACCACAATAGTTTTTACTAGATTTTACAAGCCCAGTGAGAATATGAAATGTTGTCTTGTTATTTTTATTTTTATGCCCCTATTATTACTGAGATTGAGCATATATTCACATTTTTATTGGCCATTTTTGTTTCCTTTTTTGAAGATTTCCTGTTATATACTTTGCCCATTTTTCTTTTTTTCCCTCTCTCTCTTCTTTTCTGAGAGACAATGCAAGTGGGATGGGACAGAGAGAGAGGGAGAGAGAGAATCTCAAGCAGGCTTCACACTCAGCGCAGAGCCCAACATGGGGCTTGATCTCATGACCCTGAGATCATAACCTGAGCCAACATCAAGAATCTGATGCTTAACCTACTGACCCACCCAGGTGCCGCATTCTTTGCCCGTTTTTCTATTGAGTTTTTAAAAATTGATGTTGTAGGACTTCTTTATATTCTGAAGGATACAATCCTCTATGCTTATATGCATTATAAGTATCTTTTTCCAGACTGTGGCATTTCCATAGAGCTCATAGAGAGCTTCTTCATTCTTTTTAACAATTGTGTAACATCTCATTGAATAGATGTACCATAATTTATTTAACCAGCCCTCTGTCGATACACATTTGGGTAGTTTCCAACCTCGTGTTACAAATAATATGCAGTGAATAGCTATAATGCATGCATCACTTTGCTCACATGCAAGTACATCTGCAGGATAACTTTCTCAAAGTAGAGTCCCTGGGTCAAAAGTTTAATACTTTGCTGTTGTCAAATTATTCTTCAAATGTACATCTAACAGTTTCATCAATAATGTGTTAAAATACCTGTTTTCCATATAGCCTCACAGAGTATTGTCAAACATTTGAATTTTTGACAATCTAATAGGTGAAAAATGGTATCACAGTATAATTTTAGCTCAGATTTCTTTTAGAGGAGTTGAACATCTATCATATATCTTATTTATTTTGCAGTGACTGCCCACATTTTTTGCCCATTTTTTCATTGTATTGCTAGGGTCTTCTTATCAATTTCAGAGTTCTTTATGTAGTAAGGATACTAGCTTTTTGCCTGATATGAATTACAAATAATTTACCTATTTATCATTTGTATTTTCACTTGGTATATGGTGTCTTTTGGCCATCAGAGAGTTTTGTGTTAAGCTACTCAAATTTACCAATCTAATCTTTCATGATTTTAAATTTTGAGTCATATTTAGAAAGACTTTTTATATTTAAAGCTATAAAAAATGCTCTTGTGTTTTCTTCTAGAACTTGCGTGATTTTATTTTGCCCATCTAAAACTTAATCCATTTAAGTTATCATGGTATAATTTATGAAGGATAGATCTAACTTCGTTTTTCTTTTCAAATGACTACCCAGTTACCCATGGTATCAATAACCACAAGTATTGAGGGGCGCCTACATGGCTCAGTCAGTTAAGCATCTGACTCCTGATCTCAGCTCAGGTCCTGATCTCAGGGTCATGAGTTCAAGCCCAACTTTGGACTCCATGCAAGGTATGAATCTACTTTAAAAAAATAATAATAAACATGTGTACTAATAGACATCTTTCCTCCACTAATTTGAGATACTATGTTTATCATTTACTAATTTCTAGTTTAAGGTAATGCTAACTGCAAACCCAAAAATTGTTCAAACACAGTTTACCTTTCATTTGAATAAAATCCAAATAGATGTTTCTTGTTGATAGGTAGCTTCCTTTATTGGTAATTTGAAGACCCACATTCTTATCATCTTCTGGTTCTACCCTCTTCAAAACATGGCTTCTAAGTAGCCAATGTTTATCTATTTCAAGTCCAGAGAAGTGAAAAAGCAGAGGTTTACATGTGAGATATTCTTTTTTGTTGTTGTTAGTTTTATTTATTTTTTAATTTTTTAAAAGATTTTATTTATTTATTCATGAAAGACCCAGAGAGAGGCAGAGACATAGGCAGAGAGAGAAGCAGGCTCCTTGTGGGGAGCCAGATGTGGGATTTGATTCCAGGACCCCAGGGTCACAATCTGAGCCAAAGGCAGATGCTCTACCACTGAACCATCTAGGTACCCTACATGTGAGATATTCTTATGGGACAGGCCTGGTTGTAGAGCACATGACATTTGCTCACATTGAATTGCTTTCACCTCAATCACATGGCCACACCTATTCCTCCATTCGTGGATCCTTTTCATTTCTAATTAATATTCCCTATTGCCTTCTCTCTTAATAAATTTTGTCAGAGGTTAATATATTTTATTAGGTTTTTCAAAAAAAACCAGCTTAAAAAAAATCTCACTGATGAAGAGATTTAAAATTATAATTGATTCCCTCCTACCCTCCCAACCCATAGAATTCCAAGCTAGTGAAAGGTTTGGTGAAGACTTAAGTCTTGGGAATACATATTTGCCATCAACTTGCTCTGCTCCCATCAGAATTGGATTTGGACATATAATAATATCATAAGTAAGGAGCCTTAGCTTGTAATGCAAAAATGGATAACATTCAGAAAAGGACATGTGAACAATACATATACTCTTTGAAGTATTATGGAATCAATAATGAAGCTCATTTTTATAATGAACTTGATATTATAAAAATGTGATTTGGTTCCTGAGCGATTTTTGTATTTTTCGCTCAAATGATTAAAAAAAATAAATTGACTGAAAAAGAATTAGAAGAGTCTTCCACAGTCTTAGCTAGAAATGGGCTACAAGTTTTTCTCAAGGTATAGTGCACAGTTGTTCAGAGTAAAGCAGAGAGTGCTTAGCAGACTCTCACTTTGATGCATTTTGTTCATATCTTTAGTACTCCTTAAATATGTATCAAGAAAAGGACAACTGAAGAGTAGAAATTTATTTATTTTTTTGAAGAGTAGAAATTTAATTGCAGGTTTTTGTATCAGTGACATGTATTTAAAGATTAAGCAGTGACTGCAGGCAGATCTCTGTATGTTCTGTGTATATGTTGACAGTCTTATCATGTGTTTCACATTTAATGATATTCTGCTTTTGGAATTTTATTTATTTTTTTTTTATTTATGATAGTCACACAGAGAGAGAGAGAGAGGCAGAGACACAGGCAGAGGGAGAAGCAGGCTCCATGTACCGGGAGCCCGACGTGGGATTCGATCCCGGGTCTCCAGGATTGCGCCCTGGGCCAAAGGCAGGCGCCAAACCGCTGAGCCACCCAGGGATCCCTGCTTTTGGAATTTTAGCATATGAGTTTGATACCTCACCCTGGTTCTGAGTTGTCTTATATTAATAATTTCCTTTTGGGGCGCCTGGGAGGCTCAGTCAGTTAAGCATCCAACCCTTGATTTCAGCTCAGGTCATGATCTTAGGGTCATGCGATGGAACCCCACATCAGGCTCTGCACTGAGAGTGGTGTCTGCTTAGGATTCTCTCTCCCTCTCCATCTGCCTCTCTCTCTCTCTCTCTCACTCTCTCTCTCTCTCTCAAAAACAAACCTCTTGTGTTTTTTTATAATAAAAAACAAAAGTGATACCAAAGAAACAAAAACAAGATATATCATTGTGAAATTCACACTGCCATGGATAAAGAGAAGATCCTAGAAACCTCCACAAAAGAAAAAGAATCAGGTTAAATTTTAAATTCAAAATATAGGGATGGGGGCATCTGGGTCAATCAGTGGTTGTGTCTGCCTTTGACTCAGGTTGTCATCCCAGGGTCCTGGGATCAAGTCCCGCATCATGCTCCCGGCAAGGAGCCTGCTTCTCTCCCTGCCTATGTCTCTGCCTCTCTCTGTGTCTCTCAAGAATAAATAAATAAAATCTCTAAAAAAAAGTGGGGGGGAGGAAAGAAAGAAAGAAGGAAGGAAGGAAGGAAGGAGGGAAGGAAGGAAAGAAGAGAGAGAGAGAAAGAAGGAAGAAGGAAGGAAGGAAGGAAGGAAGGAAGGAAGGAAGGAAGGAAAGAAGGAAAGAAAGAAAGAAAAGAAAAGAAAGAAAAGAAAGAAAAGAAAAGAAAAGAAAAGAAAAGAAAAGAAAAGAAAAGAAAAGAAAAGAAAAGAAAGAAAATGGCACTGAACCTGGCATTCTATAATTGTTAAACTTCAAGTGTGACAGCAGAGTGTAATCAGTCCGTGACTCAGTTTACCTCCCACACATACTTTCTCAGGAAGTTGTTTGTGGATATAATAGACTCATAAAGGAAAAGGAAGGTGTGGTTACCCAAAACACAAGGGCCCCAGAGGAGAGACATGAAGGAGATCTTCTTTCAATTATGCACTGGAACGAGGGATAAGAAAGTACAATCACAGAAAAGTATTTGGAGCTTCAGTGAACAATATTTACGTAATCATAATAATGTAAACATTGGAGTTTTTGTTTTCAATGTTTAGAGTCAATGTACGTGGGAAGTATATTTTCATCTTGTCACTGTTTCCCATTCCCTTCAAACTAGACCGTGGTCTCTACTGGACCACATGGTTGATGATCAGATGGAGGTGTGCATACATCTCAGTGGATGCTGAGCTTGGGAAGCAGGCCAATGACCAGACAAATGAATTATATGTCAGGGAAGCCAGCACTGAGATTTATGTGAATCAGAGGGGTGAGTGGACTGAGTGGAGGCTTTAACTTATTGTAATTAGGTCCAGAAAAATCAAATACCTGAATACCTGAATTTTGTGAAGTAAGTTCATAAAATTATAATATATAATGTATATTATTTTAACTTTCCTATATACTTGAAAATAGAGATATTTAAAGAAATATTTAAAGATTATTCAACTATATTAAGAAGCATAATAGCAGATAATTTTGGTTGCTTACCCAGCAGCCATTCCCTAACTTCTTTGCTAATTTTGTTCAGGTATTAAGTAGTCCAACGTTTTTAAGGAAAGCTGGCCCTTCACTAGTCCTAGAAGATGAATTTTGTAGAGTCTAAACTAATGGTGATTTAGCTTCCTTACCAGTGGTTTATTTAAGAATAGAAGTAACAAAAACATCATGCCATACAAAAACAAAAGAACCCAGATACACAAGAGGTCTTTCCATATTGTGCTCGTTCTGGCAGTGCCTACGTGAAAACTAGAATTATACAGAAATTAGCATGACCCTGTGCGAGGTTGACTCACATTAGGATGCATTCCATATTTTTTGTTATGTACATTTTACCACAATTTTACTTATTTTTTAAGATTTTATTTTTAAGTAATCTCTGTGTGACTTGAACTCACAACCCCGTGACCAACAGCTACATGCTCTATTGACTGAGGCAGCCAGGTGTCTCTCAACAAAATAGATTTTTTTTAAAGATTTTATTTATTTATCTATTCATGAGAGACACACACACAGAGGCCAAGACATAGACAGAGAGAGAAGCAGGCTCCCCACCAGGATTCTGATGCAGGACTCGATCCCAGGACCTCGGGATCATGACCTGAGCAGAAGGCAGATGCACAACCACTGAGCCACCCAGACATCCCAACAAAATAGATTTTAAAAAATACTGAAAGTATAGAATTCTAAAGATCTGGAAAGGATCTTAAAGAGTCTCTTTGTTTTTTCAGCTGGTGAAATTGAGGCATAGGGAGGCTAAAGTCATACCAATTAGTTGGTTGCAAAGTTAGGATATACTCAAATTCCCAAACTTCCAACTGAGTCAGTGTCTTTCTTTTCTTTTTTTTTTTTTTAAAGATTTTATTTTTTGATTCCTGAGAGACCCGCAGAGAAAGGCAGAGATATAGGCAGAGGGAGAAGCAGGCTCCCTGTGGGGAGCCCAATGCGGGACTCAATCCCAGGACCCTGGGATCATGACCTGAGCCAAAGGCAGATGCTCAACCACTGAGCCACCCAGGTGCCCTAGATCAGTGTCTTTCTAAGCCAGTTTCTTCTTTCTTGACAAACTAGGGTGCCCTACCAGAAAGGTGCTCTGTTAAAGATCAAATTTGTATTTTTTCCTTTCTTTCACAGCACAGGCTAGGATAGAGCTTGACTGAGGGAAGCCTTATTTATTTAATTTTTTAAATATTTTAAAATTATTAATATTTTTCAAGATTTTATTTATTTATTCAGGAGAGACAGAGAGAGAGGTAGAGACATAGGCAGGGAGAAGCAGGCTCCCTGCGGGGACTGTGTGATCCTGGGATCACACCCTGAGCCAAAGGCAGACACTCAACCAACTGAGCCACCCAGGTGCCCCAGGAAGCCTTATTTAGAAGGACATGGATTCCGCTCATCCTGGAAGGAAGACATAGCCAAACTTTTTCTGTCTTGATATAAACAAACCGAACAAAAAACTGCCTCATTTTTTGGAAACTGGTTCTCATTGGAGAAAAATTAAGAAATGAGACTCTGGAATCCAGATACACTATTATCCTGACCCAGCCCTCCAAGGCTGTGTGTGATCTGCTGTGGTTGATTGCTATAAGTGGGTCCCTGGGAGGCCAACTGTGGAACATCCTTGACAAGCTTAGCTTGTCATCCCTCAAAGGGCTTACCTCCCTGCAGGGATATAGATAAGCAAAGGCATCATCAATAAGCAGTGGACAAACATTGTCCTTTGGGTTGAGTGGGAACAGTCTCCAAAATCGACAATGTGAGATAATGAGAAACTATTGCATTAGCCAGTGATCAGACTCCAAATAAGAAGACAATAGAACCTGCTATAGACTGAATAGGTTATCTGTTGGGGTATCTGGGCAATGTTGGGGTGTCTGGGCAATGCTGGGGTATCTGGGCAATGTTGGGGTATCTGGACAATGTATGGGTGGAATTTTCCACAGTGGGAAATAATGGGCTTTCTGCTAAAAGGGCTTGTGAGTAATTAAGCAATTGTTTGGAAAAAATAAATGTATTATGAGTATTTGAGTTTGTGGACTAGGTGATACTAATGTTATTGAAAATATTTGTTTATTTCTTCATCAGAATTTATCAAGTATATATTGTGTGCCAGATACTGTGCCAAAAGCTGGTGATAGTAATTATGCCTCTACTGAGTTTAGAGAGGTATGGATAAGATGCATCACAGAGAAACTGTTCTGCTAGGGGAAGCAGAGGGTCCAAAAGGAATTCAGAGAAGAAACCACTAATCTACACTTTGGGTAGCGGAAAGAGAGGCCAGGAGAAGACTCTCCAAAGAAAATAACATGTTAGCCTGAAAGTTGAGGTAGGAGCTCTTCCCACAACTGGGATGACACTGTTCCAGGAAGGAGAGACAGCATGCACAAAACACTGAAGGTAAGAGGATGCAGCTCTCTCTGGAAAAGATAAGTGCAAGTTTAATGTGCTTGGAATAGAGTGGAGGTAGCAGAAAAAGATGTGGGTTGAGGCTCTGGAGACCTAGGTCTTGATCCTAAAGGGAATGGTGAGCCACTGAAGGATGCTAAATGGGGCAGAGCCATGATGAAAGTTTCTAGAATCTTTTCTCTGGTTACTGTGTAAAGAATGGACTGAAGAATAAAATGATTTGCAGGGAGACCATTAGGACACTGTTGGAATAAATGAGAATGATGGAGAAAAATAGATTTGAGTTAGGAGATGCTACCTTGCAGGACTTGATTGACAAGATTTGGGGGATGAGGGAGGAGAAAGAAAAAGCATGATGCATATTGGTTCTAATAAAGTGGTCATAACATCATTGTGTATATGTGTGGAGAAAAATGCTCAAGGCATCTTTTGCTATCCAAACTCAAGATCCAGAAACTCAAGTAAATTTTGTAATCATTTCTTTGCTATCCAAATTCCTGCTATTGACTAGTTGAGATCTAGGAACAAATCAATTTAGATAACAAGGTGTTTGGGGGTTTTTTTATTTCCTACTTAAATGGAGGATCTGAAATTCAGGATTCAGATAGTAGGAGTATTTGTAGAGTATTTGTTTTTCAGTTTTGTTTTTAAAGAAAGCCTTTTATGCTCTTCCTTGCTATTGATTTAGTATTTTAGATAAAAAGTCTACATCATGAAGGAGGAAGTTTATATTTTTTTTTTTTGGAAGTTTATATTTTAATCAGTTGGTGTTTAGGAGAGAGCTCCTGAGATATAAGGTATTAAATGTATTCCTATGGCAAGATTACAGTTTTAAATATAAGTAGCTCTATTTTTCAGTATTCTATTTTTTACGTTGTAGATGTGTTAATAACTAAGGAAATATAATTGCTGTCAAGTGACCAGTTTTGACAAAAATCTATTGTTTTTACAAAAACCAATACAATTTTTTTTTAGATTTTATTTATTTATGAGAAACACAGAGAGGCAGAGAGAGAAGCAGGCTCTTATGGCGAGACTGATGCAGCGCTTGCTTGATCCCAGGACCCCAGGATCATGACCTGAGCCAAAGGCTCAACCACTGAGCCACCCAGGTGCCCCCATTACGATTTTTTAAATATTCAAAACCACTCTAAGACTTCAGTGAAGAAACCAAAGCAAATTTGGTTTTAGCAAAGCACTTTTAGGAGAGTTTTTAAATAAATTTTCATCCATATTTACTTCTGGTATAACAAGATTTTTATCATTCTTTTATTATTTTTTTAAGACCTCATTTATCTATTTATGAGAGACACAGAGAGGCAGATGGCAGAGAGAGAAGCAGGTTTCCACAGGGAGCCCAATACAGGACTCGACCTGAGCCAAATGCAGACACTCAACCACTAAGCCACCAGGTGCCCTTTACCATTCTTTGACATATGTGACTGCCATACTTTTTCTCAAATTGATATAAAGTATGTGAAAACAGTGGCTAAATGGCAGTGATGATTCTCTGGTATTCCAGGATAGTTTTTCAGACTCAGAGGTGACAATATATATCAAACATTAATGACTTTTTGAGATTTGTGAGGTATTTCAAGATGTTAAAGCCAAATGAAAATGGTCATAATATTTTTACAAGGTTGGATAATAGGAAAAAATTTCATTTTAGGGCAGCCCGGGTGGCTCAGCAGTTTAGTGCCACCTTCGGCCCAGAGCCTGATCCTGGAGACCCAGGATCGAGTCCCAAGTCGGGCTCCCTGCATGGAGCCTGCTTCTCCCTCTGCCCCAACCCCCTCTCTCTGTCTCTTATGAATAAATAAATTTTTAAAATCTTTATTTATTTATTTATTTATTTTAAATCTTTAAAATTTTTTTCATTTTAATTTTTTTTCTAGGTAAGAACACCTTGAATCACCTTAACTACTATTCCTTTCTGCAAAGCAAAAACATTTGGTGGTCTATGTAGTTTATAAATGTAGATTTCAGATAATCTTAGGCTTGCATACGTTTGTCTTCTGCTTTTTAACATTTTGTAACCACTCACTTCTCACAGCCCACACCCCTCTCAGCTGATGCCCTATTTCATTCCATTTTCCTATCAAAAAAAGGTAGACTATTTCATCTCCTTCCACCATGTCTATGATTTACCTACACCTGCAGCCACCCTCTCCTTTTCATCTTGTACCAAAGTTGACTGGTCAGCCACTCTGCCTCTGCTCTGGATGGCTTTGTCTCTCACCTTCCTAAGAACTCCACTCCCTTCTCCTGCATCAGCTCTAACAGATCACTCCTGAGGGAGTTCAGAACATGCTGCCCCAAACAATGCCACCTTGACATTTTATTTTGAGCTGAAGGCACTTGAAAAACAGCAGATGCAGGAAAGGCTCTCTGACCAAGCTTTATCTACTTAAAAACAGGACATAAAACTTCCATGAGAAAGATACCCTCCCTGTAACAGAGAAGAAAGCAGCCTTATCACCAGAGACTGGGAATCCATGTTGACACACATCTCTACCAACTTACTAAAGTGACTCTCCTTCCACTAGTTTTGCTGCCTCTCTCCCCATTAACTCCTAGTCACTTTCCTACAATTTTCTGCTTGTTGCCCAAACTCCTTGTCATTTCTTCCCAAATGTATTCTTAAGAGCTTTCTGGTCTGGTCACTTCTTCTGGCCTTCATTCTCTTGTGAAGGTCCACATGAACATGTGAAAATAAAACTTGTATGCCTTTCTCCTGCTAATCTGTTTTACAGCAGTTTAATTCTTAGACCCAGCTGGAGATGCTAAAGAGTAAAGAATTTTTCCTCCCTTACACTCCCATCCATAAGCATGCGTAATCTCATACTTTATAACATCTCTCTCTTGACCCTACATTTATCCTTCAGCTACTCTCCTATTTCTGTATCCTCTGTCACAGCCAAGCTTGAAAGGACAGCTCCTTAGTAGTAGTCTTCAAAGTCTATTGCTTACTGCACCCTAGAATTTTGTAAAGTTATGTACTTTCTTGGCACATTTTAAGTTAACATTAAAATTTTTTATGTTTAAATAGTTGCAAAAGCTGTAATTTCCAGAATATTGTAAATATTTGTGTTTTAACAGTCACATCAATCTTTAATCTTTTATTTAAAATAAATCTAAATACAATTTGATACTCATCATCCACTAAGTCTTCTACAAATTTTACATCATTCCTTTTCTACTTTAACTCCTAGTTCTAATTCATTTCCCTCACAAAAATTTATCCTAATGTAATATATTTTATGCTTCAAAGTCTTTTATTCATTTACCCTATCATACATCTCAGAAAAAGAAAAGTACTTGAAATTAAAATTTTTCCTATGACCAGAAGTCTCTAAAAGTTAATGTCTTGTGGATTTATTATAATATTAATATACAACTGATAAAAATCACATTAAAGTAAAATTTTATTGGAAATGCTATCTTAATGAAATGAATGGACTTTTTTCAATTGGCTTTAATTCTTGAGGATAACTCATTGCTCAGAATGACGGGGCTCAGCATCAATAATATCCTGGTTTTTCATTTATATGTGATAAGAAACTTCTTCACATAACTAAGTAGACAGAAGTAGAAGAGATTTTGTTATACCAATATTAGTCATTTCTTTGGGCTCTGAATGCCAAAACTGACATTGTGTGACCTATCATCACATTATCATCTGCAGACTGACAACTAGGTTCTCCTTCAATCTGGTTGAAAGCAAAGAATAAGAAAACATCAGAATTTCAAAAATAGTTTCTTGGAGTTACTGCTCTCTCAGTTCCATGCCAATGTTTTGACCTGCCCTGCTGCTCATCCTCACTGGACGTTTTGACACCCTGGGACAGTGCGCCTTCGTTAGAGGAGGAGGAAGAGAGCAATGCCTTTCTTTTGTAAAAAGGGAGAAAGGTGATGTGAAAGCTGCAGTGGGAAAGGAGAAGCTGTGCCCACAACACAGGCATGCTCTCAGGAAGAGCATTTTTAGGAAAGTCTTTAGCCTAGTTTGAAGGCCACTGAGATACACCTGCTGCTTCTCCTGATTCTTGTTCACTCTTAAAATCCACCCTAATCGCACCTCTGTCTGCAACTCCATTGAAAATACTTTTACATCAGCAGCGAACACCTTCGACTCATTGTGGAGAGTCTGCGGGCACACAGGTTCCTGAGCCTACACAACCCATCTCGTTAGGAAGGGGCTGTTGGGAGCATATGCACGCTCATTTTCCCTTAGGAATCAAATGCACTTGAGTGCACAGGTGTTCGGATTCAGGTGAGACTCTTCCCAGGATGCGCTGGGGGGGTCCCGGCTCCTGTGGACATGGTCACAGAATGTTTGTGGATCCCTCTTTGGCCAGATTCCAAATTTGTGGACAAAAGGTTAGTAGATTTGTTTTTGTGACCGGAGTTTAACGTCTTTTCTTTCTTTTTTTCTTGAATCATTTTTTTATGAATGTAAATATATTAAATATTCATTGTAAAACATATCTAACAGCAACCCAGTAGAAAAAATAGGCTCTCAATCTAAAATTGTCAGGGGGCTAATAATTAAGCAAAAGCATTTGTTTGGGATCAAAGAATTGCAAATTTCAGTGTACACAGATTTTGGCAGCTTCCCAAATATTGTCCCCCCCAGGGAGCAAAATTAAGGAGTTTTAATGTTTTTATTATTTTTCAGGGATGTATAGTTGACACACAATGTTACATTAGTTTTCAGGTGTACAGCATAGTGGTCCGACAAGTCTGTAGGTTATGCTATGCTCACCACAAATAGAGTTACTGCCTGTCACCAAAAGTCAGGGGTTTTTAAAGACAAAAAGGGAATGCTTGTATAGGCTGTTTACAAAGAATTTTGATTGGTTTTGGTGGCAGAAAACTATTCTTGACTAAATGTAATTGGTTGCTAAGGCTATCACTAAGCCAAGGTCTATCACTGTAGCAAGTTGCAGGTGTTGGTGCCTAGTCCTACAAGTACTTGTGATTTGGCCCAGTTAAAAAAATTCATCCACCCTCTCAGATGTGCCCACGATCCACACCTTTTTTTAAAAAAATTTAAAAATTTAAATAAAACGTTTTTTAAAAGTAAGATATTTGGGGCCCTAAAACAGTGAAACAAAGTGGATAAGATTTAAAAGATAGAGCCAAAAAAATAATAATAATAAAATAAAAGAGCCAGAAGCCAATAAACTTTTGAAAATAAAAGTGAAGATGAATATTTATCAGTTTAATATATTTATATATAAATGTGACCATCAATGCCATTTATAAAACATGTTCAACAATAAGTAAACAATTGTAATGCTTCTATAAACTAGAAAAGTGTATAGGTATTTTTAAAAAATCATCTTTTTGAAAATCATTGAAAAACATTGGGGAAATGTTAACATTTTGAGGAAACACATATGTATTTTTATGACTTTAAAAGACTTAGAAAAAAATAAAAAATAAATAAATAAAAGACTTAGAATCATAGGGTGCCTCGGTGGCTCAGTCAGTTAAGTGTCTGAGTCTTGGTTTTGGCTCAGGTCATGATCTCAGGATCAGGGCATGGGAGGTGCTCCATGTTCAGTGGGGAGCCTGCTTGAGATTCTCTTCCTCCCTCTATCACGGCCCCTCCTCCCCTTGCTCACTCTCTCAAAATAATAAATCTTTTGGGGCAGCCCAGGTGGCTCAACAGTTTAGAGCCACCTTCAGCCCGGGGTGTGATCCTGGAGACCTGGGATCAAGTCCCACGTAGGGCTCCCTGCATGGGGCCTGCTTCTCCCTCTGCCTATGTCTCTCCCTCTCTCTCTCTCTGTCTCTCATGAATAAATAAATATTAAAAAATAATAATAAGTCTTTAAAAAAATCAGAATCACTATATATATACTTTGTTAAACTTACCATTATTATAAACACTATGAAACCAGTTTCCCCACATCTTTCTATATAGAGCATATCGCCAGATATTTCATTGTTTGCCAATCTGTTGAGTAAAAAAAAATACCTCAGTGTAGTTCCAATTTGCTTTCTCTCATTATAACTGACCCTAGACATCTTTTTTTTTTTTAAAGATTTTATTTATTTATTCGTGAGAGACAGGAAGAGGGAGAAGCAGGCTTCCTGCAGTGTGCCTGATGTGGGGACTCAATCCTAGGATCCCAGGATCACACCATGAGCCAAAGGCAGAGGACGCTCAACCACTGAGCCACCCAGGCATCCCTCTAGGCACCTTTTTGTACGTATAAGGTCTATTTGTTTTTCTATAGATTCTTTGTTTCCCAGTCCTTTGCCTTGTGAAAGGTGAAATAAAATCACTTATGTCAAGGGGTTTATAAATGGAGCCAGGGGGCTATTAAGGAGTGTGTTGGGTCAGGAATCCTGGATTGCAGGACACATGAGCCCCACTCAAACCAGTTAAGCCAAAAAGGAAAGGCATCAGTTCACACAACTTAGAGCTTCCAGGCCACAGTGAAAAAAAATCAAGACTTCCGTCATCGTTAGATTAAGCAGAGTCATTTGTAATTTGTCTCTCTCTGTATCGCTCAACCCTGCTCTCTTCTTTGCTGGTAGGCTCTGCACCTGTCTTGACTTGGAGATTAACTGAGCTGATTAGATCACATGTTGACTCCTGCACTGTGCACTGTTCTGATGGGCAGGCCTGGGTTTCACATTCAGGCAGCTGTGACGTGTAGGTCCCCTGAATGTCCTTGCTGTGATCCTGTAATTCAGGGATCATGCTTTTGTTGGAGGAGATCACCAGATTGCATGGGTCAAGGCCTCGGGGAGGTCGCTGGGGACTCGCACACACCATGTACCCAGCTGGAACACAGTGTGCTGCAGATTCGGCCTCCGGCAGGGCCTACACTTTGGCTACTCCCCACAAGGAGCCCGAAGGCGGGAGTGGGGGACAGGGCAGACCGCTGGCCCTAGAAGGAGTGGATATCTGACCCCAACGTGGCAGATGCGAGGAGCAACTAGAGGAGTCCTCCTTGCTCCAAAGACTCTGAAAGCCTGCTCTGTCTTGCTTTTACGTCCCGTTAAGATACCAATTTGGAGAAACTTTTAGTGTCTATTGGGCATTCTTGGTTCGAAGGATTAGAAAGCAGGTTTTGATAAGAGGAGGGACATTTTTAGGGTTCTGGGAGCTGGAGGATGAGGAATAAATGGGGCAGGAGGTAGGACATGACAAAGAGTGTGAAAGACCCTGCCACTCCCCAGCTGGCCTGCGGCTGGAGCTGCACAAGGCACAAGTCCGGGATGCAGGCAGGTGACATGGTGTTATCACTGAGCTGAAGTGACAGCTGCGAGAAAGCAAGAAGGAGCCCAGTGGCTGGTGATGGAATCATGGAAGAGCTAGTCCAGGGTGGGGAGGTGGGGACAGGTAAAGGGCTGAGGTCGGCGTTGGGCATTCACAGGGGAAACAAACTGAGCAAGATGGTGGAGATAGAAACAGGATTTCCATGTGCTGGTTTTCTTTTTCCAGTGCTTGCCACATACCAGGCCCCTTTACAGATGGCTTCCCTTTCCTCTGTTCCACAAGTCAGTTTTTAAAATTGTGATAAATATATATAATACAAAATTTACCTCTTTTTTTTCTTTTGCCATTTCTAAGTACGCAGTTCAGTGGCTTAAGGACATTTATGTTGCTGTGCAGTCACCACCACCATCTGTCTCCAGAACTTTCTCATCATCCCAAGTTTAAACTGTATCCATTAAACAATAGCCCACCATGTCTCCCCTCAGCCCAGAGCCTGATAATCATGGTTCTATTTTCTGTGTCTCTGAATTTGACTATTGCAGGTACTTGATAGAAGTGGAGTCATACAATATGTATCCTTCACTTAGCATCATGCCTTCAAGCTTCATCAATGTGTAACATGTATCAGAATTTCATTCCTTTTTAAAGCTGAATAATATATTCCAACTTGGGTTGTTTCTACCTTTGGGCTGTTGTGAATAGTGCTTCTGTGGACATGGGTACACAAATATCTGTTCTGGTCCCTCCTTCACTTAACTTTCGTAGATGCCCAGAAGTGGAACTGCTGAGTCATTTGGAACTCTATATTTAGTTATTTGAGGAACTGCCATACTGCTTCCCACAGGGGCTGCACCATTTTTACATTCTCACCAACCATACACAAGGGTTCCAATTTCTCCACATTCTGACTAGCACTTGTTTTCTTTTCTTTTTAATAATAGCTTTATTAATGGCTATGAAGTGGTTATCCCATTGTGGTTTTGACTTGCTCCTTAATGATTAGTGATGTTGAGCATCTTTTCATGTGCTTACTGTCCATTTGCATATCTTCTTTGGAGAAATGTCTGTGCAAGTCTTTTGCCCATTTTTGAATTGGGTTGTTTTTTATTGTTGAGTTTTAAGAGTTCCTTATTTATTCTGGATATTATTCCATTATCAGACAAATGTTTTGAAAATACTTTTTCACCGTTGAGTATGATGTTAGCTGCGGTTTCTATAAATCGCCTTTACTATATTGGGGTAGTTTCCTTCTATTACTAGTTTGATGTTTTTCGTCATGAAAAGGATGTTAAATGATGCCAAATGCCTTTCCTGAATCAGTTGAGATGATCATATGTTTTTCTCCTGTTCATTCTCTTAATGTGGTGTATTACATAGATTTTTGTATGTTGAATCATCCTTGCATTTGTGGAATAAACTCCACTTTGTCATGGTGTTTAATCCTTTTAATATGCTGCTAAATTCAGTTTGCTAGTACTTTGTTGAGGATTTTTGCCTTAGTCTTCATAAGGGATATCAGTCTTTTAGCTTTTTTTTTTTTTTTTTTTTTTTTTTTGGTAGTGTCTTTGGCTTTGGTATCAGAGTAATGCTGGCCTCATAGAATGAGTTACAAAGTGTTTCCCTTTTTTCAGTTGTTTGGAGAATTTGAAAAAGATTGGTTAGTTCTTTAGATGTTTGATAACATTCCTTTGTGAAAACATCTGGTCCAGGGATTTTCTTTGTTGGGAGGTTTTGATTATTGATTCAGTCTCCTTATAGTTCTATGCAGATTTCCTGTATCTTCATGATTCTGTCTTAACAGGTTTTGTGTTTCTAGAAAGTTTCCCATTTCATCTGAGTTATTCAGTTTGTCAGCATTTAATTGTTCATAGTACTCTCTTAGAATATTTTTTATTTCAGTAGAATTGGTTATAATTTCCCACCATCATATAATTTTGAGCACACACCTATGTGCCAGGTGTACTTTGTTAGGCTCTGGAACCCATCTTTGAATATCATGGTATCACAGACTTACAGTGCAGCAGTGCATTTAAAATGTTATTTAGGGAGCAAAGTCGGATAACCTTCCACTTTTCAGAATTATGTTAACTATAAATAAATTTAAGACATTGATTCCCAAGTCATATTCAGGGAAGGAATGCCCTTATGATAGTCTTATCAGCCCTTACTTGTTGCTAAAGGTCTCTGGCCTCAGACTGTGTCTGGTAAATAGTCTTGGAGACAGGACCCACTAGCAGCGATGCACTGCAGTCCAGCACTACTCATGGAACCACAGGTACTCAAACTCAGTATGGGGATAGGGCCCCTTTTCCATTTCTATTCAGTATAATATCCATGCAGTAGATGACACAAGATACACTAGTCTTAAGGATACAGTTTTCGGGGTTTTTACATACGTCTAGATCTGTGTAGCCAACAGTAGATCTAAAATATTCCCATCTCTCAGAAAAATCCTTTATGTGTACATGAGACATGGGAAGATTTGGGTCCTAAAAGTCTTAGTCTAGCAGCAGTATAGAGTAAGGAGAATGAGATGGATTCTGAGTCTTCATCTGGGAGCCTTGAGGAGGCATCTGTAAATTCTGTTCACTCTTCCAGGAGTGGCTCAGATGTTGACATGTTCGTAAAAATCAGGCATGGCCTGAGCCCTCCAACAAGCTCTCACTTGTGCTTACATACATGCCACACACAGACCCATCCATTCAACATTTATGGGATTCGTAGGTCCTGACCTGGTGGAGTATCCAAAGGTATAACACCACAGTCCTTGCCCTTCTGAAAGAGAGCCAGTGTGGCTGCAGCCCAGAGACCCCCAGAGCTCATTTTCTCATTTTTTAAGATGTGGTTTGCAGCAGCTACCATTTTCCATTGTACCTTCCTTTGCTTCTCAGAAAACCCTAGCTCCTCCCTCCCCCTTCCTGTCATGGGCATCACTCACTGACCTGAAAGTTAGGTTGGAAGTGGGGTCATCTTGACTCTGCTCATCTTGCTCTGCTCCTGCTTCCTCAGCCACGGCTTCTGGAGTTACCAGTTTGCTTATTTGTCCAGGAAGTGGGTCCAGTGATATAGTATTAGAAGGACATGGGCTCTTTAGTTTGGAGAGCATCCATTAGGAGGTAAGTTGATTACTATTGAGAGGGATTTCATAAGAAGGAAGTGGGAATGGGACGCCTGGGTGGCTCAGCGGTTTAGCACCTGCCTTAGGCCCAGGTTGTGATCCTGGAGTCCTGGGATCAAGTCCCACATCGAGCTCCCTGAGTGGAGCCTACTTCTCCCTCTGCCTGTGTCTCTGCCTCTCTCTGTGTGTGTCTCTCATGAATAAATAAATAACATATGTTTTTAAAAAAGGAAGTGGGACTAGTTGTTCATTGTCTGTGAAAGAAGCAGTAAGAGAAACAGGCTCGGGTTAAGAAAGGAAACCTGGTGTTTGGAAAGCAGGAAGAAAATCCTCGTCCGAAGAGTGGCCAGGATGGTGCCACATGGCCTTCACCCCAGCCCTCTGATAGGAGAGGACAGCGAGATGGCAACCCAGAGGAGAGTTTTTTAGTTCTCCTAATTCCAGGCAACAGATAGGGTTGGGCTGACACTCTGGTCTTTCTAACTAAACCGTTCTATGATTCTATGATGTCACTGAAGAGAAAAGAATGGGGAGCTGGGCTTGGCTCCAGCTGCTCCAATTCCTTTCCTCTGGATTCTGATATTTTTTGGGGTGAGGGGAGATGAGCTGAGTGATCACACGTGTCCCAGCTCAGTCTCCCCTCTAACCACCTCAGACCCCACCACATTTATGGAGAGAAATTAGCCAGTGTGAGTCAACTTCATCGAAACAAGCACAGCATCTTTTATGAAGCTGATCAAAAGAACAACAATGAAAAATAGCCTTTTATTCTTCTGTTTCTAGAAAAGTTAAAGAACAAGAAAACTACATTCAAACTAAGCTGGAAAAGAATATTTGTACAACCTGTGATTGTGAGAGTGGACAAGTCTTCTAGCTAAGCCTATGAGCTTTGAAACCACAGCAATCACTTTCTTCATCCTCCTTCTAATTTGCTTCGTTTGCATCCTCCTTTTATTGGTGGTTTTTTTATATAAATGGTATAAATCCATGCTGATAAATTGGGATCAGATTTCAAGTCACACTAGCAAATGTATCTAGAAATAATATAAATCAATTTAAAATAGAGCAAATAATGCTATAGCTATTTACTTTTTCCACTTCAGAATTTTAGAAATTCTAATTTCCTGTTTAAAAGTGAAGTTCCCTACCAAGTAAATCACGACCATTCTCTTCTGAATTTTCTACTTATTTGTTTTCAGTTCCCAAAGCAAAGTTGAAGAGACAGAAAAAGTTCCTTGTACAGATGGTAATGGAGGTGAAGAATGTGTAGCTGCTGCTAATGTGGAAACAAACAATACAGGAAACCAAGAAAAGTAAGTCTGTATCATAGAATATGATAGAAAGCCATTTTGGGGTGTGATAATGGTGGCTAACATGCATGAATTTTTAAAATCCTGCTGATTATCTAGGACTCATGTAACACAAATCATGGACTTGAATGCACCCACGAGGCCTGGCATTCTTGTCCAGAGACGGAGTAAAGACGTGGCGGACACACCCTTAGAAAACAAAGAGGAGATGGAAGACGAGGAAGACAAAATGAAAGAGAAGCAAGAGCCTAAGAATGTTAAAGGGAATGGCGAAGAGGTGATGGGCTTTTCTCCTCCCAAGGTCCAACTCAGAATTCCTTTCATTGAAAAAGTGGTAAATAATTTGGCTAGGTGCAATGAGCTAGTCTTGCTTGAAACTTAAGTTTGTTTCTAGAAGGAGCACAATGTCTGCAATCATCTAAACCATTCTTCTTAGTTCATGTTATTAAACTAGTCATGTATTCCATCCAAATCTAGATACTTGCTCATTCTTCACTCTTACATTTGTGGTGGTCTTAATGATTCCCCTTCATTTTGCTTTTCTCAGAATCCTAGGATTTTAGAGCTGGCGGAGTCCTTGGAGATCATCTAGGGATCCAGGCTTCTCATGTTACAAATGAGAAAATGGGATGAATTGTGCAAGGTCATTCCTCCACCGGGCCAAGCTCAGGATCAGACCCCATGTCCCTGTTCTGGTTCCAGGCTCCTTGTACAACAGCACACAAACATTGCCTGGACCTTCTTGAGCTCCTTGTCGGGACCCTATGATAGGAACAGTTCACATCTTCCCTGAACACAAGGCCCATGCCCAGAGGCAGAACGATGGTTCAGGGGGCTCTTTTATAACCATAGAAATATGAAAATGAGATCATGATGGATTATCACTGCTTTCCTGTGTCATTTAGAAACACATCTTATGTTTCTCACAGTGTTTCTATATTTAATTTAGAATATAAACGAAATTAAAAAATATAATGTTTTTTAAAGCAGAACTTGTTGCCTTCATAAATTGATCATTTATACTGTTTGTTCCATTCTCTTGCAGGATGATGATATCCAAAAACCACCCATACCTCTCACTAAAACTCATTCAGTTGTTGAAAACCAGAAAAGACCTTTAAAAGGAGTGACATTTTCTAGGGAGGTAATTGTTGTGGACCTTGGAAAGGAATACCCGGCACCTCGAAGCTATACTCGAGAACATAAAGAGAGAAAATGAGCTCAAAAAAAAAAAAAAAAGCTGAGAGTGAAAGAAATATAAGCTTAGACTAACAATGAAATGACTGGTGGTTACAAGATCATGTTGAAACAGCAAAATATGGGGAATTAAGCAAATACAAATAGTATTTTACCTTTGTGCAGAAAGAAGTGGGCTACATGCAAAATTCTGTAAAATACCCAGAGCTTGAATATAGTTTTTTTTGAAAACTCAAATCTGAGTTCAAGAAATTGATTGTATTAAGTGTCCTTAAAACAGTGTCTACTCAAACACTGTTCTAACATGTGAATAAAGTTATTTGTGTTTGTGCAGATGTCTGTTAGGTAAATCATATTTAAGAGGAACTTTGGAGATAGTACCTGTTCTTGATGCTCTCATCACAGGCATTCATGACCAAATGGCATTACTGCTATTGTCATAGAAACTTCCAATAACAAGGACTAAGATCTCCTACTACATAATCCCTATTGAGCCCAGTCCTCAAACCCTAACAGTACTGACAGATGCTTTTTAAGACTTACAGAAAACAACCTACCACCATCAGTCAAACATCCTGGTACTTTAGGCAAGTCCTACGTTTATACTATTTTTGATTTCAGTAGTTTAAAATTTGCTGTCCCTATGTGGCATGTGACAGGACGAGCCGTTAAAGCATCATCCAAACCACTGCAGTAAACGTGTGAAAAGTACAAGGGGCTACGAGAGAGATAAAAAGCAGAAGACCTAACACTCGATTCAGGGGCTAGCACATGGTCATCCATATGACACACACTCGATAAATGTTGAGTGAGAGAATAAGTGAGTGATACAATTAAAAGGTGTGACTAATTCTGAAAGAAGAGTATTGACACCCTTTGGTGTTGGGAGAAGTCCTTGAGTCTGGGCTTTTGTGTGAAGAGAAGGGACTTAACGAATGGAAGCATTGGATAATATAAGCTGAAGGAAGAGTGTTTTTCAGATGGGAGAAGCCAAAGCAAAGGATTTCTCTTTCTGCTGCTTGTTAGTGTGTAGACTTCTGTGCATTGATTTTATATCCTGCCACGTTGCCGAATTCCTGTATCAGTTCTAGCAATTTTTTGGTGGAGTCTTTCAAGTTTTCTACACAGATATCATATCTTCTGTGAAGAGTGAAAGTTTGACTTCTTTGCTGATTTGGATGCCTTTTATTTCTTCTTCTTGTCTGATTGCTGAGGCCAGGACTTCTAGTACTCTGCTGAACAACAGTGGTGAGAGTGGACAACCCCGTCGTGTTCCCGACTGTAGGGGAAAAGTCCGGTTTTTCCCCACTGAAGATGATATTAGCTGTGGATCTTTCATAGATGGCCTTTATGATGTTGAGGTATGTCCCTCTACCCCTACATTGTGGAGGATTTTAATAAAGGATGCCATATTTTGTCACATGCTTTTTCTTCATCTATTGAGAGGATCTTATCCTCTCTTTTATTAATGTGGTGTATCATGTTTATTGCTTTGCAGATGTTGAACCACCCCTGCAGCCAAGGAATAAATCCCACTTGGTCATGGCAAATAATCCTTTTAATGTACTTTTGGATCCTATTAGCTAGTGTCGTGCTGAGAATTTTTGCGTCCATGTTTATCAGTGATATTGTTCTGGAATTCTCCTTTTTGTGGGGTCTCTGTGTGGTTTTGGGATCTAGGTAATACTGGCCTCATAGAAAGAGTTTGGAAGTTTTCCTTCATCTCTGTTTTTGGAGCAGTTTCAGAAGAATAGGTGTTAATTATTTAAATGTTTGTTAGAATTCCCCCAGAAAGCCATCTGGACCTGGACTCTTGTTTGTTGGGAGATTTTTGATTAGTGATTCAATTTCTTTGCTGGTTATGTCTCTGTTTGGATTTTCTATTTCTTCCTGTTTCAGTTTTGGTAGTTTAGATGTTTCTAGGAATGTATCCATTTCTTCCAGATCACCTAATTTGTTGGTATGTAATTGCTCATAATATTCTCTTATAATTGTATTTCTTCGGTGTTGGTTGTGATCTCTTTCATTCATGATTTTATTTATTTGGGCCATTTTTCTTTTTGATAAGGGGTTTATCAGTCTTGTTAATCCTTTCAAAGAACAAACTCCTAGTTTTGTTGATCTGTTTCCTTGTCTTTTTTTTAAATTTAACATTGATTTATACTCTAATCTTTATTATTTCTCTTTTCCTGCTGCATTTAGGCTTTATTTGCTGTTCTTTTTCCAGCTCCTTTAGACGTAAAGTTAGATTGTGTATTTGAGATTTTTCTTGCTTCTTGAGGAAGGCCTGTATTGCTATATATTTTCCTCTTAGGAAACTTTTGCTGCATCCCAAAGGTTTTGAACTGTCATGTTTTCATTTTCATTTGTTTCCATGTATTTTTTTTTTAATTCTTTAATTTCCTGGTTTACCTATTTATTCTTTAGTAGGGTGTTTTTTAAACTCCATGTATTTGTAGTCCCTCCAAATTTTTTCTTATGGTTGACTTCAAGTTTTAAAGCATTGTGGTCTGAAAGGATGCATGGTATGATCACAGTCTTTTTGTACTGATTGAATCCTGGGTTGTGACCCCGTATGTGATCTATTCTGGAGAATGTTCTATGTGTGCTTAAAAAAATATTCTGCTTTAGGATGAAATGCTCTGAATATATCTGTGAAATCCATCTGGTCCAGTGTGTCATTCAAAACCCTTGTTCCCTTGTTGAGCTTCTGCTTAGATCATCTGTCCATTGCTGTGAGTGGGGTGTTCAAGTCCCCTACTATTGTTGTATTATGATCAATGAGTTTAAGTTTATTATTTACTGATTTATATATTTGGCTGCTCCCAAGTTAGGGGCATAAATATTTACAATTATTAGATCTTCTTGTTGGGTAGACCCCTTTATTATAATATAGTGTCCTTGCTTATCTCTTATTACATTCTTTAGTTTAAAATCTAATTTGTCTAATACAAGGATGGCTACGCCAACTTTTTTTAATCCATTCTAATACCTTATGCCTTTTGATTGGAGCATTTATTCCATTTACAATTTACATTCAGAGTAATTATTGAAAGATATAAATATAGTGCCATTGTCTTACCTCTAAAGTCACTGTTTCTGGGCGGCCCTGGTGGCGCAGTGGTTTAGTGCCATTTTCAGCCCAGGGCGCGACCCTGGAGACCCGGGATCGAGTCCCATGTCTGGCTCCCTGCATGGAGCCTGCTTCTCCCTCTGCCTGTGTCTGTGCCCCCCCTTTCTCTCTGTGTGTGTCTCTCATGAATAAATAAATAAATCTTTAAAAAATATATAAAGTCACTGTTTCTATAGATTGTCTCTGTGCCTTTCTGGTCTTTGTTTCTTTTGGTCTCTCTTTATGCTCAGAGGGTCCCCTTTAATATTTCTTGCAGGGCTAGTTTAGTATTCACGAATTCCTTTAGTTTTTGTTTGTCTTAGAAACTCTATCTCTTCTTCTATTTTGAATGAAAGCCTTGCTGGATAAAGTATTCCTTGCTGCATATTTTTCCTATTTTGCACAATGAATATATCGTGCTAGTCCCTTCTGGCCTGCCAGGTCTCTATGGACAGGTCTGCTGCCTGCCTTTTGGGTCTTGTTATAGGTTAAGGACCTCTTGTCCCAAGCTGCTTTCAGGATTTTCTCTTTATCTTTACAATTTGGAAATTTCACTATAATATGTCATGGCATTGACCTATTTTTGTTGATTTTGATGGAAGTTCTCTGTGCCTCTTGGACTTGAATGCCTGTTTTCTTCCCCAGATTAGAGAAGTTCTCAGTTATAACTTGTTCAAATAAACCTGCCCGTTTTCCTGCTTTTCTTCTGGGACTCCTATTATATGGATATTATTTCGCTTTATGGAATCTCTGAGTTCCCTAAGTCTACTTTTGTGATCTTTAGTTTTCTTTCCCTCTTTTTCCAGCTTCATTGTTTTCCAAAATTTAACCTTCTATATCACTGATTCACTCTTCTGATTGATTCATCCTCATTTTTATGGCCTCCACTTGGGATTGCATTTCAGCTATAGCATTTTTAATTATAACCAGATTAGATTTTATTTCTTTTCTCTCTACAGTAAGGGATTCTCTAGTACCTTCTAAGCTTTTTTCAAGCCCATCAGTATCTTAAAATTATTGTTTTAAATTCTAGTTCAGACATATTACTTATATCCATATTCATTATATCCCTGGCTGTGAGTACTATCTCCTGTTCTTCCTTTTGGGGTGAATTTCTCTGTCTCGTCATTTTGTATAGAAAAGAAAAGCAGAAAAAGAAAATGACAACAACAAAAGAAACTAGATCCTGGGTGTGTTCTGGTCTGTTTGTTAAAAGAAACTAGACCCCAAAATAAGAAAGGAAGAAAAAATACATGTGTATAAAAATAAAATACAAGTAAAAGGAAACAATTTTTATAATTTTAAATTTAAAAAATATAAGATATATATAAAAATAAAAATTTAAAAAGAAAAGAATTAAAAATAAAATAATTGAAAAAATAACAAAAGACTAAAGAATAGGGACATCTTGGTGGCTCAGTGCTTGAGCATCTGCCTTTGGCTCATGTAGTGATCCCGAGGTCCTGGGATTGAGTCCCACATTGGACTCCCCTCGAGGAGCCTGCTTCTCCCTCTGCTGCCTCTCTCTCTCTCTCCTTCTCTATCTCTCATGAATAAATAAAATCTTAAAAAAAAAAAAAAAGGCTAAAGAATCAAAGTATGCAGGAAGCTGGATACTATCCCCCCCCCCCCCAAAGGATGCTTGGTGAAGCAAGCTGTGCTGGCCTCCTGGGGGGGGGGGGGCCTGCGGCCTGACTCAGGTGGACCATCACCCCCAGGGCACAAGGAGGCGGGGCCTAGTGTAGCAGCTGCAGCCTCCACCAAGTGGCGCTATTTTGCTCCCCCGGAGCCTTTCACCAACATGGGGCAGGGTGAACCTGGTGGCACCCAGGTCTCTAACCAGGAGCTGAAGATTCACACCCCTCACTCTTCAGTGAGCCCTACCAGGAGAGCAGCAGTCACTCTTGTTTCCCCGGCAGAACACTGTTCACCCTACCTGTGTCTGAGCATTTTTATCTCAGGCATGTGGCTGAGTCTCAAAGCTCCCAATTTTAGGGACGTCCGCGGTGCACATGTGTGGTTCTTCCCGGTGAGGGCCTCCCCGTGCTCTGCCTCCAGCCGACCCCTCCCGGGGAAGCGGTTGCACCACCAGGCCGCAGTTTGCAGTTTATGGCAACACAGAGCAGAAAACCAGCACCTAAACTGTTCCCAGCTGCCGTCCCCACTCCTACACCTGGGAACCTTGCAACACTTAGGTGCCACCTATTCTTCTTGGGACCCCAGGGATCCTCAGAGCATTCTGCTCTGCTTCCCCCATGAGCGTCTCTAAGCCGACTTGGAAAGCTGCTGATTCGGGCTGCACTGCTTACAGTACTTTGTGGTAGTCTCTGTCCTGCTGAGTCCTCGGCATTGTCACACCAGCGACAAGTCTCTGCACCTCTTACCTTCCAAATGGTTGGCCGCTTCTCTACTCGTAGACTTGCAGCATTTGTTTTCTCGAACCTCCGACTGATTTCTCAGGTGTTCAAAATGATTTGATAACCATCTAGCTGTACTTGAGGGAGGAGACAAACTTCGGGTACCCCTGCTCCTCCACCATCATAACCCCTTCCTCTGCCCATTTTTAAATAGGATTATTTGGGGGTGGTTTTTTTGGTGTTGAGTTGTAGAAGTTCTTTATATATTTAGGTATTCTTATCAGGTGTATCCTTTGCAAATATCTTCTCTCATTCAACTGATTGCCTTTTGGTTTTGTTCATTGTTTCCTTCACTGTGCAAAAGCATTTTATTTTGGGGTAGTCCCAATAGCTTATTTTTGCTTTTACTTCCCTTGCTCAAGAAGACATATTTAGAAAAAAATGTTTCTATAGACAACATCAGAGAAATTATTGCCCATGTTTTCCTCTGTGGATTTTATGGTTTCAAGTCTCACATTTAGGTCTTTAATCCATTTTGAGCTTATTTTTGTGTGTGGCATAAGAAAGTTGTCCAGTTTCATTCTTCTGCAAGGAGCTGTCTGGTTTTCCCAAAACCATTTGTTGAAGAGACTGTCTTTTCCCTACTATATAAAGAATTCCTTTACTTTTTAAGCCTGTATACATACATTTGTATGTATATGTGACATTTGGTTTATCCATTCATCCACTGATGGACACTTGGGTTGCTTTTTTTTTTTTTTCATGTGAATAATGTTGCTATAAATATTTAAAAGTTTATCTAAGAAAATTAAGACTTATATAGATGATGATTTATTACTATGTATTCCCATATGATCTCATGGTTTCATTACCGATATCTGCATTTGTATTTAGGGAGCCAAATTACTTTGTTGCAAGCTGATGAGAAAAGATTAGAGTAGGAATTAATATGTAAACAATGCAACTATGTCAAGTGAAGACCAATTTCCTGGTGACTGACTATACTAACCATGGTTTTGTAAATGCCCCAATAGTAGAAAATGGTGGCAAAATTGGCCATCAGTGCCCATGACAGTACAGGCACATGGGATTTCCAGTAGAACATTGGTGCCTTAACCATGGGGTGAGCAGCAGAACAGTCAAAGAACAGCATCTGATACTAAATGTTAATTTGCATATTATTGGTTTTGTGCTTTTGTATTTGATTTGTAAATTTGTTTTGGTTTTACAGTTGAATAAGAGCTCAAACAGTAAGAAGTTGATATCTAGTTTTATGTTTCTATATCATAATGGGAGGGGGGGTTGGAGACATGAGGTGTTTCCTCCAGGATTAGGTTTTTGAAGAGTAGCAACCAGAAGATAAATGGAGGTGGCTGTACTGACAGTCTGGATTTGAAGGATGAGGATCTGGAATAGGGAAGTGGCATCAAACAAGAAGATGATGAAGAGAGTGAAGAATGTGAGTTTCTGGTGAGATGTGGGAGGAAAGAGAGTAGGACACCAAGATGGCTTCTGACCTTGGATACCTGAGGGATTGTCAGAAATTGGAGTCTAGAGAGGGGACTAATTTGAGAGAAGAGATTAGCTGGGTTTTAGATCTGTTGAATTTGAGGTATTTGCCAGAAATTCGACTGAAGATGCTCAGTGATCAGTAAAGCTTTCAGAGTGTTTCCATCTCCTAAGCTGTGGATTCAGTAAAAAGTTGAGCAATTCTCTCTCAATGCCCACTGGTGCTTCTCTTGCAGAAGTAAGATCAAACTTCCCACCTTTCCTCTTTAATTAGCTGTTGACCAGGGACTTTCTTCAAATGACTACCTCAAGTAGGGCACATCATCCAAGAGCCAAAGGGGACAAGTTTGATAAATCGAAACATTAAAATAAAACTTCTGATCAGCAAAAAATAACATCAAACACCAACAACAAACCGAGAAGACCTATTTTTAAAAATCTTTATTAATAAAAAAGATTTATTTATGTATTTATTTGAGAGAGAGTGTGTGTGACTGAGGATGGAGTGGGGAGGGGAGAAGGGAAGGGAGAGGGAGAAGGAGAAGGAAAGAAGCAAACTCCATGCTGACCTCGGAGTCCAACACAGGCCTCCATCTCATAATCCTGAGATCATGACCTGAGCTGAAACCAAGAGTTTGAAGCTTAATGGACTGAAGCACACAGGTGGCCCAAAAGGCTTATTTTTAGAAAACACATTTTATACTGAAAAAATTTCAAATTTACAAGAAAAGCTGCAATAGTCGTACAAAACTGGATGCCTTAACTCAGGTTCCCAAGTTAAGTTTACATGCGTTTTATCATTCGTATCTTATAAGAATTTGAGAGTAAGACACAAACATGCTATATCATTTACCCTTAGAATGTTAGCCCATATTTCCTAAAAATTGAGACATTTTTCCAAATAACCACAGGTCAACCATGAGTTAAAATTGGTACATTACTGCCATCTACTCCACATTCGAGATTTGCCAATTTTCCCAATATATTTTTATAAGTCCAGCATCCAATTCAGAATAATGCTTTACATTTACTTGTGGCATCTCTTTGCTCTCCTTCAACTTGGACCAATCCCTCAGACTTTCCTTGAGTTTTCCTGATCTTGACCCTTTTGAATATTATAGGCCACTTTGTAGAATGTCTCTCACTGTTTGGGTTTCTTGATATTTCTTTATGATTAGGTTCAGGTCATGTATCTTTGGCAGAAATATTCTAGAAGTGATCCTGTGATCTCAGTGCATCATATCAGAAGACACATGCTCTCTAGGGGTGCCTGGGTGGCTCAGTCAGTTGAGCATCCAACTTTTGATTTCATTTTTTATTATTTTTTAAGATTTTATTTATTTATTCATGAGAGACACACAGAGAGAGGCATAGGCAGAAGGAGAAGCAGGCTCCCTGTGGGGAGCCTGAGGTGGGTCTCAATCCCAGGACTCTGGGATCATACCCTGAGCCAAAGGCAGATGCTCAACCACTAAGCCACTCAGGTGCCCCCAACTCTTGGTCTTAGCTCAGGTATGATCTTAGGGTCGTGAGATTGAGCCCTGTATGGGTCTCTGCACTCAGCAGTTAGTCTGAGATTCTCTCTCCCTCTCGCTCTGCCCCTCTCTCCACTTGCACTCACTCTCTCTAAAATAACTCTTAAAAAAAAAAATGGGCTCTCAGTTTGTCCCATAGAAATTGATGTAATATAAATTTTTATCACTTGATTAAGATGGTATCTGTTGGATTTATCCACTATAAAAATAAGTAGTTTTTACTTCTTTTAACATTTTGCCAGTATTAGTTGGCATTCTACTAAAAAAAATAGGCTTTCCCTTCTCTCCGTTTATGTGTTTGTTCATTTAATAAATCAGAATCCAAGGTGGAGTGTAGATTGGAACATGCATGGTGCCTAGCTGTGCAGTGTGATGCTCTGGAGACAAGGGTGGGGTGGAGTCACAAACGAGTAGCACATCCAGCGGTTGAATTACTATAGATGGTGAGGCCCACAGGCCTAGAAAAGGAAGCCAGGAGGGAAACAGGAGGAGGAGCAGGTTCAAGGAAGTGGCAGTGAGCCAGAGCTTGGAGGTTATTCCCCACATATCCATTCTACCTTTCTTTTTACAGTAACAGCCCCCCCCCCTACATTTTATCTGGGGGGGCATGTAAGTTCTGGCCATTGAGGCGAGCACAGAAGTGGTATCTGCAATTTCCAAATCATGCCCTTAAAAGAATTGCAGCACAGTCTCCTTTTATTTCCCTATTCCTGCAGGTGAGGATCCGGGAGTGGTTGTGAGCCACCTCTACCAGAGCAGATCACTGGCTACAGGAGTTGCCTTGAGCTTGGCTGGGAAACCGAGGCTAGAAGTATCCTTGCAGGAGTATTTGGAGGAGGTGGCAGCTGGTGCATACACGGGAGTGGAGGAGATCATCGGGGAGCGTGAGGAAAGCCACTAACACATTTATCAGGTGCTTCCAAGTGGTGCTGTCCTAACAGCTGGCACTGCTCTAATAGCCTTGGTTGTAGTACTTGCTTTAACTCCCTGCTGCCCGTGAGGCGGGGTGGCAGGACCAGGCTGGCTGCCCCCCGGGATGCTTTCCTTTTTTTGGTGGTAGCACAACTCCCATGCGTGAGCTGGGCACGTGGCCGAGCAGAATGCAGACTACACTTCCCAGCTTTCCTTGCTGCTAGGAACCACCACGTGACCCGTCCTAGCCAGTGGTGTCGGCGCGGAAGTATCGGGGGGTGTGGCCTAAGGGCTGGGGATGTGCTTCCGGGCGCTGTCTCCTTCCTGCTTCCGGGTCAGCCGTGGTGGGCGCCGGGTGTGGGGCTGGCCGGGTAAGTTCCGGGCTCTGCCGCTGCCTGTTCGTTCGCCAGAGGAGATGGGAAAGGCCGTCTCGCTTAGTACTGAGTTGCTGTTGCTGTTTGATCACTAGCAGCTGAGTCTGGCTGCGCGGCTGTCTGACGGCGAAGCACGAAGGCGCGGGGGCCCAGCCGCGGGTGTCGGGCCCTGCCCGAGGGGCGCCGCACGCGGTGTACGCAGCCTTCTCCGCGGTACCGGACCCCAGGCTCGGGCCTGGACGCCGCTGCTCCTCCTCGGCCGCACGCCTCCCGCCCTCGGGCGCTGCGGAGCGCTGGCCCCCCTGGGCCTGGATCCCTGCGGTGCCCAAGATTGCGACCGAGAAACCAGCAAGGAGCCGCTGACACCGATGCAAGCGCACGAGGGTTTACTAGCAAGCTCGAGCTTGGGTCCAAGTATACCCGGCGCAGCGGAGCAGGGACTTGGACCCCGAAGTGGGTTACAGCTGGGTTTTCTATAGGCTGGTCCAGGGGATTTTCAGAAGGGGTGGAGGAATTTCACAAGTTCTGTTTACATTCTGATATGGGGCTTTAAGGGCATTGAGCTCTGTTCTCATTCTGATATGGGACTTCCTACCTCGGGTGTGGGCTCCGTTGTCTTTCTGATATGGGATTCCCTGCGAGGACACCGAGGACGTTCTGCAGTTTACCCCGTAAAGTTCAGCTCTTATTCACAGGGGCCTAAGATGGCTGTGCTTGTGCTGATGCTAAACTTTAGGTGGGATGGCCTGGATTTTTCTCAACCTCCACAATCACGACGCCGGACCTGGCAGCGGATTTGCTCCCAAGTCGTGGAGAGACTGTCACTCGGGAACACGCCGCTGGGCTAGCAGGTCTGCAGCTGTTCGGGCAGCAGCTCCCTGTGGGGCGGGATGGGGGGTGCGCAGCCTTAACCTTGGGCCCGGCTGCATGGCCTGTGCCTCCACCTGCTGGGAGGGGAGGAGGCGGTGGCCGGGGACCGTCGGGCTGCTCCCCGTGTTGGCGCCCATTCTGAGCCCCTCATGACTTTCCTCACTTTCACACCTTTGGTCACCGCTTTCCTTCGTTGGTTTGGACCCACCTCTCTGACCTCTACCTGTGAAAATTCCATCCTTCTTTCAAAGGCCCAGTTCTCCCCTTTCGTATTCCTTCAACCAATGTTGTCTTTTACTCGTATGAATTTGTTCATTTACCCAACATTTATTGAGAACGGTCATGTGCTAGGCCCTGGGGATTCTCCAGTATGCAAAACAGATCAACAGGTAGCTGTACACGGCGTTGCCTTTATCTTTGGGTTTGCTATAGCTGTGGCTTTACAACTGAAAAAAAAAAAAAAAAACAAAAATCAAACACCCACCTTAGTATGTATAACCCTGACATAACACATACACGTAATGATTTAAGAAGCAATATTTGCCTTTATCATATGTAATCACTCTGATAATTTAAACTCGATTCACTTTCACTTCAATCAGCAGATGCCTACTGAATTGGTTTTATAGCCTATTAATAGTTTGGGACATTCAGGTTTGAGAAATATTTTTTCCTTTCTTCATTCAGTCATCCATACACCTCGTGACATTGCACCCTGGACTGAGGTAGCTTTGACCTTGGTGTCGAGAGAAGGAAGGCTCCATCCTCAAGGCAAGTGAAAAAATACAGTGAAAAAATACAGCTTGAGAACAAAATGCTGTGGGTTATCATGTGTTTTGAGCAGATGTGCACAGTGGTAGCTCAATAAATGTTAATGGAATTAAGTCAAACTGCAGCATAGGCATTGGAATTATAAAAGTAAATCAGAATAATGACTTTCTCAACAGCAGAATCAGATCTACTGTGATCGGAAGCTTGAATCAAAGTCCTGATTCTCTAATGCACTGCCGGTAAGAGTCAATCCTGGATGCGTACTTTTCAACTTTCTCTAGACACAGAAAGTGTGGAGTTAGTTGTGTTGAGAAAAGGTGACAAAGGGGGCACCTGGATGGCTCAGTGGTTAAGCGTCTGCCTATTGCTCAGGTCATGATCCCAGAATCCTGGGATCGAGTTCGGCATCAGGTTCCCTGCAGGGAGCCTGCTTCTCTCTCTGCCTATGTCTCTGCCTCTCTGTGTGTCTCATGAATAAATAAATAAAATTGTGCTTACCCCAGTACAGATGGGAAGAAATACTTAGAACATTTCTCTTTTCTTCCCCAAAGCCTGTCAGGGTTATCACCCTCACTTTGCTGCAGGCAAGATGCCATCTAAAGTTGTTCCCTCCCCATCCCCAAATCAAACCAATCAAAACCAAGCTTGGAACAGAAACGTCCAACCGAACCCTTTCTCCTAGGTCTTCCTATCCCAGGTTGACCTCACCTGCCTTCGGACTCTTCTCCCCCCACCCCCTTGCTTCTGGGCTTTGCCCCACCACGTGGACAGGGTTGTCTTTTTCCCATCAGCTAGTCCCCATTGGCACAGGAGAACATTTATAGGGACATTACCCTTGTCACACATTTGAGAGCACGCCTCTGCCTTCTCACCTCCCAGCCGCTCCTGCCCACAGTGACCTGGCTTCATCGTTCAGGGAAACTGCTCAATGCAAAGGGCCCATTGACCCTCTCGTCAAATCCAAAGAACAATTTCTCATCTTACCTGCACTTGCCAATATCCGACACTGCTGACCGCTCCCTCCGCTGGGGGCCGAGGCTTCCATGATGAAATGCCTTCTTTGTTTTCTTCCTCCTTTGGTTGCACCTTTTCAGGCTGCATCTTCTCTGCCTGTCTCTTGAATGCTGATCTCCGGAGTCATAACCTAAGCCCTCTTCCAGCCTCTCTTCATTCTAGTCTCTCGGGGTGTTGACCCACCAAGCTGAAAGTCCCAACCACCGAAAACACTTCCTCTGCTATACCCCAATATCTGACCTGCTCATGGATTCCACTTCCAAATACCTGTGGCCTCTTCTCCACCTTGACAAATCTCCTTCCTCCCAGTTTTTACCCCCATGCTTGTCCATTGTTTGAAGTTTCTTTTCTTTTTTTTCTTTTAAGATTTTATTTATTTATTCATGAGAGACACACAGAGAGAGGCAGAGCCACAGGCACTGGGGGAAGCAGCCTTCCTCCGGGGAGCCCAACCTGAGCTGAAATCAGAAGTTTAACCCCTGAGCCACTCAGGTGCCCCTGTTCAAAGTTTCTTATGAATGATTTTTCTAGGGGTGCTGGGTAGCTCAGTTGGTTAAGCATCTGCCTTTGGCTCCAGCTATGATACCAGGGTTCAGGGATCCAGCGCCGAGTCAGGCTCCCTGCTCTATGGGGAGCCTGCTTCTCTTTCTCCCTCTCTCCCTCAGCTGTTCCCCACACTTGTGCTGTCAAATAAATACAATAAAAATTTTTTAAAAGTGATTTTTGTAAAACCCAAGTCTGATTATGCCATTTCTCCATTTAGACCACCCGAACAGTTTTCCATCATCCATACCACAAAAGCTCCTCAGCAAGGCCAACGAGGATTTTCACGTTGGGCATCTGGGCCCCCTTCTATGGCCCCATCGCAGCCACCCCGGTGCACTGTGCTGCTTTGGGCTTCTGGGCCCGGGCGCTTGCTGCTCCTTCTCATGCTTCAAATTTCCCTTGAGAAAAGACCCACCGAAGCACCACATTCCCTTGGGTAGAATTAGGCACTCGGTCCTCTGCTCCCAGGGCAGACGGTATTGACCATGAAGATGAACTCCCTGGTCTCCTCCACTAGCAGCCAAGCCCCGGGTCTTCACTTTTTCAGCCGCTCCAGTATAGAGCAGCCTCGCACACATAGATGTACAGGAAATACTGTGCCGAGATGTTTACTCGCCCTAGGAAAGGATGCTGACAAAGGGATGGAACCACTGCTTTGATCCTGAAGACGTCTTGACTCAGTTTCCCTCCCAATTTTGATCTTGAAAAAAAAACTCATACAGGGGAGTTGCAAAAGTGGTACAAGGAACCCTCAGATGCTCTTGACCTGGAGTCACAAGTTCCCAACACTTTGCCACACTTGCTTCATCTTTTTTTCTCAGACCCAAGTGAGTTAATCGCAGACATCATGACACTTTACCCCCTAAATATTCAGCATGTATCTCCAAAGAGCAAGAACATTTTCCTTTGTAACTAAAATTCAGTGCTCAGAAAAACTTAACGTTGACATAGTTATTCAACGTGCAGTCTGCAGTGCAGTTTAAACTTCCCCAATTTTGCCGTTTTAAACCGTTAGCTCTAGGATTGTGTGTTGCATTGAGTTGTCACCTCTCTCTTTAGTCTTTTGACATTCATGAAATGTTTATTTTCAAAAAGTCTAGGCCAGATCCATTATGCAGAATTTCCCACAACTTGGACTTTTCTGCTTGCTTCCTCATTTCATTCGGATTAAGCACTTTTGGCAGGAATCTTACAGAGGTGATGCTTCTCCACGTCCGTTTGCTCCACTGTTGGTGATCCTCAGTTTCTTCCTTTGTAAAGATCACTTTTCTCTTTTGTAGTTAATAAGCAAACTCTGTGTGTGTGTGTGTGTGTGTGTGTGTGTGTGTGTGTGGCACCTTCATACTCTTCCCCAACAATCTTTTGCTCATTGATTGATTTTTTTTATTGTGGTAAAACACACATAAAACTTACCATCTTAACCATTCAGCAAACCGTTCACTGGTATCGAACACATTCATAGTGTTGTACAACCGTCATTACTGCCCATTTCCAGAACTCTTTGCATCTTGCAAAACTGAAACTCTATACCCATTAAACAATAACTCCCCACGTTCCCTCTCCTTATCCCCTTGCAACCACTCATCTGTCTCTGTAAATTAGACTACTCTAAACACTTCAGAGAAGCGTAATCAAGCAGTATTTGTCTTTTTGTGATTGGCTTATTCCACATAAAGTTCACATTAATAGCATAAGGTGAACCTCAAGACTGATCCATGTTGTAGCATACATCAGAATTTCCTTCTTTTTAAAGGATATTTTACTATATGTATATGCCACATTTTGCTTATACCTTCATCCGTGAACGTACACTGGGTTGCTTTCCCATTTTAGCTATTGTGAATAATGCTGCTGTGATCATGGGTGTACAAATATCAGAGACTCTTACCTCAGTTTTTCAAAGACAAATATTTTAATAATTACATTAATTCTGAAGATTTTCTTTGTGAAATTACCTTTTGGAACAATTTCTTTTAGGCAAATTTAATTCTTGATTAATTATCTACATGGAATACCTTTTCCATTTACATTGTAATAGAATTTTTCCATTGGGATAAATTCTTTGTGCAAATAATACAAACTACTTTTGTTCATATAAAATTTCAGTGATTATGGCTTCTGCCTTTGTATATTTTCCGATGTCTTATTTTACCCCAGGTTACACTTAGATATATCTAAACCTTACCGCGTAATGTTCTATTAGTAATACTCTGTATGCAATCTCTGCCTCCAATGTGGGGCTCAAGGGCAGGACCCTGGGATCAAGAGTGCCCTGCTCTACTGACTGAGCCAGCCTGATGCTTTCCATGAATTGGAAAAAGATGGAACAGTGAATCCACAAGAAAATGGTGCCCACTTACTATCGCCCCTGCTATTCTTTCCTTTCTGATACCTGTGTTCGTGTCCATGCCTTTGGTGAAGTAAAGCTATGAAAGGTGAAATCAACATTTTTTAGAGGGGGGAGTGGAAGGGGATCAAAACACTCTGAACACTTTGTTGGGGACCAAACACTACACAGATGGGATCGCTTTCTGGAAGATGCTGGAACATAGTAGCTCAAGTAAGCAAACAGAAAATGTTCTCCACCAGTGATTCTGATGGGCACAGAGCACAGGCAAAGGCCAGGTCACCCCAGGGGAAGAGAAGAGTCAGGTACCTTCACCCTTTCATTGTCATCCGTTTTCCCTGCTCAGACACCTCAGTGACATTTTCCACAGAGTTGGCGCAGTTTTTGCAGGTCCGTGAAAATTCGTAGAAGGAATCATCAACATCCACTTAATTAGTGAAGAACTGCGTTAAGCTGCAATAATTTGCAATTACATTCCGCGGTCACCTCCAAAGGATTAGTGCGTGAATAAAATGGGGACATTCCTGAAATAACAGAACCTGGTAGCTCGTGCTGCCGGCCGGGTTGGGAGGCCCCGGAGCCGAGAGAACCAACCGCAGGAAGAGGGTGGACGCGGTGTGCACCGCGGGCTCCCGGCCCGCCCCCCGGCCCCGGCCTCCGCCCCCTCGCCCCCCCCCCCCCCCCCCCCGCCCAGGAGGTGGGCCGGGGGCGCTCCCGACCACGACCACGGCCGCTCACAGCCCGCCCGCCGCGTCCCCGATGCCGCTCTCCGGCGAACTTACCGTCCCGCCTGCGAGCACGAAAATGGTCTTTGCCATAAGAATAAGGAATCCCGGGACGGCGTCCGGGTCCTCCGCTGGCGGCCGAGGCCCCCCTTCGTGCCCCCGCACCTGCGAGTCCCGCAGCCGCCCCCCACCCGGCCGCGCGGCTCGGAGGCCTCAGCCCCCCCCGCAACGCCCCCCCCCCCGCCCCGACCTCCCGGCCCCGGCCCCCTCCCCCCCGCGCCCCTGCCCCCCCCCCCCCCGCCCCGACCTCCCGGCCCCGGGCCCCCTCCCGCCCCCGCGCCCCTGCCCCGGGCCCGCCCGCGGGGCTCCCGCTCCCTCCGCGCCTGCAGCGGGCCTGGCCGGGCCGGGCGGCGCAGGGGCGGGGCTCTCCGACCCTCTCCGGGAGCCGCGAACGCCGCGGCCCCGGCTCGGAGGCCGAAAACGTCGTTGCGGAGCCGCACGGCCGCCCGCGCCGCGGCCCTGGCTTCTCTTCCGCTGCCGCCGCGGGCGCAGACCTGGCCAAGTGGGGCCGAGGCGACCCGCGCTGGGTCGTGGAGGAGCGGGCGACGGCGCCCACGAGGACAGCCGGCACCGGTGCGGCGGGCGGGGCGCTCCTCGCCGGCGGGGCCCCTGCAGGTGGCGCTCCTCGGGGGGGCGGAGCCCGCGCACGTGGTGCTCCTGGGGGGCGGGGCCCGCGCAGGTGGCGCTCCTCGGGGGGCGGGGCCCGCGCAGGTGATGCTCCTGGGGGGGCGGGGCCCGCGCAGGTGGCGCTCCTCGGGGGGGCGGAGCCCGCGCACGTGGTGCTCCTGGGGGGCGGGGCCCGCGCAGGTGGCGCTCCTCGGGGGGCGGGGCCCGCGCAGGTGATGCTCCTGGGGGGGCGGGGCCCGCGCAGGTGGCGCTCCTCGGGGGGGCGGAGCCCGCGCACGTGGTGCTCCTGGGGGGCGGGGCCCGCGCAGGTGATGCTCCTGGGGGGGCGGGGCCCGCGCAGGTGGCGCTCCTCGGGGGGGGCGGGGCCCGCGCAGGTGATGCTGGGGGGGGCAGGGCCCGCGCAGGTGGCGCTCCTCGGGGGGGCGGGGCCCGCGCAGGTGGTTCTCCTGGGGGGGTGGGCAGGGCCCGCGCAGGTGGCGCTCCTCGGGGGGCGGGGCCCGTGCAGGTGCCGCCCCCCCTCCCCGCGGCTGCGGCTCGTCTGCGCGGCCCGGGGACCTCGGCGCCCTCCCTTGCAGAGTGGGCCTGGGCCCCTGACTGGTGTCCGACTTGCCTCTTCCACTTCGACAGCCTGGGACCTTAAGAGCCCCCCACCCCTCCTGCTGTTTCTGGAAGCGAGAAGGAGCCGGTGTGGGGGCGGGGGCGGGGTCTCGTTTGCGGCGGACCCCGCAGGAGCCCGGATCTCGGCGGCACCGCCGACTGATGCGCTCTGGCGAGCCCCGCCGCCCCTCAGGGGGCTCGAGCCTCCTTGCCGCCCCCCGCAGCACCCGCTGAGCTCTGCGCCCGCGCCCGGGCCTCGCAGGCAGCATCGCCGAGGCCTGTGGTACCTCTCGGCTCGGGCTGAGGTTGAGGCATCCCGGGCCTTGGCCTCTCCTGCCCGGGCCTTGTCACCACGGACCACACATGGGGGACTTCTCTCTCCTCATCTGCACTCCCTAAAATGGGAACATTTATTTGGGAAGATTGCCCGAGATAATAGGTCTTGATAATTTGTCTGTTTTGATTAAAACTATGGCAGTCATGACCACCTTTTTTTGTGTGGGCGCCAGGCTTTGCCCACCCCTTCCAGTGGGTGAGGTTGCCAGGCGCCCGCTGACCCCAGAATAAGCCAGTGCTTTTAAGACAAAATACTGCTTTTCGCAGTGGACCGTTAGATCTGAAGGAAGTCAGCAGGAATGTTCCTGTTTGGTGGAAATGTAGTCGAAGCAGCACATTTGGAGCTTTGAGGGGGGCGGGTGTCTCGGGGCCGCGGGAGGGGACACGGGCGGGTCCCGGGGATCCGGGCCGGGCTTCCCTCCGTGGCTCTGCCTTCCTGGTCCCCGCAGGACGGAGCGGGATGCCCCCAGCGGGTCCCCGGGGAAGCTCCGCGACCTCCTGGTGGGCGTCGTGGCGGAGGAGGCGGGCCAGGGGAGCGCAGGGAGCTGCAGCGCGGGGGAGGGGAGGCTGCGCGGAGCAGCCCAAGGGAGCGCTGAGCTGGGAGGGAAGGGGCTGGGGCAGGCCTAGGGCTGCAGGCGGCCTTGGGGCAGCTCGTTCATTCCGCAGATATTTTAGAGCCCCTGGTAGGGGCCTAGCCCGCTGGGGAGTCTGGTGTCGGGAGTTGCAGGCCCCCTCTGTCCCGGGGGCTTCCTTTGTCCAGGGAGCCCCCAGCCCCCCGCTGCTTAGAGCCCTCTCGTTCAGCGGGATTGTCCGCCAGGCCCTGCGGCCTGGGATCCCCGCAGCTGCCCGCTGCGCTCCTGGGTCCTGCCGGCCCTGTCCTGAGCGAAGCCACCTGCTTCCATCCTGTCAAAACTGCAGGTCGCCTCTTTGTACTGTCTCCCTCCCTGCTTCATTTCCCCCCAAAGCACTGCTGTTTGATGTCTTTCTATGGTTACTTAAATATATTATTATTCTGGTTCCCCTTCTGCCCCCATTCGTCAGGGCAGGGGATTTTTTTAAAAAATCAGCTTTATTTTATTTTATTTTTTTAAATATCAGCTTTATTGCGATCTACTTCACATACCGTACAGTTCACCCATTTAAAGTGTGCAGCGCAGTGGTTTTGGGTACACAGAGTTGTGCAGCCATCACGCTCACACTCACATCACATCTCACCACTCACAAAAACCCTCAGTCACTCCGGTCTTTGGCAACCACTCATGTGTTCGGGATTTGCCTATTCGGGACATTTCACAGGAATGGAATCATGGAGTATGTGGTCTTTTGTCATTGGCTCTTTTTTAAAAATATTAATTCCCGTGTAGTTAATGTAAGTGTTCAGTTAGCTTCAGCTGTACCATCTTCACCGATTGTTGTTTCTTGTGTTTCTGATTTTAGCCATTTTGATAGGTGTGAGGTGATGCCTCATTGTAGTTTTGTTTCCCTGATGATGAGTGACACTGAGCATCCTTTCATGTATCTCTTGGCCATCTCTGTGTCTTCTTTGGAGAAATGTCTGTTCATGTCTTCTGCCCATTTTAAAAAATAATTAATTTTAAAATTATGTATTTATTTATCTGGGAGAGAGAGCACAAGCAGGGACAAGGGCAGAGGGGTAAGGACAAGCAGACTCCTTGCTGAGCAGAGCCTGACATGGGGTTCAATCCCAGGACCCTGAGATCATGACCTGAGTCAGATGCTTAACTGACTGAGCCACCCAAGCACCCCTGTCTTCTGCCCATTTTTAGTTGGATTATTATTATTATTATTATTATTATTATTTTGGTGTTGAGTTGTATTGGTTCTTACTTTTAGTTTTTTTTTTTTTTTTTGGTTCTTACCTTTTTAAAAATATTTTTACTTCTTTTTTTAAGTAAGTTCTAAACCCAACATGGGGCTTGAACTCACGACTTCAAGATCAAGAGTCGCAGGCTCTACCAACTGAGCCAGCCAGGCACCCCTGTATAAGTTCTTTATATATTTTAGGTTCTAACCCTTTCTCAGAGATATCATTTGCAGATATCTTCTCCCAGTCAGTATGTGGTCTTTTAGTTTTGTTCATTATTTCCATTGCTGTGCAGAAGCTTTTTATTCTGATGTAGTTTGTATTTATTTATTTATTTATTTATTTATTTATTTATTTATTGAGAGAGGGAGAGCACATGTGAGTGGGGGAGGAAGAGACAATCCTGAGCAGGCTCCAGGCCCAGTGCACCAGTGCAGAGCCCGAGGTGGGGCCCAATCCCATGACCCTGAGATCATGACCTGAGTTGAAATCAAGAGTCAGATGCTTCACGGACTGAGCCACCCAGGCGCCCTTATTTTGATGTACTCCTAATAGCTTATTTTTTGCTTTTACTTCCCTTGCCTCAGGAGACGTATCTGGAAAAATGTTGCTGCATATGGCTCGTTTCACGTTGCACATTTAGGTGACTGGCTCCTTTCCCGTAGCATGATGTTTTCAAGGTTCATCCCTGTCGTAGCATGTTTCATCCCTTGTGGCTGAAGGTATTCTGTTGCGCAGACATGGCACATATTGTCCATCTGTTCATCAGTCGATGGACATTTGTGTTGTTTTCATTCCGTAGGTCGTTTGGTCAGGGCTGGACGGTTCGGTTTCCAGGTCCATTCACTGTCGGGACTACCGTGTGCTTGTTGAAAGAGTAAGGTTCTCCCGTGACGCCCGGTACCTGGCCGGTTAGTAGTCTGTGCTCCGTGAATATTTGTTGAAATAATCATGGATGTGAAGACAAAGGGGAAAAGGAAGAGGAAGAGAGAGGGACAGATGATGGTACTGAGTTAAAGTTGGGCCTCTGCTCAGGAGTCTCGCCCCTTTCTCGAGAGTTGCTCGCCGAGTTCCACGGTAGGCCGGGTTGTCTGCAGCTGGCTGGGTCACAGCAGGCTCTGGCGCCTACAGCCCCTGCCCCAGGACAGGGCTCTGGGAGTCCCAGGGAGGCTCATGGCCTTGTGCCTCTCTGTCTCCCTCACCCCAAAGCAGCAGCCACCTCCTCAGGAAGGTACGACTGAGCCACCCCCGGGCAGCGGCTGGAGGGCAGGCGGAGCAGGGCCTGCCCTGACTGCTGGTGTCTCCTCCAGCGGTGAGTCCCGCAGGTGGCATGTGGGACCCTCAGGGGGAGTCAACATTCTGTTTTTTTTTTTTTTTTTTAAGATTTTATTTATTTATTCATGAGAGACGGTGTGGGGCAGAGACACAGGCAGAGGGAGAAGCAGGCTCCATGCAGGGAGCCCGATGTGGGTCTCGACCCCGGGACTGCAGGATCACACCCTGGGCCGAAGGTGGCGCTAAACTGCTGAGCCTCCCAGGCTGCCCTCTTTTTTCTTTTTTTGATTAGATTTTACTCTAGTTTTTTTCCCACCTTTATTGAGACACAATTGACTTATAATATTGCGAGGTTAACGTATGTAGCAGGATGATATATGTATACATATGTGCGTGTGTGTATTTAAGTATTTGGGACACCTGGGCGGCTCAGCCGTTGAGCATCTGCCTTTGGCTCAGGGTGTGATCCTGGGGTCCCGGGATCAAGTCCCACATCCGGCTCCCTGCATGGAGCCTGCTTCTCCCTCTGCCTGTGTCTCTGCCACTCTCTCTCTCTGTGTCTCTCATGAATAAATAAATAAATCTTTTAAAAAATATGTTTACTTCCTTAGGAGTTTTCATTCTTTAAAAAATATTTATTCATGAGAGACACAATCCCGGGTCTCCAGGATCACCATCTGGGCCAAAGGCAGAGCTAAACCGCTGAGCCCCCCAGGGATCCCCTCTTAGCAGCTCTGGAATATGCAATATGGTATTGTTGGCTGTGGTCGTCAGGCTGTGTATCACATCCTCAGAACTTGCTGGAAGAAAAAGAAAAGAACTTGCTGGAAGCTTGGACCCTTTGGTCCTTTGACCACCTTCAACGTCCCCCCCTCCCTGCAAGCAGCAGTCTGCTCTCTGTCTGTGCCTTTGGTTTTTCTGGCCCCCACATGCCAGTGAGATCATACAACTTCTGTCTGACTTTTCTCCCTCAGCGGGGTGTCCCCAGGGCCCACCCACTTGTCCCAGGGGGGGCCCCCTTCCTCAGTGTGGCTGGGTGACCCACCGTCGTGGGCGGCAGGTGTCCACCACACCTTCCTCATCCGTTGACCGATCAATGGAGACTTAGCTGTTCCCACGTCTGTCAACTGTGAGTGAGCTGCAGTGACCGCGGAGGTGCACGTGTGTCTTCGAGGCGGTGTACCCAGGGGGGGCCGCAGAAGCAGCTGGTGGTGCTGCGGGTCAGGCCCATATAGCCCGCGGCCGGGGCGCAGCCTCTGGGTTCCCGCAGGCAGTGGGGCTGCGGGGGCCCTGCTGGGCGGTGGGGCTGGGGGGCCCTGCTGGGCGGTGGGGGGGTGGGGGTGACCCTGCTGGGCGGTGGGGCTGCGGGGGCCCTGCTGGGTGGTGGTGGGGTGACCCTGCTGGGCGGTGGGGCTGGGGGGGGCACTGCTGGGCGGTGTGGGGGGCTGGGGGTGACCCTGCTGGGCGGTGAGGCTGGGGGGCCCTGCAGGGCGGTGGGGCTGCGGGGGCCCTGCTGGGTGGTGGTGGGGTGACCCTGCTGGGCGGTGGGGCTGGGGGGGGCACTGCTGGGCGGTGTGGGGGGCTGGGGGTGACCCTGCTGGGCGGTGAGGCTGCGGGGGCCCTGCTGGGTGGTGGTGGGGTGACCCTGCTGGGCGGTGGGCCTGGGGGGCCCTGCTGGGCGGTGGGGGGGTGACCCTGCTGGGCGGTGAGGCTGCGGGGGCCCTGCTGGGTGGTGGTGGGGTGACCCTGCTGGGCGGTGGGGCTGGGGGGCCCTGCTGGGCGGTGGGGGGGTGACCTGCTGGGCGGTGGGGCTGGGGGGGCCCTGCTGGGTGGGGGGGGTGACCCTGCTGGGTGGTGGGACTGGGGGGCCCTGCTGGGCGGTGGGGCTGAGGGGGCCCTGCTGGGTGGGGGGGTGACCTGCTGGGCGGTGGGGCTGGGGGGGCCCTGCTGGGCGGTGGGGCTGGGGGGGCCCTGCTGGGTGGGGGGGGTGACCTGCTGGGCGGTGGGGCTGGGGGGGCCCTGCTGGGTGGTGGGGCTGGGGGGACCCTGCTGGGCGGTGGGGGGGGGTGACTCTGCTGGGCGGTGGGGGCTGCAGGTCTGTGCGGGTCCTTTGCCCATTTTTAGTGAGATTACTTGGCTCGCGTGCGTCAGGTCTCAGGAGCTCGGTGCGAGCGCTGGGCGCTGGGGTGAGGTCTGCGGACGCCGCGTCCCACCCGGTGGGTCCTTTCCGGGGCTGAGGGGGTCTCGCTTGCAGCCGCTTTGCAGTTTCCCGTCGTTCTGCGGCTTTGCTCTTGCTGCTCGGGCTTTTGGGGTCTCCGCCGGACGTTACGCCAAGACCCGTCAGGAGCCTTTCGCCGCCGCCAGGAGTTTTATGGTTTCGGGTCTATGATCCCCTTTAATTTTTGAGAGTGATTGAAGAGAGGGCCGGGGTCACTGCTGCTCGTGGGAGTGTTACGTCTCCGGTACCTTTAAGGAAGAGACGCCTTCGGCCCCTCCCCCGGAGCCTCACCTGCCTCCTCCAGCAGGAGTCGGTCCTGATCCTACGCACCTGCTCGCTTCCGGGCTCTGGATTCTGTCCCATTGGTCTCTGTGTCTGTTTTAAGTCAGTATCGTATGTTTTGGTCAGTATAGCTTTGTAGTAAAGTTTGAGATCAGGAATTGTGATGCCTCTAGCTTTGTTCTTGTTTCTCAGGATTGCGCTGGCTGTTTGGAGCGTTTTGTGGTTTCAGGCAAATTTTAGAATTGTCCTATTTCTATGAAAAATTCCATTGGCATTTTGATAAGTGCATTTTCATTGCACTGGATCTATAGATTCTTATGTGCTTTCTTCTGCTAACTTTGGACTTAGTTTTTTTTTTTTTTTTTAGCTCTTTGAGACACAAAGTTCGGTTCTTTATTTCAAATCTTTTTTTTTTTTTTTTTTCTTGATGTATCTGGTCATCACTACAGACTTCCTGCTTAGAACTCCTTTCGGTGCATCCTGTAGGTTTTGGTGTATTGTGTTTCTAGTTTCACTTGTCTCAAGGTATTTTTAAAATTTCCCTTGTGATTTCTTTGAGCTATTGGTTGTTCAGGGGTGTTTTGTTTAATTTCCATGTATATTTGAATTTTCCAGCATTCCTCCTGTTGTTATTTTAAAAAAAATTTTTTTAAGATTTTATTTTTATTTATTCATGAGAGAAACACACACACAGAGACACAGAGAGAGGCAGAGACACAGGCAGAGGGAGAAGCAGGCTCCATGCAGGGAGCCTGATGTGGGACTCGATCCTGGGACTGCAGGATTGCACCCTGGGCTGAAGGCAGGCGCTAAACTGCTGAGCCACCAGAGCTGCCCCTCCTCCTGTTAATTTCCGATTTCATACCATTATGGTTTGAAAGGATACTATAATTTCTGTATTTTTAAAATTAATTTATTTATTCATGAGAGACACAGAGACAGAGACAGAGATACAGGCAGAGGGAGAAGCAGGATCCATGCAGGGAGCTCGACATGGGACTCAATCCTGGGACTCCAGGATCACACCCTGGGCTGAAGGCAGACGCTAAACCGCTGAACCACCAGGGATCCCTAATTTCTGTATTTTTGAATTTGTTAAGACTTGTTTTGTGTCCTAACATCATTTATCCTAGAAGACGTTTGAGGGATCCTTGAGAAGAATGTGTATTGTGTTGCTGTTTCTTTCTTTCTTTCTTTTTAAAGATTTTATTTATTCATGAGAGACACAGAAAGAGAGGTAGAGACACAGGCAGAGGGAGAAGCAGGCTCCATGCAGGGAGCCCGATGTGGGACTCGATCCCAGGTCTCCAGGATCACACCCCGGGCTGAAGGCGGCGCTAAACTGCTTAGCCACCTGGGCTGCCCTGGACTGTTTTATATATGTCTGTGAGGTCCATTTGGTCTATAATGTTTATTTTTATTTTTTTTTAAGATTTTATTTATTTATTCATAAGAGACACAGAGATAAAGAGAGGCAGAGACACAGGCAGAGGGAGAAGCAGGCTCCATGCAGGGAGCCCGACGTGGGATTCGATCCAGGGTCTCCAGGATCACACCCCGGGCTGAAGGCAGACGCTAAACCGCTGGGCCACCCGGGCTGCCCTGGTCTATAATGTTTAAGTCTGCTGTTTCCTTGATGATTTTCTTGTCTGGATAATCTCTCCATTCTTGATCACGGGATATTGAAATCCCCAACTTTTATTGTACTGTTTATTTCTTCTTTTTGTTCTGTTAATATTTCCTTTATATATTTAGCTGCTTCAATGTTGGGTATATAAATATTTACAATTGTACCTTCTTGATGAATTAATCCCTTTAGTGTTATATCATAACCTCCTTTTGTTCTTTTCTGACTAGTTTTTCTTAGTACTTTGTCTTATACAAGTGTAGCTACTCCTGCTTTTTTTTATTTTTTTGGTTACCCTTTGCTTAAAATACCTTTTTTCTCCCTTAGTCTCAGTTTATGTATGTCCCTTTAAAGCCAAAGTGAGGGCAGCCCCAGTGGCAGAGCGGTTCAGCGCCACCTGCAGCCTCGGGTGTGATCCTGGCCCACGTCGGGCTCCCTGCATGGAGCCTGTTTCTCCCTCTGCCTGTGTCTCTGCCTCTCTCTCTCTCTCTCTCTCTGAATAAAATAATAAATAAATAAATAAATAAATAAATAAATAAATAAATAAATAAAGCCAAAGCGAATCTCTTAATATAGGCAGTTTGTTGTTGGATCTTTTTTTCCCTCTTTCTAATCCTATTCAGACATTCTTTGTCTTTTTTTTTTTTTTAGAGGTCTTATTTATTCGAGAGAGAGCATGAGCTGGGTGAGGGGCAGAGGGTGAAGCAAGCTCCCCACTGAGCAGAGAACCCCGTGTGGGTCTCTATCCTGGGACTCTGGGATCATGACGTGAGCCCAGGGCAGATGCTTAACCCACCGAGCCACCCAGGCGCCCCATTTGTGTCTTTTGATTGGACAATCCATTTATGTTTAAAGTAATTATTGATAGGTAAGAAGCTTGCCATTTTATTGTTTTCTCTTTTGTAGATCTTGTGTTCCTTGCTTCCTCTCTTACCTTCCTTGGTGATCTGCAGCCTTTCGTGGTAGTATGCTTTGACTCCTTTATCATAATCTTTTGTGCACCTCCTACAGGTTTTCCTCAAGTGGTTACCCTGAGGCTTACATGAAATATTTTTATAATACACTATTTTTAAAAAATATTTTATTTATTTATTCATGAGAGACACACAGAGAGGGCAAAGACACAGGCAGAGGGAGAAGCAGGCTCCCCATGGGGAGCCCGATGTGGGACTCGATCCTGGGACCCCGGGATCACAACCTGAGCCCAAGGCAGATGCTCAACCACTGAGCCACCCAGGCGTCCCACATAATACGCTATTTAAACTACTAACAACGTTAGTAGCATACAGAAATATATACTTCTCTCCTGTTTTAGGTTATTAATAATACAATTTGCATAATTTCGTATTGTGTATCCAGTAATAAATTATTGTATTTATAGTTATTTTTAGTACATTTTAACTTTTAAAGTAGAGTTGTAAGTGAATTACACAAAACCATTGCAATATTAGATAATCTGAATTGAAGTAGATATTTACCATTACCAGTGGGCTTTACACATTCATATGTTTTTATGATGCTAATTTCAAATATTTTCTCGTTCATTTTTTCATTCTTCTGCTTGGTCAGTTTAGCTGTTGAAGCTTTCTGTAGAAGTCTTGAGTTCAGTTATTGTATTCACCTCTAGAATTTCTGTTGTGTTACTTTGTGGTTTGTGTTTCTTTGTTGAATTTCTCATTTTGTTCATGTATTCTGCTAATTTTGCTTAGTTGTCTGATCTTGTGGTTCACTAAACTTTAAGAGATTTATTCTTTTGTTAAAAAGTTCTTTTTTTTTTTTTTATGATAGTCACAGAGAGAGAGAGAGAGGCAGAGACACAGGCAGAGGGAGAAGCAGGCTCCATGCACCGGGAGCCCGACGTGGGATTCGATCCTGGGTCTCCAGGATCGCGCCCTGGGCCAAAGGCAGGCGCTAAACCGCTTCGCCACCCAGGGATCCCTGTTAAAAAGTTCTTAAAAAGATTTTATGTATTTATTCATGACAGAGAGAGAGAGAGGCAGAGACGTAGGCAGAGGGAGAAGCAGGCTCCATGCAGGGAGCCCGATGCGGGACTCGATCCCGAGACTCCAGGATCACACTCCCGGCTGAAGGCGGTGCCAAACCACTGAGCCATCCGGGGCTACCCTAGAGATTTATTCTTAATTACTGGTCACACAGTTCATGGATCTCCATTTCTTTAGGATGTGCTATTGGAACTTTATTAGTTTCCTTTGGTGGTGTCATGTTTGCCTGAATTTTCATGAGCCTTAATTCCTTGCGTTGGTATCTGCATATGTAAGTGGTTTCCTTTTCCAGACTTTACAGGCTTTACTGTAGGAAAAGCCCTTCACCGTTTCGCTTAGTTTGGGTTGCTGGGTGGGTCAGCTAGTAGCATTTGTGGTGGGCAGGGCATGCCGTCAGGGTCTCCAGTTAGGTGGGCCACTGCCCATACTCTGAGTCGGAAGTCAGGGCTCTACTGGCTGGGCTCCTTGGTTGGGTGGGTCTGCTGGTTGGGCTCTGTGCTCAAGCGGGGCACTGGGCAGACTCCTTGAGTGGGTGTCACTGCTGGCTGTGCTCCGTGGTCACCGAGGCCTCTGTATGGGCTCGCAGTTACCTCTGGTTAGAGGGGTGGTCACTGGAGGTGTTCTCTGGAAGGGCAGTACTATTGGTTGGACACTGTGATTGGGCAGGGCTATGGGCGGGTCTCCACCATTGCTCCTGGTTGGGTGGGGTCTCAGGCTATGCTCCCTGACCAGATGGTTCTGCTGGCTAGACTCTGTTCAGAGAGGGCCACAGTGAGGGCTTCCTGATTGCACCTGGCCTCAGGCTGTGCTCTGTGATCAGACCGTGCCCTGAAGTTGCCCAGGTCTGCAGGCGTCACTTCGAGATGAGGTAGCCACAGTGCTGCCGGGCTCTCCGATGGCGATGGGCCTCCAGCTGTATCCTGCAGCTTGCTGGGGCTGGGCTGTGCTCTGTGTTCGGGTGGGTTCACTGGGCACTTTCTCTGGACAAGGCCCCAACCTCTGTCTAGCATTTGGGCAGGCCTGTAGGCTGAGCTTCAAGGCTGTTTAGGGTCACCATTTGGGCTCTTCAGTTATAGGGATCGGACACTGTGCTCAGCAACTGGTTAGGGTTGCTGGTTTGGCTTCCTGCCCAAGAGGGGCTGGAGGATGGGCTCTGGGGCCACCCACATTCTCTGATCAGGCTTCCTTTGTGGTCCAGATGATGGGAGGCTGCCCTCAGCAGTTGAATGGGCTGCATACTTGCTTCCTTGCCTGGGTGGGGGCGGTAGATCGGGCTCCACAGCCAGTTTCAGTTCATTGACTGGATGTCCTAATGGGGCATAATTGCCAGCCCAGCTCCCTGGCCACACAGGGCTACTGGCTAGCTCTGCAGATGGCCAGGGTCTTTGCTCATGCTCTGCTACAAGATTTGAGCGCTGGTTATTGAAAACCCTGTCCCACTCTGCCTGTCTGATCCCCAGTGGTCCCTGCAAGTGGAGACCCAGATGGGCCTTCTAGGAAGCATCCCCCAATGCCAGGTCCCCAAATGGGGACCTGCATGTCCATGTTTTTTCCCACCGAAGAACCCACAGCTCTGTGCGGGCATGGGAGAGGGGCGATTTAGTCAGTCTTATCACTTCTCTTCCCCTTCTAATTAGGTCCTTTCTCTCTGGCCTGCAAGGGTGCATTCTGGGATTTTCCCAGTGGTGTCTTGTCTATGGATAGCTGCTAGCTGGTTTTGTGAAGGGGACTGAAGTCAGGAATAACCCGTGTTGCCATCTTGATGTCCCTGAAATCGGCACCTTGGTATTGAAAGAAATCCAGCTACCCGGAGTCCAGTGCACAACTTCCCCCAGCCACAACCTGCCTCCCCTCATGCTTTTCATGATTAGAACTCATTGCCGGGGATCCCTGGGTGGCGCAGTGGTTTGGCGCCTGCCTTTGGCCCAGGGCGCAATCCTGGAGACCCAGGATCAAATCCCACGTCAGGCTCCCTGTGCATGGAGCCTGCTTCTCCCTCTGCCTATGTCTCTGCCTCTCTCTCTCTCTCTCTCTCTGTGACTATCATAAAATTAAAAAAAAAAAAAAAAACCAAAACAAAACAAAAAAAAAACCCAAAAACTCATTGTCCCTTTCTGGCCTCTCATCCCTTGTGACTCCTCTTCAGGACAGCCCTTTACCCTGCTCTGACCTGGTGAAGAATATCAGGAGAGGGAAACAGAAGCGTTGGTTAACGGTCCTCTTCCTGCAACCTCATGCTTCCAGCTGGCCCCTAGCTTTGGGGGCGCTTTCATTTGCCCCCACCTTCCTCGTTTGCTTCCCCCACTGTGGGCCCTTCGGCTGCCTTGTCCTCGGTGGCAGCACCGGCGAGGAGGGTGGGGGCTATTCAGTGAAGTCAGTTTTGCATAAACCACTTGTTACTTTGTAATCAAAGAATGCATTTTGTTCATTTTAGGTTTAAAGAATCTGGTGCAAAGCACAAAGGATTGATTGAAATGCCCAACCTTGCTGAAGAAAATGAAGTAGATGACACCGAGGTGAGGGATCTGCCAGTTTCTTTCTTTCTTTTTTTTTTTTTTTTAATAAGCCAAGCTTCTACTGTGTATACATGGGGCATTTGAAAACCCATTTAATAGACTGCGATTCCCATGTGGTAGTTTTGGTGGATCGTGTCGGGTTCGTTTGCCGAGGTTGCTGTCCCGTGGGTGTGGAACGGAGCGGTAGGAAGGAGAGTAAGCCCAGCCGCCCCAGGCTGCCCCCGCCAGGTGCCACGCGGCCCATCGTCACTCGGGGTGGTAGCAGGTAAATCCCTGTGGCGCCCTCACGCAGATGCCCAGCTTGACGAACAGGGTTCGGTTTCTGCATCTTTGCTGTTTCCCTTTAATAGTGAAAATTCTTAGCTTTTCGCTGGCATCCCTTTTGGCTGCATGGCATGGGCTTTGGTAACGGAGTCTGCGTTGCTTTTGACCGGCTGTCCTGGCTCGCCTGGGAGGTGGAGCTCTCTGGAGCTCCCAGGCTTGGCTTTCGGTGACTGCCCTCTTGCAGCTGAAAAGCTTGGTTTTGGGGAGGGACCGTATGTACCATTTGTCGATTTTCTAAACCAAGATAGTTTGACAAAGGGTCTGATTTGCGAACATATTTAAATGTGAAGTCTAACAAAGAAAAACTAAACCACACTGAGCGACATGCCTACGACTCACCTTCAGGCGAGGTCACAGAACGCCGGCAAAGGGGGCTCAGACACCCCCTTCACATGTGTGGCTGCCCTACTAAGGGCCGTGATTTCACCTGTTCAGATGCAGCAGAGACGTTTTACATCATATTAAATGAGCCTTTTAGATTCATCCTTTGCTGGCTTACAGGACAGATGGATGCACCAGCAGGGAGCAGGCCCAGCTCGGGTAAATCACAGGGATCCTAAATAGTTCAAACCGGTACCGCTTTTCATTCTGAGAAGACCACAGAAGCCTTCCAAGAGTGTCATTCTGATGCTTCCCTCTTCCTCCCCTCACTCCCCGGCCCTTTTCCTCCTCCCTCTCCCAATCCCAGCCCCCCCCCCCAAAAAAGTAAAAAAGTGTAACCCAAGGTCCCGTTACTGTGGGAGCTTGATTTTTCCTAATTACTCTGGCTTTGGGGTTCTAGACTAGCGCTGTTCAATAGAAATGCAATGCAAGCCACATATGGAATTTAAATTTTTCTAGTAGCCATATTAAAAAAGTTAAAAGAAACAGGTGAAATTAATTTTAATATTTTTATTTAACCAAATATATAAAAAAATACCATTTTAACATGTAATTAATATCAAAATTATTGAGATGATTTTACATTGTTTTTGTATTAAGTCTTCAAAGTGTGTTGTGGATTATTTTACACTTATAGCACATCTCAAATCAGACCAGCCACATTTTAAGTGCTCAACAGCCAAATGTGGCTAGTGGCTACCATACTGGACAGCGCATTTCTAGACCCTGATAAAAGCCATGGGGTGACTACATCATCAATATAATACATACACATACACGTAACATTGTATATGCAAATCAAGGGGTTCACATTTCTAAGAAATCCACTCTAGATTTGGCCATCGACCCAGTCAATGGACCTTTGATTATAAAACTCTTACAGCTTCTCAAAGTCTGCGAAGAAACCTGGCACATCTCTTGAGTTCACTTCTTCCCCTCAACATCACATTGCTTCTCCCAGCTATATGTCCTGATGTCATAAGAGCACATGAAACCAGATTTTTCTTAGGTATTTTTCTGATTTGTAGGTGAACGTGAGTAAAAAGAAAGGAGATGGGGATATACTGAAGGATCTTATGAAAACTGCAGGTACCTCCAAGGTCGTGGAGGCCCTTGGAGATTACCTGAAGGCACTTAAGACGGGTAAAGAAGGCAACCCTTATGAACAGAGGGTCCCTTTTCTATTTACCCAAGTTATGCTCTGTACTGTGGTCTGGATTCCTAGGTTAGGGTGATGTCTGTAAGGCTTTGGAAATACCTCTCTATGCTGCAGGATAAACTGTAGTCTGGAGGTTGAGAGTCACAAGTAGGACCGTAATTAGTGATGATTGGTACCATACACCTCACAAACTAAATTTTGCCTATGGAATTGCTAAGAGTTTTCTGGAATGATAGTTCATTCAGTTTGTCTAATTTACTTGTTCAAGGTCTATCTTCTGGAGTGTAAGCTCTAAAGGGGCAAGGAAGGTGTGTTTCTTGTTCACTGCTGTATCTCCAGCTTCTGGCACAACGCTGGGCATATAGTAGGTGCTTATGAATAAATCTTTGTTGAGAGAATGAATGAAAGGCTTTACAGACACAGTTAAAATTTACCTAGATCATACCTACCCTGCATGGAAGTAAAGTTATTCTCTTCTTTCCTAAATTAGAGAAGTCACCTGCCAGGCAAAATGACCAGTGGGGCCTGTATGTCTCGGTTACTGGAGTTATCTAGGTAGCTGGCCCACAGGCTTGAACACTGTGAGGCCAAGCTTTGTGAGGTGGTGGTGAAGCAATTAAGGGTCTGGTTTTGACAGTAGGTGAAGGTCATAAAGCTAGTAGTAGTTTTATAAAATTGAGCTTTTTGGGAAAAAATTTTTTTTGAAAATATCACTCTTTTACCAAGAATTAAATAAAAGTGAGGCATTTGAAAAGACAGGCATTGGTTGCTGTGGAACTCATGTTCATAATTAGCATCTGTAAAAAGATGATATGGTCTTGAAATTCTCAATGGTATAGAAATTCTTTACAAGTATCAGTTCTCTTACTGTATGCTGTTTTGGACTTTCTGCCTTACTGTTGGTGAAGGGGAAAAAGGTTTTTTTGTTTTTTAAAATCAAAATCACTTCTTGTAGGTTTCTTTATAGAATTTACAATGGGAATGATTTTACCAACGAAAGCTATGGCAACCCAGGACTCGACAGTTAAAAGGAAACTGAGGGAGAATACCTTGCAGGTATGACCTCTAGGGCAAGTATGTAGGGAGGGCAAAGAAAGTGCTTAATGAGGATGCTCCCAGGCTCTAAATGATGGGGAACTGTAAAGGCTAGTGAGGAGGGCAGGGTCATGCATCTTTACATCTCCTGCCATTTTTAGGGGAAATGATGAAATGAGACTTTCATCCTTGATGGAAACAGGCCTTCTTGTGGGATAAGAATTGAATTTAGTTCAGGACAGTGTCCTAAGGCTGGGTTCTTTGGTTGGCAACAGATTATACAACCAGGTGACTTTGAGGTTCACCTACAATAGAAAAAAAACCTCTCCAGACTTTTGGGTTGGGAGGTTTTAGATCCAATCCTTGGCATCTGGTAGTGACAGTGGTGGTGGGGGTAATTGACACCCTTTGGCCTTACATGCTGTTGTCCTTTATATGCTTATCTTTGTGCCCTCTGGGCCATTATGTCCAAGTAGGAGTTGGGGTATTAAGCTGTGGCCTGCGAGTGGAAAAAAGGGGAAGGGCTCACAGGAACAATGAGCGGTGTTTCACAGTAACCAGGATGGGTGGTGCTAAAAGGCTTTTTGTGCTATTTCCATGTGTCTCGAAGGGGCGTGTGGAATTTGGGGACATTTTGGTGTTTTATTAAGAGGGGAAGACAGAATTTTAAAATCTCTGTAGCTGTAACTCTGGGCATGCTAGTTAGTTATCCTTTTTTTTTTTTTTTTTTTTTAGTTATCCTTTGGAACCTCTTCTTGAGATTCAGGCTTCACCTCCAGTGGGGTGGGTGTAAGGATCCAGGGATCCAGGATCCACTATGGCAATGCACATGACAGAACTGTTTGACACAACTATAGAGCAACTGTACAACATCTTCACCACAAAAGATGTAACTTCTCAAGCTAGGATCTTTAGTGCTGACATGGAGAGAAAATGTGCCACTAAGAACTAGGGCTGGTTTTTAGTTTCCCATATGGCCGCCATCTTACAATTTAATTGAAGGCATCTAGAATGGTAGTGATAGAAGTCTTTAACTCCTAAAAAATTTAAGAGGGTAAAAGATGGGCACTTGAGGGAAATATATCCACATTTAGGGGACCCATTACTGAGTTTTCTCCCGCTGAAAGAGAGGGAGAGAAAGCTTGTAAGTAAAGGCTTCAGATTCAGGATTAAAAAACACACAAAACCCAAATCACAGAAATTAATACTTTGCATTTAGGTTAAAAAGGTGTTAAGACAGGCTGGACTAACATGTCTGCTGTTTGTTTTGCTTGTTTAGTTGGTGCAACAATTTTCTATATCTCCTGCAGTATTAGAAGCTGAGAAGGGAGGGAAATTCCAAATATTTGATGGGAACATCACTGGTGAATATATAGAATTGGTAAGTAATCTTTAGGGTTAAAGTAAGCTGGGACTGACTCTTCTGTTAATACTGCTTTATTTTTATCTTTTTATTTAAATAATTTCTACATACTCAGTGTGGGTCTTGAATTCATGACCTTAAGAGCAAGAGTCCCATGCTCTTCCAACTGAGCCAGCCAGGCACCCAAATATTGCTTTTTAAAAATCCATGCTCTTTTTATCTTGCTTTCGGTTTTTATCTGGGCTCACGGAAACTTGAGAATTTTATAAAATTGGTTATAGTAAAAAGTTATATATACTTGGTTGTAGAAAAAAACATGTTACACCTACTAAGTAATGATAAAGATGAAGACTTAGTTGGACAGTAATTATGTTAATGCTTATGGTTCATAACTAATTCTCAGGTCTTGCTCTGTAACAGTTTCACATTTCTGCCACTAAATCACTATGATCCACGTTGCCCAGTGTTGGTTGCCTCACCCCTTGACATCAGTGACACTAGTAACCAAAATAGAGCTGGACTTCTGTCCTTGATATTGCTGCTGTTGAGGACCTTGTGGCACCCAGGAACCATGGGTTCTCACTGGTGCTGCCGAACACCCTGGAAGATGGGACTGTACTGTTGTTCATTCAGTACTTTTTTTTTTTTTTCATTCAGTACCTTTAGTACGTGGGTTTTAACGACAGGATTTCCTGTATTGTTGGAAGTTTTAAAAGCTGTCTTAAGGGAATTTCCCCTTTGTTTTTAGTTGACAAAAATATTGTCATGAAATGGAGATGTGGGAACTGGCCAGAAGGTATGTTATGTTATTAGTATTCTGTTACTAGAGTCTACAAACACTCAAGCTTACCCCTGTGCCCCACCCCCATGAACACTATCCAACAGTTGCACTGAATTTTGTGCCTACTGCAGGGCAAATTGAATTGCAATTAGACTGTAAAGGAGTTCCTGTCTGTAAAGAAGAGAGCATGAAATTCTGTTGGCAGAAGCAGCATTTTCAAGAAATAAAAGGTTTACTGCAGCTGACCACCCTAAATGGTTGAATTAGATTTTATAAGGGTATTACTTTTTGTAAGCAGGAAAAGTATCAAGTTTACTTCCTATTTCTCTTTTTAAAAAAGAAAAAACACAATTTATATTGGATGAAATCCATGAACTTACACAGAATTCGAAGCACTGATTGACTCTTTACTACGACTAGACTCTCATTGGGTTAAAAGGTAGCAAGCAACCTGGAAATTCATTATTAATCTTACCTCCCACAGATGCTTCTCTGGGAAGAGATTGAGCCTCTGGGTACAGATAGTTGAAGTTTCCAACTAGAGCTTGAGCTGTAGTTTTAGTTCAGGAAGACAAAATAAATGGCACGTTGATACTATTCCTTTATTTTACTTCAGGGTTTTTAGGGTCTGTAGCTCTTAGGTTGCAAAGCAGCAGCATGTTGAAGTGAGGTGCATCAGGCCTTCTCATGAGGCTGCTCCCTGCAGCAGTTCCGCACTTTGGGCGGAGGCCTGAAAGGCTATGGGGGAAGTTACTTTTTGGGCCATGACTCCTGCTAAGGAAATAGAATATAATGGAGAAGTACTTCCCTCCCATTCAGTTTTCTCATTACTTTCATCTGAGAAGACTAAAGCAATGTTAAATGTAAACAAGTGAAAAGTCATCACAATCCATTTAATTAAGTGCACAGAATAGCAATCAGTCATGTCAATAAAAATAAAACAATTATTTTTACATCAAGTGTGCTTTATTTCCTCCACAGGTATTCTGTTAAATAAAGCACCATTTATATACTGCCAGGCCACAGCTAAAGAGGATTCTTTACAGAATCAAATTTCTTGTGGTTGTTCCGTATACAAGTAAACTTAATTTCGATAATAAGAACCACAGCGATCGGAGGCGATCTGCCTCTATTATAAGGTACAAAACTGGCACAGAGGACACCATATTATACACAGTAAAAATGCTGTAAGTTTAAATTACATTGTACAGGGCCAGGGAGCCCTGTTCCTCCCAGACAGCCGTGTTAGATGAAAGCCACTACAGTGAACTCTTAATTACATAAAACATACCCCTTATCTGATTGCCCTTTAGGAAGTATACTGAAGATGCAAATGTTTCCATCTGGAGTTCGGCCTGACCAAGAGTTAAGCCTATGAATCTATCTTGCCATTCAAGCAGAGAGCACGGGACAAACTGAAGCACAAAAACAGAAATAAGCAAAACTTATACAAACAGCATTGGGGGGAGAAGGGGACCTTAAAAGTAGACATGCTACATCTAATGTCAAGAAGCAGCTTGGTTTCCTTTGCCAGATATCCTCGTGACCACATGGATCGTAGATTCAATGGTCCTACACAGAGTATCTAGAATGTCATGTTGCTGCATGTGACTAAAGAGTCCTCTGGAATGGCCACAACTGAGTGATAAAGCAGCCTCGGGGTCCTGGGAGGGCAAAGCTTGACCGTCACAGCTTCTCAAGTCAGCTAAGTCAGAGAGAACTGCAGAGATAGAAGTAGAAGGGAATTCAGATTCTTCCTCAGCTAAGTTAGACTCCTTGGAGCAGTGGAGGTCCTTAAATTCTTTACAGTCTTCAAATCTACCATCACTGGACTGTTCTTCTGCATGCTGTGATCTGATATTTGACATGTCTTCTGAAAACGAAGATGGAACTTCCATTCGATATTCTTTAACAGAACTATTTTCAGGGGAAGGAAGATCTTGTTCAGTTCCTGGATCAATAATTGAGGAGTCTCTTGTCTCATTGTCTGAAGTGCTAGTTGGGGTTAGGACCTCCCTGGTTTCTGTTTTCATGTCGCTGATACAGCTGTCTACGGTGTGCTCCTCGTCACTGCTAACACGCCTTCTTTTAACAGGAGTTGCCCCTTCATCATCTGTGAAAATGAACATCATTCTCTGAAAGGAGTCATTAAGATCACACTGGGGGTATTTGTGGGAGGTTTTGTTTTTAGCACTTCTATGTAGGAGACCCAACCAAACAGACAGCTATTGTAAAGCCAGTTATATGGAGTGCATTCTTCCCCTCTCCCACCCTAAAGGTAATATTAGTCCAGAAAGCTAACCTTTAGTTTTTCTTTCTTTGGCTTCTTGCTCTTGGAGTGAGTTTCTCTGCTGCAGACAAGTCCTACATTTGCTTAAAAGCTCTTGCAGAGTTGGAATTAGAGCTGGGTTTAATTGCTTGGGAGTGTGAACTGACAGGAGCAAAGCAAGTGCCCGCAGATCCTATAAAAGCCAGATAGGAACATTTCAAGTACTAAAGCTAACATTGTGACACCACTGTTTTACAGTTTAACACACCTCTACTTTTCTAGGAATCCGTTCTGGCATTTTTAGGGAATGCTAAAACCAGAAAGCCAGCATTAGGATATTACTATATTTTATGGGTTCTAAGTCATTAATACCAATATTTTATCTGTCATGCCACTAATTAGGTCAAGTAAGTGTTCTGAAAAGGTGTAAAAAAAAAAAAAAAAAAAAAAAAGTAAAATTTAGAGATTTAAAAAATAAGCCCTGAATTATCCCTGAGAAATTAAGGCCTCCGATCTGGAGATCACAGTTGCTCAAATATGATTTCTGGTAAGTATCCAATAGTAAAGTCTTTCTTACTCAGCTCTGTAATCTGTTCTAGCATCTAAGCAACATTTTGTTATCTGGGAGGCCACTGTTGGAAAGGTGCTAGCATTCCAGGATCGTATGACCTGGCAATCATGGGTATCTATATAATGCAACTAATTCCCTAAATTTTAACTAAAGTAAAATTTAGAGTTGACTTAAGGAAAGCCCAGAAGTGCAGGACTTCCACAGTTCTTAACCCATTTTATTTATTTACTTAAGATTTCATTTTTAAGCATTTCTGCACCAAGGGGGTGGGGGCTGAAACAACCCCAAGATCAACAGTCACATGCTCCTCCAACTGAGCCAGCCAGGCACCCCAATTCTTACCCCATTTAAAGAAGCACTTGCTTTGGAAATTTCAACTCTGTTGGTGAAATCAGATTGCAGGTTCTGATACTGATTTATCAAGTTTGTAATTAGGGTGCTGATCAGATTGGCACAGTTTGCTTCAGAGAACACTTGACCTTGAACCTGGGGGAAAAATTTTTTTAAAAAAAATCTCCAAAAGACTAAAATAATGAAAACACAACCATTAACTGGTTGGAATAACACAGTAAGTTTCCAAAAGCAGGACATACCTTTAGAAGAAAATGTGTCATGAATGTGTAGACAATGTTGTTGTTTAGAAAAGTTCTTTCATCCATTAGGATACATTTTATATATTCTGCAAAAACAGGATCTTCACACAAAAGCTTGATGCAATTTTTTGACATAGCAGACTACAGTGGGGAAGAAGAAGTACTGATGGTTGAGCACTGAAATAACTGCAAGGCTTACACATTGCTTATGATGAACATCCAAAGTCATTTTACAACCTATGAGAAGCCACTTTTAACTCTACTAATCTTTCAGTCAAGTAACTGTCCTCCCAGTAAACTAAATCATCTGCACTTGGACTCTACAGGTTGAGTGTAAAAGGAAGAGACTTGTAACAGGTTTGAGGGGCAAAACGAAAAAAAAAAAACATTTCAAAAGAAATTCAACTTTACTGATCTAGCATTAAGAGAGGGAACAAGGACTGGACAAATAAGACTAGCCAAACAGGATAAAAATGTTTTCAGGGGACCAAATTAATGAATAATTAATAGGTAACCAAACTACGTAAAGGAAAAGACAAATTCTAAGAATTAAATTTATTCCCTAAGAGGAGTTAAAACGTTAAGAAATAGTAATTTGTTACGTATCCTTTTCCCCCATGAATACTGCCAAGGTAAAAAGCAAATCTCTCTTAATTAAGATAATTAGTGGTTCCCCAATATATGGAAAGTTTACTAAAATTTGGTTTTCCTGTTTTTAAATGGTCATGGCTCTTAAACACAAGTAGTATGTCTTTAAGTAGATATACTCCCTGGATTATATGTATTTTAATAATAGATCATTTGTATGGAAGACAAAATGGACTATTTAAGAAAATAGGACAAACTTTAGATAATATGTACAGGTATATACTTAAAATATCCTATTGGAGTAAAGCAACTTGGTAAGTACACTCAAGTTCATCTAAGAAATCAGGAGTCTAACAGGACCAGGACCCAGCTCTTCAGATCCTTGGTGTCATGAAAATCTGCCTCATTCTACCAGCCAGAGCCTCCGCCTGCTGCCTGTGTTTCTTGATGGCTGCTGCTACCACGCTGGCAGGGCTTTAGAAGCCTTAAGAGAGTTTGGTGGTGTTTTAAAGGAAGTTTTTGGAGATGGGGAATTCTGTGGAAAACAAGCCAATAACGGGAAGAGTAAAATGCTGGAGTAGATAAAACAACAGGGAAGCAATGTGGCACAGTACAGAAAACCAAAAAAAGCAACTACCCAAATCAAGAAGAAGGAGAAGAACAGTAGTAGGGGCAGAGGGGGAAAATGCAGAGAACCTGCTCCAACTTATGAAATTGACTACGTAGCTAAAAGAAAAAAAAAAATCTACCAGCAAGTCATTTTCTCAAAGTCCCCAATATACTAAAGCCCGGTGATCAATTTAAACTAACCTTTCAAAGAGTCCTATTGTAGAAAACAAAATATTTCTTTAGAGGCTAGAGAAGACTCCATTTCTATACTTGAGGAACCCGCAGTTTGTAAGGAGGAGACAGAGAAACAACTATCATAGCACCACTTGACACACATTCACTAGGAGAATAAACAGCATTACAGCCCAGGCAGGAGGCTGCACCAGAGGCATACAGTGTTTCAATGTTTCAGATGCTGTAATTTGGGTAAAGTTTAAGCCAAAGTAAACAAATATCTCTTCCTCTGGGGATGGGCAGCTGCAACCAGGCAGGGAACCAATAGCTTGCTCCGCACCCCCCCCCCCAGCCTAAAAGTGAGGATCCTTTATGCATGATCCAAGCAATGAGCCGAATCTTAGGACCAATTAGGTTTCTCCCCAAATACCTGCCATTCTCCCCCACCCCTGCCCCAATTAAACAAGCATTATTGAGGTGCCCACTTTAAAGAGTTGGCTCTTAGATACTTAAGATAGATAGGATACAGTATTTCCTGTTCTCAATGAGACTGCAGGTAAGAGTAAGTGATCAGACTCTTGAACACTTCTCCAAAGTAACAAGGAAGAGGTAAAGAAGACTGCTACAATGGTTTCTGCTAGTTTTAAGAAGGATGGAGGGGAGCAAGAGATGGGGCAGGTGAGGGAGAGCAAGAAGTGGCATATGCCTTCTTCCCGTAAATACACCTCTCTGTTTTTGATTTTTAGCACAACTGTTTACATTAACCTATAAATTACAAATTCAAATTATAAATATCGAAACATCCTCTGTGATACAAATCTACTAAAGTTAAAAACCTCAAAATGGCAACGTGATGCCCAATACTCAATAGCTATTATTTCCATTAATCATATTTTACCTACCAAGATTCTAAAACACCAATTTCCAGCTTGTGTTCAATCCACTGTTCCTAAAATTACTGACCAAATTGTCAGATGAGATGACAGACCAAATCATCTAAAACTCATTTTCTTTACCTGAGTCTGGCATAGCTCAGTCCAAAGTTTGGGGAACAGTGCAAGATGAAGAGGCAAACCTTCATAGGCAACTAGGACACCTAATATTTAAAAAGAAATCAGAATAGGTTATAATTATAGATTATACTACTGAGATATTCAACTCTGCAGGTACAATTCTATAGGTATCTACTCATAACTATTAGTATTTTCTACATGTTTTAGAACTATATAGAATACTTAAAGGGGAAGAATTCATTCCAATGCTTTAACCAGGGAAATATTTTAGAATGCAGTATACTTTGGCGGAATCCACTCACATTCCACACCTCATTCCCATCAGGATCTGAGGTAACTTAAACCAATTCTGCTTTTAAAGTATTAGAACTTTATCTGGGACAATTTAATAAGGGTTATTGCAAGTGGTTCCAAAGCCTTCTTGGATTAAGGTACCATTCTATGTATTAGATAATTTTCATGGACTAGCTAAGTTTGGAGAGGAAGGAGGGACAAGGTTAAAAAGAGGATGTGGAGAATTAGAAAACATAGTGTTCCTTTTTCTTTTACCTTGTTTCTCCAAAGCCAGGGAAAATTACCTTTATGGTAGATTTGCATAAACACTGCTCTTGAGTCTAACAGCTTCTAGCCTTGTCTCCAAATTCTTCTGGGTGGACCATACTTAGCTGTATGTCAGTGTCCTATTTGGAACCTCTATTGTTTCAACCTTTCCTCTTCCTATTCCAAATGTCAAAGTGTATCTTTAGGAAATGTATTATTCCTCTACCCTCTGCCCTCCTACCTCTCAAAAAGCACAGAAGTTGCTATACCCACAGGTGTAAGTAAATTTCTCATTCTCCATACTACCAGTATCAGAAAAGCCAGGGAAAATTGATGATGGAGGAGAAATATAATAAAACTATTCTCCTCTAGTTAAGAAAAAATTATGAGTTAGATGTGAAGTCAGCAAACTTTTTCTGTAAAGGGCCAAATAGTAAATATTTAAGTCTTTGCAGCCAAATGATCTCTGTTACACCTACTCAACTCTGCAGGGTAGTATGAAAGCAGTGAAAGACAACACCACATGAATGGGTGTGGCTGTCTTTCGATAAAATTTAAGAATACTGAAATTTGAATCACATGTAATTTTTGTGTCACAGAATATTTAGAATAACCTAGCATTTAAAAATTTTAAACATTAAAAAATGTAAAGATCTTCCTTAGCATGCAGGTAAGCTCACTGGTTATACAAAATCAGGCAGCATGCAGACTATTACTGTTTATTGGACCAAGAATTCAAGAAAATCTTAGGACAGGAAAGTCAGATCAGTCATCCAATTTGGTCATCCAAGGATGCCAAGATTCCCTTTTGTGGTAAGCCCATTTATTTTCCTGTCAAGATTAATCCCTTTGTAGAGAGACCACCCCCTACCCCCAAAGAAATGACAGTGACTCTCCTTTGTCCTAACCTAATCTGGATGGGGATGGAGGCATTTACCCACGTAAGAGCACAATACACATAAGCAAATGAGGGCATCAAAATTGTTGGGTACAGGAAAGAGTTTCCACGCTCCCTCGTCTCTGCATCATAATTATCCATAAAAGTAGACCAAAGATTGGCAAACTCTGGCTTGCAGGCCAAGTCTGGTTCACAACCTGTCTCTATGGCCATCTGAGCTAAAAGGGGCTTTTGTATTTTTAAAGGATTGTAAAAAGAACAGTGAAGCAAAGAAGAATACGTGATGCAGACCAAACATATGGCCAGCAAAGTACACCCTTTGCAGAAAGAGTCTGCCAACCCCTGAAAAGGCTCTTCTGACCTTAACCCTCTCCGGTGAAAGTATACTGTACATCACAATTTGTTTCTTTAGTTTTTACTTTTTCCTCAATTATTCATCAAAGCATAATAATCTTTATTCCTATTTTCCACAACTACCAAAAAGCCAGCACTATCACAACAAACAAAACCATGGAGGATTTCTGTAATCTAAGATCACTTCCAAGTAATAATCTGATACAAGTATCTTTATTTTACAAGGGAAGAAGGAAATAAATATACACTGGCATCTACTGTGCTAGGTCTATCAGATAATTACATTTAATTTTCTCGTCAACTTTGGGAGGCATTGTTTTATCCTCCTGTCGTCTTCACTCAATGAAGAAATCAGGCTTAGAGAGATTATCTGCTCAGGTTCATCGCAAAAGCCAGTGAGCACAATGTCTATCCCAGGCATACTTTATTCTGAAGCCTATAATCTTTTCAGTCATCACTGTATTCCCAAACTTCAGCCATTCATATCACTTTCATTATTGCTTTCCTATCTATCCATCACCTGTACTGTTTACTTAATACTAATCTTTGGATTCACTAATTCTACATTATTAGCCTTAGGCAGCGTAACATCTAGGAAGTCACAAATTTGGCATACTAGTTGTATATTTTTGTGACATGGTAAGAGGCATACCTATTTATAATATAAAATTATTTTCCCTGGACCATCTTCCACACTACACCCTGAAAAACACTGCCACCTACATACAGTGAGCCAAAGTTACTTCTCTCACAGTCCTATTTCCTGAGTTGCACCTCCTTTGGAAGGAGGGCATCCTTTCAGAGCAACACAGTTTCAGTTTCTTTCTAGCATTTTCACAAAGCACTGAGGATCAGGTGCATCTTGGCTTTGTGACTCAAGGTAGAGGCCAATGCCATCTTACTCCACACATTCCTCCAATACCTTCTGGGGTGTCTTTCTTACTGGGCACAAAGCACAGGGAGAGGCAATCAAGGCACCATGTTCAAGCCTTGTCTCATGAAACAGGACAGGCAGGCCTAAGACATATTGGCTTCTGCCCATCTTTCTTCATCCTGTGACTTCAGACATCCTCACTGGGTTCATATCCTACTCCATCCACAAAGGAACTAATATACAATTAAAAAAAAAAAAAACTATCCCAAATATCTTTCCCTCATTACTAACACTGTATACTGAAGAAGCTACTAGATGCATTATTAAATCTTTTAAAAACTGTTTTTGTAGGTAAAATGGCAATTCAGATGATTGTTGTGAGGATGAAATATTTTATATGTATATTTACTAGTTCAGGGCATCTCCTATCTGAACTATGTTAGGATTGTCTGGTTTTCTATAGGAGTATTTAGACCATCCAAGCATTATCCATGAAGTGGTAGCTTCTGCCAATGGATAAAAGCCCACAAGTAATGCTCCACCACGGGACCAAATCATCAAGACATTTTAGAGCCTAAGAATTCACCTTGTTCTCACTCATACACACTAAGCAACCTTCTGATGTTTGTTTTTCCATGTAGGTTACTGGGAAAAAAAAAATCTGTTGGCCCTACCCATGGAATATTCAGATCCTTGTGCCTGTTCTTCCTTGTTGTAAATTAACAGACTGGTAATCAATTGCTAAATTATAGATATATCTATTAAGTGTAATTACTTAGTATAGGCCTAGGATAAATGGATTTGCCCTTGGTAGACTGGTAGAAGTTGCCTTCTGATCTGCACTGAATGACTGGTATATTCATTCACCTAAGTCGTCTTTGGAAAACAGCTAACCAGCTGTTGTCTTTCCAATGTACCACATTGACATCAAAAAAGGTAAAGCATGAACCAGAGCTGTGCTTTTTATAATCTGAATTTCTAATTTGTTTAGTTTTACCAGCTATCGTAATTTTTTTAATTCTAGAAATTTTGAAGATTTCCAATTTTTAGGTATACCATGTTGCTTGCAAAATTTCCTTTTACTATTGTTTACTTTCATTTACCAATGCATTCTGAAAACGTCAAAAGCAACGTTAAACAGTAAAGGTGACAGATTGTTGTTTTATCTCTGAAAATGAAAATTACCTAGACCTTGAAAGAAACCCATAATTTCATCCTTACACAGCTGGGAGTATGTATATTCCTCTAGGTTTTGTGTGGGTGTTTTTTTTTTTTTTCTTTCTTCCACATGTACTAAGTTACTTTTCCTATTGTTGTAGGACTGTGGTCACATTCTGCATATTGTTTTCCAATTTGCTTTTTTTCATGTAATCCAAGGTCATTTCCTATCCTCTTAAAGACCATATAATACAAACTATTTAATGACTCTATGATAAATCACAGATTTACTTAACTAAGCTCCTACTGACGGACAGTTGTTTCCAGTTTTTACCCAATAAAAACTGAATGAAAATAAATATCCTATGTGTGTTGTTGGACACTTTTATAAGTAGAGTAGGGTAGACTCTTAGATCTGGTACTGCAGCATCAAGGGCCATGGATAATCCAAATTGACAATACTAATATGCATCCCTAAACTGACTCCATTATAACATCTCTTCTTTCCCCAAACTGTTTAAACATGTATACCATCTAAACTTTATATCATAGTTGGGGGGAAAAAATGAGAGAAAAGAGAAACCAACATTAATAAGGAGAGGCAACCCTCCTATGGTTACCAAACATTTAGTAGTTTTGTATGTGTGAAGGAGTTGCCTGTTGACGTCCTTTACTTATCTTACTAACGTTCTTTCCCATCTCACTGAATCCTAAAAACTCTGTTATTGACAATACTAGCCATTTACCTGTTTAGAATGCCAATATTTTCCCCATTAGCTGTACTTTAACCTATGGCATTTTTCAACACGTAGTATTTTCAGTTTTTATGTTGCCAAAATTGTAATTTCTCTTGTTTATGGGTTTTATGTCCTGTTTAACATGGCCTTTCAAGTTGGACGGTACTATCTATATGATTCTATATTTTTCTCTAATTTTGTTATAATTTTATTTTTCACAACTAAATCTTTGGGTTAATCTATTTTAGTCTAAGTAGTAAGTAGATTAATAAAATTCTGCCCTCCTCTCCCTACATACGTGATTCCCTCAATACCATACCGTCTCCACAGGTCTGATAGGTCATGTTTACTGTCTTCAGAATCCTCATGTATCCTTATGTTTGTCTGGGGCTGTTTTTGCCCGTGTATGTTTTTCTACCTATGTATTTCCATACCTACAATACATAGCTTTAAACGTTATAGTTTACTTTTATGTAAGAAAGGAGAGAATAAACCTGTATTTGCTGTTTTCATGCAAAAAAAGATAAAATTAATATAAGTGGAGGGCAGGCCTGTGAGTGGTATGGTGATGTGTACCTTTTGTTATTTTGAATTATAAATTATGTATATGTAAGTAAATCCTAAAAAAATAAAATTAAGGATTACTGATCTTTAGTAAGTATTTCAGAAATTAATAGTGTCAGGTTCTCTTATTATTCTTTTTTAGAATCTTTTTTGGTTAAACTCTATTGTTTTTAAATTAATCAAAATACTGTAGTTTCAGACACTTATTTCACATGGCAGTTGTAGCTTTATTCACTCTCCCAAAATTCTTTCCTCCACTTTTGTTTCTCCTAACCCCATGCCTGACTAGCCTCACTTCAAAAACACTCCAATCCTCAACATTAGTTAGTACCTACAATTCTAATATACAATTATTACATACTTCCTTTTTATCTCCTAACAAATCATAAAATCTACTCAGTTACCTATATAAGAATTACTACAATGTCTTTTCCTCAAAACTAAATGACTTACAAACCAAGTTTTGAGACAATCCCACCCGTGGTCACAATATTGGCCCTTGGATCTAATCTCAAGGCTCAAATGATTAAAGACATAACCAATTTAAATTTACCCTTCCCTCTCTTTGTTACCAAATATAATTTCTTTAAGAAAATTACACAAATTAGGGAGCCCTGGTGGCTTAGTAGTTTAGTGCCACCTTTGGCCCAGGGCGTGATCCTGGAGACCCAGGATTGAGTCCCATATAAGGCTCCCTGTGCATGGAGCCTGCTTCTCTCTCTGCCTGTGTGTGTCTCTGCCTCTCTCTCCTTCTGGGTCTCTCATGAATAAATAAATAAAATCTTAAAAAAAAAAAAAAAAACTACACAAATTAGAACTCCTTATCAACTTTTTGCTCCCCGTTACAGTCATTAACATGGGCTTAACTTTCTTAAGCTTTTTCCTAGTGACTCTCCTTGGAAATAATCATTTCAGCTGAAAGTGGAAGTTAACTTTAAACATTGGGACATACTCTCTTCATTCAGATGAGGCATGAGGAAAGCACTGCTTTTAGGTCTCTGTTAAAATAATGTCTAATTTTCTGCATTAAGAGATAATAACCTTGAGTTCCGGAAAAGGTCGCAGAGTATGAGGATCTAACAAAAATATATAACTCTGAAAAATTTCTTTTTCTGCTCAATTTGTAAAGGCTTTGGTTTCTATTCAATACACAGCCACCAGTCAAATCTGGCTTAATTAAAATTAAGATAAAAGTTCAGTTCCTTAAATCACATTTCAAGTTCTCAACACTCACATATGGCTTGTGGCTATCATATTATGCACAATGATGCAGTTGGGAGAATATTTCCATCCTCAAAGAAAGTTCTATAGAATAGTACTATGTAGAAAACTAAACACTAGGAGGCAGCATCAACAGTGCTTCATGGTAACAAGAGGAATGTAAGTATAAAGTATTATGAGAGTTGATTCAGCTAATGTTGAAGGCTAAGTGTATGTCCATCCCCTCCCTCTCTCCTCCTCTCTTCCATGTTTAATTTCCCCAAAATTGTGAATCTGTATTGATGAGGAAGACAGTCCCAAACAGGGTAAAACATTCACTATTTGATCAGAGCTGTTCAAGCAGCTAAAATAGCTCCTCACATAACTTCTGGTATAAATTATGTGAACATGATTACCAAGAACCGTTCTCAAGGTCAGCATTTAGTAAGTCCCCCTCCTTATCTGGGAGTAAAGCTGTGTTACTAGAATTCCTGGACATTTTCTCACACTTGATCACTGCCACTGCTAGGTTTTAGTTTTTTACCAAGTGCCATGACCAAACTGTGTAATCATGAAATGGCCAACCTGAGTATGTGCTCCCCTGCCCACCACCCCCAACCTGGCAATTCAGCCATATGTATATAAAACCAGCTAATGATAACCGATGGAAGGAACAACCTTTTAAATCTGAAGACACTAATCACTTACCAATAAAATGGTTTTTCTGAAGAAGAATTATCCCTGACAGCTGTTACCACTTCCTTCTTCTCCGATAATGAAACCTAAGGTATGTTCACATATCTTGCCCTACTTAAAATCGATCAAAACTTTTCCATAGAAAGAAGGGGTTGTGATTGAGGAAAAGCACAAGGGGGAGGTTCTAGAGCATGGCAATATTCTGTTTCTTGACCTGAGTGGTGATTCCATGAGCATTTCACTTCCTATGCTCTGAAACAAAACTACACAACACTGGGAGAGGATCCTGGGCCATCCCTAAAGAAGTTAAGATTCAAAGAACACACAGAGTCTGGGAACTCTGGAGGTCCTGGGATAGGGGACATGTCTTCTAAAGACTTATCAGCTAGAAAAAGTCACCCACAGGCAGCAATTCTCTTACAACTCTCAAGCACATCCTGGAGTAATTTGAGATTTTACCCCTTTTATAATTCACTGACGGTTTTGTTTTCTATTTCTCATATCTTCCTTTTTCAAATTTCCTTTCTTCTCATTCACCTCTCTGTTTCATGAGACTTACCTCCTAATTTACTCACATATGCACCTCTGCTTCACCCTGGCAAGCCCACTCAGTTTGCTCTTGGCATTGCCAGCTCCAAAGCACAGCTGGCACTATAGATCTCATCTTATCCTCAAGATCAGGGCTGGGAAAGTCCACCTCTCTAAGCCTGCCTCCCTAAGCAGAGTAGTTTTTGGTTTTTGTTTTAAAATTCTGCTGGGCAGATGGAGGAGGACTTGGGCTTCTATGTACAAAAGTGATCAGCCCTACTCCACACTCCTTTATAGGCCAGCTGAAACTCTGGGCAGAACTATTCAATGGAAACCAGTAAGTTGGTGTTTTCTTAATAAAAATAAAAATGTTCCCAAGAATAATTAATATTTTTAAACCGGCACTTTAAAAAAGAAAAAAAGGGTTGTCTCATTTTTGTCTCCCCTTCCTAAGTGGCTAGGGGCTTAAAATAATTCAGTGGAATTTACTGCTTATCTTTTATACTTACTCAGCTTAACTAATGTTTCAGTAAATTTTTCACAGTTGATTGCAACTCGGCATAATAGATGGATGAATTGATGATAAGAAAAGAAGTAGTCTAGCAGCATACGATCATAAACGTCATCTTTGCCCTGAAGGTTAAAGATGATAAAATGGTTGCACTTAAATTGTATAATAAATTAAAGAGCATATTTTGTGCAAATGTAATAAGTTTAACTAAAAAGCTGATTAAATATTTAAATTCTATAAGAACCTACTTTTAAATTCCAAGTTTCTAGAAATGTTAAGATCTTAATTGTCACAAGTTTATTTTCAGTGTGCAAATGCTTATCAATTAAAATTACCCATTATCTCTATATACTTTCTTTAATCAAGTAAAATTACTATAGGATTTTAAAATGTGACACTTTAGTTCTACAGACATCATCAAGAAGAGCTGAATTAAATTTGATTTTTGAAATAGATTTCAAAAGTTTTCTGGAATGGTTACTGCAATGTTAATTATTTTAAATATTTTATCTTATGAGAAGTATATTTAAGATCCAAAGACGGTGGGCAAGGGAGAGTGTGAATGAAGTAGAGTGAAGAAAGATAAAGGGGGAAAACTGTTTAAAAAATGTTGAAACTGAGAAATTATCTTGTGTCAATGTACGTTCTCTATAATTTAGAATTAGCATTATTTTAGGATACGCATTAGAAGAGAAGAATCAAGACTACAAATGGTCAATCTATCAATCAGTGATATTAGGCTTAGGTGAAAGGATTATAATTAAAAGGGCAGTAAAAGAAGTCATTAATTAAATGGCCAAATTTAAACAATAGTAAATACCTAACTTGACTTTTCAGGTTTAGATATATGGCCCAGTTATAATTTAGCCTAGTGACAAATACTAGTAGGACTTTCTATTAGGGTTTTTTTTTTTTTTTTTTTTTGAGGGAGGAAAAAACTTACTACTTGTGCTTATTGTTGATTTTGCAAATATTCAACCAACATTTCAGAGCACTAAAAGGAAAAAGTCCAAATGAGTCTAATCTTCTTAGGATCCACAAAATGGTCATTTAAGTCTAATATAACTGCCAGAGGGGAAATTTCAAATTACTGTGTACTACAGAAACATGGTTTTCCTGGCATCCCAACATACCTTACTGGTTTCCACCATTGTGGGCAAGAGGCACATATTGAGTTCAGGGCGCGGAGGCCGAATATTGCTTTTCCCTCCTATTAGCTTGATATTTTCTCGACAAGGGAAATAAGGTCCAAGAGACACTAAGACATTAAAAGTGTACAGTAAGAATAAATGGAAAAAATAAATCTCCATGTTTCAGTGTGCAGAAAGATTAAATGCCAACCACATTCAAGTACTGTGCTAGATGAATACGTACTTGGTATATTACTATGATGGTAAGTACAATGGTTGTGTTGTAGAAATGGAACCAGAGTATGAAGAAAGTCATGAGGACTCAAAAGCACAAGTTCCTTGAGAACATCTGAAAATAAAAACACAATATGAGTATTAAAAAACTAGAGTATCTCTAACCTGCTTCTTTCGAACTCACAAACCCTGTTAGGGTGACTAGTGGCAGCATGGCAGGCGACAAGTTTTAACGAGTCAAATTGTTTTAGCTGCTGACACTGGGAGAAATTCTGTCTGATGTTCAATCAAATCTGGATCAGCACACTTACTAACCATAATACAGTCATCATTTAGAAACCAAAGTTTAAAACTATTTATTTGTATTCTGTTTATCCAAGAGAAGCGTCACGGAGAAGAGTACACTAAGGGAAATATTTAATGCACATTGATGACATGTCTTCCTAATCAACCAAAGCAACTTAGAAAATCCAAGGTTCAAGTTCTTTGGATCTAAGATCTAATCCTTAGTCTACTTTTAATGTTTCATGATGCTAGATGGACTGATGCTCATCCCCTAATCACACAGAAGTAAAGCTCGTGATGACAGGCTATTGGCAATCAGAGGTTAGTGTAGTATAGACCAGTAATTCCACAGAACATCAGGCCAAAACGTACCAAAACCGACTGCTTACACATGACAGCCATTCATGTCATTTCGAGAAACTGGTAATAAAATTACAGTCTCTAGAGAGAATTTTTTTAAATGGCTTCTAAACTAGTAAAACAAAATTCAGTATAAATTTAAAACGAGGGAGGGGGGATCCCTTAAACAGGCACAAATTATCACATTATAACTATGTAATCAATAAAAAGGCAAAATTCTTGGGAGTCTAAGAACAGCTACTGTGTCTAGGCAAAAGAACAGGCAGTAAAATAATCTTCCGAACCCTTTACAGTATCAGCTCTCCTTTGCAAACATTTGCATGATCCTACCTTATTTATATAGGACCAGAAGATTTCAGAGCTGGAAGATATCTAGAGATAACCTAAGGACAAAGAGCCCAGATATACTACATGACCTGCCAGTGATCATATAGCATAATTATTGGCATGTTGAGAAATGTAACTAGATTTTCTAGGACCTGCTGGCCATTGTGAGTAACACATAAAAAGGACAAATGTCTTCCAAACCCTGCATAACTAATACCACATCTTACAAAGAATATTTCACAAAAATCATCTTCCATCAGGTTTTTATACAGATGTATTTTCCAACTAACTTACCTATACAGGCATTTCTAAGTTCTGGAGGACTATAGGAATTAAGAAGAGTTAACAGTTTATGAGCAAACTCAATTCGTTCCTGCCACTGAATTAATGCTTGTTTCACATCTGCAAATACAAAAGTATACATAAAAATGTCATTTGAGTTCAAACTTCCTCACAATTATTTTCTATTATTATCTACAGGATGCTAACACTAAGAATATCTAATGACAAACATCTTTGGTGAAAGCTAAGTGATGATTTTCATGAGATGGCTACTACTGTGAAACCTGACAAATTTCTTTAAGCACATACTCTAGGGATGAGTATGTCCATTTTCTAGAAATTTATATGAAGTTCAGAGTTCACATGCAATTTTACAGGGACACAAGACATGGGTTTTATAGTTATTTCTCTTAAAACTAAAAATGGTCTAACCTAAGCCATGGAGGTTTCCAGCTGGAGAACCTTCACAAAACACCCATGTTGTTACTGTGCTTGGGAAGTGTCTCCCTATCTTTTAAATCTTATCATAACACTTATAGGATGCTTGCCTATTTTTTAGGCAGGCATAAGAGAATAAACAAAAGCACTCCAGCCTTATACCAGGTCATGATGAACATTTCCTGATGGTTACCCAGCAACAGCCCCATCTTCTACATAAACTAGAGATAAAGATAAATTCTCTGAAGGATGTGGTCTGAAATCCTTATTTCACTCTTTAATAGTTGAAAGTAACAAAAATAAGGGATGCCTGGGTGGCTCAGTAGTTTGAGCGTCTATCTTTGGCTGAGGGGCGTGATCCCAGAGTCCCTGAATCGAGTCCCACATTGGGCTCCCTGCATGGAGTCTGCCTCTCCATCTGCCTGTGTCTCTGCCTCTCTTTCTGTTTCTCTCATGAATAAATAAAATCTTTAAAAAAAAAAAGGGAAGTAACAAAAATAAGAAGTAGGAATAATCAAACCTTTTCTCTGAAGATAAGGGCGTGTGGACTTCAAAACCGAAAGGAATATGGACAGAAGTTCTACTAAGTCTCCAGTCACATGGCAAGCTGTGGCTTCATGGTACATCATGTGCAGTGTGTTGAAAGACTACAAGTGATTTAAAAAAAGGAAAACCTCATTTCATTTTTACTTGACTGAGCCACAAAATGGTAGTACTCATCCTTTATAACAGATGTTTTCAGACCTTATGTGTGTGCATATATGCACAAAGCAAATATATTTGCTGTCTACCTAAAAGTCAAATTCTCCCAAGTCAGATCTTTTATAAAATATAAAAACAGTGCTCACCTTCAGAGCTGATATTTTATGCATACTTTCTGGTTTGAAGGAATAACCTGTTTAATCAGTTTGTTTTTCATTATTGTTTGTTCTAAGACCACAAGCCTTAGAAATTACAAAGCAGCAGGCAACAAGAAGACTGGGTAGAATGGGTGACTGCTTTAACTAACTTTCCAGGGCTTTGGAAGGAAGACAATGGTGAAATGGTTGTCAGCCATACCCAAAACAGTAAATCTGAATGAAGGGAAAGAGCTCCAAAAGAAAGAATTCCTTTAATTTTTATTGGCTTGTTAAATCTTTTAATTCCAAATCCTTAGTTTTTTTTCCTACTTCATTCTATAAAGGTTTTCTAATCCTCTCGAATCAGTTCCCTATAACCTATATACCATCCATTATTTGAAGTTCAAAATGCAGTCTAGAATCGGTGGTAGTACATAATCCTGACAATGTACTTCTGTGGCATTCAAACAGTGTAAGCTGTGACAATAGGAACCATGTCTGCTTATTCACTGCTCCTTCCCCAGTGCCTAGCACAATGACTGGCACAGAGTAGACATTCAAACATCTGGTGAATGAAACAATGAAATTCTCACTCCTTTTCATACTTTTGTTCTAGCCAAACAGAAATAATAGCATTTTTCAAATACAACAATACTTTCTTGCCTCTGCAAGAAATTAGCAAGTCATTTATCTAGATCCTCTCCCACTTATCTTTACAAGTCCAAATTTTTCAAAATACAGTTTCAAATATGTTGTATTCCTATTCTATAATACTATTGACTGAAGAAAACTATCCTATCTCTTACATCTCAAGGTACTCTTGGCATATACTCTTTTATCTTCTCTCCTTTGTTAGACTTAAGGGGTAAAATGCACCTTTATGGCTTTAAAATCATCTCATAGTTTGTGGATGTTAAAGAACTGTGGGAAGAATGAACAGGTGATTTGAATCACCTCTAACAGACTCAATGGTTTTCTCTGATAAAGCTAATCTCAGTTTCATACTATCAAATAAGTGAGCTCTTGAGAAATTCTGTCAGTGATTAGATCGTATGAATTTCATCTGTTTCTACCCCTTAAATGATATGAATAAAACTAAACTATTTCCAGTGGTTGTTCTAAACACAAAATAGGAAAAGTATGGAATTACTATGGATAAAGAAAACAGCAACCAAAAAACTGTGACCTAATCACATTTTTGTAATACAGCATTTACTGATCTATATAATCAAAATCCAGACACCTGTAAAACACTCTAGCATAAACTCTAAATATCCACAAAAAAAGTAGTCTTGGTGAGAATATTAAAATGAGATATATCTACAGTAAAATGAATTAAAATATTTACCTCAGTCATTAGGATCAACCCTCGATTAAATACAACAAGAAGTCTATCTTCATCAGATTCTAATAGTATTCTGAAGGCACTAGAAGAAAAAAAAAGTCCAGGTTGAGAACTCTGAAATCAGAATGGAAAACTTTGGTGATAAAAAATAGACAGATGTAAACTGTAATTTAGCTCTTTTCTGCCTACAGGAGAGAGACTGCTATATCTGTTTCCTAGTAATATAATAAAAAGAGTTAATATTAAGAAACCCTCTAAGTAACATGGAAAAGTTATGTCTGCTAGTATCTAGTCAACAATTATCCACAATGGTGGAAGAGAGGTATCATGGAGATATTTTTTAAGTTTCAGTATAAACAATGCTTATTTTTATAATGTGTTTTTAGCTTCTAAACTATTTTAAGCTCTAGATAAGCAAAATATACTATCCAAGCACTTGTCAGCTGATTCTTGGGAAGAAACAGAAACATGAGGGGGAAAACATGAAATACATTTTGGCCCTGAAAATAATCTATGTGATAATCATCAAAAGCAGTTAAGACCTAATTTCATTATTAGGTACTGGAAACTGCTGCTATATGTAGTACAACTGGAATTCCTTTTACTTCAATTAGTTTTGTTTTGTTTTTAAAGATTTTTATTTATTTATGTGAGAGAGAGAGAGAGAATGAGAGGGATGCCTGGGTGGTTCAGTGGTTGAGCATCTCGGAGTGCCGGGATTGGGGATTGAGTCCCACAGCGGGCTCCCTGCAGGGAGCCTGCTTCTCCCTCTGCCTATGTCTCTGCCTCTCTCTCTCTCTCTCATGAATAAATAAATAAAATCTTAAAAAAAAAAAAAAAAAGAATGAGAGAGAGAGAATACAAGCATGAGTTGTGGGGGTGGGGTTGGGGGTTGGGAGAAGAGGGAATGGGAGAAGAAGAGGGAACTCCTTGCTGAGCAGGGAGCCCAGAGTGGGGAGGCTCCATCCCAGGACTCCAGGATCATGACCTGAGCCGAAGGCAGACACTTAACTGAGACATCCAGGCACTCCCTATTAGATGTTTTCTTTCCTTTTTTCAAAAAAGAATTAAGAAAGCTCAAAATCTTTCTATTTCTTTTAGATAATAAGCTTTTAGTAGTAAACCTTGGAAACAAAATGTATTCAAAATTAATATCAAAACTTTAAAAGAATTCCTTTAGAGGAATTCTGGCAAAAACGTAATTAATTCATTTTGTGTACTAATAAAGAATCAAATTTGAAAGTTTTCTGAAGAAGATAATCTGAAATAACCTTATCTTGGGTTAAGCATAAAATACTGTAATGTGGGAACCCCGGGTGGCTCAGCGGTTTAGCGCCACCTTTGGCCCAGAGCCTGATTCTGGAGACCCGGGATGGAGTCCTGCGTTGGGATCCCTGCAGGGAGCCTGCTTTTCCCTCTGCCCGTGTCTCTGCCTCTCTCTCTCTCTCTTTCTGTGTGTCTCTCTCATGAATAAATAAATTTTAAAAATCTTAAAAAAAAAAGGCTGTAATGTTCAAAGAAGTACTACCAAAAAATGTGTGCCTGATAAAGGACATTACCTCCAAATCTTAGATGTAATACACAGAAGCACTTTAAGAAATTAACCTGGACTGGGCAACCCTCTTGGATCCCATCCCTCTTCAGAAGCTCTGTACTAGCGCTCAATAAACTTTGCTTTGCTGCCCACCACTTAAAAAAAAAAAAAGGAAAGAAATTAACCTGGCCTTTATTTCCACAGCTAAAGGGAATTATGTATAATTTGTTGTAGAGTTCCTTTATAACCATTCAATAACTTCTGTAGCTCTGAACAACGATAAAGATGATATTTTGTTACTTTGTCTAATTCTTACAGTTAAAGACAGGTAAATCTGGGCTAGACAGAATGAAAAATACATTAAGTCTCATCCAAAGATGGAGAAAGCTATTTCTGGAAGCTTGTGGAACTAAATCTCCAAGCATAAGGCAGGATGAATCAGAACAGAGAAGAGGATACAAGGTTTAGGCTTAAGACTGTATATTAAGTTTCCTTCCAATCCTGATTCTATGATTGTGATAAAAGATACAACCCAAAACCAAACCAAACCAAAAACTGTTAAAAAGTAACTCAATTTTTACAAGATAAATCTTTCCAAGGTGACTGAATGCAAAAATGCTTCCCTAATTAAAGAATTGGTAAACTTTTGGTTATAAATAATTATAACTCTTTAAGTGTCAAAAGGCTGGTCCCCATTCCGTCACTTGGAAAAACAAACAAATTAAAAAAAAAAAAAAAAAAACACCAGAAAACACCTTTTTACCTTATTAAAGTAGTCCAGCAGGAGCGGCCATCTAAGCAACGTAAGTAACAACTTATGGTTGTTTTCTTAAACTGTTTAATATCTTCTAATTCTTCCTCTCTCATATCTGGCCTTTGAGCTATAAACAGCTGCATCAGGTTAAATAGTTCTTCTACTGCCTAAAAAGGGCAAATAAGCATTATGGTAATCTTTTAACCCTATAACATTTTGGAATGTTTGCTTCTCATTTCTGAATGTTAGACCCACTTGTCAGCTTTTAAAACTAAACAAATTATATCAGATTACACTACCTTTCAAGAATAGTTACAAAATTAACAATGAATTCTATTTTTAAAATTGAATATATTCTTCACTAAAAGAAAATAACCTTAAATTTTTCAGGAAGACTCATTTTTAGGTTCATTTTTAGTCTTAACACTGTTTCAAGCACTAGCTTTGTAACTTCAAATGGGCATCCAGACATGCTACCCTAATCCTCTGCTCCATTTCTTTAATGAGAAAACACAATTTCATCACAAAATTTTACAGCCCTCACTAACATTTGAATTAATACCACTTCTGAGGAAACCCTTTATGCAAACATTTGGAATGTTCTTTCTAGACTGATGAATCATTAGTTCAACTTTCTGACTGATGAAATGTGGGAACTAATATTTAAGTAAAACCGTTAACTGTGGGTTTATAAATTCCTTTACCATGGGCATGTGGGCATACTTATTAATGAACTGAAAAGCCCCAATTCCAAAATTTCCATGGCAAAAATTGATTTAAGCACCATTTTCATGAAAACCTCCAATAAAGCTCTACAATAAAAGATGTTATATTTCATTGATGTCACGAAACAACATTATCAGATAAATATTCTAACTTGCCCAATACTCATCCAAAGGTATATTTAACCATGGACATCATGTTTAGTAATTAAGTCAAATATTTTTTATGTGAATGTGATTAAGAAAATCCACTGAATCTTGATAATCTTAATAAATCCTGTCCTGACTCCTTTGAGGTCAGGCAGACTCACTTTCGTTTCCTTTGGTCTTCTTACAGTTTTGGCTTTGAATCTTTTTTGGTACTTAGTATACTCACTTTCTTGCCTCTATTCTAGGCACTCTAAATTTCCTGGCTGGAAACCAGGTTATTCCTTCTGGATGAGAACAATTTACTACATCATATCTAAAGGACAGGAAAGGTCCTTTTTACAACAGGAAAAAGAAATATAGTATGCAATTCAAGGATACCAATAATTAAAATATTCTTCAATGTATTCATTTAATTAAACTCTTAAGCACTGGAAGTCATCAAAAAGCTCCTGCTCCTCCACTCCCACCATCTCCCATTTAGCAAAAACTTCTCACATTGGCAATTTGTGGCTTCTATATTATAATAGCTTGAAAAAAAGTATTCTGCACTCTTCTTCCAACCCTTTTTCTAGATTTATATCCTCTTGGTGTAATATTCAGTTTACAACAGAGAGTTAAGAAGCAACAGTGACAAGAAATATCCAGGAATGACAGCCATACATGAAGGGGGAAAGTTTTAATATGTAATCTACAAATAGTCTGTAGAAAAAAAGGAATCAGATTTAGACTGCACGTATTTGTATCCTGATAGATCCCTTAACCATTTCATTCACCTAAATACAGTGTGAGTATTGTAGAGATACTATAGCTAAGATAAAAATACTGTCTAGCTCACAGCTTAGTAGAGCATGTAAATCTTAATGATCAGTTATCTAAACAGTAAATACTTCCCTAAAACCATACCACAAAACTGACTTTTTTCATTAGGCACATATAAAAGACACATTTACAAAAAAAAACCCAAATGATAAGAGCTAAGTTCAATTAGAGATAGAATTTCAACATCAACCTAAGAAAAATTATCCATATTACTTAGAAATTTTATAGTAATATAGCATTATATACATATATTCAAGAAAACAAACACATTAAGTCCTTAATAAAGACTGTAGACCATACCTCCATATTTTGTTACCACTTCCCACAATGGGCAAAAATAGGTTATTTCCAATCAACTTGAAGATACAGATATAATTATCAATTTTACTCACTCCAGGGTATTGGCTGGCATGTGGTGTAAGATTCTTAAAGGCCCATTGGATGTTCTGGTGAGAAGCGAGTTGTCTTGTGAATGCAGGAGACTGTTCACAGCAGAGCCTCAGAATGCCGTAGTAGGCGGGCAGCATCCCACGGTTAAAAAGCACCACATCCTGATCATCATGGTCAGCAAGGATGTAATTGAAGGCAATGTTCTTGGTTACCACTGGGTTCTGAACAATAAGGCGGATATTCTCTGGACAGTCAGCACACACATTGTACCAAAATGAAAGCAAAGCCTGTTTATTGTGATTTGTAGCTATTGCTGGCTCAGAAAGTTTAGGCTGGAAAAGGTTCCACAAATCCATGAAATATGTGGAAAACATCAGCTTCTCAGTTTTGGAAATTAAACAGTAAGTCATAAAGCTAAAATAGGGCACTAGCTTTGTAGTGCCATGAACAGCAGCATCAACATAAAGTTTGGCTCTTGAGAGCAAACCAAGGAGCACGTTGTAGACCTGATGTAGGACTACTGTTGTGTCTGGACTGAGTGGAAGGTCACGGGTTGGGATGTGCAAAGACCTTGTTGACCGGAACATCTGGCGGAATGAATTGCTTGGTATAAGGGACACCAGAAGATAAGCTGCAGCTATAAAATGTAAAACAAAACTGTCAGATCCTTATAAGATATAAAACAGACTGAAGAGCAGTCATTAAACACAAAGCCACTCTTCTCTTTAAAAATTAAAATGAATAAAAATTAAGGGACATGTACATTTCTTAATATCTTTCTGCTCTACCACTGGCCCCAAAGAAACTTCCTAAGGAATGATGAAAACAAACATCTTCCATTGTCATTGTTATTTTTTAAGTGGCAACAATAATTGCACTAATAGAAGCTTTCCCGAGATGTAGAATTTTCCACTTATTTTATCACTGCATTTCTTCTCAGGAAATAATATGGTTTAACTTGAAAAGAACAGGCATTTAGAGTCAGAAGACCTAGCTAAGACTGTCTGAACATGGTCAAATCATTCAATTTTGTTAGCATGTTTTCTTCTTTACAAAATAAGGGTAAGTTATTTTGTAATAATTTACAGATTAACAGTAAAATATAAAGTTATAAAGACAGAATGAAATCTACTTTAAAGTGCATTGTAAGGTGAAGATTTTATATATATATATATATATATTATATATATTTTATATATATATATATATATATATATGCATATGCGCCGCCAATTATAGAACATTAACTCTGGAAAATCTTTACAAGTCTCCTAGGCTAAATTTGTATTTTTAAGATTTTTTTTCATGAGTACAGTTGACACACAATGTTGTATTAGTCTCAGGTGTACAACAGAATGATTCAACTTCTCTATATGTCATGCTGTGCTCACCACAGTGTCACCACACAACACTATTACAGTACCATTGCTGATATTCCCTATGCTATATGCTTTATCCCCATGACTTATTCATTCCATAACTAGAAGCTTCTAGGCTGACTCTGAACACAAATCAAGCATCCCTTCTTCAACATACCTGAAAAATGTTATTAAGCATACAATTCTGAGAAATAAATGACTCATTAGTTGAGTTCATCCATAAAAACAGTTACTGTGTGTGCAAAGCACTGAGCTAGGTACTTTAAAAATATTACTTCATTTAATCCTCACAATCATTCTGGAGGTAGGTAATGTTACACTGGAAAATCTAAATCTTGGAGAAGCAAAGACCAAGGTCACACAGATAGAGGTGAAACTCAGATTTAGCCCTGGGAGACAATAATGATGATGATGGTCCAACAACAAGAACTGCTAACATTTATCAAATGTTTATGCTATTTAATACCATAACTTCATGTAGCAGGCACTAATTCTATTATCCTCACTTTCAATCAGACTTAAAACAGTCAGACTATACCCATGTTACACATCTCATGGCAGAGCTGGAATTCAAACCCAGGTAGTCAGATTCATGAGCTAATGTTCCTAAAAACAATCACCAGAGAGCCTCTTCATGGCTTCCAATGCCTTAGAGTTTTTAACTCTTCAATATACCTATAATTTTGTCTCCCATTATTTTACCTATAGCTTGATAATTTCCAGTGTTCTGTCAAAGCAAATAAAGTTAGGGTTTCTAAAATTAATTATAACCTATTTTACAGATTTCAAATTAAACCTTATGCACAATTTTGTGCACAATATTACATTTCTACGTATTTTTTCACCTATTAATATCGCCCTGGTTAGGCTCAATTTGGTATAGGTTTCCAATATTAAAACTTGGCATGTAGGGGTCATCTTGATCAATCACTGTGTAAGTTGCTACTGAGAAAAGTAATTTGTGATTAGAAAAAACTTACTTGGTTTACCCCCAAATCTTCTTATGAAACATTTTCAAACACAACTCAAGGTTCAAAATACTCTACCAAAGACCCACTTAAATTCTACAATGAACATTTAGCTTTATTTTATTATACACCATCTATTTATTTAGGAGCTATCTGCTTCTAAATAAAAAATAAGGTCTTCTTAGGAGAAATAAATTCCAGGAAGGTCAATATGGAAGAATAGGCTATCACGCTAAACACTGCCTTGCTATGACTAAAGAGTCCCTTCATTTAGTTCTATACTGTAGAGAACTTAGAATAAGTCAATCTCCATTTCTATATGGCAATTCTTCAACTATTTTAAGACATAAACTTATGTCTCCACTTTTTTAAACATTCTGAAGCATTCCTTAAAATTTTGTAGGGTTTAATATACTTCTCAGTAGTTTTTCTTTTATACATGTTACTATAATTCTTATTGTTATATTGATTTCATTCAAATATCTGGGCTTTTTTTCAATTTATAGCAAAAGGACCTTTTCATATTACTATAGTCTTATAATTTTTAAGTGATTGACTGTAACAATTTATTTCCCAACTGAACATCTAGTTTTTAATTTTTCATAACCATAATAAATAAAGCTATTTAAGCACCCATATATTGGATGACTTATTTACAACACTGGAATCCTTGAAATGATATTACTGAATTTATAAAGGGCAAAGCATTTTGAAGATCTTGGTACAAATAGCTAAACTGCCTTTCATAAAGTAATATTACTCACAACTTCAACTGCCATGTATGAGGAGGCCACTTCCTCAGTATATGAATATTAGGTTTAACAGCTAAAAAAAACTTTTTTTGGGTTCAGGATATATTTTTTATTGTCTTATGGTCAGAAGTCAGAACATAAATGCCAATCAGCATAGGTGTCAGCATTTATAAATGACCCATCACTATAGGGTTACATAAACTGGCAGGAAAAACAAGCCTATGAGTATCAATGCCAATCCATGCGTACCCAACCAGTACAAGGTATGTTTCCCAAACAAACTTCTTATTTTAGGACAGGCAGAAGAGACATAGTTACCATATTCTCTCCCGACTTTTCTCTTATTATTAACATCTATTGTTACTATGGTATATTTGTTGTAACTAAGGAACCAACACTGCACATTACTTTTAACTAAATTCCATACTTTAGATTTTATTAGTTTTCCCTTAATGTTCTTTTATTTTGGCTCCAGGATCCCATCTAGGATATATTACATTTAATCATGTCTCTGTAAGCTCCTCTTGGCTGTGACAGTTTCTCAGGCTCTCCCTGATTTTGGAAAACCTTGACAGTTTAAAGATTTTATTTATTTATTCATGAGAGACACAGACACAGACAGAGGGAGAGCCTGATGTAGAACTCGATCCCAGGACCCCAAGATCATGCCCTGGGCTGAAGGGAGGTGCTCAACCACTGAGCCACCCAGGCGTCCCTCAAATGATGTTTTTTTTTGTAATGAAGACCAGACAGGTAAAGTTTATATCATATCACATCAAGGGTACATTCTATCAACACTCATCAGTGATGATATTAACCATAATCACCTGGCTGAGTTAATGTTTGTCAAATTTCACTTATAGTTATGCTACCCACAAACCACAAGAAACTCTTAAAGAGAGAACAAACTGCAGGGTGATGGAGGGGAGTGGGTGGGGAATGGACTGTGGGGGATGGACACCGAGGGCACCTGATATGATGAGTACTGGGTGTTTTAAGTGATAAATCATTCAATCTTCCTGAAACAACACTGCACTGTATATTAACTAAAATTTGGGAAAAAAAAAAAAAAGTTACATAACCCATTCCCCATTCCTTACTCCTTGAAAGCAAGTCACTAAACTCACACTTAAGGGGTAGGGAGGTTAAGCTCCACCTCCTTGGAGGGAGGATGGACATAAATACATTTAGAATTTTTTTTGTATAGGAGATTTGTCTTTTCTCCATTTATTTATTTGATCCTTTATCAGCGCGGATTCATAGGTATTTATTTTATACTTGGGGGTATAATCCAGCACTATGTTAATTTTTCTACTCAAGTTCTAGCTTTAGCCATTGGGCGTTCTTTCAGGTTGGTTCTGTGTCTGTCCGACATACTCCTATCATTTTGTTTTTTGAGTATTTCTTTACTTTCTGGTCCTACTAGACGCTCCAGGCTCATCTTGTATATTACCTGCCCCAGACCTAGAATCAGCCCTTTCTTCAAAGAGCTATTATTTGTTTTATTGGAGAATGGTCTTTAGAAACCTACATCTAGGGGTATTCCATGTGCAAGTTGCTATTGCAGTATCACTCATTCTAGGCCCTTTCAGCAGATGGTTAGGAAGTATGATTTTAATGATTAAATTTAATAATTAAATACATTTTAAAAATCAGCTTTGGTTTTGAATATTACCAAAAGAAAATATATTATTTAACAAGCAATTTTCTAGTCTGTGAAATATCTACTTTTCGCATTTGTCCATCTGTCTTCCAAGATGTTTATTCCCTTCTAGCCTCTGTAAAGGTGTTTTATCATTTAACTCCCATGATTTCATTGAATATTTTCTCTCAATATTTTCAATACCTTTTTATTATGTTCCTCTTCAATTAATGCTTATCATGCTTTGTAATCTATCAAGCAAGGAAACAAAAATGGTGGTGGTGGTGATATCAACCAAGACAGGGCAGTTTCCTATCCTTGAAACACCAAAAAACACTGGATATTTGCAAAACATTGCCATTTCCAAATACTAATGTAACTTTGGCCTTTAAATCAGTATCTCCAAAAGTCTTTGTAATATACAATGGGCATTACTATAATTGCCTTAAAAACAAAAGAGCAAAACTTGGAACAACAAATGGTTTAAGTTCTGAATATTTGACTTACAAGTCCTGACTCTAGGATAATTGTGAGCCAAAAGAAACCGCTCGACCCAGTTTTCCATATTCTGTAGGACCCAGCTGTGTGCCAGTTTATTTCGGGGTGTCTGTACTGCCAACCAATCCAAACATTGAGAAGGATTGTATTCAATTACCTAAAAATAAAATGACAAGAACAGAGTATAATCCACTAATTGAGGAGTTTTTCTTTCTGTTTTAAAGATTTTACTTATTTATTCACGAGAGACACAGGGAGAGAGGTAGAGACATAGGCAGAGGGAGAAGTAGGCTCCTCGTGAGAGCCCGATGCAGAACTTGACCCCAGGACCACGACCTGAGCCAAAGGCAGACACTCAACCACTGAGCCACTCACGGGTCCCAGAGGAGTTACTTTTTTACTTGCTTTTGGTATATGCCATTAATCACTTAAAGTCAAGGTAGTTTTTTGAAAACTAGTGCCTAAGTTTCACCAGTTTTTCTTCATCTTTTTAAATTAATTTTTTTAAGCTGGGGAGAGGGGCACAGGGACCAGGAGAGAGAGAATCTTAAGCAGGCTCCATGCCCAGCACAGAGCCCAACATGGGGCTCAATCTCACAACCCTGAAATTATGACCTGAGCCAAAATCAAGAGTTGGATGCTTAACAGACTGGGCCGCCCAGGTGCACCTCTTCATTTTTAAAGCTACATTTATCCATAGGAAATATTCAGAAAAATCTGTCATCACAGTTTATAAAATAAAAATAAAATAACCAAGGACTCTAACATAGAAGCAGTCAGGGACCCAATGATTTTTAGATCTCATTCAATTTATAAACTGACTTCAAAGTGCTTCTAATTCTGTAGTTTCTCATCTTTATTTTTCTTATTGTGTGTCCAATCTACTATTGCACATGAGAATGAAAAGTAGTAACTGCATTACTAGGGAGATTTTTTCCCATTGGATAAAGAAATCTTAAGAATGTAGATTTGGCTTTTGGGACAGTTTCATACCCACTCATTTATGTACTGTCTAGATGATTTTACATTAACTAAAATAGCAGCTGAACGGTTGCAAAAGATATCACAGAGCCCACAAAACTTAAAATGTTTACTAACTGATCAGAGAAAAAGTTTGCTGACCCCTTGGTCTAAAAAGTAGGTCTTCCCACCATTCAAGAGAAATTCTGTGACCTCAGCAGTTATTCTGAAGGAAAGGACGTGGCTGATACTTCCTGTATCATTTCTGTTAACTACAGAAAACATGTGGCTTTTATTTCTAAGATTCTATTGCCTTACAGAATTTTTTTTGAGGGAAGGGAATGAAAACGCTAAACAGGCTGAAGACTATTTTTATGACTCTACATACAATAGTCTTTAAACTTGTGGGAAACAAGAACTCCTTTTCTCCCCTAAGTCTCCTGACTAAAAGCATGTCTTCTTCCCTGACTTGTGACCTTCTAAAACCATTTGGATTACCCAAGTAAGATGGTACTTAAGCTGGCAATAACTTTATTAGAAAAATAAATTTCTAAGAAAAAGAAATACTGAAACCTCTATTCCAAGACTTACCTCCCATATCCTCTGTAGAATGTAAGATGCAAAGGGAGGCATTCCTGGAGGTCCACCAGCAAACTCCATGAGCATAGTCAACAATTTAAAGAAAGGATTGGCTGCCTGTAAAACATACATAACTGTGTATTTAAATGTACTTGAACCCATCTGTTTCAGGAGAAAAGAAACACATAGAACTTTTCTACACATCACATTTAAATCTATGTTAGGTTAGCAGGTCTCAGTACTCCTGCATGTAAACTTGAACTATCATAAGGCAGCAGGATCAACTTGGGATACAAAGTCAACTGCATGGGCATCACATATAATAGAAAACATGTATTTTTCTGGATATCAACTTGGAAAAAAACTACTCAAAACTTTTATTAATGAGACAACCTTATTTATAGAATAATTCAGGTTAAATGTTTCTTGTGGCATCCCTTTATTTCTAAGGTGTAAATTACATCATTTGATAAAGTGTCATTAATGTGGCTAAAACATTACCATTTTACAAAACTACTTTTGTTTAATACTGTATTATTATCTATGTCTTTTTTTTTATCTGGTCAATCTTCGTTTTTTTTGAATACAATTATGATACATGCTTCAAATCAAACAATTTTAAAGTTTAGTATCTATGTGGCATGCCAATATGTTGAACTTATATATAAATTTATATTTAACTGGGAAAATTACATTTAAGATAGTAAAATATAAAGGAGTAACTCAGCTTATTCAGATTATATAATGAAAAATAAGCTTTGTTATGGGAGATACTTTGGTTTTTTTTTTTTCCAACAATTAGAAAGGTTTAAAAACATGAATTAAAAACATGAATTAACTAATGTGTACATACCTCAGGAGTCAACTTTGCTATTGATGTGAAAAGCATAGACACGATCTAAAACAAAAAAGGGGGATTTCAGAACATTCTTTTAAAAACTACCAAAAAGCTTTAAGACTGTTTCTTAGCACTTACATGTTCTGCTAGCCGATTATTGTATCGACAGAGGCTGAAAATCAGATTACAAGTTTGTCTTATATTGATGCCATCGCGAATATGTTGAAACAAGAAGGGGAATCCCTGTTAAAAGTAAAAGTTGTTCATTTAAGAATCGCTATTATTTGTGGGGTGATCAAATCCTCTAATATATAAAATATTACCTTTCCTCCTGTTAATGCTGCCATGTCAGTCTGTGATAATGTCAAATGCCTGAAAGGAAACATTAGTGGAAATAAGTTTTTCTTCCCTCTGTGCTACTGTAGCTATTTGTATCATGACATGCATCAAAACTGTCAATTCAATTACAATGTACCAAGCCACTAACACAAAATGATTTTTGAACATTCTGCTGGCTAAACTTACTTGCTAGACAGACATCTTTTAGATAACTTTTCAAGATTCCAGAATTGATATATAGAAGCCCAAACCTATTTATTTCCCATTTAAATAACTATATATTTGTGTACTATAAACACTAGGATGGGTCTGAATTGTTCTTTTTTTATTTTTTGACATGAGACCCTTCAAAACAAAATGAACTTTTAAGAAATACTAAAGAGTTTCAGTTACCAGTTTACCATTTCTGCTATTTCTTTACTACAGAAAATTTCAGATACATAAAAAAATAATAAGATAATGGAAGTATCCCATTACTCAGCTTCAAATTACTAATTCATAACTAGTTTTGTTTCATTTGTACCTCCCACTCACTCAATATGGACTATTCTGAAGCAACTCCAGGTTTTTTATCATTTAATCCAAAAATCTATTTATTTCTAACAGATAAATTAAAAAAAAAAAAACATAACCACACTACCATTTCACACACTTTAAATAAATCCACAATTCCTTACTACCATACAATATCCAGTGTATGATTACCTCAAGTTTCTAAAACTTTTTTAAATAAATTGTTGACTCTGTTGCAAATAAAGTCCTCTGCTGCAAGTGGTTGAAATGTCTTTTAAATATCTTACAGACTACTGGTTTCCCCTCCAATTTTGTTTTTATCTCGCAATTTATGAGCTGAAGAGAGTAGGTAGGTGGTCCTGAAGAATTTCCCACATTTCCATTTTGCTGATCATATCCTTGTGGTGTTGCTTTAACCTGTTCCTTTGTCCCTGTATTTACTGTAAACTGGTAGTTTAGATCTAGACACTTGATCATATCTAGGTTTGATCTTAAGCATGCTTTATAGGTGGTGATATTGACTTTCATCAGGAGGCACACAATGAAAGGCTGTCTTTTTGTAATATTGTCAGTCATTGATGATCATCTCCTAGATCCATTACTTCATCTGGGGTGCAAAATACAGATTGTCTAATTTCAGCATTATTTGCTTATTCATTAGCTCAAACACCTCCAAGATGGCGAGCTTCCTCTCATTTATCATTTGGTTTCTATGAGGTATAATTCTTGCTTGTAAGACGAATGCTTCGTATCATTCCTTTATTAGTATATTTCCAAAATTATGTTTTGATTTCCTAATATACTCCAAAGGTTACCAGTAAGTAGTTTCATTTGTTTTTAGGTACCATTACCAACTCATTGATTTAAACATCTGTGATGCATTTTAGTCCTCTTGTAGTTATTCTATACTGATGTTCAAGTTGTCCAATCTATGACCAGCAGGAATATCCATAATGGGTTCTTGAGTCCTTTTAACACAAGCTTAGTAGTCTTTGATAGCTCTCCTTTCCAAAATGACAAAACATTCTATGCTTCCCATTCCTTTGTTGACCATAACCTGGAATTGCCCATTTTTTCAAGGAACTTTGATTTTCTTGCAGAGCAAATGATATCTAGGGATTACAATTTAGATGCCAGGAGCACTCACTCATTCTCAGTTGGGCAGGATTTCTAAGCCTTTTCAGAAAACGGAAGTATATAAAACATTTTTTGTTTGCTTAAGACAAAATACACCATAGATTCTGTTATTTCCAAATTCAAATTTAAAGAACTTACATAAAAAAACCTAGTTTTATATTTGTATTCCTTCTGTCTTTTGCTGAAAATCTTGGGTTTCTAATGACATTAACAGTTACTTATTTGCTTTATTCTATGATATATGCTAGTTTCAGGATAATAATTACAATTACACTATGAACAATATACTTAGTAGAACAGTTTAGGATAATTTTACAATTCTTTATGTCTTCATGTACAACTAGGAATTTACAGTTAAATTAATGTGTTCTAAAGTCATTTTAACGAATTCCTCTCCAGAGGCTATGCCACCAGGTCAATATGTAATTCATTTATTTCAGTCTGCTTTTGATTTTTAGGGATTGCATTTTATTAATTTACTTATCATTATATAAAACATTTACATGATTACATTTAAATCTAAAAAACAAAAACAACGTATATTCAAAGTCAAGCTTTCATTCCTGTCCTTTCCAGTCTGTTTTTCCCTTCCCCAACCACAGGAAACTTCTTTTATTTTTTGATTTAATCTTTATAAAAAAAAATACAGTAAATTCTTGTTATTTGTAGTACTTATGTTCTATAAAGTGTTGCAAACACCAAGTTAGTGATTACTGAATCATTGCTCATAAGAAAAATACAGGGTGTCAGGTTCTTGTGAACCTCTGGTCACATTTTCTTCAACCAATCAATATGTTACCTTGTTTTAAGTGTGTTTCTGTTTAAAGATACCTTATTAAATACACATTGTTCATTCATTAGCACTGAAATCACAGAAAATTAATACTATTAACTCATACCTGAATGAAACTTGTCTAATGTGCATTTTCTCTAAGGCACATTATGGCCTTCTTGAGCTTAGGAACACTAGATAGCACTTTGCACTATACTTAGCGGCAGTTTTAAACACGAAGTCACCAACAAAAAGCACAAATGTGAAAAACATGGCATAAACCATGAAAAGGACATTTGTTTACAATATGAGAAATGAAACAAGAAGTCATAGTGTCACCCTGTTTGACATTGGCTGGGAAGGTATGTATCATAATTCAAATTTTCTGCCACTCTGCACATGGATATTTGCAGTCCACCCATGACTGTAAAAAGAGCCATGAGTACTGATTTTGGGATTGCAATAAATCCCTGCAAGTACACAAATTGCAAACAGTAGATCCATAATAAGGAATAATGAAAATTGGGTGTACAAGCTCTCAATCTCTGCAACCCCACAGCCACCCCTTTCTCAAAAAGCACCATACATACTTTTATCCACCTTGCTTTTTTTGCTTGGTAATATTGACCCTTAAGATCTCTCCATGTAGTACAGATATATTCCATATTTCTTCTTTTCAGCAATAGAATATTGAGTGGATGCCTGCTTTTTTTTCAAGCAATCCTCTCTTTTTGGTTATTTCTAGTCTTTTTCTATTATAAACTTAACGCTTCAATAAATATCCATGCACACACATCTTTCTGTATTTGGGGAATAGATTTCTCTAAGTAGCGTTGTCAGGTTAAAGGATGAATGCACATATAATTTGCTAAATATTTTACTGTATATTTCTTCAATGTATATTTCTAACATGACTCAGAGGTACAAAGTCATCTCATACAAAGGACTGAAATACTTATGCCACAAGAGTTGATAAATAGTGGTATTATTGAAAAGGAATTATGTAACAAAATTAGTGATAAAACAATTAGGTAAAAGGAGTAAAATCAAACATGCTTTAACCATTTTGAATGTTGAAACATTTCACCTTTCTGAGCGAGACTGTTCAACCAACAGAGCAACTAAAGCTATCATTTTTTCCAGGGCAGCCGGCCTGTATTTTTCTTCTGCCAGGGAAAGAATATCTTCTTCCTCCTCCTCTTCTTCCCCCTCTTCCTCGGACAACACTTCAACTTGAGGCTAGAATAAAATGTTAAAACGAATATATTAAAATTGAATTATCTTGAAGCAAGAATAACTTGACTGTTTTACAGTCTACTCAGGGTAGGAGTACGTACCATGAAGAACAACCAATCAAAGGCCTAATTCTGACTAAACATCATTCAGGACAATTTTAGATGTAGCAAGCAGAACTGTAAAGAACATGATTCTCAATACTATGACTATTTACACCTCACAGAGGTATACATCTTTCAATATATTTTTTTCTTATAGGCAGGTACTTTAGAAGATAAAACAGGATCAAATTTTATAGGAGCATTATAAGACAGTTTTTCTATTCAGTAAAAATGCAAGTTACACAAAGTATCCTTATTTGCAGTATTCAGATAATCCAAACAAGTCTTCCAAAGACTTCTATTGCTTTCAAATTCAAGAGACAGAAATGATTTTATGATTTAACAAAGCAAAAGAAAAGCAGTCTAAACAGGTAGCTTTTTATGCAGGAATTAGACAGGAGAAGTCCACATTCTGAGAAGCATTACAATATAATGGTTAATAGTTTAGCTCAGGAATCTGACCAAAGATCAAAGACCAACTCACTGTAATCTGAAACAAGTTAACCTCTTTATGCCTCAAGTTCCTGATCTGTAAAATGGACCTAACAATAGTATTTACACCTCAGAGTTGAGATAGGGTTAAATAAGATAGTATAAATAGAGCATAAGCCAAGGTGGTTACTAAAGACAACACAAAGTTCATGTCATGCTTTAGTATTATAAATAGACTAGGATACTTAAATTTTAGGAAAACTGTGACAAACTCAATAGCAAGAACTTAAAAATATGGCCAGTAAAAACGGTCACTGAAACAGCAAGCTACTGATATGACATCAAAGTGGGTGGTGGCCATTTTACCTAAATTTATGCTCCAGGGCCTTGCTAAAGAAATTGATCACTTGATTATTCTCCTGCTATATCCATTAAAAATATCAACCAATCTAAGACCCTTAAAATTACCTACTATCAGCACTGGAAGGGACTTTAAAGGGATCTTATATCTAATGATCTTCTATGATACAAACTTGAAAACATGGCTCCCTAAATCCCCAATATGAGAGAGACAGTTATACTTACATTTTCAGGCCCTTTGGTTCCCATGTAAAAATGTACCATTGTAGATATGGCTTGCAAGGAAAGCAAAAACTGGCTCTAAAAATGAAAACATTGATTTAAAAATATAAAACAAAAACAATTAAGTTTTAAATATTGAAAATAGGTATATAATCCCAGAGATAAACAAGATATAGCCTTACCTCTTCTTCACCCATTTTGGCAAATTCATAAAGGAAGGCAAAATACTCTGTAAGATGTTTACTGTGAGGTTTTACACCATGTTCCATAATTAGTAACAGAGTTCTCACAAATCGAGTGACACAGGAACGACCACCAATATCTTCTACTGAGGCATCCATGTCATCTGACCTGAAAACACAATTTAATATACCTTAGAAACAGTATTAACTCTGTGAAAAGATATTCTAGGAAGAGAAATATCCTTAAAAACCTAAATTTCAGGCAGCCTGGGTGGCTCAGCAGCGGTTTAACACCACCTTCAGTCCAGGGCCTGATCCTGGAAACCTGGGATTGAGTCCCGTATCAGGCTCCCTGTGTGGAGCCTGTTTCTCCCTCTGCCTGTGTCTCTGCCTCGCTCTCTCTCATGAATAAATAAATAAAAATAGAAAAAAAAAACAATTAAATTTCTTTCATCCTTTTATAATGAAAACCAATTGTAGTAATTTAAGTAGGTGGATTCTAATTATGGTATCTAAATCAATCCAAACAACAAGACTAAGTCATGAAGTTATTTGTAGAGCATTTTGAGGCACTTAATTAAAAATAAACAATAATGTTTTTTCTTCTTGATTTACATTATTACAGACTTTAAAATAGAAGAACTTAAATATTTTTTTTCTTTTTTTAAGAGATTTTATTTAAGAGAGAATGAACATAAGCAGACTGGGGGAAGGGCAGAGGGAGAGGGAGAAGCAGACTCTCCACTGAGCAGGGAACCTGATGTGGAGCTCGATTCCAGGATTCTGAGATCATTACCTGAGCTGAAAGTAGATGATTAACAAACTAAGCCACCCAGGTGCCTTGAACCTAAATATTTCCATGTGGGTATTTAAAATACTCTGTAGGCAGTCATTAAAAAGCTTAAAATGCTCAAAAAAGGTACTTCTTACCCATCTTCCATTCCTGGCTGTAGATAAAGATGAGCATGCACAGGTCTGAGTCTCTGAATCACATGGATACACAAACGCTGAAACATCTAAAAAGGAAAAGAGCCAACTTATACCAGGTACCAAAGATACTAAAAACTTAACATGTTTCAAAATTCTCTGCCACACATTTCTATTTTCCCCCATAGATTATGTTTTGCCAAAATTCTTTTTTTTTTTAAATTTTTTTAGAGATTTATTTATTCATGAGAGACACAGAGAAAGAGAGGCAAAGACACAGGCAGAGAGAAAAGCAGGCTCCACGCAGGAAGCCTGATGTGGGATTTGATCCCGGACCTCCAGGATCATGCCCTGAACCAAAGGCACATGCTCAACAGCTGAGCCATCTAGGCATCCCAATCTTTTGCCAGAATTCAATGAGTAGGAGAAGGAAATATGATTTAGGTTTATCTGAGAGAAACATCGATTAAAAAGAGATGGGAGGGGATCCCTGGGTGGCTCAGTGGTTTGGTGCCTGCTTTCAGCTCAGGGCATGATCCTAGACTCCCAGGATCAAGTCCCACATTGGGCTCCCTGCATGGAGCCTGGTTCTCCCTCTGCCAGTGTCTCTGCCTCTCTGTGTGTCTCTCATGAATGAATAAATAGAATCTTAAAAAATATATAAAAATTAAAAAATAAAAAGAGATGGGAGTTCTCTAAATAAGATCTACAAATAAATGGCCAGTAAGCAAATTAAAAGATGTTCACTATCATTAATTATTAAGGAAATGCAAACCAAAGCCACAATTACATACTACTTCACACTCATTAGGATAGCTAAAATCAAAAAGACAGTAACAGATGCTAAATAAGATGTAGTAAAAACAGGAATGCTCACAGATTTCTGGTAGGGATGTAAACTGTGGAGACATCATGAAAGACAGTTAAGTGTTCCTAAAATGTTAAACCTAGAATGACTCTATGACTCAGGAATTCAACTCCTAGGTAGATAACCAAAAGAACTGAAAAACCTATGTCCACACAAGTATTTGTACATAAATATTCACGGCACCATTATTCAAAAATAGCCCTAAAAGGGACACATCCCAAACATGCATCAACTGCTGAATGAATAAACAATATTTAGTATGTCCATTCAATGGAATATAATTTAGCAATAAAGTGAAAAGAACACATATACATGACATGGATAAACCATGAAAACATTGCTCAAAGAGACCGATCACAAAAGATCACACACACTGTGTGACTCCATTTATCATTAAATAGGCAAATCCACAGAGACAAAAAGTAGACTAGTGGCTGCCATTAGTGGCTGGAAAGAAGGGACAGTATAAAAAGGGCAGTGATGGTTAATAGGTACAGAATTTCTCTAGGGTGTTATAAAATTAGATAATGGTCGCACAGTTTGGGGATATGCTAACAACCACTAAATTTTACACTGTGAAAGGTCTTGATGAATTATATGGTGTGTTTTTTATCTTAGTAGTAACTGAAAAGTACCATTTTCAGATTAAATTTTTGTTCTGTATAATAAGTGAATATAAAATAATATTTACATTTTTCTCATCTGATTTTTCCAATGATTTAAGGAAAACAAATTGATTCATTTGAGAGTTCAGAATCTCTCACAGAAATGTCATATCCTGTTCATTTAACTTTCAAGGTCATTACAGTACCCTACCATGGTTAGAATATCTAAGATTCTGAAAAAGAATCAGTACAATTCATTAAGCAGAGATAGAAGGAAATGAGAGAAAAGGCACATACCTACCTTCCTATAACCAGGAAATGTTAATGATTTTAATCACTTGGTTAGAAAGATAGTTGGTTTGCTAAAAAGTGATTTGCTATGAAACAATAGCAAAATGACTTTTATGGTAAGAGGTCAATCTTTTCTAACTACTTTCAATGCTGGGTTAAAATATACTCACAAGCAGATTTAGAATTATTACCTTGAAAGCCATTTCTTTTTCAAATAAATTTTTTCTTACCTGTCTCACAATTTGATTAGGGCACTTAATTAGGATCTGCATTGGCCACCAGTCATCATCAGCCATACGGTCCAAAAACCACTGTAAAAAAAAAATAGTGTGATATTAACCTTCAACCAATACTTGTTGGATTAAAAAAAAAAAAAAATCACACAAAGGTTTTACTTCTAGTCAATGCTTCAATTATTAAGTTCTTACCAAAACAGATTCTTCCACTGTTAGAAAGTCTAAAACTCTAGGGGGACCTGGGTGGCTCAGTTGGCTAAGCATCTGACTCTTGCTTTCAGCTCAGGTCATACCTTGGGGTCATAGGATCGAGCCTTGAGTAGGCCTCCATACTCAGTGGGGAGTCTGTTTGAGATTGTCTCCTTCTGTCCCTCCCCCCCTGCTTAGGCATGCTCTAAGAAAGTAAATAAATCTTAAAAAAAAAAAAAGTCTAATACTAAAATACCTAAAGTCATTATCAGGGTCATCTCATTACAGAATTCCACGAATGCCATTAAATCACAGTATAACCCTGCATGATGGCAACCTACAGTCCTTAACATAACAAAATGAAATACTATTTTCCTCTTAGTCCTCAAAGATACCACACTGCAGAACCTTTTGTTCCTATCAATATATGATCTGAGTAGGATTTTCTTTAAGAAGAAATTATGCTCTCTTCGTAACAAAAAACACACCTCCCCCCATTTTTTGAGAGAAAGAGAGAGAACAGTGTGGGAGGAGGCAAGACAGGGATTCTTAAGCAGGCTCCAAACCAGTGCAGCACAGACATGGGGCTCGATCTCACAACCCTGACATCATGACTTGAGCCAAAATCGAAAGAGTCATATCTGCATTAACCGACTTAACCGACTGAGGAATCCACGTGCCCCCAAAAAACATCCTTCATGTTAAAACAATTTTTTATTGATTTCAAGATATCTCTTTATCACATATTTAACTCCTATACTGAATTTTACTATGTGTATACACACAATGATTGACGACTGTAGGGAATTTTAACTCTTTGAGAGAGTTCTGGAGGCCAATCTTTAGTAAAAACAAAACAAAACAAAAACCAAAAAACTGAAGTGGCAACTTATAAATAAAAACAAACAAAAAATACAACAAATTATGACCTAATCAACATTCTGGATCAAATAGCTTTAAAAAAAGTCACTAAGAGGGAGGGGAGTAGAGGAACTTGTTAACTAACACCAGGAGGATACAATCAGTCAAAGCAAGCATGTGGAGAATTCTGCAGATCAAATGACAAAGTAGCAAAGAGGGGGGAAGAAAAGTAACTGTTCTAGATGAAAGCTAATTTACGGACAATAGTGAAATGTGGTCCTTGTTTGAATACTAATTCAAAGAAGCCAAACAAACAAACAAAAACATTTTTTAGACAGAGAAAAGTGAACACAAAATGAGTACTGGATGTTAAAGGAATCACTTCTAATTTTACAAGGAGTGAGTGAAATCATGGTTATATGTATTTTTTTAAAGTTCTCATTAGAGATACATACTCAGTATTTATGGATGTATGATATGCTATCTGGGCTTGCTTTTAGACACTTCAGCTGAAAACAGGCATGGGAGATAGCAATAGATGAGAACAAAACAATGTTACTGTTTGTTGAAAACTGGGCAATAGGTACCTGAGAGTTATCTTCCTACTTTTGTGCTTTTTATTGAAATATTACAAAGTTTTAAAAAATTATGGATTTGTGTTTGAAATCTACAATGATCGAACTCTCCAATTTCATCGCTCGAAGGCAAAATCAGATAACCTTCTATACAAGAAAAAGTTCTTCAATTAATTTCATCTACTACACACTATGTTATCCCCACCTCTGGAAATTTTTAAGATTTGCATTCCTAGAAATTCTAGGCTTATACCACCACTTTGGGAGCTAATCAAAAAATGATAAAACAATGTTAAGGTGGCAAGAGGGTTAAGTGATCATTACGTGTGAGCAGATTATCCTTAGGGATATATTATTATACGGATGTATTAGAACATAATACAAAAGATAAAACTGGACATAAACTGATAGACTGGGATATATGCATTTTTATCTAGGGGAGGGAAGGAAGATACTATTTTCAAGTATTTTCTGATAATACCCACAATTAGTTAAGAAATATCTGGTAGTATTTTGAACTTTCTATATTTAAACCTAGAATGACTCTATGACTCAGGAATTCTACTCCTAGGTAGATAACCAAAAGAACTGAAAACGTATGTCCACACAAATATTTGTACATAAATGTTCACAGCAGCATTACTCAAAATAGCCCAATTATTTAAATCAATGTAATGGACAAAACAAATTATAACCTCAGCTGTTAAGTATTTTAGGGAACAACTTACACTGGGATTCCTATGATTTATAATAATGTAAATATATAATAGATTTTGCTGTAGCATCTAAGAATAAAAGAAAATTAAAAAGTGCAGCTTAAGCTATGCATTGTTTGTTTAATTATTTCACCTCACCTCACAAGCTGCTTGACTATTATTAAATTGTTTGGTCAACAGTTCAATCCACTGAAGCATGGTGGGCTAAAAAAAAAAAAAAAAAAAAAAAGAAAAAAATTCATTTAAGGCATGGACTTCTGAGCTTAAGATAAAGAAAACCAAAAGACACCTGGTAAATGACAGAAATTCACAAAACAAAACACATACCTTTTCTTTTGAATGTATAAATGTTTCTAGGACAAAGGAGGTGCTTAACTGTAAGAAAAGATACCATTTAGCAAAAAAAAATTTAAAAATTATCTTAAAGTAGTCAATTATGAAAAATCTATCTAAGGCTTATATCTTACCTTTGCTGTCATTAGGGACACAGCTTTGGGATCTGGTAATGTACTGGGAATACAACTACATAACTGCCACATAAACCTAGAATTTAAAAATAATAAGTTACAATTCTTACAGAATAAATTTGTTTTAAATGTGTAACAAAAAAATCTATTACTAAATTTACTAAACTTACCCAAAATATGTATGTTCAAAAATGTTTTTGTCTTGAAGAAACTGCATGTTATCATGCCAAATCCACTGAAGAAAAAGAAAATGGTTAACATTAGATATCAGAAAGCATTTGCTTATAACATTTTATAAGTATTTTTTTTTAAAGACAAAACCAGATTTTCTCTAAAAGAAACAAAAAACCAAAAAATACAGGCACTTGTAATTCATGCTGGTTCTTTCCCAGCTATGTGGAATACGAAAATAGTTACTAAGCCTGCTCTAGTTTATCATCATGTATCTGGCTACCTCAAACAATCACAGTTCTTTAAAAATACAATTATAAAGATTTTGAAAGTAAGAGTCTGAAATCCCATCTGTCTGAAGAGCAAATATATAAATGAATACAGTTATGTTGTGTTCCACTTTGATGAAAACAGGTTATGAAAAAGGTTATGTTCAATAACTGGCAAAATAAAAACAATTCAGATTGGCAGACCTAAATCATGTTATTTCCTTTTTAATCTTCTGTAACAATTATGAAAAAAGATTATTTCTAATGTGAGCCTTATATAACTGCTCTGCTGACCTTAGTTTTTGTGTTCTTTTAGCTCTCTGAATATCTTAAACATGCTCTAAATTAGAATTCCATAAAATTATTTTTTTTAAAGATTTTATTTATTTATTCATGAGAGACACACAGAGAGAGGCAGAGACACAGGCAGAGGGAGAAGCAGGCTCCATGCAGGGAGCCCGATGTGGGACTTGACCCTGGGTCTCCAGGATCACGCCCTGGGCTGAAGGCGGTGCTAAAACCCTGAGCCACCCAGGCTACCCAAATTATTTTTATCTGGAACAAATTTATATTCTGATTATTGATATTACTGCCTTTATTTATCCCTCCTAAATATTTTCAACTACTCCCGGCCTCCCAGCCTACTGCTGTAGCCCAGCACCAGGTCTTATAATCATGTATTAGGGCTCCTGCTTCACACAGATACAGACCTAGTCACTGAATGGACTGCTTCAGAGTTCTTAGTCTTCTTGCATTTCTATGCACACAGCTTTCTAGAAACCTGTGGCCTCAAAAACAGTTTGACAGCCTTCACCCATCAGTGCTTTCTCATAGCAATGGAGTCCCATTCCAAGCTTTTTACTTCCATCCAGGAGTTTAGCTCTAGATCCTATGTCACAATTTTCGTCTCCTTTACCTCTCAAGAACTTTTGGCCACCATTATCTAATTTGTACCTAAGCCTGGTAAATTTTGTGGTTTCCACCAGACTCAATGCTTTTATTTCTGTTCCATTTCTGTCCTACAGAAATATTCATCTTGTTTTTTGACTATCCTTTTTAAACATTTTATCAATACAACATATGTGTAGCCACGTGGATGTGTTTAAGTGTGAAAATTACTGCACTACAGGTATTTCCTATACACCCATTTAACTTCATCGTGGACCATATTTCATTGCACTTACTATCATCACAGCCTCAGAGGTCATTTTTTAGCTCCTAAAACATGCCAATAATCTATGTCTTTACTAAGGGAATTGATACATAATCGTTTCTTTGCCTGGAGCACCCTTTCATGTGATTAAGTCTTCACTAACTTTCAAGTCTCAGTTTAAGCTTAATCTGAACTATGTCCTAATCACTTTCCCCTGCAATTCCAATCAACTACCCTTTCTGAGCATTTTGTTTTATCCATAAGTCATTACAATTTATAATGTTAGCTTAATAAATTTTATGGTTCTAGGATGCATGAGTGGCTCAGTTGGCTAAATATCCGATTCCTGATTTCAGCTCAGATCATGATGCTGGGGTCGTGAGATGAAGCCCTGCTCCACACTTAGCAGGGAGTCTCTTTGGGATTCTCTCTCCCTCTCCCTCTGCCTCCCCTTCAACTCTCAAATAAATAAATATTTAAATAAATAAATGCATACATATATAAATAAATAAACTCCCTAAAAATAAGTTTATGGTTCTAAATTTCCTATTTATTATTTGGGAAAGTCTGCTCCTAGCTATATTTTAACTGTACATATAAAGGACCACACTTCAGATTATACCTAAAATCTATGTTAATAGTAAATAACAGTATTATCATACTTTAATATTTTTAGTAAAAGGTATATGCAGGCAAACTCTTTTTCCATTAGTAAGCTAAAATGATGATAGGGAAAAACAGTGGTTGGTTTAGATCTTCAATCAAGAATATTCTAAATAGTGTTCAATTTGATTTTCTTGTTAAAGTAGAGCAAAAGTCCGGGATTCCCTTTTGTCACAAACATGTATCAGTGGTTCTCAAAGAATGGTTCAGAGACCTATGAGGGTACCAGTGGCCATTTTAGGGTATATATAAGCTCAAACCCATTTTTAAAATAAAATCCTGATGCTATTTGCCCTTTTATATTAGCATACTCTCCTGAGCATACAATGGAGTTTTTCAGAGGCTAAATGATGAATGAGATCACAACAGAGCAAATGCAAACAGCTATTATGAGACTCCAACTGTTGTCTATTAAATCAGATATTAAGAAGATTTACAAACACAAAACAGCACCACTTTCCTCACGGAATGGTTTTGTTCTGAAAAAGTTTTTTTTTTTTCATAAAATGGTATTTATATTAGCATGTCATGGCTTAATTTTCGTTATTTTTAAATAAACATAAATTTTAAAATTTGTTTTATTTCTAATATGGTAAATAGATATGGCATTAAAACTAATTTATTAAACTCAAGGTTCTCAGTATTTTTTAAGAATATAAAAATTTTGAGGAGTCTCAGAACCATTAATGTAAAGAATATACATCATTAAAGTTTTCTTTTTTCATGAAAGTTTTATATGAAATTTCATTTCACTTCACAAGTGAGCTAGGTTGTCATTAAACATGATTAGGTCATTCACAAGAAATCTAGTGAAACACCTAATTTTGCTGGTAAATCCAATGCAGGGGGTTTAAAAGATGATCATATTCTTGGCTGTTTATCAGTCACATTCTGAGGAGGCAAGATACCAGTTAAAAGTATGTCTGGGGAACAAAGCCTACTTGGTTTTAAGACTTCATCACAACAGTGCAAATATCAAGTAATCAATCAGATAGTAAAAGCTGAATTGTCTAGATGGAAGAGTAAATGTTTATCAGGTATACCTGTAGGTGTACCTAGTTTGTACTTTTGGTTGAGTTCGTAACACTGATACAACACACAGTGAGTTGTGAATATATTTTGTAGCTCTTAAGACATTAAAGTAACGTTATCACTTATTACATCATGAAACAAAGAAAGCCTAATTACTACAGACAAGAAAGACACTTTTAAAAAATATTTAATACATATTTTAAATGCGTTTTTTTTTTTAAATTTTTATTTATTTATGATAGTCACACAGAGAGAGAGAGGCAGAGACACAGGCAGAGGGAGGAGCAGGCTCCATGCACCGGGAGCCCGATGTGGGATTCGATCCCGGGTCTCCAGGATCGGGCCCTGGGCCAAAGGCAGGCGCTAAACCGCTGCGCCACCCAGGGATCCCCTAAATGTGTTTCAAATACATGGTACATTTTTATGTAACATGAAGCAAAAATCCAAGAACATTACCACACATACAAGTTAACTGATAAAGCTTGCTCCAATTCCATCAACCATTTTGCTTGTTTTTCTTTAATGTTACTAATAATTCTTTTCTTTTTTTAAAGATTTTATTTATTCATGAGAGAGACAGAGAGAGCGAGGCAGAGACACAGGCAGAGGGAGAAGCAAGCTCCATGCAGGGAGTCTGATGTGGGACTCGATCCCGGGTCTCCAGGATCACACCCTGAGCCGAAGGCAGTGCTAAACCGCTGAGCCACCCGGGCTGCCGACTAATAATTATGTTTCACTCAATTTATATGCACCTGTCCTATGTCTGTATTACCAAGACTATTAGCAAATAACATTAAGGTCTACCCGGGATTACAAATCCTAACACTGCCATAGCCTATTCCTGCAGTTCTATTACTTGTATTAATACTTAACATGCCTTTAAATTGCTAAAGTTATACCTCTAGTAACTCTGACGAAACATCAAATTTGAATTCTTTGCCATTTTCTTCCTCTGGTTCCATGCGTTTGTAAAACAGCATATATGCACTGTGTGTCTTTAAGAGGCAAAGAAAAAAAAATTATTTTCATTTTGACAAACTATAAAATTAGATAATATGGAAGAAAGAAAAAAATGTAAATTACAATGAAACAAAGGATTACCTTTTCAAAGGAGAAATCCATAAATTTATCTGTAACAGAATCATAGGTCTTGGTCTGTTTAAAAAAATAAAAGTTTTCCTTCTTTAAAAAAATATATATTTATCTCAGTTACATTTATATATGAAATATTCCATAAACAGCTAAATTCATTCTTTATAGTAACTTTATACATTTTTTAATAGTATTACATTCATTAAAAATCCTTAACAGAAGTTTTTGACTAAGAGTAAAGTTGACCCTTGACCCCCTGAATAACACAGGTCCACTTCAAGTTGACCCTTGACCCCTGAATAACACAGGTCCACAGATTTTTTCCCCCAATAAATATGAAAGAGTACTATAAATATATTTTCCTTTTGATTTTAAAAGATTTATTTATTTTAGAGAGGTGAGTAGGAGGAAAGGCAGAGGGAGAAGAGGGAGAGAATCTCAAGCAGACTCCCAGATGAACAGAGCCCTATGTGGTGCTTGCTCTCACGACCCTGAGGTCATGACCTGAGCCAAAATCAAGAGTTAGATGCCCATCCGACTGAACCATCCAGTCGTCCCTCCTTATGATTTTCTTTTTTTTTTTTCCCTTATGATTTTCTTAGTAACATTTTTTCCTCTAGTTTTATTGTAATAATACAATATAGTGTAACATATAAGATACGTATGAGCGTTCAAAATAATTGTGTGTGTTCATGTTATCAATAAGACTTCTGATCAATAGACAAAAGTTATACTCATATTTTCAACTGTGTAGGGGCCTGGCACCTTTAACTCCTACATTGTTTAAGGGTCAACTGTACCTAAAAACAAAGATTCAAAACATTTTTAAAGATACTTTACCATAAAAAAAAAAAAAAAAAGATACTTTACCATAAAACATATAAAGTATAATAAGATATTCTTGCAATTTAAGAACTAACTTTTAAGAGAAGAGCTTTGCAAAGTTTACTTGTTTCTTTATTTTTTTTTAAAGATTTTATTTATTTATTCATGAGAAACAGAGAGAGAGAGAGAGAGAGAGAGAGAGAGAGAGAGAGAGGCAGAGACACAGGCAGAGGGAGAAGCAGGCTCCATTCAGGGAGCCCAACATGGGACTTGATCCCGGTCTCCAGGATCATGCTCTGGGCTGAAGGCGGCGCTAAGCTAAGCCATCCGGGCTGCCCTTTTTTACTTTTTTTTTTTTCCTTTTGAGGAACTATCCTAGGAATAATATCTAGAGATACAATCACTTTAATTATGGCACATCAGCAACTTATTCATTACTTCCTTCTACCCATTTTTGAAGTGTTAGCAATTTGCCTACTTCTTTTCTACTCAAAGTAGTACATAAAAGCACCCAAGAGCAATAAGGAAGGTCTTTATTAAAATCCACAATGTGAACAGTGATTTCACAATAGACATGGTTATTAAAATGAAAAATAACTTTACTTGGGCTTACCTGTGAAATGGAAATGATTAATGCTTGACTTATGAGAATCAAAACAGCATTTTTTATTTTTTTATTTTTTTAATTTTTATTTATGATAGTCACAGAGAGAGAGAGAGAGAGAGAGAGAGAGAGAGAGAGGCAGAGACATAGGCAGAGGGAGAAGCAGGCTCCATGCACCGGGAGCCCGATGTGGGATTCGATCCCGGGTCTCCAGGATCGCGCCCTGGGCCAAAGGCAGGCGCTAAACCGCTGCACCACCCAGGGATCCCCAAAACAGTATTTTAAAACTGTTCTCAGAACATTGGTCTTGGCTAAAATGCCTATGAAGTGCAGTTACGTTATTATTATAACACTACTACTCAAACCTAATTGTCTTTTTCATGTCTTAGGACTAATTATATAACAGGTAAGATAGTCTCTGTATATCCTGTCAATAGTCTGTAACCAGACTGATGCTATTATTTTGGGGGGGGGGGGAGAATAGCACTGAAAGAGTAATTCTTTGAAGTTCAGCTCGAGTCAATTTCTTCAACAAAGATTTTTCATATCAACTCAATAGAATAACTTCTTTTTGCTTGAATCCCATTCAAGTGGACAACTTTTACCATGTTGCATGACAATGCCATTCAATTCCTATCCTACTATTTTCAATTTTAAGTTTTAACCTTTTTAATTAGTTGAAGGCAGAAATTATAATTTAAAAAGAATTTCCCAGTGTCTGGCATATATGCCAAACAGATGAGACATCTAATAAATAACTGAAGAAATTTAGATTTAATCATAGCAATTAAAAGAAAGTTATGTAGTTCTGCCACTGGATTTTATGATACTGCACATCACTTGGAAAGTCACAAACCATTTATAACTTCTGAATAAAACTTACTGTCATCTCTCCACCAAAACATTCAGAGGCCAGCTGAGCAGAATCAAAAGGTTTTACCTCAGCATCATTAAAAAGATACCTAAAACAGAGTACATAGTGTCGATCAACTACATACATACTAAGTACCTGATCAAGTATATACATACTATTACGCTTATTATAAAAATATATTACATAATGACAAAATTATAAAACTTGAGCAAACTATTTTTAATGAGGTAAATAAACTCTAAGTTCTTATTTTGACAACACTAATCTATTAGAAACTGGGAATATAATTTTACTAATTGTAACTGTCCTAAAATCTGATAAATCCATTTATAAACTAGGAGTACCAGAAGAATTCATGAAAACAAAGAAATAGTTTGCATAAACATAACATGTACAGCTATTGGACAGAAAAGATTAAGAGATGGAAGAACTTCCAAAGATAAAGATACCATCTCAACATTTATGATTAAAATAGATTCAAAACAGATTTATGGAATTTTATTCAAATGGACACAAGGTAAGACACCATGGACATGTTGGCTTAAAGAGTTCAATGCAACTATTCTGTGAAATGGAAATCCATTTACCAATGTACGTTTTATTCAAAGCAATATCCCTAACACTTTTAGAACAATGCCTACCTTAGATACATAGCTTCTATACGTGATACTCTACCTAGCAACATATGAAGACTAAAAAACAGCTATTAAGCACTGATGCAATGACTTACAAACATTATCTTGATAAAAGATGATAAAAGAATGTTCAGGTTGGAAAGGGAAAAGTAAGGCGGAGAGAGTGGAGCACACAGGTAACTTCAAATTGTCATATACAAGAACCTCATAACCACCCTATAGTGGTTAGAGTTACTCAGTAAGCAGCTCTTGAATGAGTGAGCAAAGAAAAGATTTGGAAGGTGCAATATTGTTTATGAATCTAAAGTTGAGTGCAAAACTTTGTTTCGTTTTTCTTAGGAAAACATTCATCAAATACTCAAAAGAAATGTAAAAATAACTGATTTCTACTGTCTAATGAAAGTCCGTATCCTTTAAAAACTGCCTCCTTTTCTAATTTTATTTTTATTTTTTTAAGATATTTTATTTATTTATTCATGAGACAGAGAGAAAGACAGAGAGAGAGAGAGAGAGAGAGAGAGAGAGAGAAAGAGAGAGAGACGCATGGGAACACAGGCAGAGAGAGAAGCAGGCTCCATGCAGGGAGCTCGACATGGGACTCGATCCTGGGTCTCCAGGATCTAGGATCACACCCTGGGCTGAAGGCGGCGCTAAACCGCTGAGCCACCCAGGCTGCCTGAGAAAGTTTTTAGAGAAATAAAATCAGAAAACATATCTAAAGCAAAAACAATAATAAATTTATACTCTAAAAACAGGAAAAAAATATTTTCAATCCCAAGAACAAAATACTTAAAACTTACCATTTGTTGTTTTTATAAGCATGTGGATTGACTATATCTCTGATGAAGCTATAATAGTGCCCACCATCTGCCGTTCCTGTGTGAACAGTCACTCCTATTAAATCATACTCATAGCTTTCTGTGTCTTTTGAATGATCACTGACTTCCTTAAAACCTGAAATAAATACATAAAATAATGGTAATAATTTTGAAAACTGCACAGTAACATCTTTGACTCACTTTACTATTTAACATATTTTTTTCTTACAGAAACAGGCACAGGTACATTATATAACAGGTACAAAACAACTCCATCTGCTAGTCATTCCTCACCTATAACCTACAATTTATTTTATTTTATTATTTTTTTTTTTATTTATGACAGTCACACACACAGAGAGAGAGAGGCAGAGACACAGGCAGAGGGAGAAGCAGGCTCCATGCACCGGGAGCCCGATGTGGGATTCGATCCCGGGTCTCCAGGATCGCGCCCTGGGCCAAAGGCAGGCACCAAACCGCTGCGCCACCCAGGGATCCCTATAACCTACAATTTTAAGTGCATTTAAACAAATCATTTGGAAAAACAACCATGTGCAGTAAATATAAAATAAGCTCTTTTTGTTTAATCTTATTCTTATTGAAATAGTACAAAACTTTTTATTCAAGTTTATCTTATTAGGAGCAGGCAGATACAAGATCCAGAAACGTGTTAAGATACTCATGCCCTTTAATCTCAGGTTAAGAAAATGGAGCACTATGCAGGTAGCATGCTTGCAATTGTTTGTTAATAGAAATATTCTGTATTAGGAGACAGAAACAAAATAAAAGACCTCCTTCCTGTCCCCAAATATTTAAATTTGAAAGATATAAAAGATACTAAGGAAAAATTACAGAATGATCTGTAAGTTTGAAGATTTACGACTTAGATCTATATTTCTAGCATCATATACAAAGGACAGCATAATCAGAAAGAACTAAGTGAAAGCTGATTAGGTTAACTAGAGTGCACTCTAAACTGGAAAGTGACAACTGAGGAGAGAAGGAAACAGCTGACAGCGTCTGAGTAGTGACTGAGTTCAAATATGCTAGGATCTGACTCTGAATGTGTAACTTATGGCCTAAAAAAATCCTTCATCTTGGCATGAACTTCTGCTACTTCTACACAAGGTAGCATCATGAAGAATACCAGAAAGTATAATAACTGGACAGTCTTGCTGGAATTTTATAAATTGTTTGAGAAGAGTTCTAAAAAGTAGGGTGTATATAAACAATGCCTACTTCTTAACTTTGCCTATATTTTCAAAGTTATCATCTTCTACCGGCTCATTTGCTACAACTTCTAAACATACTTAAATTCTAAGTGTAAGAATACCTCCCTTAAACTATTCCTCTTTAGCTATAGTCACCATCTTCTCGCCTCTCTTCAAAGAAAGAGTACATTCTTCTCTTAAAAGAATAGTCCATGCTCATTGTTTATACTTCTCAAACTGTTAATCAAACATTAATGAAACATTTACTGGATGCTTATTAAGTGTTAGGCAATGGAGTATAAAGATTATATGCAGTTCTCTTTCCCAAATCTTAAAATATAGTGGCTTCTTCAAAACTTAAAAATTTTAATCAAGAGAATTTTTTTATACAAATAAAACATCGTCAGAACCCTATTATGTAAAGCAGGACTTCTCCAACTAAAAAATGGAAAGGCAAGAGCTAGACCTGTTCTGCTTTTTTTGCTTAACTATTTCCATTTCTTACTCTGTGATCTTCTAGGCACACATACATAACTTTGAAAACCAGTGGTCTTATGGAAGCAGTAAAAATTCGAAGGTAACTAGATATGAACCAAGTGTCATCTTCAACTCATTGCAATCTACCTTTCTATTGTAATACTCAAATGAAACTGCTCTGATAAAGGTGACCAGACATTCTATATGCTGTTTTCAGTCCCATTCTCTCTGAAACGATTCCTTCTCGTTAGCATTCAATACTTCTGACCAAATCCACTTTTCCTTGAGATCTTCTTGAAATACTGACCCACTATTCACCTATGATCAAGCCACAAACCCTTTTTTCTTCTTCCCTCTAGTAGTAGACTAAAAAGTCAACTTCAAACTGATAAAGACCTTGTTTATTTTTTAAAGACCTTGTTTTTTATTGCCACTCTATTCTCATTAAAATGAGAACAGCAAGTTATAGATATTCAATAACTTTGTTAGATTCATTTATACATTCAATAATCAAATCCTATTAACTCGCCATACACTTCTCTCCAGCTCTACTGGAATGCCTGCTCATAAACCTTCTCTGTGGTTTATCAAAATGGCCTCCCACAATCCTTTCATCATCCTCTAAACCATTTCTATTGCTGTAGTCAGAATAATCTTCCAGATCCCACCTGGTTATCTCAGTTCCCTGCTTAAAATCTTCCAAAGATTTCACATCAAAAAGATTACAATTATTAACATAGCCTACAAACAAAACGATTTGGCCACTACCTTTTGCCCATCTCATCAACTCTACCTCCACCTCCTACCCACCTAAAGAAATTAGCCATTCCTCTCAATCTATTCCTTACTCAAGCTCTGCTTCAATGATGCCCCTAGATTTGTGATATACTTCCATCCAATCTAATGACATACATCCTGTTTGTAATTCCTTGTTCAATAAAACTTGCCTAATTAGACTTATGTTCTGTGAGATAAGGAACCGTTTTTTATCTTGTTCATTGCCACGTCCCTAATGCCTAGAAGAGTGCCTAGAACATAGTTCTATAAATGCTAAATATCTACTAATGAAATGACGGAACGTGCCATACTGTATTTAAATACATTCTCCTTTCTAAAATTTAAATTCATTTTATTAAATGTATAGCTGGTTATTTCATAATTATGACTGTCTAATAATACAGGCAAGAGAATGAGATAAAAAAAAAATTACCTTCTTTCCTATCACTCTTTCCCATTAGAAAATCTTCTGTATAGGGTGTCATATCCAAACGTAATGGGAAGGAAAAGTGTGTGTTCACTTTTTCTTTCATCATTGTTACCATATTAAATGTATACCTCATAGTATTAAAACTCAGAATGCGAGGCAATTTCTTAAAACACGCCCTGAAAGACAGGAAAGAAACAAAACAAAAAACACCTTAAAAATCTCTTCTAAAAGTACTTTATCTGGTGTCACTTACATTTATACCATACGTATTTCAGTATTCAACTCAGAGTAAATAATAAATAGTATTTTAAATCATGCTCTTATTAAATACATCTATACCTATATCTACCTCTTACATGTCTTTTTTCATTCTGAAAGGGTTTTCCTGTGTCTAAGTATGAAAATTATAAATTTACAGCATGCTGTGGTAAATTCCATGAAGATATATATGTAAAGGTGCTATGGAAGCATAAACTTCAAAGGTAAGGATGATGTCTTTGGTTCAAAATTTTCTTTTCCATCTTAAATAGGAATTGAATTATTTTTATAAGTTAGAATTGCAAAGTTTACTTGTATCATTTACCAGATGTATGATCCTCAACAAGTTACTTAACTTCTGAGCTTAATTCCTTTTATTCTTTTTTTTAAGATTTTTATTTATTTATTCATGAGAGATACAGAGAGAGAGAGGCAGGGAGAGAAGCAGGCTCCCTGTGAGAAGCCTGATGTGGGACTTGATCCCAGGACCCAGAGTAATGACCTGAGCCAAAGGCAGATGCTCAACTACTGAGCCACCCAGGGGCCCTGCTAGTTCAAATTAAAACAAACCAAAATTTTAGTTTAAACATATACAGAAGTTTGGATTCATGAAAAATGTGAATTTGATTTCTTCAAATTCTTCACTCAACTTAGGATTCTAGAGATTCTGAAATCTTAGAATTTAAAGAGAATCTCTTTAAGAGAGCTTAGTTTAAAAAAAATTAGGAGGGCAGCCCGGGTGGCTCCGCGGTTTAGCGCCGCCTTCAGCCCAGGGTGTGATCCTGGAGACCCAGGATCGAGTCCCATGTCAGGCTCTCTGCATGGAGCCTGCTTCTCCCTCTGCCTGTGTCTCTGCCTCTCTCTCTCTCTCTGTCTCTCATTAATAAATAAAATCTTAAAAAATATTTAAAAAAATAAAAAAATAAGGAATTTAAAGAGATAAAGAAGGTAGGGAAAGCATTTCATAAGCAGAGAAATTAAGTCTAAAAATCCATCATTATCAATTATTTGGGAGATTGGCAAAATATGCTGTTAGGTAAGTACAAAGGACTCAAATGATGAAGGGCCTTCTGTGCAATATCAGTGTATGAACTGCATCCTGAGTTAAGTCACTAAAGGACTTATGGTGGTCCATGAAACCATGCAAGATTTAGAGGATAAATGATGTAATGGAACTAAAGAGACGAGAGTTATGTTACAGACTTATTTAATCTATAAGACACAGAAGTCACAGTTGGTTGAACAAAGCACAACATTCTGATTCAGCTCACTTGAATTAAGAATCTTAAGACTGATGTTATGGTGGTAGAACTACTCAGTAAAGAATGAATAAATAGAAAAACAGAGGTTTGAAGATAAAGCAAAAGATGATCCTTAAGCTCCTTTCTGTTGTGACCACTTACTATGTTATCATAGATATTCAAAAGTATGGGAAAAATAAAAAAGGACCGAGTAATACTTTGCCTGAAAAATGAGAGTATTTCAGAAAACAGCAGAATTGTATTAGCCAAAACAAGGGAATATCTCAAGAAGTAGGAATTTATAAAAAATGACAGATATTTTCAGAAGCTTATTTCTTTCAACTAAAAAGACATTCTCAAAAGAAAATGCCAGAGTTTATTAATTATCTTTTATTGATTCCTCACTATTCCCCCCTCCACAGTAACAAACTTTGTGTCTTAACTCATACCCTAACCCAATTCTCATTGGATGAGCCTGTCTTATCCCTGTAACTGCTTGCACAGTTATGCTTTCACTTAAGTATGTCTACCGTGTAACTTTTCTCTCTTGCAACCAACTTGACATCTGGAGACTGAGAAAAAATAGTATTCCTATCAGTGCAGATTTCCCTGAAAAAATCTTCTATTAAGTATTTTAAGAGCTGGCTTTTCATTTTCTGTCTTCCAACATGCTTAGATCTATCCAGAAAAGTCCTGCTTGATCCGTAAGCCCTTTCTAGGTTCCATTTTCCTTACTGTTTTTTTATTGCCAAACTTCTAAAGTTAATGATCTAAACTTGAGGCCTATACCCTGACAACGCTTCTATTGCTACAACCTGAAAAAACATTCCGCAAAACTCTTTTTGCAAAACCCAATGCTTTTTCTCAGCTGTCATTTTCCCTCTTTTTTGTGGACTTCGTCAATTGAATACCCTCTTTGGGAGAGGTAATCTTCGGTAATGTAGAAATTAGGAAGGTAATCTTCAGTAATGTAGAAATTAGGAAGAGATCCTGTTCGGGAGATGCTCTTCCTAATTTCTACATTACCATCCTATGATGGTAATGATTTTCTTTCTTTCCTACCTTCAATTGTCACTTTTTCTTTCTTTCCTACTTTTAATTGTCACTTTTTCTTTTTTTCCTACCTTCAATTCTGTCACTTTTTCTTCTGTACTTTTAGGTTGACTTAAGTCTCATAATCAGCCCTTTACAAGGGTTATGTTCTTTCTCAGGCAGATATTCAAATGATGTCAACCAATTATGCAAATAATCCCAAAATCTAGATTTTTTTTTTAAAGATTTTATTTATTTATTCATGAGAATACACAGGGGGGGGGGGGAGAGAGAGAGAGAGAGAGAGAGGCAGAGACACAGGCAGAGGGAGAAGCAGGCTCCATGCAGGGAGCCCAACGTGGGACTCGATCCAGGGTCTCCAGGATCACACCCTGAGCTGTAGGCGGCGCTAAACCACTGAGCCACCGGGGCTGCCCCCAAAATCTAGATGTTAATCATCTTATGTCATTGTGTATTACCAATCAATCATATTTTCTATTACTGGTCAATGCAGGCTTCTTGCACATACAAGGTCATTTCTATTTCTCTGCCTTTGTTCTTAATAACTGGATATGATGCTCCCTTCTTAATCCAATTTCTACTTGCCATTCAACATTCAGTTATAGAATTGAAACCTCTTTACTCAACTACTCTGTCCTAAACTGGCCATCTTATGGTTGGCTCTCAAGAAAAATAATATCCCACTTCAGAGAAGGATCTCTCCAGTTCATGAGGAGACCTTTTATCATGATTCACTAAGTGCACAGCAAAGGGCTAAAGCAATCAGACCTTGATAAATATTACCTTGGTAAATAATTAAAAGGACACAAAAATTTGGAAAAATTTAAAGAACTTCAAAGTATACTTGAATAATTGAATGAAATGTTGCCATACAAGAATAAGCTTCAGGGCACCTGGGTGGTTCAGTCAGTAAAGCAACTGACTCTTGATTTCAGCTCATGATCTAGTTGGGGGAATTGAGCCCCTCATCAGGCTCTGTGCTCAGTGTGGAGTCCGCTTGAGATTCTGTCTCTCCCTCTGCCTCCCACCCCGCCCCTGCTTGCACTCAATATAAATCTTTAAAACAAAAAAAGCATAAGCTCCAAGCAGCTGACCCTAACCTTAATCACATAATTTTTATAAAAGTTTAACATGAATTCATTGCTTGTACTTTACTTCCATTTGACGATGTATCAAAATGGTAAATATTACATTTCCAAAAGCGTACCTTTTTTCAGCTCGTACTTTTTTCCCACAATGAGAACAAGTATACATGTTGTCACCTTCTAAAGTGTCTTTAATAGTTACTTCATCAAGAGATTCCTGTGTATTAAATCAGATTTTAAAGTTTCATATTATTGTTTACAGTAGGCAAAATTACAAAAAGTAGTAACTATCATTTGGGCAGGATGCACAGAGGAAAAGAAACTTTTTAATAACAAAATTCTAAATTTTAGCATGAAAAAAATCCCCCCCCAAAACTGACAAGATGCTCCATGAATTTTACTAAGTTTTTCAAAAGTACAATTTTTCAAAAGATAAAAATTGTACTAAACATTTCAACTTAGGGGGGAAAAATCAGCTTTGTGGTCTACTTTTAATTCTTATTTGATCTGCATAGCTAGAAGAATAGATGAAAACATGAAAGTTAATTTTCTATTGAGATGACAAACATAAAACTGCCATATACAAGTACCTAGAAGCAGAAACAGTCTAAACAACATATACAATGTTACTTACATAAATGTTCTTCATATCAGCCACTTGGCACCTCACAGTATAGAACTCTTCAGCAGTCTGACTAACATGTTCACAATCCTGGTCAATCAACAATCAAATATCAGTAATTTATTATAATAAGCTAAAATATACATTAAGATTTCCAAAAGTAAAGAATAGATACAATACTTACCAAGGACACAACATTGTTTGTAATTACACCTCCAAACAAACTTTTGACGGTATTTTTCTTTAAAAACAAACAAAAGTGAGTAATTAAAATTGGGCAGGTCTGTACAGATTTCAAAGTAACATCAGTATTCTGGTACTAACCAGTTCTGGAGACATTTCTTCAATTTTAGTAATGAGATCAGTAAAAAATTCGGTCATATCTTTTTGCTCCCCAGTATTCAGAGGCTGCTTATCCATGGTGTATGTTTTACAAAAGGGTCTAGGATTATATGCTTTGCATTCACTCTCCTGCAAAGGAAAAGGGGGAGAAACAAATCTACATCTCAAAAAAAAAAAGAACATTATCACAAGGTTCTTGAATAAATAACAAAACAACAAAACAGAGTAAATCTACAAAGCAACCACTCTTTTCGATTTCATTTTGTATGATTTTCATGGCATTTTCAGTTTAATAGTCTTGGTGCCCAAAGATGCTTAATTATGAAGTCTGTGTTTTTTTAAATCTAATAATTTCTATGAAGGAGTTTGGGACTCAAGAGATACATATCTGTACTATCAAACATAAAATACTAATATTTTGTGGGTTAAATAAATTTTCCTACAGACTCAACTTTAGTAGGTTTTTATTTATTTATTTATTTATTTATTTATTTTTAATTCATTTGAGGGAGAGTGAGTGCACAAGTGGAGAGCACCAGCAGGCAGGGAGGGTCAGAGGGACAGGGAGAAGCAGACTCTCTGCTGAGCAGGGTGCCTGACGTGGGGCTCAATCCCAGAACCCCAGGATCATGAGCTGAAGGCAGATGCTTAACAAACTGAGCCACCCAGGTACACCTGAACTTTAGTAGTTCTTAAGAGTAGTTTAAAACACTCTTCTGTTTTGTCAGTTCAGATGGCATGTTCCAACTGTGTTAAATGGAGATTAAAAGCGGGATGAAGAGTGCCTGCATGACTCAGTCGGTTAAGCATCTGACTCTTGATTTCAGCTTAGGTCATGATCTCTGAGTTGTGACACTGAGTCCAGATCAGGCTCTGTGCTGGGCATGAAGCCTTCTTAAGATTGTCTCTTTCCCTCTCCCTTCTACTTCTCCCCTACCCCAAAACAACTGGAATCCCTGAATGACTAGTGAATCTTTTCATTTTGTTAAAAATTTCATTTACTGAATCCTTAGTGTCAGAAGTTGAAAAACACAGGAATAAACAATATAATCTCGGTCCTTAGGATTCTAACAGGTAAGACTAGCAACTTTCACTACAAGTGGCAGGTATGAGACAGAGTTGTAGAATTACAGTTTTCTTAGAGGAGCTGAAAAACAAGTTGCTTTGGGAAAGATGACAATAAGAAGAAAAGGGAGAAAAGTGCTAAGGAAAGAGTGCTGCAGGTAGAAGGTGCTAAGGAAATAGCTGCACAAGTGATGAAGCAACAGTGATGATGGGCTTCCAAGAGAGGATACCTGCTACAGGATGAGGCTGGTATAGGAAGGAGTAAGAGAAGAGGTTGAAGGGGGAACCTGGCTGCCTTAGTCTCGGGGCTGTGGGCTTGAGCCCCACATTAGGTACTGAGAAAACTTAAAAAAAAGGGAGGGGGGGTTAAACAAAAGGGGCAAAATCAGAAGATATGTGCCATGCTGATCAAACTGAATACTATTTTGTTCGTAGTAAAAAATTACTGAAGTGTTTTAAGCAGGGGAATAATATTGTAAGATTTGTTAATTTTTTAAGATTGATTACTTTTATAGTTTTGGGGGTGGGAATTAAGAGGAACAAAGAGAAATCAATCAGAAAACTCTACGGGGGGATGGAGGGGAAGAGACCAGATACAAAAAGTTCTTTAAAGGATAAATTAACAGTCATCACACAGGTGACTGACATACGACTACTAAAAGTCACTTTGACAACACCAATAACTGACAAATTCAATTTGAAAAATAAGAGTAGATAGTTAAGGGCAAATCTAATACAAATGAACTTCATTTAATGTCTGCAGCTTATGTAGGTTATAGCTAATTAGTTTTCCATATATAGTTGTCAAACATACCATTAAATATGTAAACATTTTTTGAAGCTCCAGAAGAGTGGTCTTGTGCTTCATATCTTCTGAATACTGGAAATTAAGAGAAATGTTCCATTATAACATACTGATGGTAGCAAATAAGACATTCTAACAAAGAAAGTGTTAAAATGTGCTTAATACTGTATCTGTTTTCATTCTTTTAGCTCTATGTAGAAAAAGTCTATTCAATTTAGCATTTTAAAAATTAAAGTATTATGATATAAATATAGCCATCACTATTATAAAGAAAACTGAATAAAGAAATCTTTTAAAAAAAATTGCTTTCAGATCAAAGCTCATTTGGTGCAATACTGTTTTCACAAATTAGTAACTGTGCAAGAACAGAAAACATCATATGTGTGCAATAAAGATATTTTCTACAAATAAATTCATACATTAAGAAAATTGCTCTAATAATAAATGACATCTCTCCATCACCTAGTCATACCTTTATTTTTTTCTATAACAGTAGTATATCCTTAATACTGTAGAAAAATTACTGGCCAAGATGCCTGAAAACCCCAAATATTCAAATATCATTAACTGAGATTTAGGTATCTCACTAGATCCGTTCACTAGAGGCTTAGTCCTGAACACCATCCTTACAGGCACTTATTAGATATAGTCCAGCTCATCCAAATATTTTTTTTTTAAAAAAAAGCTATGAAATACGACCCTTACTACAAACTACTACCTGTCAAAATTGTGAATAAGCTCTGATAGTCTCATGGAATAATAAGCTTCTCTATGCCAGAAGTATTACAGTAGTGTCAATTTTGTGAGGAGTGTTCAGTAATGTGGTCTGCTATTTAAGAGCTTATAATCCAACTGAGGACATAAGGACACTGAAATAGGAATCTATTCAACATATCATATAATTTTGCAGTAACTAGATTATGTACAACAGGAACTGAGTAAAAGTAATCAACAAAATTGAGAAAACAACTGTAGTAATATTTCCGAAATACGGGAGGCTTAATACTCCATGAGATTAGAGTAAAAGTCACACAAAACATTTTCCAACACGTAACAGAACTCATACATGTAAACTATACATAAAAAACAAAAATGCTCAGGAATAAAGACCTGGATTTATATTTTCATTGCTAGAGAATGAGTTGTTGGCTGAAGAACAGAAGTGACTGACTTCTAAATTAAGAAAAAGCAAGAACGTTTTATTTTACTTAAAGTATAAGTTCCAAATATATACTCCACATATGTATTTTCTACTTAAAGAAATACATGTTTGCATCCATTAGGATGGCTATTGTCAAAAAACAGAAAATAAGTGTCAGCAGGGTTGTGAATAAATTGGTACCTTTGTGCGCTGCTGGCAGGAATGTAAAATGGCATAGCCACTGTAGAAAACTGGCATGGTGAGGTCTCAAAAATTTAAACACAGAACTCCCATATGATCCAGTAATTCCACTTCTGGGTATATATACAGAAGTGAAAACAAAAACTCAAATGGATACTTGGGACACTCGTGTTCATGGAAGCATTATCTAGAATAACCAAAAGATATAAGCAACCGAGAAGTGTCCAATGACAGATGAATGGATAAATAAAATGTGGAACAGATCATATAATGGAATATTATTCAGCCTTTAAAAAGGAAGGAAATTCTGATATGTGACACAAGGGTGAACCCCGAAGACACTAGGATTCCACTTAAAAATGAGGTACCTAGCAGGTACCTAGCATAGTCAAAATCATGCAGACAAGTAGTAGAACGTAGTTGCATGAGGTTTGGGGGAATGGAGAATAGGAAGTATTTCATGGGTACAGTTTCAGTTGGGGGAAGTGAAAATATTTTTGAGATTGATGGTAATGTGTCAGTGTACTAACTACCACAGAACTATACACTTATACACAGTTAAGATGGTTAATTCTAAAAAAAAAAAAAAAAAAAAAAAAGATGGTTAATTCTAGTTGGGTATATTTTACCACAATTAAAATACACGCAGCTTCTTTTAAATTTTCTATGAACATCAGAAAAGGAAATAAAAATAACTAATGTATTCAAGTAAATAATCAAGTGTGCATCTGACTAGAGTACTTTCCAAAGTCATGTCAAATTCTATTAAGAATTTTTATGTAGAGACAAGTCTAAATTTAGTTTCTAACAAAAAATACTGCTTATGAAACCTACTCCTAATTAGCACATTTAATTGTTTTTTTTTTGGTGCTACATTTTAATTTCTGAAAATGCTAATGGCTAAACAGTGATCACTGATATTTAGAAAAGAAATCAAGTATGGCCATGTTAGCAGCTAGCCAGAAAAAACAAATCGCTAAAACTATGCCTCTCTGATCATCCTTAGTTGTATAAAATTAAGAAGATGGGGCCACAAATCTAGACACAAAAATTTCCATATGCTAAATGAATCAATTATTCAACTATTTCTAAGCATAATCAGTCTCAGAAGAAAACTTAAAAATATTAATATAACTATATTGTAACTTGGAGATTCAATTTGAAGCCTACCTTAAACATATTAAAGATTCATTGAAAATACATAAAGAATTGCAATACTTTTGGTGGGGGGGGGGAGGGAGTTAGGACATCAAGATGACATAATGGAGGAAAACAAAAACCCAAGTTCAAGCATAAAGTAAGTTTGCCAAGAAATTATAAAAGCAGTGCAGAAAGCAAACTAAAAAATAGTCCATGGTTAAAAAGAGTATAAACAAGAAACAACAAGAAAAATAGTATGAAGTAGATCTTACCCAAATAAACTAAGCCCACAGTGAAATTTACTTTGGGATAAAAAATAAAACAAGTTATGGGATCGCTGGGTGGCTCAGCAGTTTAGCACCTGCCTTTGGCCCAGGGCATGATCCTGGAGTCCCGGGATCGAGTCCCACATCGGCCTCCCTGCATGAAGCCTGCTTCTCCCTCTGCCTGTGTCTCTGCCTCTTTCTCTCTATCTCTCATGAATAAATAAATAAAATCTTTAAATATAAATATATAAATAAAACAAGTTATGATTCTGGTATATTCTACTTTGTTTTACACTTTGCTTATTTTCTATGTAGGAAAATTTATATTTATTTTTACTGAAAATATCATTTTCATTGTATACACTGAGTGTACATATTCCACAACTGTGTTTTCCTCTGAGAAATAAAGAAATTACACTATGTTAGGAGTAACCTATTGAAATGTAAAAATATTTAAGACATTACGAGCTCTGTAATCAAATACTGTCATTTTTTAAATTCTTAAATTATTTTCCCAATGTTTTACATTGAAATAATCAAGATTTATTAACAAAATTTAAAATTCTTTTATAGTTTTAATACTTAATGTGAAGAAAACTTACCTTAGCAGTGAAGACAGCCTGTCTTGCCTCAGGTATCATATAAAGTTGCTGAATAGTAGAAGCCAAGTAACAAGTAGCTCCAAGGTTAGTTAGGCCAACAAATCTACATTCAGCACGAACATCCTCATGGGGCCAGTAGTCCCACTTATAAGGTGCATGGGCTGCTGAAAAAAAAGGGAGGAAAAGATGCCCCCCCCAAACAAACTATGAAGTATAATGTATTTTGCTTTTACTAACAGCCACTACTCTCCATTACTTCAGTCAATATACATTAAACGTTATATATGACAACCTAAAACTAATGTAACATGTCAATAATATTCAAAAAATAAATTAGTAAGAACACATAGAAAAACTAGTTCATGCTCTAAGATTTCAAAAGACTGCCAAAATTTAATTTTGACACTAAATTATTCAATCAAAAAATTCCAATACTTGGGATATCTAGAAAAAGTCCTTTACACTTTTTTTAAATCAATGTTTACATTTTTAACATCTTGACAATGATAGTTTATAATGTTAAAAGTGTATGAATAGTGAAATCTCTCTTTAAGCCATGCCCTCCAAAATCTCTTTTCTGCTCATAAAATTTAGAAAGATTAAAAGGAAAAGTATGCTTACACTGCATGTGTTGTGCCATAACCCAGTTGTGTATTAGCCTATAGTTCTCAACGGATCCTTTTACCATCTCTACTAACAAATCATAAGCAGCAGCTCTTGAAGAATGTGATTTGCACTTTGGCTGTTGTCTGTCTTTTAGACTAGGCAACAAAAATAGGAGATTGAAGATATCTCTTAAAAATTCCTGGAAAAAGGAGAAAGGCCAAGTATATTATCTAAAATTACATATTAGTTATATTCTAAATATAATGAATATCTTACATAAACTATATGACAATCTACAATTTACTTAAAGGCTATTTAAACATTTAGAGCAGCATCATATACAATCATCTGAAAGTCTTCCTAATGTTCATTTCTCTTAAAGAAAACAGAATGGGTAGAGATCACCTTTATTCCTCTTTACCTCTTGATAGATAATAGGTTCATTCTCAATTCCCATCTATAATCCTATTATTTTCTACTCCATTAAGTGACCAAAAGTTTTTGTTAAAGACCCATTACGTCCTATCTTGACTGTCTTTGCTATTTACTTTGGTTTCTCATTTCACTCTCCTAACAGTAACAGCAGCAGTAGCAAAAGCACCACCATACTCTTAATGAACAGTTATGATGCCAGATAATACCTCAAGGCCTCCATACAAAAAATAGAGGAGGCTAAGAACCTTGCCTGGAGTCACAGAATTGGAAGAAGCCAGAGCCAGGATTTCAGACACCAAGCTCCTAATTTCTATCCCAGTGAAGTTCAAACTCAAGTACAAGGTTCTACCATGCTAGATGTATTCTTCTTTAAATTCAATCTACCTGAGAAAGGGTCACCTTTCCCACTTGCTTTTTATTAATTGGTACTTTGTTACTTTACCAAAGGTAGTTGTTTCTCCCATGCCTCAAATACTACCCTGGTACATTGTTCTGGGGTATAAAACCTCGCAGTGTATTGTGTAGAAAAGAGGTAATGTAGTTAAGACTAACATAACATTCTCTTATCCTCAGAATGGCTGGTTTGTAAGGCTGGCTCCTGGTTGTCATGTGAAAATTTGAATGGTTAAAAAAAAAAAAAAAGAAAAGAAAAAAACAGAAAGTTTGAATAGTAAAGAATTTGTTCCTCTGATATAAAACTTTTCCTATGATAAAAATGACTTATTATGCCTTTTGTATTTGGTTTGCTAAATACTTGCTTTCTACCTGAGAGTCTGGAATTTCAGACACTTGTGGTCAGTTATATAGGTACTATAAATGACAACCCCTACCTTCACTCCATCTAAAACTCTGACTCGTTAGGTTCAAGAGAGTTCATTCCCCTGATAAGACGACACCTCACACTTGTTACACTCATTGCTGGGGAAATTAAGCACATCCTCTGAAACTCCAATAGGAGAGGACTCATAGAAGCATGTACCTCATTTCCACCAGATTGGCTGGATGCTGTCTTTTTGTTGCTAATTTCATTTTGTATTATTTCACTATAATAAATCTTAGCCACGAGTACAACTAAATGCTGAGTTCTTTGAGCCCCCTTAGTGATAGACCGAACCTGAGGATGGTCTTGGGAACCTCTGCCACAGGTACTAAGTAAAAGACAATTTGAAATACTTTCCCCATTATGATCTCACCTCTTCCATATCATGACTGTCAAAGAAAGTACAAAGTTCTGAATTTGCAACAAAAAGTTTGGCTAAGAAATATGGAAAGTGAATAGGGTCTACTTCATATAGTTAACAGACTGATAAGTCTGTATCCTGCCTATCTTAGAATTCAGGTTAGATGATGTGTCTTGGAGACAAAGACAACTATAAAATAACGGCATACAAAAAAAATAGGATTGGCTGATAACTAGTTTAAAATGATATTGGGGAAAATTATTGGGGATAATTCTCTCCCTTTGCCCTCTTCCCCTCTAAAAAAAATTAAAAATAAATAAAATTAACTATCTTTGCCAATCAGTTTGGATCCAGAAACTGAATGAGCAAAGTTTCCATAGCTCCAAAGCTTTGATGTATTTAAAATGTACTTAAAACCTATGATAAGATAAAAACATTTTATCAAAAATACACTTGCGGCCCCGGGTTCCTCCCGGGGCTACGCCTGTCTGAGCGTCGCTTGGAAAAAAAAAAAAAAAAAAAAAAAAAAAACATTTTATCAAAAATATTAGGTTGGTAAAAGCCTAATGAAATGAATAATATTTTTATTTTCCTTACTCTGAATTTACCAGAAAAGAAGATCTCTCTAACTGAAAGGGTAACTGATACACATTAATAGGTCCATTTTTAAAAAGATTTATTTGAGAGAAAGAAAGAACATGCACACTGAAGCATGAGTGAGGGGAAAGCGGGGGGCGGGGAGAGAGAATCTCAAGCAGAGTCCCCACTGAGCACAGAGCCTGACACAACGCTCAATCCCACGACTTTGAAATTGTGACCTGAGCCACAACCAAGAGTTAGACACTCAAATGACTGAGCCACCCAGGCACCCCTTAATATATCCATATGATAAATAATGGCAAAACCATTTTGGTATACTTCACAAAAAGAACCACCTCAAACTGCTGAGAAAATACTAAAATTAGTTTCTGATAATCAGTGTTTAATTTTTAAGATGTAACTCAGAAGAAACTTAAAGATTAATACTGTTAAAATAAAACTTCCATTTCTACTGTACACATGTAAATGTTTACATTTCCATTATGTAAATAAGATTTCCCAGAACCTACATCTATAAATTTTAAAGGAGGAAGAGAATTAATGAACACACATTTGACCTTAACAAATAACATCCACCTGTAACTACATGAATTAATTTTAAAAGACCCATCCTTCTTGTTAATACATTCATTTTTAATTAAGTTTCATTTAATGTCTCATACTTCTTTGGCAAAACTTTTACAAGTAAAAGTAAAGTATATTTGGTCTTGCCTATGGTTCTGCAGTAGAATGCATGCCCTGGGTTGTAGTCTCTGCTATTCCCAAATAAACCCATTTTTGCTGGTAAAATAATAGGCAGCTTTGTTTTTAAAGGGTAACATTACTTGGTGATCAGAAGTGGAATGCAAGGAAGACCCCCCCAACAGCTCCAGTACCCACAGAGCCAACTAGACTCATTGCTTTCTTGCTGACCTTGAGGTTTGAGGCTTTGAGTCTTTTAAGAAAGTCCCATTTGGGAATTCTTCACATCCTAGGATGACTTACAAGGAGAACATCAACTTTGCCACCCCAAAAGTTCATAAGAAGGAAATCTCTAAAATCATGTAAGGTGACATCCATGCTGAAACAACTTTGACCCAGATATAACAAAGAGTATTTACAATGGATAAAAATAAGAAAGTTTCAGAGAAAAATGAGATATCCTAAATCCATTCTGTTCTTACTAATCAAACTGCAAAACAACAGACTATAAAAATGTATCAAGAATATAGTTCCATTTTTGAGACTGAAAAAATTCAAACAGAAAGTTTGACAAAATTATTGCTAGATTGCCAACTATTTTTAACGCTAGAAAATGAACTTTTGACATTTGATGAAGATACAAATTTTCTTCTACAAAATATGTTACTAAAAAGTTTTTAAAGTCTGCTGTGTATATGTAAAAAAAAGTACATTTATGTTGCTTTGATTGCTCATGTCCAAATAAACGTAACATAATGATAATACAGAAGAAAATTTCAGATAACACCGTGAGGTCACAAGAAATAAATATTTTTTTCAAATAAACAAATTCCTGGAAATTATATTCTTTAAAAATATGGAGTTGATGGAGATTAAATAGTGTACTTGTGATGAGCACCAGGTGAAAGATGGAATTGCTGAATTACTATATTGTACACCTGAAACTAATATAACACTGTATGTTAACTACAACTAAAAACTTAAACTAATAAAACAAAAAACAGAGTTGAAAAATCTAGAAATTTTTCAAAGTTTAAAGATCTGTGAGAGAACACCTAGGTTTCCTCTGTGAGCCATAAAAGTTTGAGGACCACTGCACTCTGCTGGCTCTTGATCTGTCCAGATATTTTGCTAAAAAGCACATTCTTTTTTTTTTTTTAATTTTTTTTTATAAATTTTTTAAAATTTTATTTATTTATGATAGTCACACAGAGAGAGAGAGGCAGAGACACAGGCAGAGGGAGAAGCAGGCTCCATGCAGGAAGCCCGATGAAGGATTCAATCCTGGGACCCCAAGATCGCACCCCTGGGCCAAAGTCAGGCGCTAAACCGCCGAGCCACCCAAGGTCCCCGGGGTTTATATTTTTAAAAGGGAATTAGAAAACTGGAGAAAGAGGAAAAGTGAACAAGGGAGGAAGAGAGCATGACGAGAAAGAAAAAGCAGTAGAAGCAGTGGTGATGGTGGTGACAGACTGTATTTAGCTTGCAGGGCCTAAAATATTTACTAGAAGGCTCTTTAAGAGAAAATGGTGATTCCTGAACCACAGTAAATTCTCAGAAATTTTTAAGAATTCTTAAATAATAAAGTAAAATCATTAAAGTAGAAAATATATTTTAAATACCTAGGAGATAAGGAAAACTTTTTTCTTTCTTTTTTCTTTTAAAGATTTTATTTATTTATTCATGGCAGAGAGACAGAGGCAGAGGGAGAAACAGGCTCCATGCGGGTAACCCAACGTGGGACTTGATCCCAGGTCTCCAGGATCACACCCCAGGCTGAAGGTGGCACTAAACCACTGAGCCACGGGGGCTGCCCAGGAAAACTTTTCTTAATATTACACCAAACCAACTGCTTTAAACACCTCCACTTGCATATACATTTCATATTTAATGTGTCCCAAATAGATCTGATTCTGACACTCCTACCTCTCCTCAAAACTGATCTATCCTATATATATCCTATATCCTGATATATCCTATATATTCTATAAATGGAATTATCATTCATTCAATTTCTTAGGCTTAAAATTGAGTCTTTCTCTCCCACTTCACAATCCTATCCAAATTTGCAGTCTATGAGCTCTACCTTCTTCAATAAACATCCCAAATCCAAACACGTTTTCACCATCATCCCTCTTCAGAACCACTCCAAACTTCCTAGCTAGATTCCCAACACATTTGCCCTCCTAGCTTTCTACCCAGAGTCTAGATCAGAGAAAAGATTACACAAAATAATGGTTTTCAAACACCTGCAAAGAAGCTCAACCTTACTCATATTACAAAAAATAAAACAAACCTGGGAGAATCTTTTTTACCTACTGTACTGGCAGAAATGAAATATCTGATAATTATAATGGGTTGGTAAGAATGTGAAGAAATAGGCACTCACCTATATATAGTATAGGTGGGACCATAAACTGGCTCAGTATTCATTGAAAGCAACATCGTTGTATCAACCAAAGTCAACAAGATACATACCCTGTGAACCAGCAATTCTACTTCAGAATCTTTTCCTACAGACTTTCCAAGTGACCAGATACATAAACATCTTCAGTGCAATATCACTTATAAGAGTGTAAGACAACTTCCATCATTAGGAGCTAGTTAGATATATATGTGTGTGTATAGATATACATACAAAGAGTATTATGTGGTTGCCAAAAAAGAATAAATTAACTATATATGGTATATACTGATAAGAAGACTCTAAGACAGGTGAAAAAAGCAAACCATAGAGCCATGTATTTAGAATTTTAACATCTATAAATAGTATTGCATAGTGGTTAAAAGCTCGGCTAAGTGAAGTGTATGGGTAACTTCAGTGAGGCAAGTTGCTGAACTATGCCTTAATTTCATCATTTGTCAAAACAGAGTCTAATAACATCTACCCTATAAGGGCTCAAAACTTTGATAAGATTATTATCTGTATAATAAAATGGAAGAAAAAAATAAGTGGTCTTTAAAAAACACAGATAAGCAAAAAAGAATTCTGGAAAAGAGGAGAGAAAAAGAATAAATTCTCTTTCGTAAAAAAAAAAAAAAAAAAAAAAAAAAAAATTCTCTTTCGTATTTCCAAAATGCAGAATTTTACAAATGAGAAAAAAAAAGCGACAAAAGATACATAGACATCGATTATAAGCAGAAAACTCACAAGTTAACATGAATAGACAGTACATACAGAAAAAGACACTCATCTTCAACAGTAACTGAAGATATAAAACTAAAGCAACAGTGAGACTTGACAGACTTTGCATGTAAGCAATGTCTCAGATATCCCCTTCATATGTGGGAGTATCTGAGAAAAAGACATTAGAAACATTCTAAAATAGTGCAGCTGGGAGAATAAGAAGATATAGGCTTTTGTAAACTAATGAATTAAGATCAAAACGAATCAAATTTATTTTAAGAATAGGAATATATAATGGGACAGGTATGCAAAGAGGTTGTTTCTCGCAGTTGCATTTTTTTTGGAAAAGGAATAACAACATAAATGTCAATAAAAAAATTGTTTCCCTCTTTATGTATCTAATTTTTAAAAATATATTTTTAGTGTATTCACTTTTTAAAATAAAGACAGCAGATCACAGAATGGTATTTAATATAAATGATATACTTGAGCATTTAATATGTCCATGAAAACTTCTGGAAGGCCATTCATCCATCACCTAACCATCATGGGAAATCAAACATATATATGGTGATCTCCCCTTTGCACTATTGAAAAACTTTTTCTTTTTTTACAATGATTTTCACATCATAATATGTTATCAAAGAAATCAGCATTATTTTAGAATAAAAGTTATATACTAGCTTATGCAAGATAATACTTCAACCAGTAAAACTAGATCAAATTATTCCCAGTGAGTATAGGAAAAATTTAAAAAGGACCTAGAAAAATAGCCTAAGAAGGGACTTTGTCAAATAGGGGAAGTAGTATAGAATAAGACAGTAAGACTGTCACCTTAAATTTATCTTCAGAATCCCTAACTCTATGCTCATGAGGACTATCCCATCCTCCTGGTTTTTCCTGAGTTTCTTACCACAAATCGTAACCTCAAGTAAATAATCCTCCAAACCAAAACTCCCTCCCTTGATGCAGGCAATGACAAAACTGCTAATGGCAGAGTAAATAACTTAATCTAAAGAGTAATCAGACTTTTGTGGGTATAGAGTCATCAGATGCTATCAAATAATAGATTTTATGTCAAATGGGCTTCTAAAATATGAAACCAGTAAGAGAGGTACTCTAATGACTACTTATTAATTCTGAATATTATTAATTCAAAATATTCAACCCTACAGCAATTGGAGTGGAGGTTACCTTTCTGTGTACAAGTCATAGGATTTGTTTCTGCATTCTAAATATGAGCTTAGCATTTATATTTTATTCAATGTTCAACTTTTCCTACCCACAATAAAACTCTAGCAAGTTTTATGTTTGCATGTTTAAGAAAATTTAATATATCCACATAAATTCAACAATAAATATTCAACCATATTTCATACAAACATTTGAATTTCTTAATACCTACCTGTCCTTCTCTTGAAAATTTAAAGGGTGGTTTGTGTTTAATAACACTTGTTGCAAGCCTAAGTAGTCCTGTAAGCCCATCATCTTCTATATTACCATCTTGATGATCAAGGATTTCCCTGCTACAAAAAGGAACACAAACAAAACAGATAGTTCACATAATTATGTCCTTTATCTTTCCTCAATGATATAAATGTCAACTTCACATCAAATTTTACCTTCGAATACAGTCAGCCAAATGTCGTGCCAAAGCATCTAAGTCGAGGAGTGTGGTCTTAATACAAAGAGAAAATACAAAATTCAAATATAGATTTTTGTGTTTAATAGCCAGAGATTACTAAAACAAAAAACATCCTTCCTTTGTAAATAGTAAGAATTTGGTTCTCCCGAATTCATTAGAATACTAATTAAATTATAAATAATACTCTTATAAGTCACTCTTATAAATAATGTCAATTAATATAATTATAAACACATCATTGACAGTCCTTCCAAAGAGAATCCATGGAATGTCAGTAACAAATTATGATAGTCATAGTAATGTATGGAGAAGATACAAAGGTTTATTATTTTCTAGCAATTTTATTGACATATAATCCACAATACCAGTTAATTTGCCCATGAAGGCCTGTTAAATGGGCTTTAAAAATAAATTTAAAGGGCTAAGTGGCTCCATCAGTTAAGCATATTCTTAGGGTTGTGAGATTAAGCCCTGAGCCAGCTTTGAGTTGGGCATGAAGCCTGCTTAAAACTGTCTCTCTTTCCCCCACTCTCTGCCCCTCCCCCCACTGTATCCTACCTCAAACGCTCTCACTCTCAAAAAAATAAATTTAAAGGTTTTAGAAAATTTTAATTTTCATTATAACTGAGCAACAAAATTAAAACATTTCACACACACACACACACACAAAACTTAAAAGGATTCTCTAGAAACTCAGATCTCTAAGAAAAAATTATGCTGACTGGCAACCAAGAAATATTAGATTCCAACTTCAAATGGGCAACCCCAGGTTAAATAAAGAAATCAATGTTTATCTGATTGATATGAATAATCAAGTTAAAACACATTCAGTATTTCTAATTATTTCTCAAATGAAAAATATTTTAAGAATTCAATGTACCCTGCTCCTTAAAAGTAGAAAGTGCAAATATTATAGGATTTTTTAAAAATGCAAAGTGTATATAAAATGCACATGGATTAAAATACACTTTTTAAGACTTTTTAAGTTATCTTTCCACCCATTGTGGGGCTTGAATTTACAACCCCAAGATTAAGAGTCACATGCTGTACTGACTGAGCCAGGCAGCCGCTCTTGGGTTAAAATACATTTAAAAGAGAGAAAATGTTTCATAAATATTTAAATGTATCTTCTTAAAGTGTTTCTCACTTCTTGAGAACACTTAAGATGTATTTTAGCTTACTCAATTTATGGAGAAGAGACTTACAAAGCAATTCTGTCTTTGAAATTAACTTGTTTTAAACATCTGTTTAAAACTATTTTAGTCTAAGAAAATTAGATGAGTAAACTAATATTTTTTTAACCTTAAAATAAATTCTATTTGAATTGCAATTTTATTTTGCACACAAAACTCCAAACCCACATGCTATTACAGAACACTGTATATTTACATCTAAAGTCTAAATTTTACATTCTAAGTTACATTTTATATCTACAAATCTTACTGAGAAGAAATAGAAAATTACTTATTACCAGATGAAGATATTTCAACAAAGGACAAAGTAAAAAAGAAAAAAGAATTCGGGCAAAACAAAAATGTCCAACTACAATAAATAATTAAAGCATTTTCAACTCTTATAGAATGATAAAAATGCCCTTAAAAATAAGGACTTCTATAAAGTCTTTAACATATATTTATCATGTTGGATGGATCGTGCACACTTTAAGGTATAATTTTCTGAACGTACCTGACTAGCATCCTTTATATGTATGTTGTCAACTAATTTGCACAACAACCAAAAATACTCTTTACATCCAGGTTTTAACATTGGTTCTTCTTCATAATCATCTATCTATTAAAAAGAATTAAACTTCGTGAAAACATTTTAAAAAGGAGGATAACTTAAAATCACAATACAAAACGACAGACCTTATGAAAAAATTAAACCCATGTAAAAACAGTATTCAAAATTTAACAAAAAATGGAAAGAACACTCTTAACTTCTGTAAAATTAGAATAACGAGATCGAAAAGGGAAGAGTATAAGAACTTTCAGAAAAACATTACCCTTGAATTTCTTATAACCTACTTGAAAAAATTATATAAATAACATTAAATAATGTATTATGAACTGAAAATTCAATGAAAATGTGTCAACAAAAGAAACCTACAAAAGATAAGCATGAATAAATCTACCCAAATGCAATGGTTTATTACAGTTTTAAAATCTAAAACATAAAAAACACCTTATATACATATCTTACAGACTTGATGACAAGTAAATATGAAGGAGGAAAATAGTAAATCCTACAATGCAGGGATCCCTGGGTGGCGCAGCAGTTTAGCGCCTGCCTTTGGCCCAGGGCGCGATCCTGGAGACCCAGGATCGAATCCCACGTCGGGCTCCTGGTGCATGGAGCCTGCTTCTTCCTCTATGTCTCTGCCTCTCTCTCTCTCTCTCTCTCTCTCTCTCTCTCTGACTATCATAAATAAATAAAATTTAAAAAAAAAATCCTACAATGCATCATATTTCTGGGGTTAGTAAATGAGCTCTGAGTTTTTTATGTTGTAAAAGGCCTTTTTACAAGGCCAGTATATACCCTGGATAAGCAAAGGAAATTCAAAATTTAGGACATCAATAAAGATTAAAAAAAAAAAAAAAAAGAAATCTCTGTGACTGAAGGAGAAGAAAGCTACATTTATGTTTTTTTCATTTGATTATAGTAAGAACAAATGCTATCTCCAAAACACAATATCCAAAGGAGACCCCAAAGAGCTGAAATCAAAGAACATAGATTCCATTCCCAGGTGTAACATGGACACAGTATGTCCACAATACTGTCACTTTAAAAACTGTATAACTATCCTCTTGGTAAAAACTACATACAGTACACAAGTACTCAAAATTACTGCGAGTATATAATACAATAATAAAAACGTGGAGCCAAGAAAATTGCAGAAATAGGTGGCTCAAGTTGTGATCCCAGGCAGTCCTGGGATCAAGTCCCACATCAGGCTCCCCGCAGGGACTCTGCTTCTCCTTCAGCCTAGGTCTCTGCCTCTCCCTCTGTGTCTCTTGTGAATAAGTAAAATCTAAAAAAAAAAAAAAAAGAAAGAAAAAAAGAAAGAAAGAAAGAAAGAAAGAAAGAAAGAAAGAAAGAAAGAAAGAAAAGAAAAGAAAAGAAAAGAAAAGAAAAGAAAAGAAAAAAAGGAAAGGAAAGAAAAGAAAAGAAAAGAAAGAGAAAAAGAGAAAGAGAAAGAGAAAGAGAAAAAGAAAAAGAAAAAGAAAAAGAAAAAGAAAAAGAAAAAGAAAAAAGAGCCTCTCCTAAACACAGTAAAATCTTACCCTGATAGGTTTTAGTGCTTGAGCATCAGGAAGAAATTTCAATAGTGTTGAAGCAGCCAATAGCAGAAAAGAGCGATTGATTGAGTCTCCTCCATCCAGCCCTGACAGAGATAACTTATAAAGACCATTGCAAGACTCATGACGGACTGCAGTCTAGATGAAAAAAGCAAGTTCAAAAGATTGAGTTAACTTTTAAAAAGTTAATCTTAAAATCAATTGTCAGCTGAAATAATGTTAGATGGTTTCTTTAATATTTTTTAAATGCAAAGTTCTGATCACATACTAATGCACATAAATATTATCAAATAAAGTACCCCCAACATATATAGTACTTTGTATAAACATGTTAGAAATTCCCAAATGTGGACATGAAAAACACCAAATAAACGTAACAATAACAAATACAAAAGGGACAAAGGAGAGGATATTCATAATCATTTATTTATAAACTAAATAAAAGGATAAAATATTTGCAGAACAAGAAGCAATTTAGAAAGTACTTATACCAAAACATTTTAGTTTCTAAGGGACTTGCCCAAATGTCACAATCAATGCCTGCGACACAGCCAGAACAAGAATATATATGCATTCAATTCAGAGCTTAAGTATATTAGGACTGTCTTAAAAAGATGTAACTATTTTGACTATTGTGGTTAAGTGTTTTAGCAAGAGTATGTTTCTACTATTTCATTTAGGAATATAGTGTAATATCAAGATGCAGTTAGTGACAATTATACTGACCTTCTGTGTTTACATTGGAATCAAAATATACTTGACTTATTTTTATTATCTCTTGTGTCTAAGGACACACTGCAATTAAATAGAAAGAGGAAAAGAAGCTTCTTCTAAAATACAAATTACCAAAATAAACTCTAGCTCTTCCCAGAAAATGTTCAAAACTCCAAAGCAAAATAATCAAAATTTTATTTCAGAAAAAGAAAAATATGAATGCTATAGACTTTTAACATTCAGTTTTTTCATTTTAAAAATTATTTAAAATTCAATTAATTAACATAAAACGTATTAGTGGTTTCAAAGATAGAGGTCAATGATTCATCAGTCTTATATGATACCCAGTGCTCCTTATATCACATGGTTCGCTAATGTCCATCACCCAATTACTCCATTTCCACACCCCTCTCCCCTCCAGCAACCTTCAGTTTGTTTCCTATGGTTAACAGCCTCCTAATGTTCACATTTAAGTCTACATAGTTTCAAAACACTCAAGACCTTAAAGTGTTTAATAAGTACATCCCAGATAATGGGATATACTTATGGAATTATGTCCATTTGTTTCTATTAGCTCTTTAATTATCAATGCTAATAATTTTAAAAATAAGAAGAGTAATAGTACTGATTTTCAATGTTTATCTTACCTCAGGAATAAGGAGAGTCAATTTCTTTAACCAATCTTGTAAATGGTCACTATCAGCAAGGCTAGATTTCACTAAAGAACAGCAATGCGCCCAACTCACCAAGAGCCACATTGAATAATGTGAAACTAAAGAGAAGTTAGAAAAAAAAATATGACTGTAAGGCCTGTGCTGTAAAGAAAACACAATGTTCATTATTAAAGATTACCTAGTTAAACAAATTTTTGTCTATTAAAAATTAGCTTTGTGGAACCCTTACTTACCTTCATGCCTAGACCTGTGATCGGACTGAGCTTTCAAAACTCTGTAAAAGGGGGAAAAAAAAAAAAACCACCACCACTCATTAATTTCAGCAATAAAATATAAAGGACTCAATTTATTACCACATATCCCTTTAATATTTATACAATGTACCCTTAACAAAAAAGAATAAATTAAGAAAAATATTTGTTCCTATGGTCTTTATCTTTTAACGAAACATGGAAAAAATTATTACAGACCACTGCATATGACTGTTCAGATTTAATGAACAAAATCTAAGTGAATACAGTATTGACTGAAATAACTGAACCCTCAAGAAGCGCTCATGATGGAGCACCTGGGTGGCTCAGTCAGTCAAGCATCTGACTCAATTTCAGCTCAGGTCCTGATCTCAAGGTCATGAGATTGAGCCCTGCATTGGGCTCTGTTCTGTGTTCAGCCTGGAGTCGGCTTGTCCCTCTCTCTCTACTCCTCCCCCTACTCTCTCATGCGTGTGTGCTTTTTTTCTCGCAAATAAATAAAATCTTTAAAAAGAAGAAAAGAAGTGCCCATGATTTAGTTACTAAAGAGACGCAATATTAGAAATAGAAAGGTTATAATGGTTGATTCTAAATTTCAGACTTCTAATTTAAAAAAAAAAAATCCTACACTGACATACAATGCCCTTCCTTTAGTATTGTTAATGCAAATTTCTATCAGAAGGTTAAAAGCCAATTACTAAAAAGTAGAGAAAACTAATTTAATTCTGTATTATTTTACATCAATTTTTCTCCACACGTTTACTCAGTGGAAAATGTATTACTTCAATTTAAACAAAAGTATTAAAAACTTTCATTTTAACAAAATCAGTAAGTGAGAATTATTTGTCTTACAAATACTGTTTAAAAAAAGAAAAGCACTGATTCCTTGCATCCTTATTTTCTTATAATTAACAAAACACCTTTCAAAATCTCAGAAAGCAACATTCACCCACATTATTGATTTACAGTAAAAAGTACTGGGGCACCTGGGCAGTGCAGTTAAGCACTCCATTCTTGGTTTCAGCTCAGGTCATGATCTCGGGGTTGTGAGATAGGAGTCCTGTCTCAGGGCTCTGCCCTCAGCATTGAGTCTGTTTAAGATTCTCTCTCCCTCTCCTTTTCCCCCTTTCCCCTAAGTTCACACGCACATGTACTCTCTCAAATCTTTAAAAAAATAAAAAGTACCAAGAAGTTAAAACTTATAAATCACATAATCTGTTCATATTTCATGTTTAATTATTATCATATTGGTATAACCAACTTTACCAAAAGCAACCTACCCATCCACCTTTTAAATATGTAGCATTAGAAAATTTTTGATGGGGCATCTGGGTGACTCAGTCAGTTAAGCATCTGTCTTTGGCTTGGGTCATCATCCCAGGGTCCTGGGATGCAGCCTGGAGCCTAGAGCCCCACTCCCTGCTTAGCAGGGAGTCTACTTCTCCCTTTTCCCCTACCCCCAGCCTGAGTTCTCATGCTCGCTCTCAAATAAACAATCTTTTTCTTAAAAAAAAAAAAAAAAAAAAAAAGATGATTTTTGATAACAGGCAAAAAGTTTGTTCTAGCTGCCTTAATTTATACAAACTTATTAGCACCTTATGAACTCAAGGTGGGAGCCTAAGAAAAGGTAACAGTGCATGAACAGGCACAGATTAAGAAATACAGGGATGGGGGTAAAAGAAGGGGGCTTACATTACAAAGATTATAAAAAGTTAGAATGGAACTGGAAGAATGAAAACAAGAACAGCCACAGAGTGAACCAGCTTGAACAGTAGCAGCTGGTATCAAACCTGCATGTTTATTTTTCCTTGTGTAACATTAACAAAGTGAACATTCCTTAATTCTCAAGAAATAAAAGCAAAATAAAAGTTACTGAATGGTTTTAGTACTTCAATATATTGTGGTATGTGGGATAATGAGCTAGTGCGTGGGTTAGTGAGGACACAGAGGAGGAGTTAAATATGATTTAACTGGAGAGTTAATTGGTGGCTGGGTATAAAATATATTTTATCATACAAATCAAAGACATGTTTACAGTACTTTCTTCCTTTCTATACGTTGTCCATTCCTAAGTTTTACAAACAATGAGGTAAGGTATCTGGCACTAAAAATATAATGGTGAGCAAAATGAGATACAGTTCATATAGAATTTAGAGTCAAGTGGGGTAAAGCACATATTGATCAAGTAAAGAATGTGAATTCAACTGAGATGGAGTCAAAAGAAAGGTAAATTACAAAAGAAATAATCTTAAAATAATCATGCTATTTACATTCAACCATTGCTTATGAAGGTGACTTTTAAAAGCATCTAAAAACAGCATTTAGCCACAAATACGGTTAAGCACTTTCAAACGTGTTTACATCAGCTTTATAAATCATTTGAGTACAATGGCAAATTTCAGCCCAACAAAGCAGCAACAGAATACTTAGAAATTAATTTTACATTCTTTAACATAGCTTATGTGATTATCTAAGGCCCCCATGTATAGTCAGGTCCCCATGTATTAGTCAGCAATTATCACACTTGAATTTCTGTATTAAAATTTCATACATTAGGGCAGCCCCGGTAGCGCAGCGGTTTAGCGCCGCCTGCAGCCAAGGGTGTGATCCTGGAGAGCCGGGATCGAGTCCCACATCAGGCTCCTTGCATGGAGTCTGCTTCTCCCTCTGCCTGTGTCTCTCTCTGTGTATCTCTCATGAATGAATAAAACCTTTAAAATTTTTTTTTCATACATTATTTTTTAATCTCTACTGTAGCACAAATAAATGGGATATTACATGCTCAAACTATATTCTTATACACACATTTCCAGCTCTGTCCACCAACGGCCCAGATGCAAGAGAATCTCAGTAGCAGTGAGTCCACCAAAAATCCGTATTTTTGGAAGTTTCCCACCAACAGGAACTACAGCTTCTTAAAGAAATGGCTGATTTCAGGGCTAAGGTAGGAAACTACATGCCTTGAAGATCTTACAGGGACAGGAAAAAATAAAAAAGGATGACTCCTTTCCGCTCCAAATAATAAGGCTATGTCAAAAGGACATGAACAAGCTTGAGAAGGTCAACTCAGGTATAATTTGAGTAAAGTGAATAGTGATAGTCATGAACTACAACAAATTGAAAAATCCGTGAATTCAAACTGATACTAACTTGAAGAGAAAGCTCTTCCTTATAACAGAATGTCAACAAATAAACAGAAAAAAGAATGCTTAAGAATCAGAAAATCACTACTTTACATTTACTAATATTTAATTCAGACAAGAATCACACCAAATGCTAAAAATCAATAAACAAAAGTTTTATGAGAAATCATTTTCCACAGGTCACTTTTAATTAGTAAAAATCAGAAATTTTATTATAGAGAAACCTGCAGGAAACCAAATAAACTAATAAAAATTAGTATAACTAATAATGAGATCAACTGACATCAGCAGGATATACTGGGAAAGACACATTACTAATGGAGTACTCCTGCTAAAAATAAAAATATATCATCTGAATTTAATCACAAAGATCAAAAACATTAGAATTAGAAAACCTAAATTGAAAGATGTTTTATAAAAGAACGGGCGTGAAGTACTTAGAAATGTCAGTATCTTGAGAGAAAAGCTACTGAAGTATCCCCGGTAAAAGGAAATGGAAGAAATAACAACTAAATGCAGTACATGATCCTAGACCAAGGGGGAAAAAAAGTGTCATAAAAAAAATATTCATGGGACAATTTGAGTATGGACCATACATTAAATAAACACTATCAGAGCAATATTTAAATTGCTATATTTGAGTCTTTTACTCATTATTAAGAAAATGTCCTGGTATCAAAGTGTTATTGGTAAATGGGCATATCTGACACTCCCACAGAACTCGGGACAATATGTAAAAAAATATGGGCACAGAGACACACAGAAAATGCACACTCATGATATGTAATAAAATTGGCAAAATATTGGTAATATGCAAATGAAGGTGAAAGTATGAGAGTTGAGGTACCCTAACAATTTTTCTGCTAACCTTTAAATTTTTTCAAAATGAAGTTTTAAAGCACTATATTTTTGGTACAAGTATATACGAAAATTATGTAAAACTTCATACCTAGGAGCCAGATTATCATACGTATAAGCAACAGACATAAGTCGCTGAATCAAACTGGTTCCTTGGACAAGAACAAGAAATACCTTTAAAACAAAAACATTAAAAAAAATCTTTAAATACACTAAAACACAAAAATGCATTTTTACCACAAAACTCCAAATTACTTTGATTTTTATCTAGGACAAGATAAGGAATATCATACTGTAAAAATACTAGTATCAGAAAATTAGAATTTTGTAACCAAACTTAGGAACAAACTTAAAAAAAGAAAATTTACAAATACAAAAGCAAAACTATTCTTTATATTTGATCTACAAATTCTTTATGTCACCCAAGTGAGTGAAAAAAATATATTACATATGTCAGTGGTTTGTTGGGGTGATGAAGAATGAAACATTTTTTGCTTTTGAAATAGGGGAAAAAACCCAAGCAGTGGCAGATAATCTCAACCATCCTGAAATAAACAGAGAAAAGAATGAATACAGGGCAGAGATTCTATTTTAAAAACCATTAGGTTCAACATTTAGTTTGCATCCTTTCAAGCTGCTTGATTTTTTTTTTTTTTAAGCTGCTTGATTTTAATACATACTTAATTTTTAGGTTCTGGTTCTTCTATATCATGTTCTATATAAGTTCTATATAATGGGAGAAAATAATTTACTACTTATACAAATAGAGAGTTATAGACTCCTTTCAGCAGATCGCAACCCTTCTGGGCACTAATGTTTTAAGCACTGTTTCCATCCTGGAGATGTGAGTCCAGTGTAGCAGATAACACAGAAAGCACTGTAACACAAGTAATACAATGTGCCACTAGAACAAAAGAGAGCAGCAACGAAACCTATCCCTGGTGAAATCAGGGCAGACAGCTTCAAGGAAAGCTGTTTAGGCTGGAATCTTAAAGTCTGACCTGGAATTTGAACCTTCTGAAAGGGCTTTATGGGCAACAAATGAAATAATTCATGATAGTCAATTATAAAAAAAAAACCTAGGGTTCTTCCACACTATCTACAGGATATCCAAACTGGATAACTTGTCTCTAGAATTAATATAACAAAAATTTGTTCCCCAAAAGCTTAACATAAATTATGATTATGATAAGCTAATGGAAAAATAAACACCTTTTCGAAACTATAAAAACACTGGCATGTGTGAATAATAATACTATTATTAAAATCTCAAGAGGAAATGACTAAAGTCAAAAGCTTTGAAGTTATTTAATGAGTTAACAGAACACAATTTTAGTTCTTAAATTATAACCTAGGAAGGCTATTCTGGAGAAAAAGTAACTGAAACATTACAGCAATGCAAGGTTAAAATAAGTAATCAACAATATGCAACACTGTAGAACACATTTAGATTATACTGTAGTCCCCACAGTTCTATTTTAATTGTATTAGCTGTAAATGATTTGGAATCCTAGCAGAGGTCACTTGTCCCATTTAATCTCCAAAATTCTGAAAGGGAAATATGAAATATGCATCAGGTTTCAATTTTCACTAGTAGTTTCCAATCTAGGTTTCACTATACTACTTCTCTATCAGAAACAACTCATTACTCTGGTGTTTCTTTCCCAGCTATGAGGTAAAGTGCTAGTTTCAAAAGGTTACAAATGAATAAGAGATCTCACTAGATCCCAGTACAAAGATGGAGCCATTCAAAGGGCAAATATTTGATCATATGAATGACAGAATCCACAGACAAAATTCTAATTATACTGCTGGATGTGCTAGTTATTGTGCCATTTTTAGTCAGCTCTCTATCTACCATTCTACAGAGTTGCTTTGTGAATCTAGGGCTGGTACATCACAAACTAAATTCCTCCTTTGCCAGTTGATTTCCTAGGAGGTTCTGCTAATCTGGGACAGAGATTACTTCCTTGTTTTTTCTATTAACACTGTACCATAGTTAACCCAGGAGAAGCTATTTAGTTTCAGAAATAGTAGCAGAACCCCTTCCTTAGAGGCCTAAACCCCAGGTCAACAAGATCCTTCCTTATAATCTCCTCATTTCTGATATTCCCAACCTTTTTCTGTATGTTCCTTAAACCCCAGGAGTGGTGAATGGTTACCTGTCTGGGTTACCTCAGTATTTTCTTTTTATATGTTTAGACCTCCAATGCAGACATGTGAAACCAATTCTTTATTTTAAATCTCTCCTGTTGAAACATCTGTGTGGTTATTTCCCTAGGCTCTCACAAATTTAGTATATAAATTACTGAGTGTAAATGATTAAATCCTACAGTTAGAGAACATTAGAATAGCATACAATTCATTCCTGCAATTTGGATAATGAACTAAAAAATATTACTATTTCATAATTACTACTGGATTAAAAAATGAAGGTATCACTTCAGCTGTTAAGTCATATGTGGTAATCTAGAATTGCATTTCTTATGCATTACCATATTCTTAACTTTGTAAAACACAAATAGAATTCATTACTACAATTTAATGGTAACTTCTGTACTTTACCTCTGTTAATCTTGGTATATGAAGACCCTTGGCATGATCACCAGCAGCCTTTCTTGATTTACCAGGCCAAGTTCTTTTCCTATGGCTTTCTGCTATACCAGACCAGGCAAAGACATCATGATAAGCTAAATCCAAATCGGATGGATCTACTGCAAACTGGCATATTAACTTCAGCAAGCAAGCAAGACAGTCTAGCTGCCACTGTGGATAAGAAGAAAACATCATTTCCCTATTTTGATTAATTTAACATGGCCACTATACAACCTGAAACTAAAAGCTAGAAAGTAAAAATAATTACAGCTAGTACTTTATCTATGTGCTAAAGAAGTTTTACTACTTATATATTCTGTTGAGTAACAATCCAATCTTACAAAAATGACAAAGAATATCTAGATACTAAGAGGTAAAGAAAACATCCAAATGTCATCTGATCTACTGCTCAGATTGTAGTATAATTTTTTTAATTACTAAAATGTAAACAAAAATGTAATTTACCCCAAAATGAATTAAGAGACAAAGTATTTATAGTTGTTTCTCCAGCCAAGTAGAGAATATAATCCAGTGTTTTGGAAGCCAAAGCAATTCTCAAGAATTCTAAAAAATAACTGAAAATTGTGTACTTTACATAAGTACACTTAAAATAAAAGAAATATTTGGTATAATAGTTTAAAATTTTCATTTCTGATTTAAAGATCTACCTTAAAATTTTAAAAACATGTCAAGTAAATTGATATAATTCTTGTGCAAGATGAGAGTTTCACAGTATTCTCAACAGTTATTTTCCTATCTTCCTAATCTCACTGCCAAATTGTATAATAGCTATACCAATATACCTCGGAAGGGAATTCAGCAATACTACATTACAGATTTTCAAGAAAGTTACAAAGAAATTTCAGTAAGATTAGTCCTTTCAACAAATGGTGGTAGAAAACTGAATAGTAGCCATATTAAAAAAAAAAAGAAACAGACAAAAAACCCCACCAAACCCTCAACCTCACTCTACATATACAAAAATTGACTCAAAATGCATCATAGAACTAAATGAAAATGGTAACTATAAAACTTAAGAAAAACAGGAGAAAAATCCGTGTGGACCTCAAAGATTTCTTAGATAGGATACAAATTCTGTTAAAATTAAAAACTTCTCTGTTTAATAGACACTGTCAAAATAATGAAAAAGCCAGCCACAGATTGCAAATATTACTATATTACAAATATTACTATTGCAAATACTATATACCTAGCAGAAAAATTTGTCTAAACTGATTAAAGAAAAAAAAAAAAATCCTCTTTACTAAGATCAGAAGGGAAAGGAAGGGGTGGGGGGCCTAAAGATAAGTATAGACGCTTCATTAAAAAAATGTGGTCACTATGAAACTTGTGAGATGCACTGAGAAGGAGACTTAGTGGAGGAAATTTATAGCTAAAAATGCTTAAAAAAACCCCTCAAATCAACAACCTAGCTTTCCCACTTAAGAACTAGAAAAAGAACAAGCTAAATCCAAGCTAGCAAAAAGGAAATAATAAAGTACAGAGTTGAAAACAGAACAGAAAAACACGAAAATCAATGTAAATAAAAGTTTGTTCTTTGAAAACAAAACTGACAAACCTTAAGCTAAGAGAACTAAAAAAAAGGAAGAGTGAGGGACGCCTGAGTGGATCAGCGGTTGAGCATCTGCCTTAGGATTAGGTCGTGATCCTGGGGTCCTGGGATCTAGTCCCACATCAGGCTCCCTGTGTGGAGCCTGCTTCTCTCTCTGCCTATGTCTCTGCCTCTTGCTCTGTCTCTCATGAATAAATAAATAAAATCTTTAAAAAAGAGTGAAATTACTAACATCAGAAATAAAAGGAGGAATTTTTCTGTCAAATCAACAGAAATAAAAAGGATTTCAGAAGAGTACTATAAACTATAAACCAAAAAGCTGGAAAACCTACATGAAATGGACAAATTTCTAGAAACACAAAATAAAAGCTCAATCATGAAGAAATAGAAACTCTGAATAGATCTATAATTAAAAATCTCCCAACAAAAAAAGACCTGACAGCTTCATTAGTAAATTCTACCAAATATTTAAAAAACTAATGCCAAGCCTTACCAAATTCTCTAAGAAGGGAACACTCCCAACTCATTCTATGAAGCCAGCATAACCCTGTATCAAAGCCAGACTGAGATACTACAGAAAAACTACAGATGAATATCCCTTATGAACAATGATGCAAAAATCCTTGAAAAAACATAAACAGGATCTAGCAGCATATCAAAAGGATTATACAGCATGATTAACTGGGATTTGTTCTTAGAATGCAAGGATGGTTCAACATACAAGACTCAACCAATATTCCATAACAAAATGAAGAGAAAGACCACATGATCATTTCAACTGATGCAGAAAAAGCATCTGAAATAATTCAACACTCTTTCTTGATAAAAACACTAAAAAAAAACAAACAAAAAACAACAAAAAAAGGACAGAAATACAACAAAACTACCTAAACAGAACAAAAGCCACATATGAAAAATTCATAGTGAAAATCATTCAATTGTGAAGACTAAAAGCTTTTCAACTAAAATAAGGAATAAAGCAAGGACATCTGCTTTCTTAATTTCTATTCAACACAGTGGTGGAAGTTTTGGCCTCAAGAATTAGGTAAGAAAAACAAACAAAAAGCATCCACACTGGATGAACAATGAACACTATGAAAAGAAAACCACTATGAAAAAGAAATAATTCCATTTACAATAGCATCAAAAGAATAAAGTACTTAAAAATCAACCAAGGTCATCAAAGACTTCTACAATAAAAATTACAACACAAGGCTAAAGACTGAACATTTATGAAAATATCAATACTACCCAAAATAATCTGTAACAAAATAATGACATTTTTTTGCAGAATAAAGAAAAACCCATGCTAAAATTCATATGGAATCTCAAGGGATCCCAGAGCTAATACAATCTTAAAAGAACAAAACTGGAGGACTCATACCTCCTCATTTCAACGCTTACTACTGAGCTATGGTAATCGACATCATGTGGTATTGGCATAAAGACAGACATATAGATTAATGGAATGGAACAGAGTACCCAGGAATAAACCTTCACATATATGGTCAAATGATTTTTGACAACAGTGCCAAGGCCAGTCAACAGGAGAAAGGACAGTATTTTCAAAAAATTGTGCAGAGAAACCTGGATAGCCATATGTAAAAGCATAAAGTTGAACCCTTACACACTAAAACACCATATATAAAAATTAACTCTAAGTGAATCAAGGTTGTAAATAGAAGCCCTAAAACAATTCTTAGGAGAAAACAGAAGCTTTCATGACAATGTATTTGGACACATGATTTCTTAGATAGGACATCTAAAGTATAAGTAACAACAACAACAAAAAACATATTAGGCTTCATGAAAATTTAAAAATTTTGTGTATAAATAAGACTATCCACAGAGTAAAATGGCAACCTACAGATGGGAGAAGATATTTGCAAAGTATGTATCTGATAAAGGATTAATATTCACAATATAGAGAACTTCTAAAACTCAAAAAACCAAATAACCTCATTCATAAAGGAGCAGAGGAGTTGAAAAGATATTTCTCTGAAGAAGATATATAAATGGCCAATTAGCACAAAAGATCCTCAACTTCACTGTTTATTAAGAAAATGCAAAGTAAAACTACAATGGGAAACCACCTGACGCCCATTAGGATGGCTAATATCAAAAAATCAGAAAATGAAATGTTGGCAAATATGTAGAGAAATTAGTACCTTTGTGCACTACTGGGAGGAATGTTAAGATGGTATAGCTGCTGTGAAAAACAGTATGTTGGGTTCCTCAAAAAACTGAAAACATAAATGCCATATGAGCCAGCAATTTCACTCCTGGGTATATACCCAAAAGAACTGAAAGTAAGGTCTCAAAGATATTTATACATCTACATTCATAGCAGCATTATTCACAATAGAGAAAATATGGAAGCAACCCATGTCGTCCACTGATGAATGCATAGATAAGTAAAATGTGGTATACACAGCATACAATGAATTATTACTCAGCCTTCAAAAGGAAGGAAATTCTGCAATATGCTACAAAGGTGAAGCTGGAGGACATTTGCTACTAAAATAAGCTAGTCAAAGACAAATATACCATATGATTGCACTTACACAAGGTACTCAGAGTAGTCAAAAGCATGGAGACAAAGTATAATGGTGGTTTGTCTCAAGATGGGGGGAAGGGAGACTGGGGAATCATCATTTGACAGGTAAAGTTTTACTTTTACAAGATGAAAATAGTAATGGGGATAGAGAATAGTGACGATTCCACGATAAGGGCATAGATATGTAATACCAGTGAACTACACACTTAAAAATGATTAAGATAGTGAATGTTAAGTGTATTTTACCATGATTTAAAAAAAAAAAAAACCTACATTGTCACATAAAGCACTTGTAAAAATACTCAACATCACTAGTCACCAGAGACTGTGCAAAGCAAAAGCACCATAAGATAATACTACATACCCAGTAGAAGGCTCAAATTAAAAAGACTGACCACACCAGCTGTTGCTGAGGATATGAAGCAATTGGAACTCTCATATGCTGCAGCTGGCTGGGAAAACACTTGGGCAGTTTCTTACAAAGTCAATCTTATATTTACCATATTACTCAGGAAATTCATTTATTTTCTTGGTATTTATCCAAAAGAAACAAAAAGTTATGTACACAAAAAGACTTGTAGATGAATGCTTGTCGATTTTATTTATAATAGCCCAAAACCAGAAACTCCAATGTCCATCAATAAGTGAATGGATAAGCAAGGATAAGCAACTTATTAAGGGTATACTACTCAGCAATAAAAACAACCAACCAACCAACCAATACATGCAACATTTATCAGCAACATTTATCAAAATACATACTGAGTAGAAACATGAGATACAAAGAACATACTATATTATTCCATTTACAAGGAATTCTATTAAATGCAAATGTAATCTGTAACAACAAAAAATCAGTGGTTGCATAGGGCTGGTTGGTTGGGAGAAGTGGGGGGAATTGATGGTAAAAAAGCAGAGTACAGGGGAGTCTGGGTGGCTCAGTTGGTTAAGCGTCTGACTCTTGATTTCAGCTCAGGTCATGATTTCAGGGTTATGAGATCAGGCATGGAACCTGCTCAGGACCCTCGCTCTTCTCCTTTTGCCCCTCCCTCCTTACCCTCCCACTTCTCTATACCTCCCCTTAAAAAAAAAAAAAAAAGGAGAAAAAAAAAAAAAGGCAGGGTGGAACTTCTGAGGTAATAGAAATGCTCTTTATGTTGTGTTGGCAGATTACACACGTATACACATTTTTCAGAACCTAAACTCTACTTTTTAAATGAGTTCACTACCTACTGCATGAAGAGTATATCTCAACTTCATATCACACACAAAAATTAATTTAAAATGGATCAGATACCTAAATATTCAAGAATTAGAGCTGTATAATTCTTTTAAAAAAAGCATAGTGATTAATATTTGTGACCCTAGATGATATACATCCAGGAATTAGCCTTTTTTTTTTTTTTTTGGAATTAGCCTTAACATTATGCTAAGTGAAAGAAGCCAGTCACAAAGGACCATATACATATTATATGGTCCATTTATGTGAAATGTCCACAACAGGCAAATTTATATAGAAAATAGATTAGATTAGTGGCTGCCCAGGGCTTAATTGTTTTCATCAATGAGGAGTGACCGCTAATAAGTGTGGGGGTTTCTCTTTGAGGGGATGAAGTTGTTCTGGCATTAGTGGTAACAGCTACACAACTCCACAAATATACTAAAAATCAGTTTTTTTTTTTTTTAAGATTTTTAAATTTATTTCTGAATGACACAGAGAGAGGCAGAGACACAGGCAGAGAAAAACAGGCTCCCTATGGGGAGCCAATTGTGGGATCTGATCCCAGGATCATGGTCTGAGCCAAAGGCAGATGCTCCATCACTGAACCACTCAGGTGCTCCTAAAATTCCCTGCTTTTTAAATGGATGAATTTTACTGTATATGAATTTTAACTCAAAAAAATTTCAAAGTATACTTCAACTAAATTCCTTTTTAAAAGAAAAATTAAATTGTCTAAGAAACAAGAATGATTCTAAATTTTTAAGTATTCTATATGCTAGGAGAGATGCATTATAAATGGGGATATTAACTTGAAAGCATCTGTGTCGCAGGCATGCTTAGCATCTCAGGCATTGGCAGGCTACACAATGTATCACATACAGTAGTTAAAATTTTCTCATTAATTATACTTCATAAAAGTAATCACAATTTCAAAGGAAACACACAAAAAACCCTCTAGTTTGTGCTTGATTCCCTGTAAACTACTCAAAACTAAACTTGGAGCAGTTTATAAATAAAATTTCTATAAATAGACACATAACCACTCATTAAAAATTTTAGTTATATTCTCCTACTGTGCCAAAGAACTAAAAGGCACATTAGAATTCTAAGAGATTAATGGGACAATAAGATATGACTAACAATAAAATACATTATAAGTCACAAAATTATAATAATTAATAAATTGGAGTATCTAGTCTAAAAAGGAAAATAACATAATAAAATAAATAAAACAAAAATGGAAAAATAAGTATTAAAACCAGTGGTAAGAATAACAATTATCTTAGTACACAGTAATGCATTTTCTAAACATATTTTATTAATTTGATATTAAATCAAGAACACCTGACTCGTAGACTCCAAGATAATTCTAAAACACAAGTATTAAAAAATTAATATTTGATGGCATGTATGATAATGCTATTCTGTTTTGTTGGAAGTGAGGAAATGGAGCATTCTTTCCATTTAAGTTAACCAAATTGTAGTGTTTGGTACAGCAGTATCAATTTTTTAATATTTCACAAGCAACTTCATTTTCCTAATATTATAGAATAGTGCTTCTTCAAGTTAATAGAGGTAAAGTATCTTTAACAAAAAACAACTTCCATTTTGTTGGGAACTAATAATTTTGTGAAACACTGTAAAAAATTCTGTAGAATGTTCAATAGCTATAAAAATTTCTGAAAGCTTACTCTCAATTTCATTTCAGAGCACTCACAAATGGTCTGAAAACACAACACGTATTTGAGTAGCTCTACTCTAAAGGAAGAAATAGCCAAAACAAAATAAAGCAAAGAAAAAGAATGTTCTCAAAAAATTGAACACAAATAAACCAGTTTTTTTTAAGCATCCAAACATGAAGACTATATAAATATTAACATGTAATTTATCAACTTAAAGGAAAAATGTTTATGAATTAGCCACAGTTCAGAGTTGTGAATTTTGGCACTTAAATTTTAAGAGAGTTGTGGGCAGCCTGGGTGGCTCAGTGGTTTAGCACCATCTTCATTCAGCACGGGTGTGATCCTGGAGACCCGAGATTGAGTCCCAATGCCACATCAGACTCCCTGCATAGAGCCTGCTTCTCCCTCTGCCTGTGTCTCTGCTTCTTTCTCTGTGTGTCTCTCATGAATAAATAAATAAAATCTTTAAAAAAAAATTTTAAGAGAGTTGAGATGAAGAACTCTTCATGAATAGTTTATCAGATGCTCCATTTAAAAAAGATTAATTTTACTACACTCCATAATCTTCCTTACAACAATGAAATGTAGCAAAAGTTATACTGGCTAATAGAAAATGGAAGTGCTTAAAACAGGGTAACTATTAATTTGTTAAAACAGTGAACTTTCACGTACCACAGTCCAGGATTCCTGCTCTTTAGGCTCCAGAATTCCAGAATTAAAAATTTCTAGTAACTGTTGAAGCCCTCCAGCAGCAACAAACTGTAAGCAATTGTGAGAGTACTGGTAAGAGAGATGCAGCTACAAAATGTCATAAAAGACCAGCTTTTTGCTTCAGAAACTGGATTTGTGTGTGTGTGTGTATGCATACGTATGCATATGTAAAATACTATATATCTCTAATCTAGGAAATTACTCTGATTTAAATACCCAGAATAACTTCTATAAAAATAACATACATCGTATTGTCAAGAAATTTTTTTTAAAAAAGACTCTTGCAAAAATCTAAAGATATCTTTATATTCCTTTGACCATTTAATCGCAGACACTAGGATGTCCTAACAAAGTATTCCAATAAAGGAAAAAAAGTGCTAAAAACAAGAGTACCAAAGCATTTAATAATCTCACCTTCTATGATTTAGAGTAATATGCGATTTTTAAACTATGCTTTATTTTAATAAATTAGTTTAAAACCAATTAATAATTATGATACCTACTTTTGGAAAATTAGAGATAATTTTAATCAATACAATGCATCACATAAATGATCAAACCTTGCAACTCCAGGAATTTTTACTATTTTCCACTTGATCCTCACTTGAATCATCTGAATCTGGATAAAGATCACTGTAACTTCCCTGTGGGAATGGCAAAAAATAATAAGAAGAAAAAGTGCAGGAGAAAAGAATTATTGTAGAATTAAAAACACATTCTGGAATTCAGCTCCAGAGAAAACACAAGTATTTCATGGTAAGAATGAAAATTCAATTACCGTTGATTCTCTTCTTATCCTCCTGTTAGGTTTTCCCAGTGCTTCAATAATTTCCAGGGCATATAATAGCTTGTGAGCACTTTTAATTTTGAGAAGTTCTTTCCAATTAAGTCCATCATTACTCTTAAATTTAAAAAGAAAAACAGGTTTTATCAAGCCAACTAAGGGACCCCTTCCACATTGATATATGTTCAAACATATGAAGACCAATTGTAAAACTGGTACTCATGGTGTGCTGAAAACACCAATTATTTTTTAAGTTTTGTTAAAAACCATACGAATAGCAGCACAGGGAAAAAAATTTGGCTTGTTAACCTTCACAACAGATAAGACAACTCAGTATCTTTCCAATGGACAACACCACGCAGCCTAGAGCAGTAGTAAAGTATTTAATACTTATAAAGTCACATCTATACATTTAAAAGTCATATACAAATACATATATCTTAAAATATTGTTCTTTCTAATCTCAACTTATGAAGTGATTTACACACAAAGTACATCTTTGACAGCAATATTAGAGCTACTCTGAGTCATCAAGAACCATTTGCCAGGCCAACCTTCTTCACATCTAAGTCATTTGAGATATAGGACCTTCTGAAATTACATGGCCACTGTTTTTCCTTTCATCCTATAGGTGTCCTATACATATCTCCACAAAGTAACCCTTTATCATATAGCTTTTTAAAAATCTAATTTTAACATATCTTTACAAAGACCTCTAACATTTGTGAGGTCATGACCCTATAGGAATATGTTCAGAGCATACAGTAATATGAAAAAATACCATTAAAAACAAATTATGTTTTCTAAAGATAATTTTAGAAAACATCCTTGGCCTTGTATTAGGCCTTTATTATTCAACCTCACTAGGAAATGAACATTAAAATGAACTGGAGCTTTTCAACCATTAAATGGGCAAAATTTTACTGAGGATATAGGTCAACATGCAATCTCATACACTGGATGAAATATAAAATGATGCCATTCTCTAGGAGAGTGAAAAGACTTTGTGGGTTTACCTGTTCATCTGAGATACTCTGGAATGCCATCAACATGTTAGGACATGTAGGAAGAAGCATCAGTAGCTCCCATACACGCCTAGAGAGATTTTCTGCATGAAGATGAAGTTCTTCACATCTTAAGCTCTACACAAATAAGAACAGCTGCTTATCAAGACAGATCACTTAAAAAAAAAATCTAAAGTTCAATTTTTTTGCATAAAATGCTTGATTATCAAATTTGATAATATTTTTCAGTCTTACTTAAAATATGAGAAATAAATCATTTGTTTCATAGTCAACAATTTATACCTTTATTATTTTACTATTATTTTACTATTTATAAACAAATACATTTATTCAATAAGTTGATCATTATGTCAAAGTAATAGTTTTCCAACCTGTTATTACTGAGCACTTTTCGGAAAAAAAGTGACCAGTAAATTTTGACACTTTATTCAGGTTACTTTTCAAATAGAAGTGAAAACATCTGTTTAACAAAGCCATTCAAGTTAAGTTCAAGAACATTACACCAATTGTTTCCTCTTTCCAGGTCACTATTCTAACTACAACAAAGTCCCAGTGAATTAAATCCTTGACCTTACATTTGGGAAAAAGAGAACAGCTGTTTTTTATATTGCTAATCCATACCTTATTTTCTAGTTTCAGATAAGCAGAAGATTAAGAGAAAAGCAAACAATTTTAAAGAACCTACTTTTTTCCATTATCTATTAAATTTGAATTCTGTAATACGCTGAGATAATAGTAACCTGAAGACTGTTTCAGAAAGTATATAAAAAGCAGTTAAGTTTCCTTTATTAAAAAAAAAAAATTAAAGCATAACCTCAAAAGGTAAACAGGAAAGCTAAAATTTACAGTTTTAGAATTTTCCAGAGTATGAGTTTGTATATTATAATTCTATTAATGCTGCTGTCATAATGATTTTTCACTATAATACAGTCCATGGGATGCCAAAGGAATCTTCATATCTATAAAACATTTAGTTCTTTTTATATAAGGATATAAAGCTAGTATACATGGAAAGCAAGTAAATCATAGTTTCAAAGTATCCTTTGCTTTTCTCAATCCTGATGGAGAGAAGCAACCCAAAGTAACATTATTGATTTAGCTGGGGAAACGGTACTGAAAGTTCTTCAGTAAAACAGAATTTTTTTAAACATTTATTTATTCATGAGAGACACAAAGAGAAGGAGAGGAAGAGACATAGGCAGAGGGAGAAGCAGACTCCATGCAGGGAGTCCAATGCGGGACTTGATCCTGGAGCTCTGGGATCACGCCCAGAGCTGAAGGCAGACACTCAACCACTGAGCCACCCAGGCGTCCCTGTTTTGGTAACCTTTTAAAAGACTAAACCAGTCTTGAACAACAAAGAAACCCCACATCAACAATGGCATACTTACCACAAAATTCAATTAAGTATCTGCTAAAAAATGAATTCTTCCCCTCCAATTCAGGCCTCGTGTGGACTATTACATAATAATGGCCTATTAATTGGGCTTCCTACATCTAGTCTTTGTTTTCTCTAATACATCCACCATACTAACCCCAAATTTTGTTTCTAATGGCCTATGTTAAAAGCTGTTATGCTTTTATTTTGTTCCTTTAAAACCTTCCATGATGATGGCAATCCATTTTACAGAGAAGAGAGTATCTCATATGGCCCCTTGTGGTATAGGTTCCAATCTCCTTTTCAGTTTTTTTGAATTACACTATATTCACATTCCCAATTTTTCAAACATCCATTCACTTTTCTGTGAATCTGTAATGCTCTCTTTGCTCTCAGCAGCAGCAGGACCCAATTTAAAACTCCCCTTTTGCAAAACCTTCCCCCAATTTTTGTTCCCTATATTCTCATAAAACACTGCTTAACAACCTCCCAGAAAACTGAAAAATTCTTCTAATTATCTTTCTCTCTTTTAAACCGCCCATACAGTGCTGACATGAAGTAAAAGGTCAGTAAGTATGTGGGCATACAATACTAACGGTAAAAAAAGTAGAGGTTCATAAACATCTGTTACTGATTATTCTACTTGAACAAAAGATTTTTTTTTTAAGAATTTAAAAATGAGCCACCACAAGAGAAACCAGGATATGGGGAACAGAGGACTCAACAGCAGCTACCACTGAATCCATGATCAAACAGATTTTGAAAAATGGAAAAAAGTCATTTAACATTCTTGAGAAAGAATAGTAGCACTATTTTATTTGTCATGCAATCTCTAATTCACTGGATGAGACACATCAGTGAACATTCTCTTGGGATAAGGCTACTTAATTTAAAAATAAAAGTCAGTGGACGAATACTGAATTCTTTAAGTGACATCATACACTCTCGAGTTTAAACCTTTATTTTTTTTAAAGATTTTATTTATTTATTTATTCGAGAGAGAGAGACAGACAGACAGACAGGCAGAGAGAGAAGCAGGCTCCATGCAGGGAGCCCAACATGGGACTCAATCCTGGGTCTCCAGGATCAGACCCTGGGCTGAAGGTGGCACTAAATTGCTGAGGCACCCGGGCTTCCCTGGAGTTTAAATCTTTACGGTGATTACCCAAACCTTACTTCTCTAGCCCAAACCCCTTTCTTGAACTCCAAACTCATTTATCCAACTGCTTGACATCTCCATTTAATGTTCCATGAGCATCCATTCTTCATCTCAAATGGAATCTAACCAGTTGTTCAAACCAGAAACCTGGATACCATTCTCGTTTTTCTTGTTCCTGAACATGAGTGAAACCCCATCCCTAACACACCACCTACTGTTGACTTAATTTGTCCATTCCTATCATTCTATTCCAGGGAACCATCAAGTCTTCCTTGGATTAGAGCATTAGATTCCTCACTTTTTCTATTCCTGCCAAACAAATCTATTACCTTAAAAACCATATCAAAACGTGTGCTTCTCCCTCTGCTTAAAAACCTTACTGCTCTTCACCTTACTATGAGGACAATAAAAAAAGTTCTACTCACCTTTCCAATCTTGTTTCTCTCATTCTTCTCTCACTACCCTCCACATTCTACTCATTATTAGCCCTCCAACAATTCCTAGACCTGCCTGATTCCTTATAGGAAGGGGCTTCAGGAATGAGATTACTGTATGCAGATGATCTCTCAATTCTCATTTAGTTGGTTCCTTTTCACCCTTTGAGCTCAGATTACATATTGTTTCCTTCAGAGAAACCTTCCCTGACCACATAATATTTATAAATGAGTTTCTATCATTACTCCCTAATAATGTTAGTCTTAGCAGCTGCCTATGTCTAAAATTTAGCTGTTTACCTGAAACTATCTGCGAGGCCTGTCAATTGTCTCCATCTACCTCTACTCCCTCATCCCATGCTCATGTGCACATGTCCACAGTCTCTCTCTATCAAATAATTAGAATCTTAGAATAAAGATTTTACTGAAAAAAATTATTTTCCACTCAACAGAAAGACAAGTATGACACTATAAAAAATGAAATGACATAGTCACCTCACTATCTTCCACTGCCACTTTTCCTGAGGGTGGTTTAAATGATGCAAGCATCTCTAATAAATCAAAGAGAGTAGTTAAATGAGGTTCTTGTAAAAGCAAAAGCATCGGAATGTTGTCCTTCTGAGGAGGTGGTAGGCAGGATGCTGGCAGCTGAACACCTTCCCCTTTCCGTTCTCTCCTTGGTGCACCCAAAGATACAAATACCATCTACAAAAACAATACCAACAAGGGAAAACAACAACACATTAGACATACTAAGTTTTAAATCTAAGTAGAAAATAATTTCACACACACACAAACTCCACATATACTTAAAAGCAATAACTGTTTCTGAAGGATATTTTCAACAATTCAACTACTGACTATAATAGTTAATAGATTAAAACTCAAACCACATTTGTGTGTACCTGCATATCCTTAAAACCAAGCTCATGAAGTGCTTTTTCATCATAATCTGTTGTTAACTCATGTCCAGATGAAATCATCCTCACAGGTCCCATAAGGCCTCCTTAAAAATAGAAAACTTTAAGTGAACAGTATTATAAAAACTAACCTATGTGGTGACACAAATACATGACTGCATTATGTGAGTCTTCCTCCCAACCACTCACTCTAAAGAACCTCATTTCACTAAATTAATCCCTTACTCTACCCTATCTTTCTTTAAAGACTTACTAGCATCTGGTATTATATATTTATTGGTCTTGCTTCAAAGAAACAAAAGCCCAGTTCCATAAAGGCAGACATTTTATTACATTCAAAGATCTACTGCCAGCATTAAGAAATAGCAAGCATTCAAATTTATTGTTTAATCCAATAAATTTTTTAAACAAGGAAATGCTTGATAAGAGTAGAAAATTAAGCAAAATGATGAAATATCTGATGGATGATATAAATATTGTTAAATTTTATAAACTGCTTAAAAAAATCCATCAGACACGATACAGCACTTTAGGAATGGGTGAAATAAGGACACTGCTTTTCCATAATGATACAATTCTTCATCAAAACCATGTTAATTTTTAAATGTTTTAAAGCTAGTATTGAAATTCATCTCTATTAATTTTTTAGGTTTTCCTCTCAGCTCTTCTGATATTGCTTAGTTTATGCAGCCAGTTTATGATTCAGAGTAATTTCATCAAATTTAAAATTAAAATCCCATTAAGATTTTAGATAGAATAGATCAAGAAATAAATTAGCTCTGTATTTCTACAATATTTGTACAGACATGCTAAGTAGATATATTAAATGAACACTTGACCAAGTATATCATAACAGAAACTATGATAAACTTCTAATACTTTGGCAGACTTTTATTAAATGTCTTTTCTACTTTATTGAGATAATAATACAATCTATGACTGCTGACCATTTTTAAAATATTGAGATAAAACATCCTTAGTTATGATGAAGTGCTAAGAATTACAGTTGGCTTGGTTCCAAGCGTGCCAGATACTGTAACCATACATAACTTTGTTCCAAAAGAGAACTAAGATGGCTAGTACTTTATTTAGGTTTTTGGATGTGAGACAGGCCTACACGTATTGAGTATTACACATTAACTTTTCATTATAATGGTTCAGTTGGCTCTTAAAAGTAACTGAACAGCTTTCTAACTTTTTCCACTTTTGAAAGTATCCTTTTTATCATAAGAATTGCATATTCCTTAAGAGTTCTGGAAAGAGTTACTACTTCTAAAAATATCAAATCTTAATGTAAGTAAAATGTTTCAAAACAAAAAAGAGTAACAAGAAATCTGGAAAAACCCTTAGGTTATCATGGTATATTTACATATCTAGTTTTTACCCTGTGAAACTCCAATAAAGTAAATTTTTAAAATTTTACTAATACTGGACAGGGGCAAAAAGGGAAGAGACAATACCAACCAAGTTTGCAAGCTGAAAAGCAAGTGAACTTGTGACAAATAGCAAGACCCCAAAAAGATAAATCTCAATCTAGAGACAGTCTTATAATCTGTAATTTGATTTATACTGGTTGAATACAGGAAGAAAATCAAGTCTTAAAAAAGTGGGGAAAGGTGCAAGGGAGCGAGAAGGCAAGGAGGAGGGAGAGAAAGGGAAAAAGACAGGGAATGGAGAAAAGAAAAAGAAGAGCAACTCAGTGATCTGTGAGACATTAATGAAGAGTCTAGGACACATTTAACTAGATGCCTAGAAATTAGGTCGAAGGGAAAGGAAAAAGAAAAAATATTTGAAAAAAAAACAGTCGCTAATCTTTTCAAAAGTGATAAATATTATAAAGACAAAGGCCCAAGAAGCTGAACTTACCCAAAGTGCATAAACACAAAAACACAAGGCACATTAAAATCAAACTGCTAAAAACCAATGTCAAAAAAAAAAATCTTGGGGCACCTGGCTGGCCCACTTGGTAGAACACACAACTCTTGATCTCAGAGTCATGAGTTCAAGCCCCATATTGGGGGTAGAACTTACTTTAAAAAATTTAAAAACCAAAACAGCTGCAAAAAATTTATTTAAAATCAACAACTGTTAAAAAGACATATTGTAGGGGTGCCCAGGTGGCTCAGCTCGGTTAAGCATCTGACTCTTGATTTCCGTCCAGATCATTATCTCAGGGTTGTGAGATTGAGCACACTGTGGGCTCTGTACTAGGTGTGGAGCCTGCTTAAGATTTTCTTCCTCCCCCCCCCACTACCCAATTAAAAAGGGGGTAGAGGTACAAATGAGTGGCTCAGTCAATTGAGTCAGGCCCTTGATTTTGGATCAGGCCCTGATCTTGGGGATCCTGGGGTAAATCCCCAAGCTTGGTGCAGAGTCGGCCTGAGATTCTTCTTCCTCTCTCTTCCCCTTCGCCCCTCCCCTCTTGCTTGCATCTGCACCCTCTCTTCCTCTCTAAAGTAAATAAAATCTTTAAAAAAAAAAATACACACTATATATACAAAGGATAAAAGAAAAAAAAAAAAAGGCTTTTAACCAGAAACACTGTAAATGAAATGACTACGGGTTTTAACTATTTACTAAGTCCTGAAAATAATTCTTGACCTAAAATTCTACATCCAGTGAAAATATCCTTCAAAATTGAAGGCAAAATGAACTTTTTTCAAATAAAAGCTTAAGAAAACATACCACCATAAGACAAAGTCCTAACATTTTTAAAGGAAGTTCAGTATAAAGGGGAAAAAAAGGGGAATGTAATCAAATGGGAATTTTGATCTATAGGTGGCAATGAAAAATGCCAAAATGGTAACTATTTGGTAAAAGAGAGAAAAGATGAGATGAAACTAATAAAAAAAATATAGATACTTTGCTAAACCTTCTATTTAAAAAGCAGGAACTGGGGTGCCTGGATAGCTCAGTTAGTTAAGTATCTGCCTTTGGCTTGGTCATGATCCCAAGGTTGTGGAATTGAGCCCCCAAATCAGGCTCCCTGCTCAGTGAGGAGCCTGCTTCTCCCGCTCCTTCTGCTGTTCCCCCCACCCCACTTGGGCTCTCTCATTCTGTCAAATAAATAAACAAAATATTTAATAAATAAATAAAAATAAAATGCAGGAACTATGAGCCCGAATTTTTTTTTTTTAAGATTTTATTTATTTATTCATGAAAGACACAAAGAGAGAGAGAGAGAGGCAGAGACAGGCAGAGGGAGAAGCAGGCTCCATGCAGGGAGCCTGATGTGGGACTCAATCCCGGGTCTCCAGGATCAGGCCCTGGGCTGAAGGCAGTGCTAAACCGCTGAGCCACCCAGGCTGCCCGAGTCTGAATTTTAAGACTCAAAAAATTTAAAAAGTACTAATACCCTCGAAAAAATATTTCAACCATGAAAATAGGAGTACTCAAAGAACAACAAAGATGTTGGATACTAAAAGCATGAAAACTCAAAAGAAGGAATGCAAAATAAAGTTAAACACATCTCTCAGGAAGTTTAAAGCCAAAGAAGTAAAACATGAAAAAGTAAACCTGGGATACCAAGAGATGAAACATGGAAATATAAAGAATTTCTAGAAAGAGAGAAATTATTAAATGGTAGACTGGAAATCAATAAACAAATTAAAAGAAAATGTCCTCAAAGACAGATACAAGTTGCCAAACTAAAAGTTGCCAACCTATATAGTAAAGTGTCCATCACAACTGTTGAAAACAGACCAAATATCAGAGCAGGTATTACAAGATTTTAACACATCAGGAATAAGAAGACTCATTAAGTTCTACAAAAGAAAAAAATAGAATATGTAAAAATAGGTCATAAAGCTAATGGCTTCAGACTACTCAGCAACAACAGAAATAAGAAATGCAGTGCAGAAATATATCTACAAATATCTGAAATGGGGCACCTAGGTGCCTCAGTCAGTTGAGCATTCAACTCTTGGTTTCAGCTCAGGTCATGGGTCCCATGAGATCAAGCCCCATGTCTGGCTCCACATTCAGGAGGGAGTCTGCTTAAAAGATTCCCTCTCTCTGCCCTCTCCTCACTCTCTCTCTCTCTCCTTCAAATAAATAAATTAAAAATAAAATAAAATTCTGAAACAAAATTATTTCCATCCTTGACTTTTATACTTGGCCAAATTATCATTTAAGTCTAGAAACATGAGAAACAAATTTTTAATTATTCAAAGAATCAAAACTTTACTGAACAACCGCACTGTATTCCAGTAAAAAACAAAAACAAGTCAAACAATAAAGAAGACATGGGATACCAAAAACAGGATATCCAACATGTGACAGAGACAAAGAGAATTACCAGGACGACGATAAAGGATACCTACTGCCGTGTACCAGATGTGGAGAGCAATCAGTAGGATCAGTGATAGTAGAGAAATGTGTTGTTGTGGGGCCATCTTGACCAAAATCCCTTCTACCTTCTTAATATCTTCACTGAGGAAGGAATGTCAAGTGGACCTGACCTGTATTCTTAGCTGAACCTAAAATACCTTCTACATACTCCCATTTCCATGTCCTACTACCTGAATCAGGAGAAAACATTCATATCTCACAAAAGAAATTATTCCTTATTCTATTCCTGAGACCTGAAATAGGTCATGAAAAGATTAGAAACTCTATGACTATGTTTCCCTTGGATATTCCAGAATCTTGCCAAAATTACAGCACAGACAGGTTTTGACTGTGCCAAGACTTAAACTTGAGAACTCTCCTGATATCCTCAGATGAGGATCTATAAAAACCTTTAAAGAGGGACGCCTGGGTGGCTCAGCGGTTGAGCGCATGCCTTCGGCTCAGGGTGTGATCCCGGAGTTCTGGGATTGAGTCTCACATCAGGCTCCCAGCATGGAACCTGCTTCTCCCTCTGCCTATGTCTCCGCCTCTGTGTCTCTCATGAATGAATAAATAAAATCTTAAAAAAAAAAACAACAACAAACCTTTAAAGAAGGTTAAAATACACCCTCCCTCTTTAGCTTATTTCCTTCTCTGGTCCTTTAATAACTCTTTCTCTAATCTGTAAAATTCATACTTATCTATTTAACAAAAGTAAATACATATTTTAGGTATATATACCCGAGGTAAGGCTTTTATAAAGAACACACACAAAAGATGATAAACTAAAAAAATCAAGATAGTGTTAAGGGGAAGTGGAAGAGAGGATATTAAAGAAGCATACATAAATAGCTTCTAATAATGTTCCAGTTCTTACTCTGGATGGTACTATATGTGGACAGTTTTCATCTTTTTATTACTCATTTCATATTCTCTTCTTGATGTACATTTCAATGTAACAAAAGAGAATACCTTTGGACCTGAAAATTCCATAACTAGGTATTTAGCCAACGTTCATTAGATGATATAGGTATAAGGATATTCTCTGTGGCACTGCTTATAAATGGCAAACAAATGGAAAAAACCTATATGTCCATTAACAGAGGATAAGTAAAACACATCATGGCACCACCATATTACAGAATATGTAGATTTAAAAAGAATGAAGTAATTTTTATATGCACTATAAATGGACTGCTACATTTGTGTCTGAAGTACATGAATAATTCTTATAGTATATCTTGGTATCCCTTGACGAGTATAAAAGAGAAGGGAAAGAGGTGGTTTAGAAATGGATAGGAAAGAGACTTTTCAATATCTATTCTATTGTACCAAGAATATTAATTATCCAAGAACAAAATTTAAGATCTGATACTTTTAAAGATACATATGATTTCATCTTGAGCATGAGCCTGCCTCCTCACTAAAAGATGCCAAAGAATTATCATTGCACAAAGGCAGATTAAAATCATGAAAGAAGCTTTTAAACTTTAAAACTTTTTTTTCTAAACTTATATATATAGCTTGTCACATTTTACTTAAAATTTAAAGGTCTCAAATTATAACAGCTTTCATGGTTGTTCCTCTAATTAATTCATATTTTCTGTGCTATGAAAAGACACTACAAATGCTCTACTGGTAACAATAAAGGAAGAACAAAATATACCCTTTGAGCCAATATGAAAAATTTCTTAATATGATACTCTTTTGGAAGGAAGGGGAGAGGCACAGTGGGATTTAAGGATGTATTATTTTCATGTGCTCTAGAAAAAAAATGAAATATATCAAAATGCCCCAAAAATTTATTGGGTAAAACTAGGTACTTAAGTAGTGCATGGAAAGAAAAGCTTGTAATTCCCACACTGCCCATCAAGTAACCTCAAAAGTAAAATGTTTTTTGAAAAATGAGGAAAAATATTTGCAAATAACATCCGAAGCAACTCTTAACTGTTCTCTATGATCAATGGCACCCTACCAAAGGAGGGGAGCCATGAATATGCTTTGTACTCTTAAAAGATGCAAAGGTCCTAAGTTGCTATTTAACAGAACCTAGAAAAAAATAAAAATTTAAACTGTTGGACTTACCAGGAAACTCTCCTTTTCGACTGCTTTGACCAAACTCCTGAAGCTGAGCTTGTTGATTTATTTGTTCTTTCTGTAAATTTTCATACCAATGAGTTACTTCAGCCCTAAGATCTGCTACCTGGTCACTAGGATACATTTCAATAGTCATCTGAAATATGAGATGCAACCAATTTAAAAATACAACAAGAATAGATATTTGAACTGGGAAATGTTAACAATTTGGAAACTAAAATTATGTAACTACCTTGTCAGGAAGTCCAGCTGGTTGGCATACGACCCTTAGCGGCAGGGACTGTTTGTCACTCAGTGCTTTCAAATGACTACTAATACCAGTGCCTTCAATTTGCCACTGTCTAAGATGGTATGCAAACCTAAAACACACAAAAACCACACAAAGGAAGAATGCCACTTTAAACCATGTTAATGTCAGAGAAGTTTTTAATATTTTACAAAATGAAAAAGCCCACAAAAAGTTCTAGCACATTCCAATGTACTCTACAGCGCTAAGATTCATCATACTGCATTAAACTTAAATACATAAATACAGCTAAGAGTTCCTTAAGATAGTTTACAAGAAAAATTACTGAGGAAAAAACATCCCACCAAGAATATTTTTTTTTTTAAAGGAGGGGAGGGGAGTAGTAGAGGCAGGAGGAATTCAAAGCAACAAATTAATCCAGAAAGTGAAATGGCAAGTTCCCATTCCTACATTCACAACGGGAAAAAACATATTAGGAAACATTTTTCAGGGTCAGAAATGTATCCCAGAAAATATATGCTTAACAGAATTTGAGAGCTGATTCCGTGATTACTAAAATTATAAAATAAACCACAAAGACTAATCTCAAGGGTGAAAGGCATCTAGCAGGTCACTCACTAAATACTGTCAGTTTTCTAACTGATTTTCAGTTGTTGAAGACAGGATCCAGGATACCTGAATTTCATTAAGAAAAGAATTATCAATGTCAAAAACTAATAAGCAATTCTAGAACAGAAGGACAAAAAGTAAATAAATGGACTTGGTTTCCTAGAAGGGATCCAATGTCCAGCTTTTATGGCTGAGCAAAAGAATAATCTTAAACCTTTTGAGGCTGGATAATTCTTAGCCAGGTCAAGGGGATGCAGGGGAAATGGTCTTGTGCACAATACAATGTTTAGCTGCATCCTTAGTCACTACCTACTACATGCCAATAATACCCCCTTCTCCCTTTAGCCATGGTAACCAAAAGTGTCTCCACACATTACCTAATGTCCCCGGCAAACAAAATGATTCTAGTTTAAGAACCACTCTTCAAATTATAGCTTTTCTTCTTTAAAACAAAACAAAACAAAACCCCACACTTTTTTTAATATAAGGAATACACAAAGACAATAATTACTTAATATCTGCATTCTATAAATGTTAGGCAATTTTAAATTAGTAGAATTAAGTACATCAAGCACTTGAAATTGTACACTGATAACAAATGTGTGCATGAAAATTCCTGACATTTTTAAACATCTTAGTTTTTTTGAGTATTTTTTTCTAGTTTCTCTACTTGCCACTCCAAAATAAATATTTATAGAAATTATTTAACATCAACATTAACTTTAGAGTAAAATATGAATAAAAATATGAAGATTTCTAGCAAAGGATACTACAATCATTTTCCAGGAGTTAGAAAAAAATTATACATCTGAGAAGGGATTTTTGAACTGAAATTTATTCAGCTTATAAATAGCACCATTGAATCCTAGGAAACTTATTTTTAAAGACTTTTAAAATAAATGTTTATTTAAAACACAGGTAACACTGTGTGAGAACGAAGGGCGCTCTTTGGTTTGTTGTTTATAGACTCTGTAGCAAAAAAGAAAATTTTGGAAAAATATATATCATCTCATTAACAATAACTATCTCTAATAGGAAGAGATAAATTATGATGACTTTCATTTTCTGTGGTATTACCCTTACTATAATATCTAAATTTTATAAATAGTATGTATGAATGTTTATTTAGTCAAAGACACATCACATTTGCTTATTTTAATTTTCTAGAGTGGTAAAAATTATGAGACAGTGTAACGTTTCTGTTAAAAAAAAAATTCTATAGAGTTCCCTTACATATTCTTTAAAAACACAAGGAATTATTTAAGTATAATTCCCACAAATTGCAACCATAATCAAAATAAGGAATTTTGCAATGCCCAATTAAATCATGAAGCCATGATTTTTACAAGGAATGTGTAGAATACCTCTTATTATTCAATATTTCCTGATAATCTAAATAGAATCTCAAAAATCTTCAAATGAATGACTCATTATCAAACTAAACTCTGAAGTTGAAAGATTTTAACAATTTTTGCCAACACAGTTCGTTTTATTTTTTACATTTAGTCATGATTTTTAACAAACAGAATTTCTTAATTAAAACTATCTACTCACCTTTCATTTCAGTCGATATATTCATAAATGTTAATTTGCTTTATTTCTGTATTACACAGGGTATGTCTAAATTAATTATACAGATATTCATTAACACAGAATTTTTTGATCATGTTTCCATGGTAAATGGAAATTCAAAATTAAAATACTGTCTCCTAGTCCAGGAAGAAAAAAAAACAGCAAATGAAACAAATGACTCAACTTGATTCAACTATGAGAGATTATTTGATGTTCTTGGTGAGGGTTTTAGTGAAACTTTTTTTGGTGCTGGTGTTCTGCCTTTCAATCATTGTAATACTTTCCTAGAGGTGGAATTCTGTCTAGAGAGTCTTATTCATGCATATCTTCTCAGCGTTCAAGAATTTTTAAAGCTCCACAATATTTACTGGGAACCTATATTGCCTATTTCATGGCAAAACGATACATATTAGGAATAAAAGTACTTCTATTACTAACCCTTCACTTGCGTTAAGCTTTCTACCTGCCCCAACAAAACCTTTACTTTAAGAATATTTTTGTACATGTTAGCAGTAAAACAAAACAAAACAAAAACAAATTCACTGTAATAATGTGGTATAAAACACAATTACCTTCTCCTAAATGCTTCCAGATGTGTCTTCAGCATAAGGAGTCCTCTTTCTATAACAGTGAGACTTGAGTGTGATTCCTGTTCAAGACTGCTAGAAGCTATCATGAGACTCTCCATACACTTACTAATAAATTCTTGCTCCTTCTCCAAACCCGTTTTACCTGAAAATCAGATGTTTAGACAGTGTCTCAATCTTCTGTGTTAAAAAAATAATAAATAAATAAATAAAATAAAAGGAATTCCAGCTAAATTAAACATCCCCCACATAGGGCAGCCCTGGTGACACAGCGATTTAGCGCCGCCTGCAGCCTGGGGCATGATCCTGGAGACCCTGGATCGAGTCCCACATCAGGCTCTCTGTATGATGCCTGCTTCTCCCTCTGCCTGTGCCTCTGCCTCCCTCTCTCTCTCTCTCTCTCTCTCTCTCTTTCTGTCTCTATGAATAAATAAATAAAATATTTTTAAAAAATAAAAAATAAAAATAAAACATCCCCACATAAAAAATTATCAGACAATATTCCAACTCACTCACCGTTAATATAATAGGAGTTAATATACTGGATAGCTGCTCGACTGACATCACCAGACTGTGCTCTTAGAGCAATCCCCCAAAATTGGTCCATACCGCAAAGCTAAGAAAAAAAATACAAAAAAAAAAAAAAAAAAAAACAACGATATCTGTAAATTTTATTGTCAAAAAATGTAAATCATTAGAAGGCTGAAGTAGTTTCAAGTTTCAAAGTCATACAATATCAATGAATTTTAATATTCTATAAAGTATTTAAGGGTAATTCCTGTTAAAATTAAATAAAATGATAAAAGCTTTGAAAATTTCCTCAAGAACTAAAATATACCTGTACTGGTTCTACAGAAAAAAAAAAAAAAAGAAAGAAAGAAAGAAAGAAAGAAAGAGAAAGAAAAAGAAAGAAAGAAAGTATAAAGCAGCTGTTTGTCTTTGTGTATGTTGTGTTTAACTCCAAAGTTGTGGGAAAAATTCAAATCCTCAAAACATGCTACAAGTGAATAAAAAACAAAACACAATTACTAGCAGAAAAAAGCTTCAGTGCTTTCATCCAACTTACTTTTAGATATTCAGAGAAAATTTTTAAAATATGCTAAACCAAGTTGTTAAATTTTTAATTTTAACTGTGTGATGACCAAAAGAATGTTTTCACTGAAAACTACAGAAAAAATGGAGTCAAAGTTCTCCAAAGTTGAGCAGGCTAAAGCAAGGTATCCTTCTGATAGCATTCATATCATCCACTACTTTTTAAGTAGTTCATAACTCTAAAAAGTAGTGTTACTTCGAAATTAGAGTAGGACTACTTCTTAGGTTAAAACAGATCTGACCAGTTATCTGAAATGACCAAATTGAAATTTGTCAAAGAATTAAGACCAAAATATTAAAAAAACAAAATACTATTCAAACAAGGAAAAAATGTAGGAAGAGATTATCAAATTACTCTAGACCCAATTAAAATTATTCTTTACCACATAGGTTAATATCAGTTTTACCCATCTTTCTCTTTACCTATTCTCATTAAGTTCTAAAGAAAAATTAATGAAAAACATGAGTAGATACTACCTAATTCAAAGCTAGCATTAATAAACTGGAGTGTCCAATGAGGAAGACTATCAAATAATCATCTGTGTTGGGAGAGAGTCTAAGAAATAATGCCTTCAAGAAAACCTAGCAGCCACCTACTGAGGCAAATCTAACAGTAAGCCAGAAATAAGACTAGCAATTTGTGAGTCTTCAGTTAATGAAAAGACATGATATGTCAAGATGATTTAAGGTAGACTGTATTCTAGGAACTCTGGAGCTGTCCAAGAGCAAGTAAAAGGTTGGCCACACAAATGGCTTAACAATCAGACTTTAGATAAATCCACTCCTAGTGGACAAAAGTACTTGATTATATTAGCTAGGAGCTTTCAGGGGACTGAAAGAAGACTCAGATGGCCTCTTCTGCATTAAGGAACGTATAGTAAGTTTTTATTAATCACAACCAAGGTTACATTTAGCAACAACGACAACAAGAATCCCCAAATGTGCTTTATAAAACCTTTTAAGACCAAAAGATAAAAGCTTTTTAAAACTTAAGAATAACAGTCTTCATAATAAATTTAATGCTTGGTAGACGGCAGAAATTAATTCAGTAATCTAATCTGAAGAATAAAAGAAAAATTCCATAAAACCTGAACTAATAAAATGACAAGTCTAAGTCCATACCTCAGAGTTTGAACCGCCATCATAGGCACTTGTCGCCAATCGAGCCAAGTTACAGAGATGCTGAAACAGGTTTAAGCCAGTCATACTAATTGTTTCAGGTTTTAGCTGGGGCATCTTAAAAAAAATTTTTTTTAATTAGTTTAGTGTGACAATTAATACATTTTATCAAATATAGATTAACAAATTTAACAATTTTATTGAAGTCATTGCAGAGGAAAATGTATCAGCTCAAACTTTTAGTGATGATTTAAAAAATTAAAAGATAATAATTTCATGAAAATCTTATTCAGGTCATAACTGAAATCTCAATATGTATTTTAATTTTCAATATATATGTAGATCCAAATCGGAGGACATGAATAAGAAGTTTTATCACTTATTATATACCAATCCCATTCACATTTATAAGAAGTGTAACTATATGTACAGTTTGTATATAAGTTAGGGCTTAAAATTAAGATCCTCAAGGATTTGTAGCTTTGTAGATTAAGTGGTTTAGTTTATATGTACCAAAACTTATTTATATATAGTCAATTCTACCAGAGAGAAAATGAGTTTGCCAAGACTATATAATCTCAAAAATAAGCATAAAATAAACAGTCTATGGCTTTGTTATTCTCAGGTTTCAAAATTCAAATGGAAAATTATTACCTGAACCAATTGTAGCATCTGATAAAGAACAAAAACTGGACTGAAAAATATCTTTAATAACAATACATGACAGCACCTCCTAAAAAGGATTTTTTGGAATCCACAAAAAATCTGGAGATTGGCTTATCTCTGCCACAGGACTGGCTAAAACCACAGCCACCTAACTAAGAGTCATAAAAAGCAGCTCTCATTTATATTCATAGATTAAAAACACTGTAGAAGATAAAATTAAAGTAAAATCTAAGTGGCAAAATTACATAAGGACTGATGAAAGACAGTACACTTGTCTATTTTAAAAACCTATGACAAAAGAGGGAAAAACTAACATTACAGAGTTTATATTTCAAGAGATAATGAAGAAATATGGAAAAACAACATTAGCAGTAAAATAGTCTAGAAATAAAATTACCTTCTCCAGGAAAAGATGTTTGTAGGTTTCCATTCCCATAGCATGCTGATCTTTACTTCGAACTTGATTTAAAAACCAATGGAGTGCATCATCATAACACTCAGCATCTTCTACTAAACAATGCCATAAAATGTCGACTTGCTCTAAACTTAATCCTAGATAAAAATTACAAATTTTGAATCATGATTCATACAATATCTTGGTCCTAATTCAATGTACTAGAAGCACCAATATATGCAGAAATATAAAGAAGATATTTTATAACATTTTATAAAAACTGTTTTATAAGAGTTTTCACATCATTTATGCTTTCAAAACATACTTATATATAATCCATATATAAATCATCTAAAAACACACAACTTATAAAGTATCCTACAAGAGCCGTTTCATCTGGAAAGTCAATCTCATTAAAATAAAGACATATCACTGTATTACAATAAACAGGATTAATAGAGGGAGAGGGAGGTAATCCCAGAAGTTGAGGAGTCAGTTCTAAGGTTTAAGGGCTAAGAGAGTACATGCACATCATGTTCAAAGATCATTCTATGCACATAGAAGAACAAAAAATGCCAATAAGCATTATTTTTGGAACTATGGTGGTGGGGGAAGGATCTGTATAATAAAGTGAAAAGAGGAAACAGCAACAAGTCAGGATATTCAATTATATTCAAGAAGTTGATATAATGAGATGAGATCTGTATGGTACTTTGACCCATTATTAAATGATCCCAAAGTCTGGCAGAAAGAATGCAAAAGAACTGTTCAGAACCAAAGAGAAAGCATTATAAGAAATCACAAATCTGAATATGGATAAAAGGAGAAAATCCGGAAAGGAAGAGTAAAAGCATCACAGGGATTTTTAAAGTTCATCATAAAGGGGTTCTAAAGCCTAGGTTGTTCCCAGAACCAGAAGGGATAGGAAATATGATACAATCATAAGAAACCTATTTCATGGGAAAAACAGATGAGATCCAGAATAGAAAAAAAACACCTCAGAAAATATTTACTTAGTAGCAACATCAGTCTACAGACTTTGATCAAAAATAGGTATCCTATCAGTTTCTCACATAACCATACAAGTTGAAGAACTTCTACCCTGGAAGCCAATATTTAAAAAAAAAAGAAAAGAAAGAAAAAAGACTGGATGAATGAATGAACTAGAAACAATCTTTAGAGTACAATTACATTCAATAACTGAGAAGAAAGCAAAAAGTTGAAAAAACAAACACAGCAACAAAAAAAACAGTATCCAGGTTAACTATAGTAAGCTATATCATAAAATAAGTTATCATAAATGAATCACCAATCCACATTCAAAAGGCAATGTATAAGCTTTCATTATTAAGCTTTTTAAAGAATATATTATTGGTATATTAAATAAGTATTCACTCATCAAATATAACTTTGGAGTTAAGTATTATACCTGACAGGACCCATGCTAGTAAGAGAAAAACAACTATAATGTGGGAGAAAAAGTTTTCAGCTTGACTCCATTTGAAAATAGCTATTATAAGCCTATACACTAAAAAAAATAATAATAAAAAATAAAAATAAATTTAAAAAAAGCCTATACACTAAGAATCTACACTGTGCTCCCTGGAATGGGAACAGTAAAATAACGAATTCATTACTCAAATACTAAGAATAGTTAATGGTTTCCAGTGAGAATCTTAATTAAACAAATATGAAACTTCACAGTCATGTGAAGTTATTTATGCTGATAATATCTATCTTGGTTTGATTTGTCCATGTATAAGATTTTTTTTATTGTTCATTTCTTATATGTTATCAGTCATCATGGGTATGATAGAAGACCTAATAATATGAAATAGAAGTTTCCTATCAAAAACCAGTGTTTCATTTTAAAACCTTTTGGTATCATGCTAGTGGCATTTATTACAAAGAGCTTAACTTGAAGAAATTACAGAGTTAAAAGTAAAATGAACAAATGGTATATCTCAACCACAGACGTGGACTTAAGAGCCATGATGACATCTCTTACGTTAGCAAGACACTTATCAGTTTGACTCTATTAACCATAGTTAAAGAAAGAGAATGCCCTAGAACAAAATTTGTTGACATGCTCACACAGAAAAGAGTATATAAAGAGTGAAAAATAACACAAATGTGTCCCATAAGAGAAAAGGAGCTCTGGCCAAAAGGATGTCAGGCTTCCTCCTCTCCTGTGAGAAGATCTTAGTGTGTGGATTTAGATATGGTCCATACCCTAAATACACCAGACCAATTTCTTTAAGGTTAATTATTAATGAAATCAAGTTTTAGATTAAGTAAAACTAGGGCCTCTAAAAGTCTCTATCGCCTGTGAAGCCAAGCAATTTGGGGTAAGACTTGACCTGATAATAATATGTAGACAGTGGCTATTTACAACTAGAGTGAAAAAAGGATTATATAACTAAAAGAAATAAAAAATATAGTCACCCCTAAACATGGTATCTTTCCCTACCCCAAATATTTTGTTCTTGAAGTGAGCTGTTTATCCACCGAGAAACTGGCATTTTCAGAGACTGAAGCAGAAATGTGTGAGGGTCACGCTCATATTGCCATACATACTGAGGACATTCGGTATTGAAAATATGAATTAAATATTAATTAATCACTATAGAAATCTAAAGGCATGAGCACATTTAACTGGACTCTTCCAAGAGCCAATACAGACCTAAAAACTGATTAAAATACTGATTAAAAGACTGATTAAAAAGCTTACTGAAATGATCAGGTGATCCCAGAGTTGAAAACACACAAGTCAAGAACTGAAGTCGAACTTGAACTTCGGCACTATGGCTGTACCTATATTTAAAAAGTCATTAAAATAATTAACTGAAAGATCCTACTTCTTAATTATTTTTAAAGATTTAAAGGCCCTAATCTTAAATTATACCAAAGAAGTAAAATTCCATCGTAATATCATTAATTATTAAATATTTTAATTACAATTGACCCTCGAACACCATGGAGTTAGGGGTGCCAAACCCTTTGCAGGTGAAGATTTGTGTAGAACTTTTTGACTCCCCCCAAACTCAAGTACTAATGGCTTACTGTTGACCAGAAGCCTTACTGAGAACATACACAACTCAAATATTTTGTATATGTATTAAAGTCTTACAATAAAGCTAGAAAAAAAAGGTTACTATGAAAACTTTAAGAGAAAATACACTTATAGTACTGTACTGCATTAATTAAAAAAGAAAATCCACATGTAAGTGAACCTATACAATTAAAACCTATGTTGTTCAAGGGTCAACTGTATATAACTTTGGTTATACAGAAAAAAGGTCATAAAGCCAAATGCTATGTTTGAGATTTATGTTACTTAATAAATTATAAAAATCTGCAAACAATTAGAAAACATACTTTTAAATTAGATGAGAAAGTACGTAAGAACCAACAGTGGAACAAAAGAAATACTTCATTTTGAAATTATGAAATATGCACATAGGTTAGAATAAACTGCATCTCTATCCAAAAACTGCATGTTTTCTTATCACTGTCCCATCAGTGACAATACTATATTCCTTAAACAAGAAATGCTAATGAGGTATCATTTCCATAAATCTAGTTCATAAAGAATACAGCTAATACAAAACTGGCATTTTTAAATGTTACTTCAAATCTACATAATTATAATTCATGTGCACAAAATCAATAGTAAGAGCTGGAGGCTTGTTAAGTAGGTGATTTCACAAAGTTCTCAGGGAATTCAATTTGTAACATGTGCAAAGGAACAGCATTTTAAGAATCAAGTGTTGGTCTGTCAGGGAAAAGGGTAGGAGATATATCTGAAGAGGCAGATAGGGGCCAGACTGTGGCCAGCCTAAAGTGTCAAACAGAAGAATTTGGTATTATTCTAGATGGAAAACGAGATCACTAAAGGGTGTTGGAGGTAGAGGGGACTCATGATCAGGTTTACATTTTAGGACTCCTTTAGCAACCCTGTAAACTACATAATGAACTGTGTCTGTGATACTACAAAACACTCTAATTCCCACAAGCACCTGAGCACCCAGTCAATGAAAGTAAATCAATCATGAGTTCTTACCTCTATATTATAAATAAAAGGCTTGTTGTGGATGAATTGCCCAAATTACTTTGCCAACAAAAGGCAGCAGCCAGTCTGAGCCCTGATACTAGGTTGCAGAGAGTCAAAGCACCTCAATTCAACTTCCTATATAATCTTCAACTAAGTGCAAAATTTTAAAAGCTTCCCAAAATTAACTGGTTTCAACTGTTGAAGTTTAAAGTTAAGGTTTTCTAAAGATTAAGTTTGCTGGATATTACTTTTGCTGTCTCATATTAACGTTGGCAAAGAAAAGATGAACTTTCACTTCTTTATTGTTTGCAGTGTCCTTTGTGAAGATGAAAGTAAGTGTGGCAAGATGGCAGTTGCGAAGGAGGGATGAGAGTAAGCCAATCACAGACTAGAATGCCATCCAGATAAAATTTAAGACAGCTCCTAACAGCTTCTCATCTCTCTACTAAAAAGGATGATGGGTTTTGTAGCAGAAGCCTGGAATACAGGTAAAAATTCGAGTTCTAGCTAGCATCCATCAGTTCTGTGATTTTAAGTAAGTTACTATACTTCTCTGAGCCTGAGGGACACTAGTCACACACATAAAGGAAGAATGAAATCTTGTCCTGTACAAAATGCTTTAATTTCCTGCACATTTCCTTCCTGTATTTGCAACTCAGTAACAGACCAACCCTAGAAGGCATGTACCCGGTCCCTTTGTCCTCTTTTCAGCTTCCACAGTTAGAGCCACTGGCTCCACACTTCAAAGGATTCTGCTCTGTCAGGGTATCTGGCTGCTAAAATCACTAGCCAGGAAATTTCTTGAGATGCAAAACAAAAGATAACATCAATTGCTGACAAGTTCTCATGGACTCGACTATGACTTCTGACATTATAGGAAATACAAGACAAAAATAATCTCCCTACAGACAAGAAATTTTAGTAGAGAACTTAAGCCTTAAAAAAGATTCTGTTTGTAGCCTCTTTGTTGACACAGACAGGATTTTCTCTAGAGGCCACTGGATTCAAGAAATATATAATGTATCTATTTGGGAAACGAAGTGTTATCTCTCATACCACCAGAATCTTTTTGTCCTAGGTAAAAATCTTAGAACTTGCCTACTAAAATCCCCATGAACAAATGGAAAACAATGGGCTACAAACTCAAAAGGTCAGCATGCTTTAACAAAGAATAGCAAATTTAAAGCTCTGTTTTACAACCTGAAGGAACAAGGCAGTTATACCAAGAGGCTAGACAACATCTGTTTTAAGGTTTTATTCTCCTTTAGATGCCAGGCCACAAGGCAAGACCAAAGGTTGGAAGGATAATGTATATCCTAAGAAAGTCTAAAACTCATCTCCAAAGAGCATTACTCCACTATCTTTTTCACTACAGTAACAATGCTTGTATGAGGCTCCACCTCTAATTCCACTAACAAAGTCAGCAACTTCCCTGTAGCCAATGCTGTGAATAATCAAAACTCAGACCTGTGTTTATTTTTTTGGCACTTAACATCGGACTTTTTCTTTTTGAGGATGATTCACCTTGGTCTTATCTTCCACAACCCTTTCTAAATTAAGCCTCCCATCCTGGTTCATCAAGCCCACAGGCTTGTAGTGGTGGTGAAAGCTCTTTTGTAACCTTAGTGTTTACTTCTCTATGCACAGGTAACTTGAATTGTGTCTCCTAAAAATGCTCAAGATGTGGGTTGTGTGGTTCTGCTTATCAATCTTGTGGTTTTTACAGATTTATGGAGATGCTCAGACACAGGAAGCCATAATTCTTTAACCTCTGCTTCAAGAATTAAAAGGAAGATACAGACTACAAAGAACATTTAGAATTTTAATAGCATTTAAAGAAATTTATCTTATGTAAAGATAACTTTGTAAACAAAGCTACAGAATAAATTTAAGGAAATAACTCAGAAATAATTTGATAGGCTTGTAAGATAAGAGATCTTGAAAAAAAAAAATCACTGAGTAAGGGCGCCTGGGTGACTCAGTGGTTGAGCATGTTCCTTTAGCTCAGGTCATGATCCCAGGGTCCTGGGACTGAGTGCCACATCAGGGTCTCCAAAGGGAGCTTGCTTCTCCCTCTGCCTATGTCTCTGCCTCTCTGTGTGTCTCTCCTGAATAAATAAACTTTAAAAATTTAAAAATCAAAAAAAAAAAAAAAATTTAAAAATCACTGAGTAATCAGTAATCAAAAAGTTTAGATTTTAGAGGGCCCAAAATACTAGGCTGAAGGATCTGGAATTTACTTTTTACACAAAGAAGAATCTAAATGGGGATAAAGAGCAACTCTGTTGTTTGTTTTGTATCATAGTTTATTATTAGCCAGGTAACTATAGTTTATAGATTATCTATGTGCCAGGTGCAACTTACTAAATTATTTAATTCTTATAAAAATTAATCAAAATAAGGTTGAAACAATACATTCATCTTCTAAACCCTTCTAAACAATACATTCATCTTCTAAACCCTTAGTCTGTATGGTTCACAAGCCCAGGTTCTTTCCTTCAATACTGTATTACAACTCCTAATATAATGAGGATAAGAAATTAAGGAGTAAGGCAGAGAATGAGGCAAAACAACTGATCCAGAGGGTTGGATAACAGGACTGGAACAGTATCCATGGGAATGTCAACTTGTGAAAATACATGAAATATATTTTAGCATTAAGATAACTAGAGATTGATGACAGCATAATGTAGAACTCAAGAATATTAGAGAAAACAAACTACTCCACTATTTATAAAATGTGTGACCTTGGGCAAGTTATTTACCATCTCATAGCTTAAACGTTCTCATTTTTTAAATGAGACTGCTTAATTCAAAAATTAGTTGTTGTATATCTTGAAATTAATACTGAATAGTTAAATGCTATTTGGCATAGAGTAAGCATCAATGAACAGTGGTATTTTTATCATCATTTATGTTTGGAAATGACAGAACAAAACAAAGGCCCCAAAGTCTCCAAGTGTAAGATGACTGAGAGGATGGTGGGACTCTGAAGGACATAGTAAAATCTGGAGATACAACTAATTTATGGAAAAAAATAATTCATTTTTGGATTTAAGTATGCCCTAACGGTCTATCACTTTTCTGAACACTTGCATAGTGTGCTCAGTTTTCATCTATGTAGTAGTTTTCTATAGAATTATTTTCTCAATAAATACTAAGGCTAGCAGATATACATTAAAGCTAGTTTTCTCAACCTGGCCATCAACCCCCACCAATTGACTAACAAGCAGAAAACTTCTGAATTTTAGATGTTTCCTTCCAGGCAGCAATTCTCCTGTAAGAAACTTTAAACATACCTATACCACTGACCAATTTCTGTCAATTCTTATCCAAAGTCACTTAATGATTAAGTATTTCAAAATTTCCGAATCAATGCCCTAAGAGAATAAAGCAGGATATTGATGATTTCTGGGGGAAAAAAGGGCAAAAAACTTTTGATCCCCCAAAACAGTGACTTTGAACAGAACTCAATGGTGAAAGTTAACCAACCCCCAAGAGTTATATGACCTACATTTCCCTAGGTTAAAAATTATAAAAATAACCTTGTAAAATTCTCCAACTTACAAGAGCTTTTCTATCTCTTAAAATTTTTGCAACTAAAGTTTTTATCACATTCATTTACTATATGAAAGAAAGGGAGTAGAAGTACTAGAACATTATCTTTTAAAGGATAGACAATCAAAACTTAGAAATAACTAACCTAGTTAAGGTACTTACAGTGCATGTTTCTGTCTTCCTTCTCTTACAGCCTGAATATAGTATACCAAATTATCAAAGAAAAGCTTCATCATGTTCAGTTCTTTTTCTGCCCACCTGGCCCAAATGAAAGAGAGAACACTTTTAAAGGCATAAGGTAAGAGAATAAATCTATTCAAGGACAAGAAAAAAATGCAGATCTAAAAATTTTTCAAAAGCAAAATTTAAAAAAAAAAAAAAGCAAAATCTTCCAATTATCAAAATTTTAAAGTTCGATTTATATTTGAATTGTGGAAGATACAAAACATTTTGTCCTAATTTTTATGAGTTTAAAGTATCACTATAGTTTTAAATCCCAAAACACTCCATCTCTGTGAAAAGGATAAAGTGTCTGGCCAGCACTCATCATAAATGACTATCATGAGTTAATATTAAAAATGGTATGATAGGGCAGCCCGGGTAGCTCAGCGGCTTAGCGCCACCTTCGGTCCCAGGTGTGGTCCTAGAGACCAGGGATCGAGTCCCACGTCAGGCTCCCTGCATGGAATGGAGCCTGCTTCTCCCTCTGCCTGTGTCTGTGCCTCTCTGTGTGTGTGTCTCTCTCATGAATAAATAAAATTTAAAAAAAAAAAATGGTATGATACAGTCCGTAGAAGGATGGACTATGTGCTTTAGTCATTATTTAGTAAAATTTATCAAATGCCTGGCATGTAATATACATACAATACAAATCTGCTAAATCTTTTTTTTATTATAGAATATTTGTTTAAAAAAAAAAATCAGGTATCAGCTCCAAAACAACCTACAAACACTAAAATAAAAAAATAAAGTAATAAATACAATCAGAGATCCCAGGATCCATAACACCCATACCAACATCATCTACTCCACAGAATTCTTACTACCAATACATCTACTTTGTAAAGAAGTATTAAAATTCCAAAACTTCTGATATAATTTACATCATGTTTTTGCTATAATGCTTTTTTTCAAAATAAATTACTCTCACCTTGACAATCCCTTAAAGAAGATGACGTTAACACAGAAAAAAATCTATTAAGACAGGTTTGAAACCAGTTCCAATACACTTGCAACATGGCTCTGGGCAAGTAACCTCCTTTAGAAGTCTGTTTGCTGGTTACCTGAAGATTTACTAAGAGGATAAGGAGTAACAATTTCCAGTTTTAAAATATGGGTCTTAAAGAGTTTAAGAGACAATATGTATGAAGTGTTGAGTGCTCTGCATAGAATAGATTCACAGTGGAAGTTTTTGTTATTGTTGCCAACTAGCCATAGGAGCTCAGTGTTCTTTTACATGATCCACCTGAGATTTAGGAAGGAAAACAGTCTCAGATAGGAAATCCTGTGAACTGCCATTAACTGAACTTATTTATATTTACATTTAATTTAAAGATCAAGCTAAAAGGGTCTCAATTCAATATACTTAGGTTCAGGTACTTGATAAGTAACTGACCATACAGAGTAGGTCACTTCTATAAAATGTTACTTTGTTATTCCTTAATATAAACCTTCTCAAATGGCTACAATATGTCACCAACTTGCCCAAATTAGCTATGAGTAAATCCCTTTAATACTTGAGAATTCTGTCATTCAACCATTTAAAAACTGTTCAGAGTCAATGACCTGGATTCACATTCCTCTTATACTTAAAGAATATTAAATGCTTCTCCCTATCCCTCTGTTTAGTATCTCAAGGACCTCCCCTTATATTTAGAAATAAAATTGTCACAAGACTCATATTGCAATAACAAAAGATACTGAGATGCTCTTCTAAAAAATAGAGATTCAGGTTAAATAGGCCCCCTTTAAAAGAGCAAAAAAAAACAGCAAGGGCTACAACTGAGCACTTCATCTATTTAGAACTACTGTGAAGTCTTCAAGTAATTTTTCTAAATGATACTCATTTTGGAAGTAAACAAGTGCTTTTAACTAATTTTAGATAGAAGGAATAAGATGAAAGCTATCTTGTTTAACCTCAAAAATGAATCCCTCAAAAGGACTAATTTTTCCTAAAATCTAAACGTCTCTGAAATTCCTCCAAAAATCTATGTGAATAAAGCAAGTAACATTCTTACAGATTAATCCTAAATTCTCTGTAAATGTAAACGAGTAATAGGGTTGTGTCAAGATAATTCCTAACATGATGTAATGTCTACAACCAATTTCTAGTAATGGGAATAATTAAAGGCACCCTAGACTGTTTATTTTAGTGTGTATCTTTTTCAGGAATCCTTTACTGTGGTTGATATACTACAAATATTCACCCTAAAATTAGACCAATTTCTTGCTACAGTATTCTTCTTAAATTACAAAGAATAACAAATGTCAGATTTTTTTTTTTTTACTGATGCTGGTAAAATCTCCATGGGCTAAATGGCAAAGAACACTCTGGAACATCTAAGAAAACATTTGAGCCACGCAAAATTCAAATATGCCCGGTGCAAAAAAAAGCTATTAAGTTATTCAAAACTTTGATAACTATGATAATTTTTTTTTAAATCCTTAAATGAATATTTGTTTCTTTTTTACTTACATTGTAATCCAATGTGTATCATAACTGCTCCCAAACTGCTGAAAAGTACCAAACAGTTTTGGAAGAAGGCGAAGTGAAATTACTACTGATCTGAAACAGCAAAACAGAGATGTATAGAATAAAATAATTTTAGTTACTAATTCTAGTGTTTTACAGAAATTCGGCTATTTATAAATCTTAAATTAAGCAAAAGGATTTTAAGGAACTTTACATTATAAACATATTTCCTACATAAACACTGAAAAAATTTTCCCTAAAGTTTAAATTTTATATAATGGGGCAAGAAATCCAAGTTTTAACATCTCAATCCAAGATTTTTAAAGTAAAATACACTATAAATACCTGAGTATAAAAACAAATGGAGAATATTTAAAAGTACTTTCATGAAATAAAAATTAAGTGGTGGCTGCTTCTGAGGATTTAATCAAGGAAAATGGGAGAAAAGCAGCTTATCTAGAACAGAGCTTCTCAAAGTTTAATGTGCACTTTATTCACCTGGGATAATTTTGTTACAATGCAAATTCTGATTGGCATGTCTGAGATACTAAGTTTTCCTAAAAGCTCACAAATGATACTTAAAATGCTAATTCTGAGCAGCAATAAAATAGCATTTTTCAAACTATACAAATTATTCCTTTCTCCCTAATTCTTACTTAATATGACCTGAATCTAACTTGAAAATCACTTCATTATGAGCCATGTTAATAATGAAAGCACACCATACACTTCAAGTATGAAGGAATAAAAAAGGAAAATCACTCTACAACTTTAAACAGATCTGAATGTGCCTATCTGGAGGTGGGTGGGGGAGGCGGTATAGGGAAGATACAGACGGACAAATCCCCTAAGTCTTAGCAGGCAAGGAGGTGGCTGCATGAAGTCTTGAAAGGAGCAGGACAAACTCCAATGAGGTAGTGAATTTTTTTAAGGAACCTAATATTGCTGCATAAAAATTTAAAAAAATATATGGTATACAAGTAGGTTCTCCAAAATACTTCCTCTTTTTTAGAAGAGTACCAGGAAAATCAAAATAGAGAGCTGCACTTCTGAGTATGACAGAAACAATGGTAGGTAATGAGTAGGAAAAATTAGAAAAGAAAACTTCCTATTTCTGAATAAAATCCAAAGTTGGAGAAATGCATTACTTTTTTGCATTAGGTTGGGCTACAAAGCCCTTTGTGATCTATCCCCATTCCTCATCAGTCTAACTTAATTTCTTTCCAATTGTTCTCTTTACTATCCCTAACACATACACACAAGCATATTCCTGCTTCAGGACTTTGCTACTGATTCTACCTGGAATACTCTTCATCTAAATATCTATATGGAGAACTCCTTCCCACACTTTATTCAGGTTTCCTCAAATGTCAACAGAGGACTTTGCCAACTGTATATTAAATAACACTCTTCCACTGGCCCAGAACCTCTTTATTCCTCTTGATTCCTTCCCCATGTTTCCTCATTCATCATCACCTAATGAATAATTCCTTAATGTGTCTACCACTAGAATGTACTTAATGAGAGCAAAGATGGTCTTATTAATTTAAAAATCCCTGCATATGATGCACAATGAATACATATTAGCTTAAATAATGATCTAATAAAGAATTTAAAGGCAAGACTTTCAAGTAAGGAGTAAGAAGTACAGTGTAAAATGCTAATACAGTCACAAAGGAGGACAAAAAATATCACCAGATAACAAAATAAATAGCATGTTAGTAGAGTGCTAGATGACTAAAAACCACATTGGTACAGATTAAGTAGTATGCAGTTAATTCATGGAGAGAGTAAGTACCTAATATTCTTTATATATTTAAAAACATTTAAATTTGGGGTCACCTGGGTGGCTCAGCTGGTTAAGTGTCTGGCTCTTGATTCCAGCTCAGGTCATGATCTCAGGGACCTGAGATGGAGCTCCTGGTCAGGCTCTGTACCCAGCAGGGAGTTTGCCTGAGATTCTCTCTGATCCTACCCTCACACATACTCTCTCTCTCTCCCCGTCACTAAAGAACAAATCTTTTTAAAACTTTAAAATTTTAAATATATTTCTAATAATAAAATTTTAAATATTTTTCAAGAAGCTACACATTACTGATGCTTGGGGAAAAGGATCATCAAGAATCAGGGGGAATCAATTGTAGATTCTTTGTCTAAAATCTCTTGTCAAGGAGTGTCTGGGTGGTTTAGCTGATTAAGCTACCAATTCTTGATTCTGGCTCAGGTCATGATCTCCGGGTTTTAAGATCAAGCCCTGCATCAGGCTCCATGGAGCCTGCTTAAGATTCTCTGTCTCTCAAAAAACTCAAACCTTTTATCAAAATTTCAGAAACATTAGTAGAGTTCTTCCTAAAAATTAAGACATAAAAAAAAAAAAAAACAATGTATACGTATTAATTTGACCTAAGGCTTTACAACCATATAATAAGGACATCACAAAGAAAAAAAATAGAAAAATTACATCTAATATCACAAAAGCAAATCTCAAAATTACTTGTGATTTTGGTACACCTGGGCGGCGCAGTGGTTGAACGTCTCCCTTCAGCTCAGGGTGTGATCCCGGGGTCCCAGGATCGAGTTCCACATCGGGTTCCTGCGGGGAGCCTGCTTCTCCCTCTGCCTAGGTCTCTGCCTCTGTGTCTCTCATGAATAAATAAATAAAATCTAAAAAGACTGATTTTTTAAAATTTATTTTTATTTATTTATGATAGAGAGAGAGAGAGAGAGAGAGAGAGAGAGGCAGAGACACAGGCAGAGGAGAGGGAGAAGCAGGCTCCAGGCCGGGAGCCTGACGCGGGACTCAATCCCGGGACTCCAGGATCGCGCCCTGGGCCAAAGGCAAGCGCAAAACCGCTGAGCCACCCAGGGATCCCCCTAAAAAGACTGATTTTAAAAGTGGTTTTAAAATACAAAGAAACAGGAATGCCTCAGTGGCTGTGTGGATTGTCTGCCTTTGGGTCAGGTCATGATCCCAGGGTCCTGGGATTGAGCCCGGTGACAGTTTCCCTTCTCAGAGGGGAGCCTGCCTATCTCTCTTTCTCTGACCCTGATCCCTACACTTGTGCACTCTCACATGTGCCCTCTCTCAATAAATAAAATCATTAAAAAATAAAAAAAAATACAAAGAAAGACTAGAGATATACTTTAAGAAGACACTACAAGTCTTACAGTGTGCAATAGCTTTATATTTTCTGAAAATCTTATTATCTATTGCAGTCAACGGTGTTAAAGGTCTAGACTGTTTAAATTTACTTTCTAAATTTTCCAACAATAAGCATGTTTCATTTTATAAAATGTAATGTTGCTTGACACTAAAGAAAAGGAAGCCAGGTGTCAAAAGGATATTGATTGAGAGGATTAGATAATGGTGTGGTTCATATAATAGAAAAACCGAAATTACAAATGCAGAAATGGGACTTGTCTTCCGTCTATAACTACTACTACAACTCTAAAAGGGATGCTTTTTGCCACAATTTATAATATAAACACTGGGGATCCCTGGGTGGTTCAGCAGTTCAGTGCCTGCCTTTGGCCCAGGGCATGATCCTGGAGTCCTGGGAATGAGTCCCGCATCGGGCTCCCAGCATGGAGCCTCCTTCTCCCTCTGCCTATGTCTCTGCCTCTTTCTATATCTATCATGAAAAAATAAATAAAATCTTTAAAAAATAATAATATAAACACTGAGTTATCAGAGAATTATTATATTTTATAGGACTAAAAGTTTATCAGATTTAAAGGTTTATCACATTATCAAAAAATTCCATTTTTCTCCTTAAAAAAAAAAAACTCAAGGGACACATAGACACATATTTTAAGCACTATAAATTTAAAAAGATTTTATAAGAAATGTCCAAATCTACATTCAAAGTGATCCCAAAACACTAAAACTTTTTACTTAAACTGATAAATTTAAAAGGAAAAAAGATATAAAGTACAGATTACAGACTAAAAATTAGTAACAGATACAAAATGCAGAAGATAACTTGGTGATAATATTTATATTTCAATGTTAAAGGAAACATCAGAATATCTATGAACTTGTTATTAAAATTATGTTGTAGAATTTCTCCTGTAACAACTACAAGACGTTGCATTGACTTAGCAACTTTCTTGCTCAAGTAGTTTTGATTTCTGATATGCTTATAAAACTCAGTATAACAAAGGATCTAGTTATATTCAAACCTATGTCACAATTTCTTCTAAGAGTGAAAATTTCAAATATCAAAACACAATCATAGGCAACAATGTGTTTAGGATGAAAAGGTTCAATGATCCAGAGTAAGAAGATAATAATTTTATTTTTTTAAAGATTTATTTATTCATTCATTCATTCATTCGTTCGTTCGTTCATGAGAGAGACAGGGAAAGAGAGGCAGAGACACAGGCAGAGGAAGAAGCAGGCTCCATGCAGGAAGCCCGATGCGGGACTCAATCATCAGACTCTGAGCTGAAGGCAGACACTCAACTGCTGAGCCACCCAGGCATCCTGCAGATACTAATTTTAGACTTAATAAAAGTGTTATTACCCTAAACTGCCCTAACTCTGCTTCAATCTAGGCAACAGTGTGGTATTCCTGTAAGAATTACCAATGAAACATTATGTTGCCTTAGCAGGATGAAGACATTTGCTGGTGTTATTCACAGTCATGTTTGGATGATTTTTTTTCCTAATCCTGGACTCCATTATTTGGAGACTGAGGTGTCCTCAAAATGCTATTCAGTCATTACAAATTATAGTATACCAAAAGTCAAAAAGCTATACATAATATAGTCTCTAAAACAGGAACACAAAAGTAGCATATAGTATCATGCATTTCTTAATTATATGAACCTCTATTTATGTGAACAGGGTCCTTGACACATGACCATTTTACTCAAAAATCTTTTGTACAGAAAGGCAAAAACTTCAAGCATATGTGTTAAAGTACTTGGAAAGGATCAAGAATGGAAAAAAAAAATAGCAGAGAGGATGGATTCCCAGTCTCAATTCAATTCCTGGAAGGGCACAGAACTTCAGGGAGTATCTAGGCACAAGATATGGACCTGCCCTCCCTCTGGTAAACATAATACACCAAAGGAGCCAATTGTACAACCCAACCCCTATATCCATCCTACTCTCTGGACAGTAACCTTATCTCACACATCCTTAGAGACAAATATCAAGCTAAAAAGTAATGGACTATTCGTTGTGGGAGCTACTGTGCCTCATATTCTCACTTAATGAAAACATTCTGCAAAGCAGCCTACTATGTGTTTCTGTAATTTTTAACTTCCTGCACTCATAATGTTCTTATGTGCCTTATAAAACAATCTCTCTGGGATCCCTGGGTGGCTTAGCGGTTTAGCGCCTGTGCGTAATCCTGGAGTCCCGGGATCGAGTCCCACATCAGGTCCCTACATGGAGCCTGCTTCTCCCTCTGCCTCTCTCTCTCATGAATAAATAATTGAAATCTTAAAAAAATAAAACAATCTGTCTGAGGCTAAATAAACACAAAACACAAGTTGTATACCACAGACTATGTAAGGCCTTTTTAAAAAATGTTTACAATGGTTCCATATAAATGGTAGAATTATGGGTAGATTTACTGAAGACTTTAATTTTTTCAGATCTCTATGCTTCCTGAGAATAAACCCATATCACTGTTCCAGAAAAGCTAAGTTCACTTCATCAAACAAATTGGAATATGACCATAGAAAAGAAAAAAAAATGCTGACAGATCCATAAACCATGGCAAATCAGGAACTGCAAAGAAAACTTAAAACTTAGCATAGAGAAAATAAAAAGCTAAAGCCTCACTACTAAATACATTAAAAAACAACAACAACAACAACATCAGGTAGTAGACTTCTGTATTCTTTTGCCAATGACAGGAAAACAGTAAATGAGTTAAGGTTGTAGTGACCCATTTGTTTCAACATATGGAAGAACTTTTCTATTACTATTAGCATCTTTGCGCAACATTCCTTTTTGATGGTAAACTCAGGGGGCTAGATTTGAGAAAGGATCCTTGCGTTTTGAATGGGATTTCTAAAACTCTGAGGTCACTATTAACATTGTGAGCCAGGTAATTCTTTGTTGTGGAGGGGCTGTCTCTGCATTGATGGATACTTTGCAGCATCCCTAGCCTGTAATTATACTTCCAATCCCATTCATTAGACAACCAAAAATATCTTGGTTGACATTGCTGGGGGGCGGGGGGGAATCACCCCCATTAAAATCCACTAGTTTATCAGGAAATCCATACTAATGATGTACAAAACTTTTTTTCAAACTTGCATAATAACTTTGGGAAGTTCAGATAGTATACACTTAGATATGTTGCATATTTCCCATACTGAAAAATACCACTGTGCTCTAAGTGTTATCACATATGACCATCATTCACTACAAAACTAATATTACATAGTAACTGTAGGAAAAGTTTGAGGGCAAAATTAGCTTAATACAATAATTACATTTACTATATACTCAATAGAACATTGTATAGGATAGAGGAATTGACTTGAATAAATGAAAAATGCTTCATCTTCATTTGGGAGCGAACAAATTAAAGCTTAATAAAACAATCCAGATTGACAATTTTCCATTTTTCACACAGACTTTTCCTTTTGTCTCTTTTAAGTTTCCCTTTCAACAGATATGCTAATAGAAAAACTAGAAAATAGAAAAGCATAAGAAGAGAAAAATAAATCCTTCCAGAAATAACCATTTTACAGTCTCAAATACTGCCTACAATCTTTTTTTAAAAGTAAGCCTGTAAGTAAATGCCCATGTCATCATATAATCTTTTTAAAAATGGACTCTTTAAAGGCTGCATTATATTTCATCTTTCAGGGATCCCTGGGTGGCGCAGCGGTTTGGTGCCTGCCTTTGGCCCAGGGCGCGATCCTGGAGACCCGGGATCGAATCCCACATCGGGCTTCCAGTGCATGGAGCCTGTTTCTCCCTCTGCCTATGTCTCTGCCTCTGTCTCTCTCTCTCTGTGACTATCATAAATAAATAAAAATTAAAAAAAAAAATTTCATCTTTCATACTTTCATACTTCTGGTCTTCATTGTGTCCTTTTTTTTTCTAGTCACTAAAAACCCAACAGTAACCATTATCCTGACTACTAAATACTATCATTTTCCTGTTTTTACGCTTTACATAAACGGAATAATAGTGATATATTCTCTTATATCTGGCTTCTTTCGTTCAACATCGTATTTGTGAGATTCAGCCACACTATTCCATGCAGCCACCGTTCATTCAATGTTACTGCTATAATTTCATTCAATAAACAGTCCACAATTTTTCTTTCTAATCTCTTTTGGCACTTGGATAATTATATAAACACTATTTAGTTATTTTGAATAATGCTGCTATGAACATTCTTGAATGTACCTTTAGGTAATCGTCTGGAGGTACTTCTGTAACATACACACTTAGCAGTGGAACTACTGGGCCATAAGGTGTACAGATGCACATATGGGAAATTGATACAAACTGTGATTGTTGGGATCCCTGGGTGGCGCAGCGGTTTGGCGCCTGGGCGCCAGGGCGCGATCCTGGAGATCTGGGATCGAATCCCGCGTCGGGCTCCCGGTGCATGGAGCCTGCTTCTCCCTCTGCCTGTGTCTCTGCCTCTCTCTCTCTCCCCCGCCCCAGTGTGTGACTATCATAAATAAATAAATAAATAATTTAAAAAAAAAAAACACACAAATTGTGATTGTTAAAATTATATAGTCCTTTAAAAAGTGGAAAATATCACAAATACTTTTTCTAATTAAACTATTAGAATATTTTTATTCAACTGACTAACTGAATGTTAGTTTCGTAGTGAATGATGGTCATATGTGATAATACTTAGAGCACAGTGGCATTTTTAAAGCACTTAAATATTCTATAAAATTAAATATTTATATCAGGTCAAGGCAGAGGTAGGCTGAGAACATTCTATGAGTAAAACAGAATACAATATATTCAATTAGTAACTCAATTTACTATATCAGAGAATTGCATTACCAAAGCAGTATAAGACAAAGAAAACCTGAAATTATACCAATGGAAAAGAACTGAAAACTCAAGAAACTTGTGGGAATCACCTGAGACCCAATAAGAAGTATATAAATATATGGAATTCGAAGTAGGAAAAAAAAAACCCACTAACTTAATTCTTTATGCACTACAGAAGTCAAGACACAAAAGATTAACCCATGTGGAAGAACAACATCATTATCAAAATATATTTCAGCTTACATTTAACTTCATTTATTTTACTTATTAGGTTCTTTTATATATGACAGTTTAAGAATATTCAAGTGTAGTTTGGAAACACAGCAGTTACCACTATGTTCCCCAAAACAAGGAGAGACTAAGTATTATTACTTTGTTTCTGTTGGGAGGATATCTAATCAAGAGTGGCAAAAGTGCTGAAAGACAACTGATTAAAAAACAAAAAAACCATGTGAGGTAAAAATCTTCAAACCTAACAGGAAATGCACAATTACATAAAAAAAAAAAAAAAAAAGATCGGTAATGGTACATTAAAAGCTGTGAGTCCACCACATATAGCCAAGTACAGAATACACAAAATAAACTCTAATATATATTAAAAAAATTTTTTTTAATTCCCATTTACCTGTTGTTTCCTAAATTTTCAAGGCAACCTTCAATGAATCTCATTCGAATCTGTCTATCCGTAAACCAACATACTAAGGAACAGAGAAGTTTCTCTGCTTCATTTATTAATCCTTCAGAAAGATTAACCTACAAAAAAATGTATACACACAAAGTTACTGTTTATTCTGATTGCATCTTTGCTGTAATTTTGTCATCTTTTTGCTCTAGTAGGTAACTTACTGCATCATCATCTTGGACTATATCCCACAACAAAGTGTTTCCTTTCTTACAAACATTATCCAAATTAATGTCTGTCACAGCATTACTGTTGAATTGATGTTTATGAACAGCAGGTCCTGAAAGGGCAAAATATAACATGCGCTAGAGGAATGCAACTGATAGAAATTGTGAATTACAGCATTCATAATATTAACAAATCTGAAGTATAAAAATAAAAATACAAGATTAACACAACAGTTGCTTTGTGAATACCACAGTGTTGTTCAGAGTTTGATAAAACTAAAGTTAAGATTTTTCCTCTGTTGGTCTTTTCACTATTTCTAATGTGAAGAGAACATGTCAAGAGAACAGTATAATTGCTTGAAACCCAAATTAAGCATAAAGAAAATTTTCTGGAAATAATTCTATAGCCAAAGAACATTCTTCTATATTATCTTCTGTATAGTGTTTTATATCCCTACATTAAAAAAAAAAAAAATTGGAGATGATTTACCCATAACATTCAATTAAATTCAAAGATTCTACTATTATTCAAAAAAAAAAAAAAAAAAGATTCTACTATTATAATTCAGGTGCTGAGGGCCATGGTAAATAAATTCTCACTGGTTCTACCAAGCAAAAATGCTTGTCTTTTAAAACAGTTTTGCTTTAGCCTGAAACTTCCCCACTGAATCGTACATACACATGGATTTCATTAAAGTAAGAATTGTGCCATTATTACCATAAGGTTTAAAACACTTCCACCACCCTAAAATTAATTCCCAAGCCCTAATCTGTTTTTCCATTCCCATAATTAGCCTTTTCTACAAATTTTATGTAAATGGAATCATACAATATGTATGGTCTTAGGTCTAAATTTGTTCACTCAGAAAATATTTGAGGTACATTCATGTCAAAGCCATATCACTAGTGCCTTCGTTTTAATGACAGAGTAATATTTTATTATGTGGAAATACATTTTGATTATATTCAACAGTCAATGGACACTTGGGAGTTTCTAGTCTCTGGCTAATATGAATAATGCTGCCATAAATGTCTATGTAACAAGTCAATTTACGGACACATGCTTTCCTTTCTCTTTGGTAAACTGGAATTGGTGATTCACAGGATAAATGTGTGCTTAACATCTGAAGAAATTGCCAAACTTTTTCAAAATGATTGTGCCATTTTACTTACCCAATAACAGTCTGTTAGAGTACCAGTTCCTGTTCCCCCACATCCCCACATATGTTGCCATGGTCACACTTTTTCATTTTGGCCATTTTAACAGGTGTACAGTAGAATCTCATTAAGGTTTTAAATTTAAATTCCCTAGAGTGACTAATGATGTTTCGTATCTTTTCAGGTGCTATCACTTGTGTACATTATTTGCTAAATTACTAATTTGTGAAAGTTCTTATATATTCTGAATTCAAGCCCTTTATTAGATATATGATTTGTAAATATTTTTCCCAATCTTTGGCTTATCTTTTAGAGGTTTTGTTGGTTTGGGCATTTAGTTTTATTTTTTTTTTAATTTTAATTTAATTTTATTTATTTATGATAGGCACACAGTGGGGGGGGGGGGGGGGGCAAAGACACAGGCAGAGGGAGAAGCAGGCTCCATGCACCGGGAGCCCAATGTGGGATTCGATCCCGGGTCTCCAGGATCGCGCCCTGGGCCAAGGCAGGCGCTAAACCACTGCGCCACCCAGGGATCCCCTGGGCATTTAGTTTTAAACTAATTTTATTAAAATATAAACACATAAGCAAGATATAGAACATTTCTATTAACCCCCAAAATTTCCTTTGGACCTTTTACAATCATTCCCTACCACCAAATCTTCAGTAATCATTAAGTAGATTTCAGCCATTACTATCTACAAGGGATAAATAGTATGTACTACTCTCTGGTAGCTTCATTTGCTTAGATCAAAAATATCATTTGATGTTTTTTGATATTTATCCATTGTGCTGCATGTATTAGTAGTTCTTTCCTTTTTATTGATGAGTACTAATACACAATGTGAACATACTATAATTTGTTAATCTACTAGTTAATTCCAGGTGAGGTTCTTATAAGCAGCACAGGTATGAACGTTCAACGTACAAATCTTTTTGTGGGCATGTGTTTTCATTTCTCAGGTAAATACCTAGGATAGGAACTGCTGAGTCATATGAAGAATACAAGTTCAACTTTATAAGAAACTGGTAAAATAGTTCTCCAAATTGGCTGTATTGTTTCATACTCCTCAACAGCAATGGAGAGTTCCAGTTGCTCTACATCCTTAGTGTCATTTAACATTATTAGTGTTTAATTTTACCCATTCCAGTAGGTATGTAGTGGTACTGCATTGTGGTATTGGCATTTCCCAGGTAACCAGAAATACTGAGTATCATTCTCATGTATTTACTGACCAATTTTCTGTATCTTCTTTTAACTATTCTAAACTTTTTATCAATTTTTATTTAAAGATTTTATTTAAGAGGGAAAGTAGACATTTGCAGGAGTGGGGGAAGGGGCAGATGGGGAGATATAGGGAAGAATTTAAGCAAACTCCACACAGAACGCCAACACAGTACTTGATCTCACAATCCTAGATTATGACCTGAGCAAAAACAAGTTAGACGCTCAACTGACTGAGCCATCCAGGCCCATTTTTAAACAGTTCTTTATAGTATACAGTATTACAAAGTAGACTTGGAGAGCATTAATACACATAATAATTCTGCTCAATTTCTCACTTCATATACTAAAAAATACATATAATACTAAATAAAAGGAAAAAATGATTAAAAATAGAGTGGTGAAAATTTAGTAAATACAATAAGACAACAATAAAAAAGTCAAGGCATCCTAATCTATATTATGCACAAGTAACATTTGAAATCAGTAAGTTGTTGCCAAAGTCCACAGGTTGAATCTCTAAATTTGATCACAGCTTTTCAGCATAAACTTAATCCATCAGGTTTACTCAGTCTGTAGTATACTGGCATCCCAAAACCCATTTCCTAGACTAGTAGTGCTGATAGTACCTTACAAAGCATGAAGTTGGACCTTTATTTTTTTAATGTATATACCCGTTTTTTGTTTGTTTTGTTTTGTTTGAAGTATACCTGACACACAATGTTCCATTAGTTTCAGGAGGCTGGACCTTTAAAATGTTAATTCTAAAACTGTATTTCCCTCTTAATTTGCCTCTCTTTCCTCCTCTTTGTTCTATTATTCTTTAACTCCTCTAACCTCCATTCTTCCAAGTATGGTCATATCCTATTACTTTTTTTAGATTGATTTGAAGTGATTAAAACCATCTTTTTTTTCAACAATTCCATCACTCCAGATGGAACACCTCGCCCTTTAGCAGTTATCTCTCCGATATTTCCCCCTAACCCCAGGCAACCACTATTGTACTTTCTATTCTCTACAAATTTGACTACGCTAGACATTATACATAAATGGACTCATACAATGTAGGACCCTGTGTAATCTCAATTAGGCTCCTGAGATTTCTAAATATACAACTTAAAACAGCCATGTATTTTCTAAAATGCAGTCATAATTTTATATATATTATTTCCTTTGCTAGCTAAATATCTCTTGATGGAAATGCATCCTTTATATTCATGATAAGAGTATTCATAAAACTTCATTCCCTAGGAAAGAAAACTAACCACATGAAAGTTACCTGGCAAAAATATTTACGTATCATTAAATGTTAAATCCTTTTAAGAGTATAAATTGCTCTTCTGTTTTAAAGAAAGTAATATATTTTACTTACTATGGAACCTTACCTTGACTAAGATGTTCATGGTAAATAGAGGCTAAATTGGGAAGATGTTGTTGGAGATGAGATGTTAGCTCTGCATGTGAATTAATCTGAACTAGTTCCTCTTCACACCCAGATTCTTCACCATCAAAATCAGCCATATTTTTTTCTGATTTTGCACTGACCTGGGAGCTACTGCAACTGACATCATCTGCACTTAGCATATCATCAACCATATGCCTATAACACAGAGAAAAGCACAAAGCTAAACACACCTTGTGAATCACAAAAACTATCTTTCAAAATATTCAGTACAAGTTACATCAGAGTCTAAAACAAATCCACATTTCTGTTGTAACAATATTATGAGTTTTACCAAAACTAAGAAGCCCACATTGTCAGAACTATACATTATACAATATACCCACATAATGTCTGACCCATCAACGTACTTCACAAAAACAAACTCAAAGAGTAATTTTAGAGATCAGTTGACTCACTGTTACATAATTATTTTATCAACTCAAATCACAATGTGAATCATTAAAATTCTTACAACTGTAGAATCAAATGAAGTTACTACCAGGAAAATCCTTCAATTTAAGGCTACAATCTAGATGTAGCTATTAGCCAGAAGAATTTTATATGATACAAACATTTATTAAAACAATAAATACCTATTAACCACTCACTTTAAAAAAAATTTTGGGAGCGCACACACATGCAAGCAGAAGGGACAGAGGGAGAAAAAGATCTCCAGCGGACTTGCCACTAAGCCCAGAGCCCAATGCCTGGCTTGATCTCACAACCCTGAGATCATAAACCAAGCTGAAATCAAGAGTCAGATCCCAAATAACTGGCCACCCAGGCACACCAGCATTTGCTTCTGAAACCTATCATACTGGGTACTTTAAAGATGGCAAACAAAAAAGAAAAAAAAAAAAAAAGAAAGAAAGAAAAGGTCAGGATTAATTTAGAGTTTCACAAGTGGTACCTTACAAAGAGACTATGTGAAGTGCTAAAATGAAATGAAAAATTTAATCATTCAAGGCATTGTAAAGCAGGGAACTGCTGCAGGTATGAAAACTTAAAGAATTGCAATGTGTCAAAATGCATGTATCTGACCTCAGTTTAACAAACTAATTGCTTTGTCTGCCCCTGAGCCGTCCTGGGAAGAACTTCAAACGTGTATATGTATAATGTCAGACTATAAACCACTGATTCTCAGTCACAGGTGACTTTGGTCTCCAGGGGGACAACACTGGGCAACATTTAGAGATACTTTTGGTTATCAAAACTTGGGAGATGCTGCTGGCATCTAGAGAGAGAGAGTGAGATTAGGGATGATGCTAAGCATCCTACAATTCATTCAGATTGCTGTAAATTCAAAACACAGAATTTTCTGACCCAGAATGTCAACACTGCCAAGCTCAAATGGGTTAGTAATAAGAAATAAAGGCAAAAGAAATATAGTATTAATATATATGGACATGTGGTTCTTCCAAACAAGCATACTGAATTCTGAAAAGCCTGGCAAATTGTCAAGTCCAAAAAAATTCATCCTGATAATCCACATATTTATATTTTATCATCAATTCAAATATTACTACTTATAATGACAGTAATAAATAGCAGCTAACATTTATTGAGCTTTTGTTATGTTCCAATCTTATCAGCCCATAAAATGTTCACATTGAAACCCAAGAGGTAAGTACTATTGTTCCTATTTTATAGATGAGAAAAAGACTGACAGAAAAATTAAGTACTTTGCTCAACATTTGTAACACCTAGTGACAGAACCACTTACTTTTAATTATAAATATATTTTACATATAATCAAAAAGCTTTATGCTAAGGCTTCATCCTTATTAGTACCCTGAAATTAGTATGTGTGTAAAATTTCACTTTTCATGATCACACGTTAATGGAAATTTCCACAAGCAATTTTATGTCTGCTTTTAGGCAATTATTACAAGTAGCTGAAGATCTAGATCTGTGTTGTCCAATATGATAGCCACTAGCCAGATGTGGTCACTCCACACATTGAAAAGTGGCTGGTCTAAACAAAGATGTTCTGTAAATATAAAACATACACAGAATATTGAAGCCTTAATACAAAAGAAAGAAAAATATATTGTTTTTATACTGATTTACATGTGGAGATACTTTAGAAGTTACTGCTTTAAATAAATTTATAATTAAAATTAATGTCACCTATTTCATTTTGCTTTTTAAAACATGCTCAGAAGCAAATCAGCAATTACATACTTGCAGCATGGATCTGAATTTACGTTATAGTCCTATTAGCACTAATCTAGAATATATTCTAATTGAATGAATACAAGCTGTAATTGCTTCCCTAAAGGAAATATAAGCTTTATTCTTTTTAAAGATTTTATTTTTTTTTAGATAATCTCTGTACCCAACATGGGGCTTAAACTCACAACCCTGAGACCAAGAGGCATGTGCTCTAACCAAATGAGCCAGCCAGACACCCCAATATTATCTATTTTTTAGGAAACTTACCCATCATGGTGGTGATGGTGGTGGTGGTGGTGGTGGTGATGCTGTGGACCAATAAACTGCCGACAATTAAATAATTCATTCCCAATAGTCTCCCCAAGAAAGTCCCCAGTGCGTGTAATACAAGATTCCTGAGATGCTTGTGCTATATGAGCAGCATTCATTTCCCCTGAAATATCATGTTCTGGGTCTTCAGAGTGTGAACAGGCATCTAGCATTCGTATACGATTATCTACTGAAGGCATTGACTCAGTGTTAAAAACCAGGTCCTTTCCTGTTCCATTGCTTGTCCCACTTCTTTCTGATGGGCCTTGGGAATCCCCTAAGCAAATGCCTGCTTGACTTTCTAACTTTCTGTTCCGAAGATCTGTACCACAACTGCTTTTAGTCGGATTATGACCATGATCATCATCTTCATCATCTTCTTTAAGGGCTTCAATATCTGCAATGTCTTCTGACTGTACCTCACTGCCAGGGCTCCCAGCTGACTGGCTGGCATGGCTAGAATTCACCTCATTGCTAGATCCATCACTATGCCCACTACTGCTACCAGGACCACTGCTTCCATCTTCACCACTGTTGGCAGTTTCATCAGAACTTCCCTGCATGGATTCCTGTATTTACAAAGAAACAGATTTAAATAAACATTTAAACTAGTAAAAAAAAAAGTAACTGACATTAACACATTGTACTATTTAAAGGCTGCCACAATCTTGACATAGCCCTTTAAGAAATACAAAAAGAATTTAAAACACCAACAAAAACTTAACCTCAATAGTAACTATTTACAAGAAAGGTCTGAATATGGACGTTTATATTCCCAGTTCAAAGGATGTACACAGGGATGCCTGAGTGGCTCAGTGGTTGAGAGTCTGCCTCCAGCTCAGGGTGTGATCTGGGGATCCGGGTTCGAGTCCCACATTGGGCTCCTTGCAGGAAACCTGCTTCTCCCTCTGCCTGTGTCTCTGACTCTCTCCCTCACTGTGTCTCTCATGAATACATAAATAAAATCTTAAAAAAAAAAAAAAAAAAAAGGATGTACATGGCAGAAACCCCCAAATCCAAAAATCTTGTTAAAGTTGGGGTGGGGGGGCTATTTTCATACCTCTGTGTCTGAAAGTCGTTGTTGCACATGTTTCGTTCTATTAATAAGTTGCTCATCCATTTCAATGTCACTGCCTCCACTTTGATGGGTATCACTGTTATCACTGCTTTGAGGACTAGCTGCAGGTGACCCTGTATTAAATAGATCTTTTGTTTTTACTCCTATTTGAATTAACATGGCTTTATCAGAATGACATAATAATTTGATTATTTACAAAAGCTGTACTCTAAATAGTCCAAAACATAATCTGGAACTATGTTAACATTTGCCAATTATTTCTAAAGAGGATAAACATGATCTCAATTGAAAGTAAAATGGAAAACCAGTTAAGGGTTTGTATCTGCTCAAGAAAAAACTTCATGGCTTTGAAACAAATATGTAAAATTAATTCTAGACGATTGTGAAATCTAAACACACATCATCTTGCCATGCATTTTCTAAGGCTCAACTTACAAGGTGATGGAGCTGCTCTCCTGAGCTCTTCTTCCTCTGAAGGAAAATGAAAAAAACAGGAGGGAAATATTCTAAGTAACTAAGCTTCTTTGGAACAGATTATCAATTGTTCTTATTATTATTACATAACAACAAGATACAGACTGAGGAACCTGAAATAACTTAAGTCCCTAACACCTGCAGTAGTTGTAGGTGACTGACTAGAAAATCCTAAGAAATGCATAGTATATGATATCAGGAGATTAAAAAAAAAAAAGAAAAGAAAAGAAAATGGGGTAAAGGTGGTATGGTTTTAAAAAGCCCTGGAAAGCTATACATAGAAAAGCACACACAAAACACCTGAAGTGGTAGACAACTTTTGATTTAGAAAACACAGAAATGTGCCATTATACTGTGCTCTCAAAATTATTTCTAAAACAAAGCATGTTATCTGTTTTCTAATCAAAAGCTCCAAAGCTGTTATGAAACAACTGCCCCCTACCAAGGGAAGAACACTAATGAGAGAAAATCTACTAACTACTACAACTTCATTACTGTTCTTTATTTAAAGGGTAAACCAAAAACATTAGCTAACTCCAATTTATTAGCCCTTTCAAAACAAGATAAATCCCATTTCAAACTTATTTTGAAGTTAATACTGAACAGAAATTACTTCAAATTTGAACTTTAGAAAATTTACTTTATAAAAAATACATTACACTTTACTAACCTTTCTTATTTCCAATAGGAAGATTAGTATTTAATAAAGATGCAAAGGAACTCTGTTTAGACAGCTGAGCCTTAGCAGCTAGGGCATTATTCCATAATGCTTTAATTAACATTGATGCCAAGTACAATGTCTTTAAAAAAAAAGAGAGATTGAAATTAGTGTTTCAAAACAAATTTAATATCCTTTTGCCTAAATGAAATGCCAACAGTAATAACCTACAAATTAAGTTATCTGAATCACAAACTTTCACTTAAAAAAAAAAAAAAAAAAAAAAAAACCTTACCATTATGGTTTGAACATATTACCTGCTCAGTATGAACACTTGGCTCAAGAGCTGAGACCAGATTAAGGAGATGTCTAAGTGGTACTGGATCCAGATTCTTGATGAGTGAAGGAAACAAGTCATGGATATAACGACTACAATGTTTCAACTAGAAAATAAAGGTAGAGACAATAATCAAAACTAATTACACTATAAATAAGCTGATACCAAAAAGTCCTGCAGTTTAAAAGAAAGCAGTTGGAACAGTTAATATTTTTTAATATGTTGGGAAAATGCTAATTACCAAGTGTCATAATTGGCAGTACACAAAATGTGAGAGTAAAATTCCACTGAAGCAAAACTATATCTTATTCAAACCAACCACAAGTTTAATTTTCCAACAAGAAAGAAGTCCATGATCCAAGTATAGAGGATTCCAATTAAATTTATATATGTATCACTGAGCTAAAAACAAAATAAGAACTATATTAAAACATAGGCTGTAACAAATAAAATAATAAATTGCAATTAGGAGAACTAACCAAGCTATTATCTTAAGTGTACTATATTTCTTACATTAAACAGTTATGGAATATTCATGTAAGATGTTCATTTTACTAGAGTACACAATAGAAACTCCCTTAAAATAAAGGTCTATATACTAATAAACTAAGAGACAAAAAGTCTCCTTTCTTATACTACACGGATTAATTATGAGAGAAAGGGGTGCCTGAGTGGCTCAGTCAGTTAAGTATCTGCCTTTGGCTCAGGTCATAATGCCAGGGTCCTGGGTTCAGGCCTGGCATCAGGCTCCCTTCTCAGTGTGGAGCCTTCTTCTCCCTATACCTTTGCTCAAGCTCTGGGTGTCTATCTTGAGTGAGTGATTGAGTGATTGAGTGAGAGAGAGAGAGAGAGAGAGAGAGAGAGAGTGTGTGTGTGTGTGTGTGTGTGTGTGTGAGAGAGAGAGTATAACATTCACGAGTGACTACTAAATACTACATCGTGTAAAATGTCTTTTGTAGCCATAAAGCTACAAACTACAAAATCGAGATATGCAACAAATAAGCCAGTAATTACCAAATTGAGAGTTCCAAAAGTAAAAATCTGAGGTATCAAGTTTATCTTCTGTGCATAAAAATTCTATCAGAAAATGTACATTTCTCTATTCAAAAACTCTAACCTTTTATTTTTCAGGCAAAAATGATCTGAACTCTCTTCTGTCATATCAGAGTAAATATGCACAACCTAATTTTGACATAAAAGATGAAATATAGGGATGCCTTGGTGGCTCAGCAGTTTAGCACCTGCCTTCGGCCCAGGGCATGATGCTGGAGTCCCAGGACCAAGTCCCGCATCAGGCTCCCTGCAAGGAGCCTGTTTCTCCCTCTGCCTGTGTCTCTGCCTCTCGGTCTCTTATGACTAAATTATTTATTTTTTAAAGTATATATTAAGAAATAGTGGCTGAAAAACATCTTAATTTGATAGAAGACATGAATCTACAAATCCAAGTTCAACAAATCCAAGTAAACTCAAAAAGACCTAGACCAACCTTATTATAATCAAACTGTTAACAAAGACAGTAAAATAATGCTGAAAACAGAAATAAGCAACCCACCACTTACAAGAGATATTCAATAGAGTATCAGCTAATTTCTAATTAAAAACTTTGATAACTAAAGGAAGTGGGATGATAAGGGCTGAAAGAAAACCTTTAGTTGATAATTCTTTAATTGGCAAAACTGTCCTATCAGGAAGAAATTAATACATTCCCAGATAAACAAAAGCTAAAGGAGTTTACTACAACTAGACTTGCCCTGCCAGAAATGCTAAAGAAGTCCTTCAGAATGAAATGAAAAGAAGCTAAACAGTGACAAAATAAAGACCTCTGATAAATACCTAGGTAATTAAAAGCTAGTATTGTTTTCATTTGTAACTCCACCTTTTATTTGCTATATGATTGCAAAGACAAAAGCAAAAAGAATTATTACTAATCTACATAACTGGGCACACAATGTATAAAGCTGACATCTGTTGTATGAATAAAAAAAACCGAGGGAGAAGGAGCTATACAGGAGGATAATTTTTGTGTACTACTTAAGTTGACAAATTCAAATTAGACTATAATAATCTCAAGATATTAAATGTAATTTCCATGTTAAACACAAATTATCTATAGAATATACCAAAAAAGAAATGAGAAAGGGAATCCAAACTACAAACAAACAAAAAAAATCAACTAGAAACAACAAAAGGCCATAAAAAAAATGATGGACAAAATCACTATAAGACATACAGAAAAGAAACAGAAAAATGGCAGAAGTAAATCACTCTTTGAGGAATTTTTTTTTTAAAGACTATCTGACAGAGAAAGAGAGAGCGCACAGAAGTAAACAGAGCAGCAGGGAAAGGGAGATGCACGCTCCCTGCTGAGCAAAGAGCCTGACGTGGAGCTTGCTCCCAGAAGTCTAGAATCATGACCTGCACCAGAGGTAGACGCCCAATCAACTGAGCCACTCAGGCTCCCCAAGGAATTACTTTAGATATAAATGGTTTCGGGACAGTTGGGTGGCTCAGGTGGTTAAGCATCCAACTCTTGATGTTGACTCAGATCATAATCTCAGAGTCCTGAGTTCAAGCCCCACATCAGGCTCCGTGCTTATTAGCTGGGAATCTGCTTGTCCCCCTCCCTCTGCTCCTCCGCCTACTCACACAGGCATGCTCTCTCTACCTCATTCTCTCTCTAGAAACAAAATCTAAACAAAACATATGTATATAAATATATATACACACATACATGATACAACTGTATGTGGTCTACAAGAAACACAATATATATCCAAAGACATAATAGGCTAAAAGTTAAAGAATGGAAAAAGATATTCTGTGCAAATAAGCAAAAGAGAGCTGGGCTGACTAAAAAAAAGTCAGTAGGCCCTATAATAAAGAGATTGAATCAGAAATTAAACTCTCACTATAGGGCAGCCCCGGTGGCGCAGCGGGTTAGCGCCGCCTGCAGCCCAGGGCGTGATCTGAAGACCCTGGATCGAGTCCCACATCAGGCTCTCTGCATGGAGCCTGCTTCTCCCTCTGCCTGTGTCTCTGCCTCTCTCTCTCTCTCTCTCTGCATCTCTATGAATAAATAAATAAAATCTTAAAAAAAAAAAAAGAAATTAAACTCTCAACAAGGAAATATATATAATGCATGGCTTAACTGGAGAATCCTAACAAACATATAATAAATAATCAACACCAATCCACAAACCCTCCCAAAAAAACTGAACAGGAGGAAATACCAAACTCGTCCTAGGAGACCCAATCTTCATAAGAATAGAAAATTACTACACAGTACCTCATAAATGACAAAAAAGTCTTTCAGAAACTATTAACAAATCAAATCTAAGACTATACCAAAAGGACTATTCACTACGACCAAGTAAGATTTATCCCAGGAATGCAAACATGGTTCAAAAAAAGAATTACTCTAATACATATTAATCAATGGGGAAAAAAGCCACATGGTCATCTTAATTGATGCCAAAAAAAACCATCTGACAAAATCCAACACTCTTTCATGATAAAAATTCTCAGAACTAAGAAACTCTTCAACATGATAAAGGATATTTATGAAAACTGCACAGCCAACAGCATACTCAATGATAAATGACTGATTTTCCCCTAGGATCTGAAATGAGATAAGGACACTCATATTTACCATTGCTATTCAACACTATACTGAAATTCTAGCCAGAGTTATTAGACTCCATCCCCCACAAAAAAAATTAATGTATCCAAATTAGAAAAGATGTAAAACTACTGAAAAATAACACAATCTTATATACAGAAAAACCTGTACGTAAATAGCTAGTAGAGCTAAAAAATCAAATAGACACTGTAACACAGTACAGATCAATATATATCACAATATATTGTGATAACTAAAGGAAGTGGGATGATAAGCCCCAAATTCAAGCAAAATTCAACTATATTTTCATATATCAACAATGAATTATCTGACAAGGAATTTAAGGTATCAATTCCATTTATATTAGCATACAAAGAATAAAATACAACTGATCCTTGAACAACACAGAGCTTTGGGGCAATGATCCCCTGTGCAGTCAAAAAGCAGAATATAACCTTGACTCCGCAAAACGTAACTATCAAAAGCCTACTGCTAACCGTAAGTCTAACCAGTAACATAAACCAGTACCTTTAACCAGTATACCGATAAAAAATAATTAATACATATTTTGTATATCTAATATATACTGTACTCTTACAATAAAGAAAATGTTAAGAAAAGTTTAGGTGAAAATATACTTACAGTGGTATACTGTACTTACTAAAAACAAACAAACTACATGTATGTGGACACAGGCAGTTTAAAAACCTGTGTTGTTCAAGGATCAACTGTACTTAAAAATGAATCTCACAAAAGAAGTGAAGGGCACCTGAGTGGCTCAGTCAGTTAAGCATCTTACTTCGGCTCAGATCATGATCTCAAGGCCCTGGGACTGGGCCACATGTCCAGCTCTGCACTCAGCGGGGAGTCTACTTCTCTCCTTCTCTCCCTCTGTGTCTGTCTCTGTCTCTGCCCCTTCCCCTGCTCATGCTCTCTCTCAAATAATTTTTTTTAAGGTAAAATACTTCTGTACTGAAAAAAACTACAAAAGACTGAAGGAAATTAGGGTTTAAAAAAATGAGAAGACACCTCCCGTTCATGGATAGAAGACTTAACGTTAATACTACCCAAAGTGATTTACAGATTCAACACAATCCCTTCAAAATTCCAAGATCCTTTTTGGTTAGAAATGGAAAAGCCCCAAATTCACAGGGAACTGCAAGGAGTTCTAAAAGCAAAAACAATCTTCAACAACAACAACATCAACAACAACAAACAAAAATCTGTGAAACTTACAAGAAAAGTAGGTTTTAGCAGAAGGACGGATAGTAGACCAACAGAGTATAACACCCAGAAATAAACTTTCACATGAATGGTCAACTGATTTTCAACAACAGTGCCAAGATTATTCAAATGGAGAAAGGATAGCCTCTTCAACAAAAGGTGCTGAGAAAAATGAATATTCACAAATTGAAAAATTAAGGTATATATTTATCTTACACTATACACAAAGATCAACTCTAAATGGATAAGAGACCTAAACTCAGGACATAAATACATAAAACTCTGCTAAGGAAACACTGGGGAGAACCTTCATCTGATTTTGCAATGGTCTCATCACTAAGACACCAAAAACACAGGCAACACAATGAATAGTTGAAATTCATCAAAATTAAGACTTTCTGTGCATCTAAAGATACTTAGATCATTATTTTAAGTAAGCTCTATTACCAAGGTGGGGCTTGATCTCACCACCCCCGAAATCAAGAATCCCATGGTCTACCAACTGAGCCAGCCAGGCACCTCAGAATCTAAGGATATATCAAAGAAAACAAAAGAAAACTCAGAGTCGGAGAAAACATATGTAAATTATATATCCAATAAGGGATTAATATCCAGAAAGTAAAAAGTACTGTTAAACTTGACCAAAAAGACTTCTAAAACAACAGAATACAAAAAAGGAAAAAGGTCGTGAGTACACATTTCTCAAAAAAAAGATCTATAAATGGCCTATAAGCCCATGAAAGTATTTCAAGTCATTAGTCATTAGGAAATGCAAATAAATGCAAATTAAAACCACAATGAGCTATCACCACACTACTAGGATGACTAAATATTTATCCACCTATCTACTTATTTATTTTAAATATGGAACATTTCAATAAATAAATAAATAAATAAATAAATAAATAAATAAATAAGGAACCTTTCACAAATTTGCATGTCATCCTTGTGCAAGGGCTATGCCAATCATTTTAGTATATGTGTTGCTGAAGAAAGCACCTAAATTATTTTTTAAAGATTTTATTTATTTATTCATGACAGACAGAGAGAGGCAGAGACACAGGAGGAGGGAGAGGGAGAGAAGCAGGCTCCATGCAGAGAGGCCAATGTGGGCCTCAATCCGGATCAGGACTGCCCCAATTTTTTTTTTTTTTTATAAAGGCAAATAACAAGTGTCAGCAAGAATGGGAATGAGAATCCCCTTCTATTCTGGGTGGGATGTAAAATACTACAGTCACTATCAACAAAGTTTGATAGTAACTCAGATTAGACAATTACCATATGGCACAGCAATTTTTTTTTCCTAAGAGAAAGAGAGCATGAACACTCAGGGGGCGAAGGGGGATCCCAAGCAGAGTTCATTCCCAGTGCTGACCCAATGCAGAGCTCAATCTCACAACCCTGAGATCATGACCCAAGACAAAATCAAGAGTCAGAAACTGAACTGATAAAGCCACCCAGACACCTCTATGACCCAGCAGTTCTAACCCTAAGCATATATATACAGAAGAACTGAAAGCAGAGACTCATAGGTATGCCTGTACATTCACATTCATAAAAGCACTACTTATAATAAATAGCCAAGAGAAAGAAGCAAATCAAATGTCCATGAATGTAGAAATGAATACACTAGGGATGCCTGTATGGCTTGGTCAGTTGAGCATCTGACTCTTGATTTCAGCTCAGGTAGAGATCTCATAGGTTGTGGCATCAAGCTGCTTGGAGATTCTCTCCCTCTGTCCCTCCCCATACATTCTTTTCCTCTCTCTCAAATAAATTTTTTTTAAAAAATGAATATACTAAACGTAGTATATGCAAACAATGGAATATTTAGTCATATTTATTTAAATTGACTTTAAATATTCGAATTTAATTATTAGTAAATATTTTATGATTCTACTTGAGGTACCTAAAATAGGCATATTCATATAGATAGAATGCAGAATGGAAGAAACCAAGGGCTTGGGAGAGGGAAAAACTGACATTGTTTCATGGGTACAGAGTCTTTGCTAGAGATAGTGTCAAAATTTTGGATACAGACTCTGGGGATAGTTATACTACACTAAATGTATTTAATGCCACTGAACTGTACAGTTACGAATGGTTAAAGTGGTAAATTTTATGTTAACATATATATTTGTACCACAATAAAAAAAAAACAAAAATAGGAGAAAAGGTAATTATGTGTTAAAAGGCATCATCCCAAAACTCAAAACAAGTTAAAATTAAAACAAAACAAAACAAAAACACATCAATGATTACTTAACACACGAAAAATAGCATGAGAGAAAAATTCTGCCAAAAAAATAGTGGGATAATAGCACCTGGCTGGATCAATCAGAAGCATGTGACTCTTGATCTCAGGGTCATGAGTTCAAGCCCCACATTGGGTGTAGTAGGTATTACTAAAAAATAAACTTTAAAAAGAAAAGGTGGGATATATACATATCTACATAAAATATTAAAAATAAAAGCAAAAAAATTTAAAAAGCTGTTCAGAGAACAATCAACTACTAATCATATCTACTACAAAGTTCTGAGAAGTAGCTTCGGTATCTTACATTCAGTCAAACACTTTAAGTACAAAGAAAAGAGACATCTCAAGTGTGTAGTAACCCAGAACAGACCAGGCACAAATTCCTCTTTAGGGAAAACAACGGCTACTCAGTGAAATCCACAGGAATAAATATTCATTAATCCTCGATGAGAGAAACAGTAATGAAGAAAATGGACTAGTAGTGAGTCATATACCTAAATACAAAATTAGCCCTGAACAACTATAGAAATTATGGTTCTAGTGTAAAATTTAAAACATATAATTTGATAAGGTACAAATAAAGTAAAAACAGAAACACAGAAAATGAGAAAAGAAATGGTGAGAATTCCCTCATCTTATCTAGAAGTGAATCAATCATTACTGTATTTTAGAATGAAAAGAAACCCATAAAGAAAATGAGTAAATAGATAACTAGATTACAACAAACTTATCAAAGACTAAAATGAAGGGAATATATTTTAAAGTATACAGGTAGAGAAAGGTGTAGATCAGGGTAATTTGTGAGTGAGCAGCAGAGGAAATAAGTTAACCTTCCCAATATAACTGGGGAAGATACTGGACTCAGAGAACTAGATCTGATGGACAGCAGGAGGTATGGAAATAAAAACACAGGATTTCCCTGAATACTCTTAATAAATGTATTTTTCAGTCATCAACCAGTCAGAAAAATACAGACAACTTATGTACTCTACCCACACACCAGAGCTCTCCCTTGGATAAAAAATTATATAAAGCAATAGTTTTCAAGCACTGATAATGGTATCCCTTTTCACTCTTTTAGAAGTTCCACAGGCAAAAAGGCTAGTGAATCTAATGAGAAAAGTGTAAGTTGTTTTACCATTACTACCCTAGAAAATGGTGCAAAACAGGAGTCCCATCGGAGACAACACTAAAAAAAAAAAACTTCACAACATCCAAGAATACCTAGACCACATACCTAGTTATCTTTTTTTTTTTTTAAAGATTTATTTCTTTATTCATGAAAGACACAGAGAGAAAGGCAGAGACACAGGCAAAAGGAGAAGCAGGTTCCTCACAGGGAAGCCATATGTGGGACTCGATCCCGGATCCCAGGATCATGCCCTGAGCCAAAGGCAGAGGCTCAACCGCTGAGCCACTCAGGCGTCCCTTTAGTTATCTTTCTTAAATATGAATGGGTAACAAAGGTATATATGAAGACACCCAACAACATAAAAAAAAAAAAGGCACGGCTCATATTAAAAAGCTCCTAAAACGGCAGGAAGGAAAGAATTGAAATCTTAAGATATAACACAGAAGGATACTACAGTGCCCAAATTCTAACTCAAGTAGAGTCATAACAACACAAGCTAGCAGTATGCCATGTCTCATAAAGCAGTAACCTAAATGTATATATAAATACACATGCAGAAGCTAATAACCACTAGAGTATAGAACAGTGCATCTAAAATTAGTCATCACTAATCCTTCTGAGAAACTAATAACAATTACATACATAATGCATATCTAAATCAGAAGACACTTAAGTCCTTCTAAATCCTAGAGATCTGACTTTTGTCATTGACACAAAGATCTACCCCCCAAATTAGCTCCATTTTAAGATAAAATTATCTTATATCAGTAATTTCCGTGCATTTATGCAAGTATTCGTCAAACTTGGAAAACATTTAACAATAAATTCCAAAGAGTGCAAGAATTCTGAAGGCATTTTTGATGTCCTATGTCTAAAACATTTTATGGTGAAAGGGTGTGTAGAGGGGAAAAAAGGTAACCTAATCAAACCAGAACAGTAACTTTAAATGGTATAGAATCATTTAAAGGTCAAAATATTTGCTTTAACTTTATATACTAGTCCTTGTATTTACTGAAAAACTAATATACACATGCAAAAGTTTCAAAGTTTACATAAGTATAGACAATAAAAATGAAGTCTTCCATTTATCCTAGGCCACTTGCCCAGAAACAAAGTGTGTGTCTGTGTCTGTGTGTGTGTGTGTGTGTGTGTGTGTATATATATATATATATATAATTAGCTCCATTCCTCTTTTTATAATTGTTCAAATATACATTGGGAGAATACACTGTGTACTTGGGATTTTCTCTCAATAAAAGATCTATTACCTACGCAGTGTTTAGTGAAACTATTTCTTATATATTATTCCACACGAACATAATATAGTACCTTTAATCCTTCTCATGGCTACAAAGCATTCTATTATATGAATTTCCCAAAACTCATTTAAGTGGTCCTTACAATGACATTCTGTATCTGCTAGTATAGTCAATGCTGTACCAGAACATCTTCATGTACATGTATTTACAGAATAAGTTACCAGAAGTAGAACTGCTATATTGCTTCTCAAAAGTTATACCACACTCTGGTCAATGTAATGCATTACTAAACTTAATAGGAACTAACTAATACATGAAAATGCCACTACATTATTTGAACTTACATTTAATTACAAATATAAGCATTTTTCAAATATTTACAAACACTTCTTTTTCTATCAATTTCAAATCCATTTGTCACCTTTGTCTATTTTCTCCTTGGATTCCAGTGTAAGAGCTAAGATACAAACAATGAACACAGCAGCAGCCAATCCAATTACTATGGGTGAACCATGTGTGTGTGTGTATGTGTGTGTGTCTGTGTATCTCAGGTGAGCAGTGAGCTCAAAAACTTACTCCAGACAGAAGAAAAAAAAAGACTCAGGTGACACTGCATGAAACTAACCAGACCAAGACACTCTGAAATTAATTATATTTAGTGCTCAAATTTTTAAAAACTCAAAATGTAAAAATTCCTAGTCATTCTAAATCTGTGGTAGTTTCAGAAGTAAAGTAGTAATGAACTGCAGACTCAATTAAATTAACCCTTAAGATACACTTATTTTATATAATCTCTTACAGATATTTTTAAGTTTTTGCTGTCTCACAGATAATATCCCAATATTTAATTATTCCCTTCTGAGGTTACTTTAAATTCTTGCTAGGGCAAAATGCTAAAACGATTACAGTATTTTTAAAGAGAGGCGCCTGGATGGCTGGCTCAAAGGTTGACCGTCTGCCTTCACCTCAGGTTGAGATCCCGTAGTCCTGGGATCAACTCCCGCATCAGGCTCCCCACAAGGAGCCTGCTTCTCCCTCAACCTACGTCTCTGCCTCTCTGTGTCTCTCATGAATAAATAAAATCTTAAAAAAAAAAAAAAAACCCACACAGTATTTTTAAATCAGTACTAAAACTTACATGAGAAAATAGAAAAATTCTTTAAAAATATATAAAAAAGAACCAGCCCTGACAGATACCAATACTACCAAAAACCAACAACAAAAAAAAGGTAAAGACATTAGTAAAACCCACAATCAGCAAATGTTTTCTTAAAGGACTAGACAGTAAATATATTAGGGTTGAAAGTGATAAGGTCTCTACAACAAGTACTATACTCTGCCACTACAGTATGGAAGTAGCTACAGGCAATATGCAAAAGAACGTGCAAGGCTATGTTGCAAAAAATATTTACAAAATGAAGTGGCCGGCCCAAAAACTTTGTTTACCAAGCCAAAAAAGTCTACCAATCCCTGGTATACAGATCATGACTGCCTATACTGATAGGTGAATCTACAGACTCCAAAAATTGACCTCATCAAAATAAAACTGGTATGTCAATTCAATAAGGAAAAGAACTACTGAACAAGTGGAATAGGGACAACTACATAGCAAAAAAACAGGGTTAAAAGTTAGGTACAGGACACTTTGAACCAAGAAAAATTCCAAATGGATCAAAGACTAAAATATAGGGGTGCCTGGGTGGCTCAGTCAGTTAAGTGAATGCCTTTGGCTCAGGTCATGATCCCAGGGTCCTGGGATGGAGCCCCACATCGGGCTCTCTGCTCAGAGGGGAGTCTGCTTCTCCTACCTCTGCTCCTCTGTACCACTCCTCACTCATGTTCTCGCTCTTGCTCCCTCTCAAATAAATAAAATCTTTTTTAAAAAAGACTAAAACATAAAATAAAAACAGAAAATGTACAGGAAGGAAATAAAGGAGAACTTTCTTATTTATAACTGTGGAGTGGAAAAGGCATTTCAAACCATAAGACAAAATCCACAGGCCATAAAAAAAAATTCAACCACAAGTTTAAAACCACAAAAATGAAACTGAACAGCAAAAACCACCTTAACCAAAAGACAACATCAAAGTAGAAAAATAGTCATAACTCTTAACACAGACTCAACTCCAATTTCACTGATATATAAAGGTCTCCTACAAAAAAGAACAAGTAAAATCACTGCTAAATAACAAAGAATATTAACAGAGATTCTCAGCAAAGGAAACAAAAGTGGCTCTTAAACACAAGATTTGCAATGTGATTCACATAAACAAAATGCAAATTTAAAATACATATTTCACGCATCAGTTTAGCAAATATCAAGTAGCGTAGAGCACAATGTATTGAGGAAGATGAGGAGCCATTATCGTACCATTATGTACCACATGTAAACCAAACAGATGCTTAATAATTTTCCTTAAAAGATTTATCCTACATAATAATTTTGCACATGGATGAAATGAACATGTTACAATTTACTTTGGCATTGTTTGTAGCAGGAAAGATTGGGAAAAAATAATGCCTATGAATGGGAATTAAATATCACACTAAAACACTATGCTCTCTTTTAAAAAATCGGTGTTTTATGTAGTGATATGTAGCAATAATCTTCAGAATAAAGTGGGGGGGGGAAAGCCAAGTCCATTTAGTATGCAACATTTGTAATAAAGAGCCCCCCCCCACAAAAAAAAGACAAGGAAAAAGCTTACAGGTAGCCACTTATGTAGAAAATATGATGTACCCTGAGAAGATCTGCATTCCTGGGAAACAGGGACAGGAGGGAGGGAAATACATAACATATACTTTTTTTTTTTTTTTTTTTGAACCGTGCAGATATATGCTTATTCAAAAGACTAAAGAAAAAAAAAAAAAAAACAGTATAACAGGAAAGAAAAATACCAACACAACATTCAGGATAGAATGGTTTACTATATATCAACAAAACATAATAGGTAAATGTCTCTTAAAAAACCAAGATTAGACATTTCATGTACAATGTCTAATTGACTAATTCTCATTTCCTTCAATTCTACCCATAATGTAGGAAGACATAGATTGTGAAAAGCCAGATTCCACAGATTCCATACCCAACTTTCTCTATGTCTCAGTTTCTTTAGCTATAAAATTAGAACAGATCTACCTCATAAGGGAATAAAACACTTAGAACAAATAATAAGGAAGCACTTAATAAATGTGACCAGTTAATATTACCTGTGCTGCAGCCCAAATACAGTCAATATGCTGAGTACTCAATCTCCCTTCTGCTGCCAAAAAGTTCAAAATCACTTGGCACTGTTTGATAATCTGGAAAAGAAAATCTCATTATAGCTATCTTCTAAAGTATTCTTCTCTTAATAGATCAGTCATATAATTGTTCACAAACCTCAATATGTAAATTTGGTCCAAATATATGCTCTACCACATTGTTGCTGATAAGCCAGTCTGCAAGTTCTTTTGCAATGGACCTAAAATTAAATAATAAAGACAGTTAACACATTAAAACGTTATTATCATTCTTTCCCAAACCTTGCTGTACTTGCTCGCTAGGTTCCATGAGTCCATCAATTCTACAGATTTTCTATACAGATGATCATGTCATCTCCAATCAAAGATCAATTTCTTGCTTCCCAATCTGTCCCAACTTTTGTTTCCTTGCCTTGCCTTACTGCATTAGGTAGGATTCCAGTACAATGTTAAAAGACCATGATGAGACCAAATACCTTTTTGCTTATTTCCTGACTGGAAAACCTTTGAGGTTCTAGTAAAATAATGCTAGCTGTAATTTCTTTACCAAGTTGAGGAAGTTCTCTCTGATTCACTCAGTTTTTACCTTGAATGTTTGAGTTTGCCAAATGCTTTTTCTTTATTCATATGATTGTGTGATTTTTTTTTCCCTTAGCCTGTTGATGTGATGGATTACATGAATTGAAATAGGCTTGTATCCCTGAAATAAAACTTACTTGGTTGTGGTATATAGTTCTTGTTATATATTACTGGAGGTGATTTGCTTATATTCTACAAGGATTTTTGCATTTATGTTCATGAGACATACTGGGCTGTAGTTTTCTTACATGTCTTTGGTATTAGGGTAACTTCTTCCTTAAATTTCTTCTTTAAATGATACAATTCACCAATGAACACATATGGGCCTGATGCTGTTTGATAAAGTGCGTAATGCTTTTTTGGGGGAGTTGGAGGGAGAGGGGGAGAGAGAATCTTAAGCAGGCACAGAGCCCAACACAGGGCTTGATCTCATAACCCCAAGATCATGACCCGAGCTGAAATTAAGAGTTGGATGCTTAGCCAACTGAGCCACCCAAGCACTCCAGCAAAGTCAGTAAATCTTGATTCAATTTCTTTAATAAATACAGGCTTCTTCAGATTGCCTATTTCTTTAAAAACATTTTTAAATGGCTATTATCAGGGCAGCCTGGGTGGCTCAGCAGTTTAGCACCGCCTTCAGCCCAGGGTGTGATCCTGAAGACCTGGGATCGAGTCCCACATCAGGCTCCCTGCATGGAGCCTGTTTCTCCCTCTGCCTGTGCCTCTGTGTGTGTGTGTGTGTGCCTCTCATGAATAAATAAAATCATGAATGAAAGAATGAAAGAATGAAAGAAAGAAAGAAAGAAAGAAAGAAAGAAAGAAAGAAAGAGAAAGAAAGGCAGGCTATTACTAAACATTTAATGAAAAAAGTAGTGACAGGTATATTCTAAATGGAAGAAAATAGATTTCAAAACAGGACTGGCCACAAGAGCTCCCACATCTTTCTATCTATATGAATTATACACAGAAAAACTGAAAAGATGAAATAATTTATCTTATTTATCTATATAAGAATTAAATTTAAAAGCCTTTTAAGTCTAAGGAGGAAAAAGCAAGCTATGAGTTAGGTATATGGGCTTCAAAAGGGAAAACATTAAAACTATCGATATCCCCTCACATGCACATTCTCTCTAAAAATAAATAAAATCTTTAGGAACAAAATGGGGCACCTGTGTGTCCCAAGACAGTTAAGTGTCCAACTCTTGATTGCAGCTCAGATAATGATCTAAGGGTCATGGGATCAAGCCCAATGTCAGGATCTGTGCTCAGCACAATCTGCTTGTCCCTCTCCCTCTGCTTCTCCTCCCTGCTCACTTGCTTTATCTCCAAAATAAATTAAATAAAAATAAAACTAATGATTTACCTATTCTTGGACATCCCTATAAAAGCTATGATCCTTGACTCAATTATCTGACCCTCTCCTAAACATAAAGACAATTCAGCAATTATAAAAAATAAACCTTGTTCTTTTGGTATCTTGAAGGATATTATAAGGAGACCCATGGACTTTTGTAAGGATTCAGAATTATAACTACAATTTAGCCAAGTATAAAGCTGAACATTATTTTTTTTAAAAGATTTTATTTATTCATTCATGAGAGACACAGAGAGATATAGAGGCAGAGAAACACAGGCAGAGGGAGAAGCAGGCTCCATCCAGGGAGCCTGACGTGAGACTCGATCCAGGGTCTCCAGGATCACACCCTGGGCTGCAGGCAGCGCCAAACCCCTCACCACCAGGGCTGCCCAAAGCTGAACATTATTAATCACAACTACTCAGGGCTGCAGAAACTTACATATAAGTGGATTCCCAGAAGAAGTAGGAAGACCAAAACCAAAGCAAACTACATAAATTATGGCCAAAATATACCACTTTGCTAAAAAATGTTCATCTAAACATCCAGAAATCACAACAAATTCCAACTAAGATACACCCAGGGAGAAACAGCTAGCCTCCTCATTAAACTGTTAAAAGCCAAAGATGAGGCAGCCCTGGTGGCGCGGTGGTTTGGTGCCAACTGCGGCCCAGGGTGTGATCCTGGAGACCCAGGGTCGAGTCCCACGTCAGGCTCCTTGCGTGGAGCCTGCTTCTCCCTCTGCTTGTGTCTCTGTCTCTCTCTCTGTGTATGTGTCTCTCTCATGAATAAATAAATAAAATATTTAAAAAATAAAATAAAATAAAATAAAAGCCAAAGATGAAGAGCAAAATCTTGATATTAGAAAGAGAAAGTGAAATATGTCTAAAAGGGGAACCCCAGTAAGTTTAACAGCTGATTTCTCACCAGAAGCAAAGAAACAGAGCTATACTGGAACAATGTTTCTGTGTTTCACTAAATTATTATTAATATTTAGGAAATCTGAGGTAAAGAGGAAGCAACTAAGATGCTTACTGTAACCTATAATGCAGCCATTAAAAAAATAATTTTTGAAGTATTAAAAAATCAATGGAATTGGGGCACTTGGATGGCTCAGTGGTGGAGCATCTGCCTTTGGCTCAGGTTGTGATCCTGGGGTCCTGGGATGGAGTCCAGCATCAGGCTTTCCCCCACCCCCACTCCCACCCCGCAGGGGGCCTGCTTCTCCCTCTGCCTGTGTGTCTGCCTCTCTCATGAATAAATAAATAAAATCTTATAAATAAAAAATAAATCGGGATCCCTGGGTGGCGCAGCGGTTTAGCGCTTGCCTTTGGCCCAGGGCGCGATCCTGGAGACCCGGGATCGAGTCCCACATTGGGCTCCCGGTGCATGGAGCCTACTTCTCCCTCTGCCTCTCTCTCTCTCTCTGTGTGTGACTATCATAAACAAATAAAAATTAAAAATAAAAATAAAAAATAAATAAATAAAATCAATGGAATTAAGATGGTATACTAGGATAAAGGCAGTAAAGGCGAAACAGAAAAACAAAACATATAAAAAAACCAAAAACAAAATGTTTAAAAGAGACAAATCGAGCCAACAGACACTCAATATCATTTGGCATCAGAGAAATACAAATCAAAACCACAGTGAGATATCACCTTATACCAAATGGCTAAAACTAGCAAGTCAGGAAACAACAGATGTTGGCAAGGATGCAGAGAATGGGGAACCCTCTTACACTATTGGTGAGAATGCAAGCTGGTGCAGCCACTCTGGAAAACAGTTTGGAGGTTCTTCACAAAGTTGAAAATAGAGCTCTCCTACAATCCAGCAACTGCACTACTGGGTATTTACCCCAAAGATACAAATGCAGTGATCCGAAGGGGTACCTGCACCCCAATGTTTATAGCAGCAATGTCCCCAGTAGCCAAACTATGGAAAGAGACCAGATGTCCACTGACAGGTGAATAGACAAAGATGTGGTGTATATATTTATACACACACACGCACACACACGATGGAATACTACTCTGCTATCAATAAAATGAAATCTTGGAACACCTGCGTGGCTCAGTGGTGGAGTGTCTGCCTTTGGCTCTGGGCGTGATCCTAGTCCAGGGATCAAGTCTCACATCAGGCTCCCTATGAGGAGCCTGCTTCTCCCTCTGCCTGTGTGTCTGCCTCTTTCTATGTATCCCTCATGAATGAATAAATAAATTTTTTTAAAAATTGAAATCTTGCCATTTACAACATGGATAGAACTAGAGGATATATTACGCTAAGTGAAATAAGTCAATCAGAGAAAGACACTTATCACATGATCTCACTCATATGTGCAATTTAAGAAACAAGAGAATCATTAGGGGAAGAGAGGCAAAAATAAAACAAGACAAAATCTGAGAAGGAGACAAACCATAAGAGACTCTTAATCACAGGAAACACATGAAGGGTTACTGGAGAGGAGGATGGTGCGGGGATGGGGTGACTGGGTGATGGATATTAAGGATGGCACATAACGTAATGAGCATTGGGTATTATTTAAGACTGATAAGGAACACGCCTGGGTGGCTCAGTCCATTTAGTATCTGACTTCTTGATTTCAGCTCAGGTCATGATCTCAGGGATTAGAGATTGAGCCCCATATTGGGTCCAGGGCTAGGCATGGAGCCTGCTTAAGATTCTCTCTCTTCCTTTGCTCTGTCTCCTCCTCCCCAACTCACAGGTGTGTGCTCTCTAAAAGACTGATGAGATAAGCCACTGACCTCTACCTCTGAAACCAGTAATACCTTGTATGTTAATTGAATTTAAATGCAACTTTTTAAAAAGATAATAAAGTAGGACATTTTTTACTGAGAAAAGGATGAAATTATTTTGAACATGACAACTATAAACATATGTGGATCTAAAAAAAATGTACCAAATACATGAAACAAAAAACAACAGAATTGAAGGGAGAAAAAGATAATACAGCCAATTCTTATTACTCTCTGTGGCACACACATAAATCCACTGCACTAAGTTAGCTAATACCGACCCCTTGAATCCTTTTTCAAATTATTCTCACCTGCTGCTTTAATGGGTAAAAGTCCTTATTAGCATCTTTATCAACTGCATCATAAAGTGGGTGCTCTTTAGAAGCATTACTCAGTACAATAATGTGACTTTCCATTTGCTGCTGATTGGAAGACTGGATTTGTTTAAATGCGTATCTTATATGATCTAAGTACACAATTTGTTCTACAATCCATATGCAAAATTAATTTAAAGACACGCATTCACAGAACTAAAATTTATCTTGAAGTTCCCACTTAAAGGTGATGCAAGGAAAGTACCCCTTCTGTAAAGATGCCAAGGGCTATGACCTACAACATTTTATTAGTTTCAGGTGTAAAACAATGATCAGTATTTGTATATATTATGAAATGATCACCACACTAAGTCTAGTTAACATCCATCACCATGCAATTACAAAAAAGTTTTTTTCCTTGTAATAGTAACCTTTAAAATCTAATTTCTTAGCAACTTTCAAATATGTAGTACAGTATTACTATAGTCAACATACTATACATTACAACTCTAACTTACAAACTGGAAGTTTATGCCTGTTGAGTCCTTTCACCTATTTCACTCACTCCCCATCCTCCACCTCTGATAATCACCTACAAGCTTTGATTTGTTGTTTCTCAAGCCCACAAATGAGTTCCTATATCTTTCTCTATGACTTATCTCACTTAGTTAACATCCTCAAGGTCTTATCCATGTTGTCATGGAATGTAAGATTTCATTCTTTTTTATGGCTGAATACTATGCCATTATATACACACACACAACTGATGGGAAATAAAGACAATACAGTCAATTTTGTTGCTCCTGACAGTTCTTTAAAGTTGCTGCACTAAATTAATACTAAAACACTTTCATCTTAAGTCCAAAAACAAAAAAACAAACAAACAAACAAAAAAACCACACAACTTATCTTCCTTTTTCTGTTATCTTACAAAATGAGCTTCAGAAGTGTTTAAATGATATGGCTAAGGTTGTCCCACTAACCTGTCGGGGTTCACTTTCTACTCAGATGGCCTCAGAACTGAACTTTGCAACTACGATGCACTGCCTACCATTTCCATTCTCTGGTCACCTCTGTGCCAGCACTAACAAAAGAAGGCAGAGCATCACCTTGTTTGCCTTCAGCTGGGAATGTGCATGTTGAGCAGCTCAGATTTTTTACTCCTCTCTGCAAGTCCACAAATGACCATGAAAAGCAGCACAAGTGTTGATTTGGGGGTTAGAAATAAATTGCAGCAAACAGGCAAATTCACAAATACGGTATACAACACAAAATGAGGATTAAATGGAATTAGAGATTTCAGTAATTACTCTCAGTAATAGAACTAGGCAGAAAGCAAACAATATCACAAACTCATTAGACCTAACAGACATCTATACAAAAATGTCAAAATAAACAGCCTTTTGGTTTTTTTTTTTGGAAGGACCAAAGTCCACTGAGGCATTTTATTTGCACTTCTGTATTAGATACCTAGAAAATGAATCCCCGGATGTTTCCTTCCATTTTCATCTTATTTCTTTCTGGTCCATGCAATCACCTGAGGTTGTCATTACAATGAAACCAAACTGGCAAGACAGGAGCAGACTTTCTGCCATTTTTCTAGATCTTTGACATGTACATCAAATCTGGGACTGATCACTCCACACTTGTTTAACCTATGAGGTTCAAAACAATTTTCCCAGCCCTGTGCTTACCAATGATTTTATATTTGCCAATGTAAACATGATTCATCATCAGTTTAGAAACCAGAAGAGGACTTTGGAGCACGGCCTAATTAGAATCTAGCATTTGCCTCTCTTTTCAGTACTGTTAATATTCTTGAGAGAAACTGCCAGGACATTCATGTGCATCATTATGACAGCACAGAAAGAGGGGAGGAAAGCTAAGTATAGTCTTCCTAAGGACCCATGAACATTCTGTAGTAGACATCTTATGCTAGTCCATAAGAAAAGACAATTCAATTAAAAACTAGGCAAAAAAATAAAATAAAATGCATAAACAATTTACCAAAACCAAAACAAAACAGGACATAAAACAGAAAGGCAAGTAACCATATAAAAAGATGTTCACCATCATTAATTAGGGAAATGCAAATTAAAGCCATAATGAAATATTTCTTTATACCCAGCAGCACAGCTATAATCAAAAACACATAATAACAAGTGCTCCTGAGAATGGGCAGAAACTAGATCCCTCATAACACTCATACTAGTAGGAATGTAAAATGATGCAGTTATGTTGGAAAATATTTTTCGACAATTTTTTTAAAAAGTGAGATAAATGAGCAAACCAGCAATTATACTATTTACAAAAAAAAAAAAACATGTCTATAAAAAGATATGGACATGTATATTTAAAGAAGCATCATTCAGGAGGCGTCTGGCTGGCTCAATTGGTTAAGCATCATATTCTTGATTTTGGCTCAGGTCATGATCTCAAGGTCCTAAGACTGACCTCACCTCAGGCTCTGGACTCAGTGAGGAGTCAGCCTGAGATTGTCTCCCGCTCCCTCTGCCCCTCCCTGCTGCTTGCATATAGGCACAAACACACACACTCTCTCTAAAACAAACAAATCCTCTAAGAAGTAAAATAAAGGACCATTATTCATACTAACCAAAGAGTAAAAATAATTAAAATAGCCAACAATAAAATGTTGTATCTACATAGTGTAATCCTATTCTGTAATAAAAAGTACTGAAGTTCTGGGCAGCCCAGGTGGCTCAGCAGTTTAGCGCCACCTTTGGCCCAGGGCCAAATCCTGGAGACCTGGGATGGAGTCCCACATCAGGCTCCCTGCAGGAGCCTGCTTCTCCTCTGCCTGTGTCTCTGCTTCTCTCTCTCTCTCTCTCTCTCTCTCTCATAAATAAATAAATAAAATCTTAAAAAAAAAAAAAGTACTGACGTTCTAATTCATTCCACAATATAAATAAACCTCAAGAAAAACAGTATAGTCAAAGAGTAAATGAAATAAACTAAATGAAAAAGAGGACTATTCTAATTCCACCCATGTGAAATGCCCAAAAAGGAATAAATCTATAGAGACAAAGTATATTAGCGGGGCTAAAAATAAGACTAGGAACTGACTACAAATGTGCATGTGGGATCTTTATGAAGTGATGGAAATGTTCTACAATGGATTATGATGATTTTCACACAAACCTGTCAATTCCCTAAAATTTGCTGTAAAAACAGGTCAATTTTATGATAGGTACAGTATCTATACCCGAATTAAACTGCTAAAAAGAACACAATTCATAAGCTGCAACAGTAGTTATGGTTTTTCTATTTGTTCCAATTTGCTTATGTTTTAAAAACCCTTCTCTTCCCAATCTGAACTACCTCTACCCACTATTCCTCAAAATTTTGACTCTCCTCCTTTTCTTAATCATGTCTTTAGTATGTATATTTCCTTACACTTCTTTTTTTTAATGGAATTCCTTCCTATCTCTATTTCAGCAAAATCTACCAGTCCTGGAAAGGTGAAGTTCCTGTATTGATATCCCAGGATATATATGGGGTTTTTTGGGGGCAGAGGGGGGCGACAGAGGTATGGGATGATAACTGCATTGGCAAATTTAACATTCTCTCAGGCAGTCTTATGGAGTAAAGAGACTGGGGGAGGGGGGCTACTAAGGGATTAAAAGAGAAATCCAGAGCTGTAGTTTTACATAGTGGAGTCTATGTAATGTCTTGACGGTGGGAAATAGCACTCCAGGCATGACCCAGAATTTATAAAGCAATGACCAATTCTAGGCAAGGTATTTTAAGGGGATCACTGATAAAGAATGTTTCCAGAGATGAAAGAATGGCCTGATAATAAATCTAATCACCATAACATATATTGGAAGGATAAGAACTCGTTAGCCAGGAAAAGAAAAAGAGTAAAGAGACATCTTTGGCTTTCCAATTCATGAAGGGTTGGATTCAACTGAGATTAACCCCATAGGGAAGAAATAAAATCAGTGCACAGAAGTTAGAGTAAAGCAAAAATATGACTTATTCGTATTATTATGAATTTTCTAACAATGACCTACACTATAAACTTAATTTAAAACTATACAACTCTGTTCAAGCAAAAGATATTACTACCCAAATGAGATTTTAAAAGGGATTTAAACACTGGACAAACCCCTAAATGGAATACTTGAATAAATAAATATTTCTAAGATACTGAAAAGTCCTAAGCTATAATAAGGACTTCTTTCCAATCTTGAACATCGTTAACTTGTTTTTTTCCCATAAAATGCGCTAATAAGGTCTTCACATTATCAGCATCAAATGTACTTTCTGAAATCTATTAATACCATATTCTTTACTACTAAATTCTCCTTTATAAATAGTACCCTTTTGCATTTTTGCGACATTAACACTATGTGTTGGTATATCTTTTAAAAAACAAATGTTTCAATATATTGTTCTGAAAGCTTTTTCAAGACTGTACAAATGAAGCCACAAGGCAAAGAATTTCTAATAAACACTTCAAACCTAATAAAGTCACAATTATCATTTACCATATAAGCAGATGCACAGGAAGACAATAAACTTATGTATAAATTAATGCTCCTACTTACGTTTCTGTGTCTGATACCAAGGATTCATTATTGCATACATCATTGAAGGTATGAAGTTGATTCTATAATTAAAGAAAAAATTAGTTTTGTATTTTTTACAAATTTTTTTCTGATATGTTACCAACTGTGAAGAAGCATGATTTGAGATATATAAAATCAGTAACTAGATCAAAATTATAAAACATTAGACAAACAATAAGATTCACATACACACTTACCAATTAGTCTGGTAATTTCCTTTATCATATTAAAATAATTTCATTCTACCAGTAATACTCACGCTTTATTCCACTAAGTACAAGAGAGAAAATGAGAAAGCAAAGCTAAATAAGGGAAAATTACAAAAATCTAATGCAAGCAAATGGTATGTCACTAAAGGAAAGGCACCCTCAATAAACATATTTAAGATTTAGTTTAGAAAAATGTCAAGTATTTTCTATATTTACAAAGTCCAATACCTGGGTATAATCTACTTACTTCAAGAATAACTACACTACAAAAACAGGCAAGAACTACAAAGGAGTAAAGTTCATGGAGACCTTGGTAAGCCAGAAAAAGCATATTCATCCTAAAGGATTCAGCTATCTACTTAGCTCTAGCAAATTGCTATTATGCAAGAATACAGACTCATGGATACCAGGTCTTCCCATTTCATCAAGACAATAATACATATTTCTATTTAAAACATTATTTGCTACTGTCCAATCCAAATAAAATATTTTTATTAATCAAATTTGGCCTATGACTCAACTATCTATGGCTTCTGACAGGAACATGAATTAAGTATCTACTTACAATCTCCTAAATTCTTTTTCTCTCCAAAAAAAGATCACTTTCTAAATGTACAAAAATCATATAGTTTAAAAAAAAAAAAAAAAAAGGTGAAAGAATGAGACCCTCAAATCCAGAAGACCAAAGGGCACCCACCCGGCTGGCTCAGTCAGTGAAGCATGGGATTCTTGATTTTGGTATTGTGAGTAGAGGCTCCACAGAGGCTCCACATTGGGCCAAGAGTTTACTTTAAAAGAGGTTTGGGGGGCGGGGGGGGCAGCACCTGGGTGACTAAATCATTTGAGAGTCTGACTCTCGATTTCCACTAAGATTATGATCCTGGGGCATGAGATTAAGACCCATGTCAGGATTCCCGTTCAATGGGGAGTCTGTTTCTTTTCCCCTTTATCCTACTTATGTACTCTCTCTCTCTCTCAAATAACTGATTAAATCTTTTTAAAAGGGAGGTGTTGGGGGGGCTGGGTGGCTCAGGTCACGATCCCGGGGTCCTGGTATCAAACCCCGTGTAAGACTCCCTGCTGAGCAGGAAGTCTGCTTCTCCTTCTTCCTCTACCCATTCCCTTGCTCCCGCATGCACATGCTTTGTTTCTCTCTCACTCTCTTATTTTTTTTTTATTAAATTTTTATTTATTTATGATAGTCACAGAGAGATAGAGAGAGAGGCAGAGACACAGGCAGAGGGAGAAGCAGGCTCCATGCGCCCGGAGCCCGACGTGGGATTCGATCCCGGGTCCCCAGGATCGCGCCCTGGGCCAAAGGCAGGCGCCAAACCGCTGCGCCACCCAGGGATCCCCTCTCTCACTCTCTTAAATAAAACCTTAAAAAAAAAAAAAAGATCTAAAGTACAAATCCTTCTAATTCTAAGCTTAATTTTCATATTTAAAATAGGGAAAATACTGAAATTATTTATCAAGACAATACAAAGTAACGTATGTAAAATACCTTAGCCTCACATAAGTAGTCCATAAATAACAGGTATTATGATGAGGATGATGAAAGTGTGGAAAGCAAATAAAAAATGACTCGAAATAAGTAAATATAGCTTACCGTTATCTGACTTAGTCCAGCCAACCTCATAGTCAAAGTCGGTGACATAAAGTACTTAAATGCAAGATCTAGGCTTTCTTTATCAAAGCATAATGTTGTATCCAGTGGTTCTTTCACTGTGCTCCACATTAAGTCAGCCATATTTCGAGCCGCGCTCTGTCTTAACTCCTGATCAGAGAGCTTGCATAAATACCTTAAATGATTCAGAAATAAAACATACATAAACACTTGCAAAATATTCCTAAAGACTCTTCAATAATTCAATAATATTCACTTGCTCCATACCTCCAAAATGTTTAATAAAGTAGAACCTGACATCCTAGGATTAACATTTCTAAAAGATGCTTCAGTGGAAGGGGCGGTTGGGGGGGGCAGGGGAGGTAACTGGGGGATGGGCACTAAGGAGGGCACTTGATGTGATGAGCACTAGGTGTTATACTATATGTTGGCAAATTGAATTTAAATTTTTAAAATTAAAAAAAAAAAAAAGATGCTTCAAAGATTGACCTGAGGCGGTATGTCCTTTGCTGAGACCACTGTAAATCAGAAACTGTCAAGAGCCAAGTAATTTAACATTGGATTCAGATCCTTCCATAAAGCTTTATTATTCTCATAAATGTTACATATACAGTTCCTGGTTTAATAATGAAATTTACTGCTGCTTTTCATTTAATAGTACCTCTACTCCCCACACAGCCAAAACACTTTAAAATGTGTACATCTTAAACACAATTCTTATTTGGTTTCCAGACATCACTGGTTTTCCTCAGGTCTTGCCCATTTTATCTGGTTGGTTCTTCCTCCTCTATCCAACCTTTCAACATTAGTAATCTCAGGGTTTGTAATGGATTGCAAAATGGCCCCAAACTATTTCTATCACTTTACATAAAGGTCTTTAAAATACGATTTTGCCATTATTCCCATCAAGAGGTGTCATGTATTTCTCTACTCCCTTGAATCTGAACTTTGCCATGAAAGCTGCTTTGACTAATGGAACAATAAGAGATGTGACAAAAACAGAAGCTTAAAAAGCCTTTGAGCTTGCTCTTTCTTGATGGGAACTCTTTTCTCACTCAGAAAAGGAACACAGGCTATCCTGCTAGATGAAGGAAACATGGCTAATGCCCCAACTAACACCTAGCCAACTGGAAGATGAATAGGAACTCGCCTCCACTTCAGTAACAATCAGCCTATCAACCAGAGGATATATGAATGAGGTACTATCCTTTGAGCATACAGTTCCAGCCAAGTCAGCCCAGATCAAAAGAACTTGTCAGCCTAAGAACTATAAGAAATAATAAATGGCTGTTATTTTAAGTCACTAAGATTTGCAGGTTGTTTTCTTACATGGCAAAAGCAAACTGATAGAGGCTCCATCCTCAACACACTTCTGTTCACTTTCTAGATTTCTCTCCCCAGAAGACCTCATTCACTTTGAGGTGTTTAATAAAAGCTTTCTCTATGCTGATAACTCAATTAATGATCCTGTTCTTAATTATATGCTTATATTCCCAATTCATAAATGCCACTTAAATGCCCCACAGGCATCTCAAAATTAAGTCCTCAAGTTCTTTCAGTCCACATCTCAGTAAGTGATACAGTACAAAATAAAAATTGAGGGGGAGTGCTTAAGTGATGCTTACTCCTGTAAATTCCAGAATCACCAATCTTGTAAGTGAAGATAAAATGGACAAAAATTCAATTTTCAAAAATCACCATCAACAATCCTTGTTACAAGTAACCATACATCATTTCTTTCCAAGACGACATACTAACCTTTCAATTGGTCTCCCAACTTCTACTCCAACAACCCTACAATTTATGATCCACTTCAAAGCCAAAGTGATCTTCTAAAAATCATGACTCACCTGCTTAAAACCCTTCAATAGATTCCCATTACTAAAATCAAATCCAAACTCTTTATAATGACTTTAAGATCCTGAATAACCTGACCTTATCCAACCTCATATAATAATTATCTCCCCTCCCAAAAAAATAATAATTATTCCCCCTATACATTATGTTCCATACAGTCTGCTTCTACTTTCTTTAATGTCATATTCTTTCCAGCCTCAAAGATTACATCCTATGTTCCTCCTACCTGGAATATGTTCTTGCAATTATCATCTGATTAGCTGATTCATGATCTTCAGATGCCACCTTTCAGAAAGACCTTGTATTTCTAATCACATTACCTTACACTTCCATAGAATTCATCACTGATTATTTTCCTAATACCTTCTCCAAAAACTCAAATAGTATCAGGAAAATAGGAACTCAAATCTTTATCTAAGTGAGAAAGGTATAAAGAACTCAAAAACTGACAAGAAGTGGGCAGCCCAGGTGACTCAGCGGTTTAGTGCTGCCTTCAGCCCGGGGCGTGATCCTGGTGACCCAGGATCGAGTCCCATGTTGGGCTCCCTGCATAGAGCCTGGTTCTGCCTCTGCCTGTGTCTCTGCCTCTCTCTCTCTCTCTCTCTCATGAATAAATAAAATAAAATCTTTAAAAAAAAAAAACTGACAAGAAGTACAAGCACAGAACTCCTCTAACAGTTCACACTCCAATTCTAATCAATACAATTCTTTCTCCATCCTCTTAGGTTTCCTTCTTTGACTGAGACTTAAACTCAAATGCCACCTCCTCCTTCAATTAGACCTTCTATAACCCTGTATTTAAAATTGTGCGCCAACCTCTAAGACATCCCCTTGGCTGCTACTTTTCTCTGTAATGTAACTTTCCGATGAACTGTATCATCTACTTATTTGGTACAGAGACTGCACAAAAAGAGAAATCCTTTCTTCTCTGCTATATCCCCAAAACCTAGAACATAATAATTAGTATATCTTTGATGACGGCACACTATGTAGTACCATGTAACCACTGTTGACCTTTTTTCTTTTAATTTTACATGAACATATAAAGAGGGTCAAGGGGAACCTGGCTGTCTCAGTTGGTGAAGCACACAACTCTTGATCTAGTGGTTTTGAGTTTGAGCCCCATGGTGGATGGATGTAGGTATGACTTAAAAATTAAAAAATAGTTAATGAAAAAAAGGTCCAATATAAATTGTTTAAAAGTAAACATTAAATATGAGCCTACATGAGCATAAAAAATAGTATAACCCAATGGCTAATTAAAATTTTCTCTAGAGGACATGAGTAAAAGGGACTTTCAAACAATGTAATTCTACACTATGTTATAAACTATTAAATATATTACAATGTTAAAGGGAAAAGATTTTAAAAACTTACCTAATAACATAGGTCCTAAAAGGGATAATGTGCTGCATGACAGCAGGGATATGTAGCCATATTCTAATCTATAAAGAAACATAAATAAGACAAAATTAATGTATAATGATTATGTGACATACACATCACTGTAACTGCAAACAAGAACATTTAGTATTTTGTTGATTCTAAAACTACATATTTTACATTTTAAAAAGGATGAACTAAAAAATAGGATTATACATATCAGGTAAATAATTTAACCAATATACATTTTAAAAACATATACATAAAATGAATCTAAAGACTGTTACCTTCTTGCTAAAAAGGGAGTCCACCTATTTAACCAGGTAATATGATCTTACTTAGGATACTCTATACCTCTTTTTTTTTTTTTTTTTTTTTTTTTTTATTTATGATAGGCACACAGTGAGAGAGAGAGAGGCAGAGACATAGGCAGAGGGAGAAGCAGGCTCCATGCACCGGGAGCCCGACGTGGGATTCGATCCCGGGTCTCCAGGATCGCGCCCTGGGCCAACGCAGGCGCTAAACCGCTGCGCCACCCAGGGATCCCTCTATACCTCTTTGTATGACAGTAACGCAAATACCATAGCACTACATTAGCTTTTCAATACACCATTTTAATTTTTAACAAAAACCCCATCCTTTCATCTAAAAAATATCAAATGATCTGTGATTTCTAGTCATTTCATTATCTATCTAAGGAAAATATATTTTACAGATTACAGTATCAACTATTTACTGAATTAAACTTTTACTGTAAATACAATTTAAGACTTAATAACTTATAATTTTCTCCATACTCCAACTCATTTCAAAATATGCTTATAGTTTTATTCTCATAATTAGTAGGTTAAGTATCAAATAAGAATAGAAGTTCTATGCAAATTATCAAACAAGCAATAATAGTATGCCTTAATAAAGACAAGGGATGCAAATTAAAAACAAATTTGGAAATACAAAATGTATGGCTCCACTCTAATTAAGGATACCTATTTAAGTTCCACAGCAAACACTATCCTAAGGTATAACATTAAAACTTTTCCTTCTAAGACTACAAACAAAACAAGCAAATTTTTAATTCAAATTGATCTGAAGGCCCTACACAGAAAAGAAACTAACTAGAAGTCCTAAGACTAAAAATGAAGCATTAAAACCAGTGTTACCTAACAAACTAGCAGGGAAAAAAAATTTTTTTTAATTCCATTTACAATTGCACCAAAAATAAATACCTAGGAATAAACTTTTTTTTTAATATTTTTAATATAATCATGAGACACAGAAAGAGAGGCAGAGACATAAGCAGAGGAAGAAGCAGGCTCCATGCAGGGAGCCCGATGTGGGACTTGATCCCAGGACTCCAGGACCACACCCTGGGCCAAAGGCAGGTGCTAAACCCGCTGAAGCCACCCAGGTGTCCCAACCTAGGAATAAACTTAACCAAGGTGGTGAAAGATCTGTATTGTGAAAATTATAAAACACTGATGAAAGAAACTGAAGATAACACAAAAGATTCCATGTTCATGGACTGGAAGAATGAATTAAACTGTTGAAATGACCATAAGCAAGATACAGTTCCAGTGCAATTCCTATCAAAATAACAACAGCATTTTTCATGGAACTATATAACAAATAATTCTAAAATTCGTATAGAACCACAGAAGACCCCAAATAGCCATACAAATCTTGAAAAAGAAAAGGAAAGCTGGAGGCATCACTATTCCAGATTTCAAGTTGTATTACAAAGCTGTAGTAATCAAAACAGTATGGTACTGACACAAAAACACACAGATCAATGAAACAGAATAGAGAATCCACAACTGAACTCACAAATATATGGTCAATTAATCCATGACAAAAACAGCAAGAACACACAGTGAGGAAAAAATAAGTCTCTTCAACAAATGATACTGTGAAAACTGGATAGTTACATACAGAAGAATGACACTGGGCCACTTTCTCACACCATATACAAAAATAAATTCAAATGTGAGACCTAAAGCCATACAATTCCTCAAATAAAACAGACAGTAATCTCTTGAACATCATCCTCAGCAGTTTTTCTAGATCTGTTTTCTCAAGCAAAAGAAACAAAAGCAAAAATAAACTATTCTTATTACACTAAAATAAGAAGCTTCTGCACAGCAAAGGAAACAATTAGCAAAACTAAAAGGCAACCTACTGAATGGATGAAAATATTTACAAATGACATACCTGACAAAGATAAAGAATTTATTCAACACAAAAAATAATCTGATTAAAAATGGGCAGAGTCTCCAAACATACAGATGGCATTTTTCCAAAGAAAACATACAGATGGCAAACAGACACATGAAAAGATGCTCAACATCACTAATCATCAAGGAAATGCAAATCAAAACCACAATGAGTTATCACTTGTCAGAACAGCAAGAATCAAAAAGACAAGTTCTGGTAAGAAAGTGAAGAAAAATGAAAATTCATGCACTCGTGGTGGGAATGTAAATTGGTGCAGCCACTTTGGCAAACAGTATGGAGGTTCCTCAAAAAATTAATTATACACACATATACATGCATACACAATAAAATATTACTCAGCCATAAAAAAGAATGAGATCTTCCCAGAAACAACATGAATTTACCTAAAGGGTATTACACTGAGTGACATAAAAGGAAGAAGAATACCTCACGATTTCACTTACATGTGGTATCAAAATATCAAAGCAAAACAACTAACAAAAAGCAAAAACAGAGCCATAAATACAGAGAACTGGTGGTTGTCAAAGAGGATGAACATGGGGTGATGGACAATATGGGGTAAGAGGAGTAGGAAATACAGGCTGTGACGCCTGGGTGGCTCAGTGGTTGAGCACCTGCCTTCGGCTCAGGTCGTGATCCCAGAGTCTGGGGATCGAGTACCATATCGGGCTCCCTGAGAGGAGCCTGCTTCTCCCTCTGCCTATGTCTCTGCCTCTCTCTCTCTGCCTCTCTCTCTCTCTCTCTGGCTCTCATGAATAAATAAATAAAACCTTTAAAAAAAAAAAAAGGAAATACAGGCTGTCACTTATGAAATGAGTAAGTCACAAAAGCAAAAGGTAAAGAATAAGGAATACAGTCAATCAATATAAAAATGGGGTAATATGGTGATAGATGGTAACTACACTTGTGGTGAGCATAGTGTAACATATGGACTTGTCAAAGGCCTCTGTTATATATCTCAAATTAAAGTAACACTGTATGTCAACTATATTGCAATTAAAAATATTATTTACTCTGAGATAGCATGATTATGGGAACAGAAAATCCAAAATACTTTTCATATAAATGCTTCTAGAATTAAATGGTTTGGCAAGAATCCTGCTTAAAAAGCTAATACAAATAATTAATACACATACATATATACACATGTACACATACAAATTATATATGCACATATTTTCTGTATTACCAGGAACAAACACTAAATAATGTTTCATAAATATTCTCCTTAAGGAGCACCTGTGTGGTTTAGTCAGTTAAGAGTCTGCCTTTGGCTCAAGTCCTCAGGTCCTGATCCTGGGACCCAGTGATTAAGCCCCACATTAGGCTCCCTGCTGCATGGGCTCAGGGAGGGAGCCTGCCTCTCCCTCTCTCCCTTTGCATCTCCCCCTCCTCGCTCACTCACACTCTCTCCACAAATAAACAAGTCTTTAAGAGAAACGTTCTCCTTACAATAATCTCAAAAAATGTATGTCTGTGAGAACTCTAATAAAAACATGCCACACCTTGGAGGAGGCTGGAAAGGTATCTTACTGTCTTTCCAGGAAAGCCTCCACAGATACAACTAGATAACAAACACATTAGCAAAAATAACCCAGAAAAATAGCCCAAACACCTCAACTAAAGGTAGGGAAGAGACCACAACAAAGTAGGTAGAAAGTAGGTAGAAAGGGAAAAGATGTCTGAAGCTAACGGTGTTGGGGAAGGAGCCAGTGGCACAAAAAAGGGCAAAAAACTTTCAATATTTGACTTAGAAAATGAGAGTTCTTAAAACCAGGGGAACTTAAAACTTGGAATTGTTTTTTTTTTAATAGAAAAAGAGAGCACACATTCAGGAGAGAGTACAGGGGTGTAGGGGCAGAGGGAGAGAAAGAGAGAAAATCCTAAACAGGCTCCTTGCCTAGGACGTCTCACAATCCTCAGATTATGACCTGAACTGAAACCAAGACTGTAAGCTTAACCAACTGAGCCACCCAGACGCCCCAAAGCCTGGAATTTTAAAAATCAGTGGGTTAGGCTAAACAAGAACAGGAAGAGCATTAGTTAGCAGAGTCCCCACCCTTAAAGAGACAGCACCACAAACTGCCCTGCAGAAAGAGCATAAAACCACAAGTTTGCGGGATCCCTGGGTGGCGCAGCGATTTGGCGCCTGCCTTTGGCCCAGGGCGCGATCCTGGAGACCCGGGATCGAATCCCACGTCAGGCTCCCGGTGCATGGAGCCTGCTTCTCCCTCTGCCTGTGTCTCTGCCTCTCTCTCTCTCTCTCTCTGTGTGACTATCATAAATAAATAAAAAAAAAAATTAAAAAAAAAAAAAAAAACACAAGTTTGAAAAACACTGAGAGCAGACAGGAGTGAGAGGGATTTCCTCATTTCAGATCATGGCCAGAGAAACAGAAACTACAGGGAGATCCCTCTGGGAACAAAAGAGCTGGCAAGGGCCATTTCCTTCCTCCACCTCCCAGCAAAAAGAATGGGCACCTGCAGAAACCTGCAATAGGGCCAACAATCATTACCTAACTTGCTTGCACCAAGCTCCTCTTATTACCCCATACCCCTGTTTTGCTGGTCTTACCCTTCAAAATCTCCTTAGCTCCAGCACTGCAGGTCCCTACCCAAAATACCAGCACAAACCCTACCAACACCCCCAGCTCCTGATCTAACCTCTCCTGCAGGTCCTCAGTACCAGGGGTAGCTGCAGGGGCAAATCTCACTTCCCAAGCAAAGCACTCCCTATCTTGTTAATTATGCCCAGCCCCTGCTGAGGACCAAATATCACCACAACAGAGAGTTTCTGCATATAACTTGCACTGAAGGAAAAAAGAGACTAAGACACAATAACAGAGCCCATGCAACACACTAGGACATATTCCTTGAAATGTCAGGCCCTGGAAAACAGGGGATACTGCACTACAGGGCACTATAAGGCCTCTTCTTCATAAGCCTATTATCATGAAGAGCAAGAGAATTAGCTGACATTGAAAACACAAAGAAACAAAAAAAAATAATTAATAAAAAAGAAAACACAAAGAAACAGACATAGAAGATCAAAATGAAGGACAGAAAAATATCTCCCAAATTAAAGAACAGGACCAAACCACAGAAAAAACAAAATGAAGCAAATTATAGAGAATTTACATTAATGATCATAAGATACCAACCGGACTTGAGATAAGAGTGGAGGACATCACTGAAATAGTTAACAGAGATTTAAAAAAAAAAAAAATCAAAGATCAAGACAAAACAAATGAAATTTAAAACACACTTGGAATAAATAGCAGGCTAGAAGCAGCACAGGAATGAATTAATGACCTAGAAAACAAGAGTAATGGAAAGTAAACAAGTTGAGTAGAGGAAAGATAATTGTGCAAGTAGAGAATGATCTTAGGGGATCAGTGACTCCATCAAGCATATTAACATCTGAATTACAGGGATCTCAGAAGAAGAATAGAGATGGAGGCAGAAATTTTATTTGAAGAAATAGCAGCTGTAAACTTCCCTACTCTGGGAAAAGAAACAGATATCCAGATCCAGGAGGCACATATATCCCCACAAATTAAATCCAAGGAGATCCACACCAAAACATATAGTAATTAAAATGACAAAAATTAGTAATACAAAAAAAATTTAAAACGGCAAGAGGAGATAGTTACATACAAGGAAAACCCTTAAGGTTATGAGCACATTTTTCAGCAGAAACTGCAAACCAGAACGGCATGTTATAATATATTCAAAGTGCTCAGAGGAAAAATCTGCAGCCACTAATACTCTTTCTAGACAAAACTATCATTCAGAATTAAGAGAAATAAAGAGTTTATCAAACATAAACTAATTGAGTTCATGTCCATTAAACCAGACCTACAAGAAATATTAAAGGGGACTCTTGGAGTAAAAAGTAAAGAGAAAATGAAGACAAAAAGCAGGGGCGCATGAGTGGCTGTCAGTTGGGTATCTGCCTTTGGCTCAGACCATGATACCAGGGTCCCAGTACTGAGTCCAAAGTAGGGCTTCCTGTTCAGCTGGGAGCCTACTTCGCACTCCGCCTTCCTCCTGCTTGGGTTCTCTTTCTCTGTCAAATAAATAAATAAAATCTTAAAAAGAAAAAGGCATGTGAAATATGACACCATATTCCTGAAACATTGTAAAAAGAAGGGTTAGGAAGGGATTTAAACTTAACATATAAAATTATATTATTAGTTTCTGCTTAACTATAATGGAATCTAAAATTTAAAAAAATAAAACCATGTAAATAAACTTAAGGGACATCTGGGTGCCTCACTCAGTGGGATGTCTGATTTTAACTCAGCTCATGCTCCCAGAAGATCAAACCCCATGTCTAGCTCCTCACTCGCTGAGGAGTCTGCTTAAGGATTCTCTCTCTCTCTGCCCCTTCCCCCACTCATGACTGTTTGCTCTCTCAATCTCACTGAAATAAATCTTTAAAAAATAACCTCAAGTGACCATCAACTTAATACAGACTACTATATGCTGAAATTTATATACAAACCTAATGGCAACCACAAATCAAAAACCAGTAATAAATACACAAACAATGAAATGAAAGGAATCCAGTTATATTGCTAAAGCCAATAAACAATGAAAGAGTACAAGGAAGAAAGGATCAGAAAAAAAAATCTATACAGACAACCATAAAACAAATAACAAAATGGCAATACATTTCTATCAATAAGTACTCTGAATGTAAACAGATTAAACACATCAATCAAAGGCACAGAGTGCAGCACCTGGGTGGCTCAATTGGTTAAGTGTCTGCCTTCAGCTCAGATCACGATCCCAGGGTTCTGGGAACAAGCCCCACATTGGCCTCCATGCTAAGCAGGGAGTCTGTTTCTCCCTCTCCCTCTGCCCCTGCTCACATTCTCTCTCTCACTCAAATATTAATTACCAGAAAACAAAACAAAAAACAAAACCATACACACACACACACACACACACACACACACACACACACAGAGTGATAGAATGGATAATAAAACAAGAACCATCTGTATGCTGGCTAAAGGAGACTCCTTCTACACTGAAAGACATGTGGAAATTGAAAGTGAGGGGATGGAGGGATGCCTGGATCTCAGGGTCATGGGATCCAGCGCCACATCAGGCTTAGCACAGTGTCTTCCTGTCCAGCTCCCTCGGGTCCTCCCCCAATTGTGTGCACTCCCCCTGTAAATAAATAAAACTTAAATAAATAAATAAATAAATAAATAAATAAATAAATAAATAAATAAACTAACTCAAAAAAAAAAGGTGAGGAGATGGAGAAACATTTGTCATGCCAATAGTTATCCAAAGAAAGCCGAGGAAGCAATACTTACACCGGACAAAATAAGACTTTAAAACAAAGATTGTAACAAGAAACAAAGACACCATAGAATAATACAGGGACAATCCAACAAGATATAACAATTATAAATATTTATGCACCAAACATGAGAGCTCCCAAATACAGAAAATAGTTAATAATAAACTTAAAAGAATCAATAGTAATATAATAGCAGTAGGGGGCGTTAACACTCCATATACATCAACGGACAGACCATCCAAACAGAAAAATCAATAAGTGAACAGCAGTTTTGAATGTCACACTGAACATGTATTTAAACATATTCAGAACATTCCACCCTAAGACAGAATTCACATTCTCTTCAATTGCACATGAAACATTCTCCAAAATACATACGAGGCCAAAAACCAAATGTCAAATTCAGAACTGAAGTCATACCATACATCTTTTCTAACCACAATGCTATGAACTAGCAATCAAACACAAGAAAAAATTTGGGAAAACCACAAATACATGGAGATTAAATAACATGCTACTAAATAGTGAATGGGTCAAGGGAAAAAAAATCAGAGGAAATCAAACATTACATGGAAACAAATGAAAATGAAAACACAGTCATCCAAAATCTTTAGCATATGGAAAAAGTGGTTCTAAGAGAGAAGTGATAGGGGCGCTTGGCTGGCTCAGTCGGTAGAGCATGCAATTGTTGATTTCAAGGATATGAGTTCAAGCCCCACTTTGAGTGTTAACATTAATTAAAAATAAAATGTTAAAAAAAAGGAAAGTATGGAGCAATATAGGCCTACCTTAAGGAGTATGAACAATCTTAAATATACAACCTAACTCTACACCTAAAGAAGCTAGAAAAAGAACAAACAAAACCCAAATTCAGAAAAAAATTTTTTAAAAAACCCAAATTCAGGAAAAGAAAGGAAATAATAAATACCAGAGTAGAAATAAATGATATACAAACTAAAAAGAAACAATAAAACAGATGAAACCAGGAGATGGTTCTTTGAGAAGATGAACAAAAGAGGTAAGCATCTAGCATGATTCCTAAGAAGAAAGAGAAACCAAGGAAACAAAATTAATGAAAAAGGAGAAATAATACCACCAAAGAAATACAATTTTAACAGAATATTATGAAAACCTAGATGCAAATAAACTGGACAACTGAAAATAAATGGAAAAATTCTTAGAGAAACATGTAACTTACCAAAGTAAACCAAGATAAATAGAATATTTGAACGGAACAAATACCAGCAATGAAGTTGAATCAGTAATCAAAAAACCCCCAGAGAAGAAAAGTACATGGCCACATGGCTTCACAGATGTTTCTACCAACCATTTAAAGAAGAGTTAATACAAACTATTCCACAAAAACAGAGATGGAAGGAAAACTTCCAAATTCATTCCAGGTGATCAGTTATCACCCCAATACCAACACACACACACACACACACACACACACACACACAAAAACTACAAACCAAGAGCTCTTATGACTTTGCATGCGAAAATCCTCAAAAAAAAAAAAAAAACATTATTAGCAAACCAAATCCAACAAAACATTAATAAAAATCATACACCATATTTGAGTGGCATTTATTCCTGGGACGCAAGATGGCTCAATACTCGTAAATCAACCAACAAAACACATCACATCTATAAGAGAAAGAACAAAAACTATATGATCATTTCAAGAAGTGCAGAAAAAGCATGTGACAAAGTACAACACCCATTTATGGTAAAAACCCTCAATAGAGTATGTCTAGAAGGAATATATCTCAACCTAATAAAGGCCTGATATGGAAAACCCACAGTCAGTATCAAATTCATTCATGAAAAACTTGAAAGCTCTTACCCTAAAGACAGGAACAAGATAAGGATGTTCCTCTCATCACTTTAATTCAAGATAGTAGTAGAGATCAACAGCCACAACAATTAGACAAGAAAATGTAATAAAAGGCATTGAAACTGGTAAGGAGGAAATAAAATTTTCACTATTTGCAGATGATATGATACTATACAATTCCCTAAAGACTCACCAAAAAACTAGAACTAGGAAATGAATTCATTAAATCACAAGATACAAAATCAATGTAAAGAAATCCACTGCATGTCTATGCACTAACAACGAAGCAGCAGAAATAGAAATTAAGAAAAACCAAGCCAGGGCAGGGCAGAGTCCAAGAGGCAACAGAGTAGGAGACCTTAGTTTCCCTCTGGTCTGAGGAATTCAAATTATCAGCTATCAAATTATTCTAAACACCTGCAAACTCAATCAGAGATCTACTGCAAACTCAACCAGAGATCTACTTCTAAAAGAATAGCTGAAACTCTACAAACAGAAAAGTGACAACGCTCTGCAAGAATAACAAGATGGAAAAATGTACCTTAAAAAAGAGAACAAGAGGCATAACACAGTGCCAAAAACCTAATCAGTATGGATATGATATAAGTAACATTTTGGAACCAGAGTTCAGAATAATGATAATAAAGATACTAGCTGGGCTTCAAAAACCTATAGAAGACATTAGGGAATCCTTTTCGGGTGAAATACAAGAACTAAATTATAATCAAGTCAAGATCAAAAAGACTATTAATGAGGGTGCCTGGGTGGCTCAGTGGTTGAGCATCTGTCTTTGGGTCAGGTCGTGATCCTGGGATCAAGTCCCACACTGGCTCCCCACAGGAAGCCTGCTTCTCCCTCTATGTCTCTGCCTCTCCCTCTAGGTCTCAAATAAATAAATAAATAAATAAATAAATAAATAAATAAATAAATAATCTTTAAAACAAAAGAAGGCCACTAATGGGATGCAATTAAAAAATGGAGGCTGCAACTGCAGGATAAATGTGGCAGAAGAGAGAATTTGTGATAAAGACGACACCCTGGGCAGCTCAGGTGGCTCAGTGGTTTAGCGCCGCCTTCAACCCAGGGTATGATCCTGGGGACCTGAGATCAAGTCTGTCGGGCTCCCTGCATGGGGCCTGCTTCTCCCTCTGCCTGTGTCTCTGCCTCTCTCTCTCTCTGTGTCTCTCATGAATAAATAAATAAAATCTTTGAAGGGCAACCCAGGTGGCTCAGCGGTTTAGTGCCACCTTCAGCCCAGGGTGTGATCCTGGAGACCCAGAATCGAGTTCCACATCAGGCTCCCTGCATGGATGGAGCCGCTTCTCCCTCTGCCTGTGTCTCTGCCTCTCTGTCTCTGTATCTCTCATGAATAAATAAATAAAATCTTAAAAAAAAAAAAATAGGAGACATAAAAAGCTTCCAGGACAAACATAAACTAAAAGAATTTGTAATCACTAAACCAGCCAGCCCTGCAAGAAACATTAAAGATCATTTGGGACACCAGGGTGGCTCAGTGGCTGAGCGTCTGCCTTTGGCTCAGGTTGTCATCTCAAGGTCCTAGAATCGAGTCCTGTATCTGGCTCTCCCGGGGAGCCTACTTCTCCTTCTGCCTATGTCTCTGCCTCCCTCTCTATGTCTCATCAATAAATAAATGAAATCTTTTTTTAAAATCCTGTAGAAGAGACAGGCAGTTTTCTGAATGGAAACAATGCCAATGTGAAGGAGTGCAATGGCTAAGAAAGTAGTTGTTAGATACATCCTGGACTTCAAGCTCTATTACAAAGCTGTAATCATCAAGGCAGTATGGTACCGGCACAAAACACAGATATACACCAGTGGAACAAAGGAGAACCCAGCAATGGACCCTCAAGCCTATGTTAACTAATCTTCAACAAAGCAGGAAGAATATCCAAGAAAAATACAGTCTCTTCAACTATGATGTTGGAAAATGAGATAGCCATATGCAGAAGTATGAAACTGGACCATTTCCTTACACTATACACAAAAATAAACTCAAAATGGATCAAAGACCTAAATATGAGACAGGAATCTATCAAAATCCTAGAGGAGGACATAGGCAGCAACCTCTGTGACCTCTGTTGCAGCAACTTCTTGCTAAACACATCTCAAAAGGCAAGGAAAACAAAGGCAATAATGAACTACTAGGACTTCATCAAGATAAAAAGCTTTTGCACAGCAAAGGAAACAGTCAACAAAACTAAAAAGCAACCTACGAAATAGGAGAAGATATTTTCAAATTTCTTCTCAGATAAGGGCTAGTACCCAAAATCTATAAAGAACTTATTAAACTCAACACCCAAAAGAATAACCCAATCAAGAAATGGGCAGAAGACATGGAAAGACATTTCTCCAAAGAAGCCATAAAAATGGCCAACAGAAACGTGAAAAAAATGTTCAACGTCACTTGGCATTGGGGAAATACACGTCAAAACCACAATACAAATCAAAATCACAAAACAAAACCACAAGGAGATACCAACTGACACCAGTGAGAATGCTAAAATTAACAATTCAGGATATGACAAGTGTTGGCGAGGATGCAGAAAAAGGAGAATCCTCTTATGCTGTGGGTAGGAATGCAAGCTGGTGCAGCCACTCTGGAAAATGGTAAGAAGGTTCCTCACAAGTTGAAAATAGAGCTCCCCTAGGATCCAGCAATTGTACTACTGGAGTTTATCCCAAAGATACAAATGTAATGATCCCAAGGAGTGCCTACACTCAATGTTTATAGCAGCAATGTATGTCCACAACAGAACAGCCAAACTATGGAAAGTTCTCAGATGTCCATCAACAGATGAATGGATAAAGATGATGTCACAAACACACACACACACACACACACACACACACACACACACACAATGGAGTATTACTCAACCATCAAAAAATAAATCTTGCCATTTGCAAACAACATGGATGAAACTAGAGGGTATTATGGTAAGTGAAGTAAGTCAATCAAAGAAAGACAATTATCACATGATTTCATATATACAATTTAAGAAACAAAACAGAGGATCATAGAGGAGGAGGGAAAAAGTGAGACAAAATCTGAGAGGGAGAGGGTGGTGCAGCGGTTTAGCGCTGCCTTTGGCCCAGGGCACAATCCTGGAGACCCGAGATCGAATCCCACGTCGGGCTGCCAGTGCATGGAGCCTGCTTCTCCCTCTGCCTATGTCTCTGCCTCTCTTTCTCTCTCTCTCTCTCTGTGACTATCATAAATAAATGAAAATTTAAAAAAAAAAATCTAAGAGGGAGAAAAACCGTAAGAAACCCTTAATCATAGGAAATAAACTAAGGGTTACTGGAAGTGGAGGGATGGGGTAACTTGGTGATGGATATTAAGGATGGCACATGATGTACATAAGACTGATGAATCAGCTTTAATAAAACCACCATTTTGCACCAAAAAAAGACTGATGAATCAGTGACCTCTGAATCTAATACATATAATATGTAAGATGAATTTAAATTTTTTTAAAGGGGGGGTGGAACAAGATGGCAGAGGAATAGAGTCCCCAAGTCCCCTGTCCCCACCAACTTACCTAGATAACTTTCAAATCATCCTGAAAACCTATGAATTCGACCTGAGACTTAAAGAGAGAACAGCTGGAACACTACAGAGAGAAGAGTCTGTGCTTCTAACAAGTACAACTCATTTTAAGCCACTCTGCACTGAACAAAATGACTAGAAAGAAGAACTCACCACAAAAGAAAGAATCAGAAACAGTACTCTCTGCCACAGAGTCACAGAATTTGGATTACAATTCGATGTCAGAAAGTCAATTCAGAAGCACAATTATAAAGGTACTGGTGGCCCTGGGAAAAAGCATAAAGGATTCAAGAGACTTCATGACTGCAGAATTTAGATATAATCAGGCCGAAATTAAAAATAAATTAAATTTAAAAATAAATAGATAAAAATAGAAATAAATAGAAATAAATAAATAATCAATTAAATGAGATGGAATCCAAACTGGAGGTCCTAACAATGAGGGTTAATGAGGAGGAAGAATGTGTGACATAGAACACAAGTTGATGGTAAGGAAGGAAGCTGAGGAAAAAAGAGAAAAACAATTAAAAGACCATTAAGGGAAATAAATGACAGTCTCAGAAGGAAAAATCTACGTTTAATTGGGGTTACAGAGGGTGCCGAAAGGGAGAGAGGAACAGAAAGCATGTTTGAACAAATCATAGCTGAGAACTTCCCTAATTTGGGGAGGAAAACAGGCATTCAGATACAGGAGATAGGTCCCCCCCTAAAATCAATAAAATCCATTCAACACTTCGACATTTAATAGTGAAACTTGCAAATTCCAAAGATAAAGAGAAAATCCTTAAAGCAGCAAGAGACTTATATGGGGAGAACTATTAGATTAACAGCAGATCTCTCCACAGACACCTAGCAGGCCAAATAAAAGGACGGCAGAATACGGACGGGCAGAATATATTCAGGGTCCTAAACGAGAAGAACATGCAGCCAAGAATACTTTATCCAGCAAGGCTCTCATTCAGAATAGGAGGAGAGATACAGAGCTTCCAAGATAGGCAGAAACTGAAAGAATATGTGACCTCCAAACTAGCTCTGCAAGAAATATTAAGGGGGACTCTGTAAAAGAAAGAGGATGCCCAAAGAAATAATCCACAAAAACAGGGACTGAACAGGTATTAGGATGACATTAAATTAATATCTTTCAATAGTAACTCTGAACGTGAATGGGCTTAATGATCCCATCAAAAGACGCAGGGTTTCAGACTGGATAAAAAAGTAAGACCCATCTGTCTACAAGAGACTCATTTTAGACCTAAGGACACTGACAGCCTAAAAATGAAAGACTGGAGAACCATTTACCATTCAAATGGTCCTCAAAAGAAAGCAGGGGTAGCAATCCTCATATCAGATAAATTAAAGTTTACCCCAAAGACTGTAGTAAGACATGAAGAGGGACACTATATCATACTTAACGGGCCCATCCAACAAGAGGACATAACAATCATGAATATTTATGCCCCTAATGTGGGAGCTGCCAAGTATGTCAATTAACCAAAGTAAAGACATACTTAGATAATAATACACTAATACTGGGAGACTTCAACACGGTGCTTTCTAAAAATTACAGATTTTCTAAGCACAACATCTCCAAAGAAACAAGAGCTTTAAATGATACACTGGACCAGATGGATTTCACAGATATTTACAGAACTTTACATCCAAACGCAACTGAATACACAGTGTTCTCAAGTGCACATGGAACTTTCTCCAGAATAGACCATATACTGGGTCACAAATCAGGTCTCAATCGACACCAAAAGATTGGGATTGTCCCCTGCATATTTTCAGACCATAATGCTTTGAAACTTGAACTCAATCACAAGAAGAAATTTGGAAGAAATTCAGACACATGGAGGTTAAAGACCATCCTGCTAAAAGATGAAAGGGGTCAACCAGAAAATTAGAGAAAAATTAAAAAGATTCATGGAAACTAATGAGAATTAAGATACAACCGTTCAAAATCTTTGGGATACAGCAAAAGCAGTCCTAAGAGGGAAATACATCACAATACAAGCATCCCTCAAGAAACTGGAAAAAAACTCAAATACACAAGCTAACCTTGCACCTAAAGGAACTGAAGAACAACAAATAAAACCTACACCCAGCAGAAGAGAGATAATAAAGATTTGAGCAGAACTCAGTGAAATAGAGACCAGAAGAACTGTAGAACAGATCAACAAAACCAGGAGTTGGTTCCTTGAAAGAATTAGTAAGATAAACAAATCATTAGCCAGCCTTATTAAAAACAAAACAGAAAAGACTCTAATTAATAAAATCACAAATGAAAAAGGAGAGATCACAACCAATACCAAGGAAATACAAATGATTTTAAAAACATATTATGAAAAAAAAACATATTATGAGCAGCTATACACCAATAAATTAGGCAATCTAGAAGAAATGGACACATTTCTGGAAAATTACAAAGTACCAAAACTGGAACAGGAAGAAGTAGAAAACCTGAACAGGCCAATAGCCAGGGAGGAAATTGAAGCAGTCACCAAAAACTTCCCAAGACACAAAAGTCCAGGGCCAGATGGCTTCCCAGGGGAATTCTATCAAACTTTTAAAGAAGGAACAATACTTATTCTACTAATGCTGTTCCGAAAGATAGAAAGTGATGGAATACTTCCAAACTCGTTTCATGAGGCCAGCATCACCTTAATTCCAAAACCAGACAAAGACCCCAGCAAAAAGGAGAATTATAGACCAATATCCCAGATGAACACAGAGGCAAAAATTCTCAACAAGATACTAGCCAATAGGATCCAACAATACATTAAGAAGATTATTCACCATGACCAAGTGGGATTTATCCCCGGGATGCAAGGCTGGTTCAACACTCGGAAAGCTATCAATGTGATTGATCATATCAACAAGAGAAAAAACAAGAACCATATGATCCTCTCAATAGATGCAGAGAAAGCATTTGACAGAATACAGCATCCATTCCTGATTAAAACTCTTCAGAGTGGAGGGACAGAGGGAACATTCTTCAGCATCTTAAAAGCCATCTATGAAAAGCCCACAGCGAGTATCATTCTCAATGGGGAAACACTGGGAGCCTTTCCCCTAAGATCAGGAACAAGACAGGGATGTCCACTCTCACCACTGCTATTTAACATTGTACTAGAAGTCCTAGCCTCAGCAATCAGGCAACATAAAGAAATAAAAGGCATTCAAACTGGCAAAGAAGAAGTCAAACTCTCCCTCTTTGCAGATGACATGATACTGTACATAGAAAACGCAAAAGACTCCACCCCAAGATTGCTAGAACTCATACAGCAATTCGGCAGTGTGGCAGAATACAAAATCAATGCCCAGAAATCAGAGGCATTTCTATACACTAACAATGAGACTAAAGAAAAAGAAATTAAGGAGTCAATCCCATTTACAACTGCACCCAAAAGCATAAGATACCTAGGAATAAACTTAGCCAAAGAGGTAAAGGATCTATACCTTAAGAACTACAGAACACTTCTGAAAGAAATTGAGGAAGACACAAAGAGATGGAAAAATATTCCATGCTCATGGATTGGAAGAATTAATATTGTGAAAATGTCAAAGCTACCCAGGGCAATTTACACATTTCATACAATCCCTATCAAAATACCATGGACTTTCTTCAGAGGGTTGGAACAAATCATCTTAAGATTTGTGTGGAATCAGAAAAGACCCCGAATAGCCAGGCGAATATTGAAAAAGAAAACCAGAGCTGGGGGCATCACAATGCCAGATCTCAGGTTGTACTACAAAGCTGTGATCATCAAGACAGTGTGCTACTGGCACACTGACACATAGATCAATGGAACAGAATAGAGAATCCAGAAGTGGACCCTCAACTCTATGGTCAACTAATATTCGACAAAGCAGGAAAGACTATCCACTGGAAAAGACAGTCTCTTCGATCAATGGTGCTAGGAAAATTGGACAGCCACATGCAGAAGAATGAAACTGGACCATTCTCTTACACCATACACAAAGATAAGCTCAAAATGGATGAAAGATCTAAATGTGAGACAAGAATCCATCAAAATCCTAGAGGAGAACGCAGGCAACACCCTTTTTGAACTTGGCCACAGCAACTTCTTACAAGATACATCTATGAAGGCAAGGGAAACAAAAGCAAAAATGAATTATTGGGACTTATGATAAAAAGTTCTGCACAGGAAAAGAAATAGTCAACAAAACTAAAAGACAACTTATAGAATGGGAGAAGATATTTGCAAATGACATATCAGATAAAGGGCTAGTATCCAAGATCTATAAAGAACTTATGAAACTCAACACCAAAGAAACAATCCAATCATGAAATGGGCAAAAGACATGAACAGAAATTTCACAGAGGAAGACACAGTCACGGCCAACAAGCACATGAGAAAATGCCCCGCATCATTGGCCATCAGGGAAATACAAATCAAAACCACAATGAGATACCACCTCACACCAGTGAGAATGGTGAAAACTAACAAGACAGGAAACAACAAATGTTGGAGAGGATGTGGAGAAAGGGGAACCCTCTTGTGCTGTTGGTGGGAATGTGAATTGGTGCAGCCACTCTGGAAAACTGTGTGGAGGTTCCTCAAAAAGTTAAAAATAGAACTCCCCTATGGCCCAGCAATTGCACTGCTGGGGATTTACCCCAAAGATACAGATGCAGGGAAACACCAGGACACCTGCACCCTGATGTTTCTAGCAGCAATGTCCACAATAGCCAAACTGTGGAAGGAGCCTCGGTGTCCATCAAAAGATGAATGGATAAAGCTGTGGTCTATGTATACAATGGAATATTACTCAGACATTAGAAACAGCAAATACCCACCCAGCATTTGCTTCAACGTGGATGGAACTGCAGGGTATTATGCTGAGTGAAGTAAGTCAATCGGAGGACAAACATTATATGGTCTCATTCATTTGGGGAATATAAAAAATAGTGAAAGGGAATAAAGGGGAAAGGAGAGAAAATGAGTGGGAAATATCAGTGAGGGTGACAGAACATGAAAGATACCTAACTCTGGGAAACGAACAAGGGGTGGTGGAAGGGGAGGTGGGCAGGGGGTTGGAGTGACGGGTGATGGGCACTGAGGGAGGCACTTGACGGGATGAGCACTGGGTGTTATGCTATATGTTGGCAAATCGAACTCCAATAAAAAATATATACAAAAAAAAATTTACAATGGCACCCAAAATAATACTTAAGAATACACTTAACGAAGGAGATAAAAGACTTCTACTCTGAAAACTGTAAAACACTGACAAAAGAAATTCAACACAATACAATGCAAAGAAACAGAAAGGCTCATAGGTTTGACAAATATTGTTAAAATATCCATACTACCCAAAACCATCTACAATTTTACAATCTACATATTTAATGCAAACCCGATCCAAATACTGATAGCATTTTTCACAGAAGTAGAAGAATCCAGACTATAATTTATATGGATCCACAAAAAATCTTGAATAGACAAACCAATCTTGACAAAGGAAAACAAATCTAAGTATTACAATTCCAGATTTCAAGCTGTATTACAAAGCTGCAGTAATGAAGACAGAATGGTACTAGGGGCGCCTCGGTGGCTCAGTCAGTTAAGTGTCTGCTTGGTTTCCACTTGGAAACCAAGTGATCTCCAGGTCACAGGACCCACAATGAAGTGTGGAGTCTGCTTGGGATCCTCTATCTCCCTCTCCTTCTGCCATCCTCTAGCTCACACTCTCTAACATAAATAAATAGGTAGCTCAGTTAGCTAAGTGTCTGCCTTTTGCCTCAGGTTATGACCTCCAGGTCTGAAATCCAGCCGCATGTCAGGAAACCCTGCTCAGCAGGGAGCCTGCTTGAGCCTCTTCTCTGTCTCCCTCTGCTGCTTCCCCTGCTTGTGTTCTCTCTTCTCTATCAAATAAATAAATCTTTAAAAATAAATCTTTAAAAAAAAAAAAAAAAACAGTATGGTACAGAGACAAAAACAGTCACATAGATCAATGGACCAGAACAGAAAGCCCATGCCTGGGGGCTCAGTCAGTTAAGAGTCTGCCTTTAGCTCAGGTCACAATCCCCAAGTTCCGGGACTGAGCCCCACATCTGGCTCCCTGCTCAGTTGGAAAGCCTCCTTCTCCCTGTCCCACTTCCTCTGCTTGTGCATGCTCTGTGTCAATAAAAAAAGTTTTTACAAATGCTTTAGAACAGAAAGCCTAGAAATAAACCAAGTATATGGTCATAAAGAGGACATGAACACAATGGGAAAAAGCCTCTCCAAAAAAAAAAAAAGCCTCTTTAACAAATGGTATTGGGAAAACTAAATAGTTGCATCCAGAAAGAATGGAATTGGACTACTTTCTTACACAATACAAAAAACATAAACTCAACGTGGATTAAGGACTTAAATATAAGACCTGAAACAACAAAAGTCCTAAAAGCTCTGACATTAGCCACAGAAACATTTTTCTAGATATATCTCCTGAGGCAACAGAAACCAAAACAAAAATAAACTACTAGGACTACATCAAATAAAAAGTCTTGGGGGTGCCTGGGTGGCTCAGTTAGTTAAGCATATGCCTTCGGCTCAGGTCACGACCTCGGGGTCCTGGAATCAAGACCCATGTCAGGTTCCAGCCCCAAACTGGGCTCCTTGCTTAGCAAGAAGTCTGCTTCTCCCTTTCCCTCTCCCCTCCCTGTTCATGCTCTCTCACTCACTCTGGAGTAAATTTTAAAAAATAAAAATTTTGAAGTCTCTGCACAGTAAAGGAAACAATAAAACAAAAAGGCAACCTACTGAATGGGAGAAGATACTTGCAAATGACATATCTAATAAAGGGTTAGTATCCAAAATACATAAAGAACTTAAGCAACACATACGTACAAAAAATAATCCAATTAAAAATAGGCAGAAAATATTAACATATTTCTCCAAAGAAAACATACAGATGGCTAGCAAACACATGGAAAGATACTCAACATCACTCATCATCAGGGAAATGCAAATGAAAATCACAATGATACCACCTCATACCTGTCAGAATGGCCAATATCAAAAATACAAAAAAAAAAAAAAAAAAATGCTGACAAGGATATGGAGAAAAAGGAACCCTCCTTCACTATTGGTAGGAATGCAAAATGACACAGCCACCATGGAAAACAGTACAGAGGTTCCTGAAGGAAATAAGAGAACTACCCTACAATACAGGAATGACACTACTGGGTATTTTACTGTAGCATTACTTACAATAGCCAAACTATGGAAGCAGCTCAAGTATCCACTGACAAATAAATGATTAAAGAAGATGTCACACATATGTAATGGAGTATTACTCAGCCATAGAAGAATAAAATTTTGCCATTTTCAAGGACATGGATAGAGCTAGAGAAAGTATAATACAAAGCTAAATAAATCAGAGAAAGATAAATGCCATATGAATTCATCACTCATATGTAGAATTTAAGAAACAACAAATGAGTAAAGGAAAATAAGAGGCAAAACCAGAAATTCTTAACTGTAGAGAACTGATAGTTATGAGAGGGGAGAGAGGGATGAGAGAGATGAGGAAAATAGAGGATGGGGTTTGAAAAAGTGTGTTTTTAATGATGAAATAAAATAAAATGATTAAAAAATTATTATCAGGGGTGCCTGGCTAGCTCAGTCTGTAGAGCATGTGACTTGTGATCTCAGGGTGATAATTCTGAGCCCCACAATGGGCATGGAGCCTACTTCAAAGAAAAAAATAAAAATAAATACTGTTAAAAAAAAAAAAAGAAAAAAACAAGTCTACACAGAAACACAGAAAATTATGAGAGAAATTTAAGAACATGTAAATAAAAATACATTTACCATATTTAGAGATAAAGAGACTCAATACTGTAGAGATGACCATTCTCTTAAATCAACAGATTCATGGTAACCCAAAAGGTATATATGCAGAAATAATGCATTGATTCCAAAGAGAAAGTTCCACAAGGAGCCAAAATGCTCTTTAAAAATGACAGAGTATGGCAACGTAATATACAGCACGTTGTCTATAATCAACTACGTTGTATTGCATATGTGAAAGTTGCTAAGTAAGAATTAATTCTTAAAAGTTCTCATGATAAGGGCAGCCCCTGTGGCTCAGCGGTTTAGTGCCACCTTCAGCCCAGGGTGTGATCCTGGAGGCCTGGGATCAAGTCCTGCATCGGGGTCCCTGCATGGAGCCTGCTTCTCCCTCTGCCTGTGTCTCTGCCTCTCTCTCTTTCTCTCTCCTGAGTAAATAAATAAAATCTTTAAAAAAAAAAAAGTTCTCGGGATCCCTGGGTGGCGCAGCGGTTCGGCGCCTGCCTTTGGCCCAGGGCGCGATCCTGGAGACCCGGGATCGAGTCCCACATCGGGCTCCTGGTGCGTGGAGCCTGCTTCTCCCTCTGCCTGTGTCTCTGCCTCTCTCTCTCTCTGTGACTATCATAAATTTAAAAAAAAAAAAAAAAAAAAAAAAGTTCTCATAAGAAAAAAGAATTGTTAACTATGAATAGGAATGGATGTTAACTAAACTTATTGTGATTTTGCAATATATACAAATATTGGTTTACTACATTCTATATCTCAAACTAATATAATGCTATATGTCAATTATACTTTACAAAAAAAAGAATGACAGATTAATTAGAACTTCCTTTACCAGACAGCAAGTCTGGTTATGAAGCTCCAGAAATTAGGATGCTGGGCAAATAGCTAAAGATAAAGCAAAGAGACCAATGTAGTGTATTAAAAATCCCAGACCCATGCACATAAAACACCTAATTTATATCAAAAACTCATACTGAGAAATGAAGAAAGGATGGTCTTTGCTAAAGTATTGGGACCAATGGTTATCTATAAGAAAATTAGGGGCACCTAGGTGGCACAGTGGGTTAAGGGGTCCAAGGCTTGGTTTTGACTTAAGTCATGATGTCAGAGTCATGAGATCGAGCCCTCCATCAGGCTCTGCACTCAGCGTGAAATCTGCCTGAGATTCCTGCCTCCCTCCCACTGCCCCTCCTGCTCACATGCTCTAAAATAAAGCTTTAAAAAAAAAATTTAATCTTAATCCATTACTCACACCATACACAAAAATCAGTTCCAACTGAGCTGTAATCAAAATGTGAAACAACAGAACTTCTAGAATATAGGAAGATAAGTTCACGACCTTAGGATAAAATAGACTTCATCCACAATTGAAAACATAAGGCTACCGAAATGTTTTTGATAAATTACAAACCATTAAGCCTGAGGAATATTAGCTCTTGATGGGACACAGGAGACACAATGAAAAGCAATCATAGTAGGGAAGAAGACAGTAGCAATTTAAGTATGTCAGACAAAAGATTTGCATATAAAATATGTAAGGAATCTATACATCTGTAAGGAAAAAAGCAGACTATGTGATCTTTTCACAACAGATAAAAGACTTGAACAGGTACTTATAAAAAACCAAATGGCAAATAAGCCTATGAAACAGTGCTCAATTTTAAGCCTATGCAACAATGTTCGATTTCATTACAGGCATACCTCGGAAATATTACAGGTTCGGTTCTGCTCCTCCATTATAAAGCTAGTATGGACAATAAAGCAAGTCAAATGTTTTTGGTTTCCCAGTGCACATGAAGTTGTGTTTATACTATACTGTAGTCTATTAACTATGAAGCAGCATATCCAAAAATAATGTAATGTTTAAAATTGAATTAAAATTCTTTATTGTTAAAAAATGCTAACCATCACAGGAGCTTTCAATGACTTGTAATCACTGATCACCATAACAAATATAAAAATAATGAAAAATTTTGAAATGTTCCAAAAGCTACCAAAGTGACACAGACACAAAGTGAGCAAATGCTGTTGGAAAAAATGGCATCAACTGACTTTCTTGACACAGGATGCCACAAACCATCATTTTGTAAAAATCTCAGTATATAGGAAGCACAAAAAAACAAAGTTCAATATAACAAAAAATCTCTCTGCTACCATACTTATTGTGCTTCATAGTAACTGACATTCACAACATGTATGTTCTTTAAAAATGCAGAAAAATGGTAGTAGGTCTTGTAATACAGACTAAAGTCAGGCACATGAGTTCCCTAAGTTAACCATCTTTCAGGTAAAACTCTAAAAACCCAAAAATTTCCCAGCACAAATTCCCAAGCAAGGAAAGTTAGAATCAAGAGAAGATTCTTGTGAATAGCTACTAATATTATATTTTACAAGTAGTAAATGGCTAAATTTACTTATCTTAAATTCATAACTTCTACAAATTCAAAAACACTTTTAAACAAATTCCATTTTTATTATAAGATCTTTTTAAAAAAAAGGCTTCTTGAAATCAATTTTTTCAATATAATCCAGGAAATGCACCAATTACTCAAAACTTGTCTTTTATGGACATAAAATTCATGTTATTAAAATTCTAGACATTATTCCCAAGATTAAAACCAATTCCAAATAATACTTACATTAGATACAACTGTAATAAATGCATGTGCTATAAGAAATGGCAATGTTTCAGGAGTTCCAAATTCAAAGCAATCCTTCATGAGAGAAAGGCCATTTTTCCCACAAAACAAACACACATAACGAAGCAAATGCAATGGTACTTCTACATCCTAAGGAAAAAAAAATATTTTAAAATTCATCAGGAATAATTTTCATTTTATTACCAATATGGAAAAGATACTGATGAGACATAAAACTAAACTCAAAGACTACACGAACAGAAAACCAAATTTTCCATAAACCTGAGAATAAGAAAAATAAACACTTACATTCATATCACAGAATGCCCCTAATATGTTGCTTTCTTGGGTTGATATATCCTGATTAAAAAAAAAAAAAAGTAAACACAATCAGGTTATCCTATGACATAATCATCTCCGAAAAAAACAATTTTCTGTGTCTATTAAAAAAATACAATATTCTAAAAGACTTGAGTTTATAAAATCTGAAACAGGATTTGCAATTGCTTCTCATCATGAATAACAGTATTCCTAACTTAAGCTAATATGGCCAGTTCTAAAATGTATTTTAAGTCTTCTCTAAAGAAATCATTCTATGCTATGTACTATATATTATCTTGCTTTAAACAAAAATGTTTCCATAAAGAATTGGGTTGTTACAAAAATTTAGTAACTTAGTTAAGTGGCTTTAAAACTGAGCTCTGGAATTCCCAAAGGTATACTCACAAGTTTCACAATGTGCTTTATATACATATGATTTAAACTACTCTAAAGCATACTCATCCGCTGCTGGTGAAAATATAAACTGGTATGACCTTGTTGGAGGACAATTTGGCAATATTTATCAACATTTAAAATGCATATTCCCTTTGACCCAGCGATACATCTTCTGGTTATTTACACTAACAACTAATAAAAGTAGTGCTGGAAAATGTTTAATGATGCTCAATGAAATTATTTATATTTCAAAATTACCAATAAATACCCATTAATTGGATAGCTAATTCAATTGTGGCATAACCAGCCAGTGTTTTATGCAGCTTCCAAAAATAAGGTGAATACCATGATGGCTCTTTTTGGGATGACTGAACAATTTTAAAAATGGAGTTTGGTAATGGTTATATAACTCTATACATTTATTAGAAGGGTTAAAATTATATACTTTAAGCAATTCATTTTTATGCTTATTTCTTTAAAAAGCTATGTACAGGCACAGAAAGATACTATCCTGAATGTTTTTAAAAATCAGGATTAATACAATCTGATTTTCATTACTTTTTATATGTCCAGAAATAATCTGAACTAATTTCCTAACAATGGTTTTTCTTTTTTGTGATGGAAAAAGAAAGGTTCAAGGCTTAAATCTGTAGTTGTATATTCTGTATTTTTTAGTCACACTGAAAATGTTACTTTTATAATCAGAAAGCTAGATACTTTCACCTGAAAAAAGTTAGCTGCCAAAGAAACCTTTATTCATTGCTGTTACATGCTTTATCTTAGTCCCATTGCTGAAATAAAGTTTGAGAACAAATGATCAAGGGCATCACATAAAATTCTCACATTTCAAAATATCAAAAACTGTGCTAAGACAGGTCAAAACATTTGTCAAAGTGTACTAAACCTAAATCCTTTCCTGAGCTTCTACTAGTAGAACCACAGATAAAGCTTTAAGTTATTCTTACAGAAGCTTTAGTCTTCAACAAGTCCAGAACGTAAAAACACCTATGGTATTAAACAGAGATTCACGGGCCACATGAACCATGCTACATTTTTAGTCTAGGGTCAAGATTTCTAGTGCCCAACAAGGACACAGCTAGAAACTGTCCTTGGGGATCCCTGGTTGGCGCAGCGGTTTGGCGCCTGCCTTTGGCCCAGGGCGCGATCCTGGAGACCCGGGATCGAATCCCACATCAGGCTCCCAGTGCATGGAGCCTGCTTCTCCCTCTGCCTGTGTCTCTGCCTCTCTCTCTCTCTCTCTCTCTGTGACTATCATAAATAAATAAAAATTAAAAAAAAAAAAAAAAAAAAAAAAAAGAAAAAAGAAACTGTCCTTGGCTCAGCTGGTTAAGCATCTGTCTTTGGCTCAGGCCATGGTCTCAGGGTCCTGGGATGGAGCCCTGCATCAGGTTCCCTTGCTTCATGGGGAGCCTGCTTCTCTCTCTCCTCCAAGCTCCTGTTCTCCCTATCTCTGGGGCTACTTTTGTATCTCTCAAATAAATTTTAAAAAAATTTTAATAAAATCTTAAAGAAAAAATATCCTAACAGAATTCTAATCTGATATGTAAAATGTTGCTCATGGACTTGGTTACATACTCAGAAGAACTGTTTTATCATTTCTTGTTCCTACTCTGGCTACATGAAGCCATTATCCTAAAGTATCAATGCAATCTCATTTTAAGTAGTATACAAAAAGTTAACATAGATCTATAGGTAACAATAGGAACACTAGGAAACCTACCTAAAAGCTGAATCATTTTTGTTTAAAAAGTTCTAATTTTTTATGATCCCTAAAAAAAAGCCTTAAAAATCCTATCAGTTTAAAACATTTTTGTCCTTTCACAAAAGCTCACATTTACTAAGTAAAATAACGCCATTCTATTTCCAGAAGTAAAAAAGGAATCTGCCTATTACTTTAAAAGAAAATAGGGACGCCTGGGTGGCTCAACAGTTGAGCATCAGCCTTTGGCTCTAGGTGTGATCCTGGGGTCCTGGGATCGAGGCCCGCATCAGGCTCCTGGCAAGGAGCCTGTTTCTACCTCTGCCTATGTCTCTGCCTCTCTTTGTGTCTCATGAATAAATAAATCTTTAAAAGAATAAAATAAAATAAATGAGTAATTCTACATCTAATTAAACAAATGTTAAAACAAAACAAACAAAAAACAAATGGTGCTCCCTGATAAACTGATAAAAGGAAAGCTAGTGGATTAGGAATATAATTTTTGCTTAAGAAGAAGTCATTAGCATGGAAATCAGACAGTAGTGACAGTTCCCCAACTGTGGGAATATACTACAAATTACTAAACTATATACATTGTAAGAGTGAATTTAGAAATTTTTTAAAGGTTTATTTATTTATTTATTCATTCATTCATTCATGAGAGATACACAGAGAGAGGCAGAGACACAGGCAGAGGGAGAAGCAGGATACTCGCAGGGAGCCCGGTGTGGGACTCAAACCCAGGACCCTTGGGATTGGGCCTGGGCCAAAGGCAGTCATTCAACCGCTAAGCCAACCAGGCGTCCCTAGAATTTTTTCAATTTAATAAAGGGTAAAATCTGTCAGTGCCAAGTGGCAAGAGAAAACCAAAACAGATTCAGAAATTTGGAACATAATGTACTTATTTAGTCTATCTAATCATACTACACACATTTAACAAGCACACTGCTTTCTCTTCTTTCTATAATTTTTATACTCATTTCACTTAGAATAAAAACTTAAAATACTGGGGCAATATATCATAGATTTACATATAATGATTCAGGATTAAAAAAGAATGTAACAGCTCCTGCCCCCACAAAAAAAGTTTAACCTGAATTAAATATTACTTATTTCTAATTACATCTTTTAAAATATTATCAACTTTGATAGGAAAGAAAAAAGGATACAGACAGGAAGGGATGGGGGAAGAGAAGGGGCTCCAAGTTCCTATCCTATTACTGACAATAGATTCAACAGCTACAGAGATTAGTTTGAAGTGATTGAGAAACAGTGTAGCAGAATGACTTGAATTCTACAACTGTCTCAACAATATACTGTGCAAGAGTGATCAAAACGTTTTAACCTGTGTAAGCCAGTTCCTCTTGGGACTCCTGGTTGACTCAGTCAGAGGAGCATGCAACTCTTGATCTTAGGGTCATGAGTTCAAGCCCCATGCTGGGTGTAGATATTAAATAACAAAAAAAGAAAAAAAAAAGGCTAATTCCCTCTTATATGAAATAAGGTGGTTAATTAGGTTTCTTAAGTCACAGCTATCTAAATAAATACTGTTACATGAGTACTGAAATCATCTTATAAAGCATCTTGGATCTATTCCTCTTTAGAATAGTCAAAATCAAAATTAAAGAGGACTATTACCATTTAAACCACATGGCTACTAGGATAGAAACTATAAACTTCAAGTATCTCTAACAGATCATTACTAATATATTAGAAAACCTGGGAAACAGCTCTATTATGAACAGAGTATTACAGAAGCACACAAATTCTGTATAAGGAGATTTCAGTATAACACTATATTACATTATATCTAAGGTTGTTTTTTATTAGAATTTTACCAGAAAGACATCATGAAACTATTGCTTTCAACCAAGTAGTCACATGGAATGACCCTTAAGAACAGTAATTAATGAGGCACTTTATTTCAAAACAGAAAGTAGAGAAGGGTGACTATGCTTATATTTGGAGATTTTTTTTTCTAATGATTTTTAAAAATGGTAAACTAGTGAGCAAATTGATTTCAGGAAGAAAATAGATGAGACGTGGCATTGCCATAATTCTATTGTTAAGAAATCTTAAACTGGAAAATTTTATGAAAAAACTGCATGAATTTCATATATCTGGGTCCCTAATCGAATTATTTTCAGTATATTTCAATTATCAATTTAAGGCTTTAAAAACACAATTCACATGGTGTTCAGATTAAATTTTGCTTGCTTGTACAGACTCCATTTGTTGAAAAAGGATTCTGAGCTGACATTTTTTAAGGATGTTTACTAAATATCTCACATCGTTTAAGATTCATTAAAAGATTCTGTATGAAAAAATAAGAAACTAAGAATTCTAGAAGGCAGAGTACAATCTGACTTAAAATAATCTTATGCAGAATTCCAATTGAGGAAATACCTACCTCCTGGGCTATGTTTTTAAGTAGTCTCAATTCAACGTGAAAACATTTTCAGTAAAGGATTATTTTTTTCAAGATGAAGAAAGAAGTTTAAGTCATTATGAAAGATATAGAACAGATAAGCCAGAGGAAATAGGCAGACTTGTTTCTTAAAGCATGTGATAGAAATGTTAAAGTTCACAATGAAATGTTACCCCCTCCTACCACCCAGAGATGGGAGTCTACTTCATACCCCTTTGAATCCTTGTTAATTGTTTCAACCAACAGAGTGTGGGAAAATTTATACCATATTGTTTCAGAGACTGGACCGTAAGAGGCCTCATAACTTACACTTTCACCTTCTTCGATCAATGCTAAGACTACCATGTAAAGCAGCCAATCAATTCTATTGGAGAATGTGAGGCCATATGGAGAAAAACCAAGGAGCCCTAAACACCACCCAGCACCAACTGTCAGATATATGAGAATCATGTTGGACCTTCAAAGTCTTCCCACTTTCAAAGCAAAGGTATTGCCTAAGTGAGGCTACATAAAACCAACAGAGGAACTACCTAGCCAACTCAGAGAATAATGAGAAATAATAAATCTCTATTGTTGCAGGCTACTTACATAATACGTTACCATATAACTGTCTCAATTGCCACCATGTGTACAAAGCAATGCCATCAACTAAATAAACCTAAGGTTGTTTTTAAACTCTTGGAAAAGCTGCAAAAATATCACTTATTCCATAAGAAAGTACTACCATTTAAAACTATTAGTTCATGGGGATCCCTGGGTGGCTCAGTGGTTTAGCACCTGCCTTTGGCCCAAGGCATGATCCTGAAAACCCGGGATCAAGTCCCGCATCTAGCTCCCTCTTCTCCCTCTGTCTACGTCTCTGCCTCTCTCTCTGTGTCTCTAATGAATAAATAAATAAAATCTTAAAAATAAAAAAATAATAATAATAAATAAAACTATTAGTTCAGGAATAGTTTAAGTTTTTTAATTAAAGGAATCCCTAATTCTGTTACCAATATTTAATGAAAATGAAATTCAAAATTCCAGATGCTTCTTTTTCTTAAATTATTACTTTTTGGAAAATTGTCCAGTAAGTAGAGCATAGATGTATACCAGCAAAATGTTTAAATCACTGACAGTTTAAGTTTTATGAGTTCAATGTATAAATCTTTCCTTAATAGGACTATACTGAACAAATGTCAAACCAAGTTGCTGCAGAAATGATCTAGAGAAAACTAGAATACTTTTCCTAACCACAGTGTTTTATAAATTTTTCCATCAACAATACCTCTGTCTTCACATTTATTCTTAAGTGAGAAACTGTCAACATAACTTGATATTACTTAACATTCACAATACCTATGTTTACATACCTCTATAGTAGGATGAGTATTATGCTTGTAAGCAGTATATAAAGGAAACTGGATTTGAAAAATTTTTGCCACACATAGTAAGAGTTTTTCCTTTTCATCTGTACTCCATAAACTAAAAGGATCACAACTCTTTGAAGATTCCTCTTCAGTCAGATTACAAATTCTTGTAGAGTTTGGTTTTTTTTCTATCGATTTTTGTCGTTCTGTACTTCCTTCATTACACTCTCTTTCTATATTCAGTGGTTCTTCCACTTGATTAGTCTCATCTTGCCACGTGGAATCTATGTTAATAGTAGCACAATGTTTACAAAGCTGGTCCCGGAGTACTTGAACTTGGGCAATCACTAAGTTAATAAGTGCACATACTACTTGGTTAAAAATCTCCAAATGCTTATATTCCTTGAAGCAGCATAGACATTGCCTATAAGAGAAAGAAAATGTTTTAATTAATGCTTTCTAGAGAGATAACAATTATGTATTTCAAGTATGTAATACAAAAGATACAAATATAAGCAAATACTAAAGTACTTTTTTTTTAAGTTTTTACTTCTTCCTTCCTGATAGTGTAACACCATAATAATTTATAAAGTTAGTATCACACCAAAAACTGGTACGTTGGTTAATACAAGGTTACCACTAGATTAACAATTATAGTCTTCAGTTTTATGTGTATTTATCCACCTTTCTACACAAAGAACAATTTAAAAACAAGAATTACGGCATATATCTTTGCTTCTCTAAGTGAGTACTAAATACTGAGTACTAAATATATATTTAATAAGTATCAGGAACCAGGCTAAAATAAAAACCTTATTAGTAAAGCTAATTATTTTACACAAAGGGATTTATAGTCAACTAATAAAAAGCTGTATTTTAACATTAATAATTTGCTCCAGGGTAGGGGGGCTGCCTCTTGATTTCAGCTCAGGTCATGGTGTTGGGAGTCCCGAGATAGAGCCCTACATTGGGCTCCATTCTCAGCCGGCAGTCTTCTTCAGGATTCTCTCTCCCCCTCTGCCCTTCTCCCTATTTGTTCACTCTCTCTCTCTAAAGTAAGTAAATAAATCTTAAAATAATAATTTGCTTGAAGGCTATCTTGGGAAGGGCAATCTTATAGTATTTGGCTGATTAAAAAAGCATTTAAGAATAACACATTTAACACTCTTCAGTGTGTGTATATGCGTGTGTGTGTGTGTGTATAAATAAATATAGAAGAGTCAGTAATTCCTACACCCAAATCTAGTTCTTAGACATGTTCAATTAGCATAATGCCTGGCAATACTGTGGATAACCAAAGAGTCTCGTAAATCAAATAAATTATACTCAAGTACCAGATTCTAAGAATCACTACACAGAGGGACATCTGGGTGGCTCAGTCGGTTCAGCACCCACCTTCAGCTCAAGTCATTATCTTGGGGTCCTGGGATGAAGCAACCCTGGCAGACTCTAGGGAGGCTGATTCTCTCCCTCTGCACCGCACCCCACCCCCCGCCCTGCTTGTACTCTCTCAAATAAATAAATCTTAAAAAAAAAAAAAAAAAGGGGTGTCTGGGTGGCTGAGTCAATTAAACATCTGCCTTCAGCTCGGGTTGTGATCCTAAGGTCCTGGGATTGAGTCCCATGTCAGGCTCCCTGCTCAGTGGGAAGTCTGCCTCTCCCTCTGCCCCTCCTTGCCTATACTCTCACTCTCTCAAATAAAATGCATGAAATCTTTAGAAAAAGAAAAAAGGATAACTGAATCCAATGATGGATGACAATAAACTATTACTTACAATTTGTACTTATCAAACGATCTATATCGTAGTCCAAATAGAGCACCAACTCCCTATATGACCATGTAGACATAATTTCAATTCTCCTAGTGTGGCATATTTGAAGTATAGACACAAATTCTTTAATATTCTTCCCTTTATAAAGTGAAGCCCAATTTTCCTTCCTCCGAATGTGGAGCAGACTTAATGACTAATGTCTAAACAATGGAATGTGGCAGAAATGACTGTGTGACATCAGAAACTACGTCATAAGAGGCACTGCCACTCAGCCTTGCTCTCTTCTCTTTTGATCACTCACTCTGAGGGAAGACAGTTATGTCGTAAGTTAGTCAAGGAGCCCATGGAGCAGGCCACAGGAGAAAAAAATGAGCACTGGTCCCACTATCAAGCAGCACCAACTTGCCAGTGAAGCACAGGGAGTAAATAGGACTAAATGAAAGACACAGTTAAAACCTGCTGGTTAAAAAAAAAAAAAAAAAAAAAAAAACCTGCTGGTTCCCTAGGGCAGCCCAGGTGGCTGAGCCCAGGGCCTGATCCTGGAGACCCAGGATTGAGTCCCATGTTGGGCTCCCTGCATGGAGCCTGCTTCTCCCTCTGCCTGTGTCTCTGTCTCTCTGTTTCTCATGAATAAATAAATAAAATCTTTAAAAAAAAAAAAAAAAAGCCTGCTGGTTCCTAACACAGGCAGCCAGGATACAATTTCTACTTGATTCGTGGAAACAATAAAATCTTCCCATACATAAAATGAACAAGATAAACCCTGGAAAACCAGATGCTAAAGAAGACTCGGATAATACAAGAAAAAGAAAACAAGAAAATTAAGTGAAACTATGACTAACTGGTGAACCTCAACTAACCTTCCTTGACTAACAACCAGACTAAGGCCAAGACAAAGATATTTCTCTTACAGAATATGAATGATCTAAAAGAAAAGCCCATTTACCCCTGGTAATGAAGCTTGCTCAGCATTTTACCATCCTACAATGTAGACCCCCATCCACAAAGAACTTCCAATCCATCTTTCAGTGCCCATCTCATAACCGTGAAAGGATAACCAATGAGACTTGCAAGGAAAGTTGTATCACCAAGGGTAGATCAAAACAAATGATAAAAAAAATTTAGAGAAAGTAGATAAAAAGCAAAAAAAGAAAAAAGGTTTTAATTTATATCCTCGGAGACAAAAGATACTGGACCACTGTGAACAAGAACAAAATACCATTAAAATACATTCAAACTACAAAATAGAGCTCTTCAATGTGTACAAATATATACTGCCTAGCTTTTGCATATGTGTCAGTTACAAATTAAAAACCAATTACAATTATAGCAAGTTGACAAAAGAATATACAACTCTTCTTGATCTCAGGATCTTGAGTTTGAGCCCTACATGGGGTATAGAGATTTCCTAAATAAAACTTCAAAAATATTTTTTAAAGTATACCAATTTGTAGAATTCAACAGAAGGTCCACAAGTAAAATTGTAAAAATCTCTTAGGAAAATAAATTTTAAAAAGATAAGGGGGAGAAAAAAGGTATCATCATCAATCAAGGACATATAGTACCTCACTAATAATACTCCCCAAGATGACAGTAGAAAATATGAGGGTGAGGAAATAAATAACAAAAAATTTCATAACTGAAAAGCCCACCAAAAGACCTATCATGAAATTACTGAAGCAGGGCAGGGCGGGGGGGTAATAGATAAACATTTTAAAAGCTTTCACAGAGAATGGAAAGAGTGACAAGGAAAAGCTCAGGAACAAAAATAGCTAATACTTCTCCAAAGCAAGGGGGTGGGGAGTGGGGGTGTGGGAAGAGACTGGCTAACTCAATCTGTAGGGCATGCAAATCCTGATCTCAGGGTCCTAAGTTCAAGCCCCAAAGTGGGCATAGAGCTTACTTTAAAAAAATAAATAAAGGGGGATCTGTGTGATACAAATGATAAAGCATCCAATTCCTGGTTTCAGCTCAGGACATGATTTCAGAGTCCTAAGGTCGAGCCCCACAACAGCTCTGTAATCAGACTGCCTGAGATTCTCTCTCGCTCACGTGCGCGCTCTCTCTCTCTCAAATAAAAAATAAATTTTAAGTAAATAAATAATAAATAAAAATTTAAAGCTCTCAACACACTATCAGAAGTTAGAACACAATGGAGCAGTACTTTTAAATTTCTGAAAGAAAAATACTTTCCATCTAGAATTCTGTATCCAAAAGACTTCAGTAAGATTAAGAGTAGAATAGATACTTTAAGGCCTGAAATGTCTAAAATAATTTGTTCCCCATGCACCCCTTCTCAGAAAAGATGCCATTCTGACAAAACAAAGAAGAAAACCAATCAAAATGTCAACACAGCATCCAGGAAACTGGAGATCCAAAACAAAAGAAAATCAAAAGAAGTTTCAAAGATGATCTGAAGATATCAATACATGGAATAGGAAGATAAAGACCAAAGGAGAGTCAGGACAGGGGAAAGGGAAGGAAATAACAGATCGTATGATGCTGCATAAAAATATTAAAAGTAGTACTAAGAAAGATTGAAGAGTTTGGAAAGAATTAGTGATTCATAACTAGCAAATTATAAAAAAACAAGCCAGTAGACTCTAGGAAACAAACAAACAAAAAACCCACACAAAAGATAAACAAGAATTTATTTCTTGTAAAATATATAATGAACCAAAGAACCTTTTCTGGCTCACCACTGAGCAGAGTTGTTATTTTTAGAATTATCCTGAGAGAATGGGGAAGGATGAAAGAATGTAATCTTTATATATCAGAAACCAAAGTTCACAGAGTTTACTTAAACTTGATGAAGGAACAGCAGTATCATAATACCATTTCAGAATACAGAGGTTAATACCAAAGCCAACATCTGAAAGAGTTGAAAGCAGAAGGGGAGCAGAGGAGAGAGGGGACAATGAACTTTATTACAGGCCTTTTTCTGTGTTTACTTTTTAAACTGCACACAGGGGTCATAATCTCAGGGTCCTGGGATCAGGCCCCACTTTGGGATCCTTGCTCAGCAGGGAGTCTGTTTCCTTCCTCTGCCCCTCCCCCCTCACTTTGTGCTCTCTTAAATAGAATCCTTAAAAACATAATAAACTATGTATACATTTATACACTAATCTGAGACACACCCCTCCACTACCTAAATTTATCCTATCTTCTCCTTAGTCCTACTGCTATTATTACTAGCATGATAAGACTTTCTTACCCAATTAGTTATATGCTACTTGAGCAGAGTATGCTTACATTTAAAGAACATGCTTAGCAGGCTTAGGGAGAATATACCTTATCATAATGAAGGCCTTATATGAAAAACCCACAGTAACATCTTATCAATGGTGACAAACTTAGGTTTCCCCCAAGATCAGGAACAAGATAAGGATATCTACTCTCACCACTTTCATTTAACATGAGAATTTCTAGCCATAGCAGACAGAAAAAGGAGGGGAAAAGTATCCAAATTGGTAAGGAGGAAATAAAATTTTCACTATTTGCAAATGACATGATACTATAAATACAGTATCTTAGAGACTCCACCAAAAAACTAGAACTGAAGAATTCAGGAAAATCCCAACATACAAAATCAGTGTACAGAAATCCACTGTACTTCTATACATTAATAATGAAGAGCAGAAAAACCACTCCATTTATAATGGCACCAAAAATATAATACACAGGAATACACTTGATCAAGGAAGTAAAAGACCTGTACTCTGAGAACTACAGAACACTTATGAAATTCAAGATAACACAAAGAAATGTAAAGACATTCCATGCTTATGGGTTCAAAGAACAAATGTTAAAATGTCCATACTACCCAAAGCAATCTACAGATTTAATGCAACCCCTATCCAAATACCAACAGCATTTTTCACAGAATTAGAATAAACAATCCTAAAATTTGTATGGAACCCCAGAAGAACTCAAAAAAGAAAAATCTAAAAAACAACCTATCTGGAGGTATCACAATTCTAGACTTCAAGTTGTATTACAAAGCAGTAGTTAGTAATCAAAACAGTAAAGTACTAGCACAAAACCATAAATCACATAAATCAATGGAACAGAATAGAAAGCCCAATAATAAACCCACAATTATATGGTCAATTAATCTTCCACGGAGAAGAAATGGAGATACAATGGGAAAAAGCATCTTCGACAAATGGTGTTGGGAAAACTGGACAGCTCCATGCAAAAAGAATGAAACTGGACCACTTTCTTACACCATACATAAAATATAAACTCAAAGTATTAATAAGGACCTAAATGTTGAGACCTGAAACCATAAAAATCCTAGAAGAGAGCACAGGCAATAATTTCTCTGACATGAGCCATAGCAAGGTTTCTCCAGATACATCTCCCAAGGCAAAGGAAACCAAAGCAAAAATAAACTATTGGAACTACAACAAACTACAAACTCTCTGCACAGCAAACAACCAACAAAACTAAAAAAGGCAAACTACCAAATGGGAGAAGATGCTTGCAAATGATATATCTGATAAAGGGTTAGTATCCAAAATATATAAAGAACTTACACAATTCAACACACATACACACACAAAATAACCTAATTAAAAATGGGCAGAAGGGCAGCCTGGGTAGCTCAGTGGTTTAGCGCCACCTTTGGCTTGGGGTGTGATTCTGGGGACCAAGGATCAAGTCCCACATCGGGCTCCCTGCATGGTGCCTGCTTCTTCCTCTGCCTGTGTCTCTGCCTCTCTCTCTGTGTCTCTCATGAATAATTTTTTTTAAAAAGGGCAGAAAATATGAACATTTATTTCTCCAAAGAAAACATACAGATGGCCAACAGACACATGAAAAGATACTCATCATCAGGGAAATGCAAATCAAAACCACAATGAGATATCACTTCATACCTGTCAGAATGGCCAAAATCAAAAACACAAGAAACAGGAATTGTTGACAAGGATGTGGAGAAAAAGACTCTCTTGCACTGTTGGTGGGAATAGAAATTGGTACAGCCACTGTGGAAAACAGTTCAGAGGTTCTTGAACAATTATAAATAGAACTATCCTCTAATATATTAATCATCATATTACTGGGTATTTACCCTGAAAATAAAAAAACACTAACTTGAAAGGATATATGCACCCTCCATATTGATTGCAGAATTATTTACAACAGCCAAGCTATGAAAGAAGCCCAAGTGTCCACTGATAGATGAATGGATAAAGAGGATGTACCATAGATATACACACAGCAGAACATTACTCATATTTAAAAAAAAAAAAAAAAGAAAAAAAAAGAGGGACGCCTGGGTGGTTCAGCGGTTGAGCGTCTACCTTTGGCTCAGGGCGTGATCCCAGAATCCTGGGATGGAGCCCCATATCAGACTCCCTATGAGAAGCCTGCTTCTCCTGTGTCTCCACCTCTCTAATGAATAAATAAAATCCTTAAAAAAAAAAAATCATGGAACTAGAGGGTACCATGCTAATGAAAGTATGTCAGTCAGAGAAAGACAATTACCCGTATGATTTCACTCACATGTGGAATTTGAGAAGCAAAACAGATGAACATAAGGGAAGGGAAGGAAAAATAAAACAAGAAGAAAATGGAGGAAAACTATAAGAGATGTTGAGCTCTGAGGATTGCTGAAGAGGAGGAAAGGTGAAGGAAAGGGTAACTCGGTGATGGGAATCAAAGACAACACTTAATATAATGAGCACTAGGTGTTATATGCAACCAATGAATCACTAAATTCCACCCTGGTAAGTAATAAAACAATATATATTAACTAAATTCAATTTAAGAATGAAAACAAATGAAATCTTGCCATTTGCGATGACACGGATAGATCCAGAGAGATAATGCTAAGCGAAGTCAGTCATCAAGAAAAGACTAATACCATATGATCTCACTCATATGTGGAATTTAAAAAACAAAGGAATAAAAAGGAAACCATAACACAGATTCTTAACTATAAAGAACTAACTGATGGTTACCATAGGGAATGTGGCTGGAGAGATGGGTGAAATAGGTGAAGGGGATTAAGAGCATCCTCATCTTGATGAGCACCAAAGTAACATACAGAAATGTTGGATCACTATATTGTACACCTAAAATTAATTTAACACTGTATATTAACCATACCGGAATAAAAATTGAAAACAATTTTAAAAAGAACATAATACGATAAAATTTCCTAATGCCTAGCATAAAATACATAGTTCCAATTAACAAATTTTAATCCAATTTTCATGAGAAATCTACATGTCAAAACTAAACTGTTTTTTAACTTGGATTCTATAATTCCATCTAACAACATCCAATATTCCAATGGATCGGTCTCTGGCCTGTTACTGTGTTACACATGAAAGGACTGGTAATCCACAGTATCCAACCTTAGCAAAAGTTGTTTTATTTATGAACTAATTTGTGAAAAGCACTGCTTTAAATAGTGGTCAACATCAATATCTCACTGAATTTATCAATATCCCCAAATTTCTTAATGCCAAAATAAAAGGCAGAGCCTTAGTGTAGAACATAATATATTTGAAAGCAACAGCTTCTAAAACTGTTCATAAAAATAAAGTTTACTGAGACACCTGGCTTTAGTCAATACCGTATACTAGTCTTTTGATCTCAGGATCAGGTGTTCAAGCCCCGTGCTGGATGTAGAGTTTACTTAAAAATTTTAAAGTTTATTAAAACAATGACCAAAAAAAAAGCAAGAGCCTCAGACATTTAAGATCCATGAATGACAGGTATGAAATATACAATTTTTAAAACTGAAAATACAAAAAGCTGACAGAACCTCACCCTTGCTGGCACCTAGAATTATTTTAGAAGATAAATCATGAAATAAAAAGTAGATTGGAAGAAGACAACGAAGAACCTTTTAAATGTCTGCTAAGGAATTTGGAATTTACAAGACAGAAACCTAAGCCTATTTTGTGATGTTTTAAACAAGTCCAAAAAAGGGCAACATAATTCAATGCTTTATCATCCATATTACTTTCACACCTTTATATGCTTTTATTAACTTGTATTCTTTTATTCTCTTAATATTCTCTCTCCATTTTGAATTAGTTTTCCTCCCATTCCAATTGCACTATTAATAAAATAATGATAACCTTTTAAACAAACATATGTAACTTATCTTACAAATAAAATAAGGAATGGCAGCTATACAACTGCTATATAGCAATTAAATACGGTATATGATGACATGGAGAGATTAGGTTGAACGTTGAGTATGTATGAAAAGTCCAATTTTATAAAAGAGGCATGTAGTAAAATCACATTTTTGTAAAATTTTAAACTGTATGATTCACAAGCTTAAGCCAAGGGTATACAAGAAAAAATTACCAGTTGTTACTCTGGGTAGTGGCATGTTTTTTTTTGTTGTTTTTTTTTTTTGTTTTTTTAAACACAGTTTGATTCTCTATTTTCTCAAAGATTTTTACAATGAGTACATAGTTAAATAGTAAGAAAATAATCTAAAGTATTAATAAGTTGTAATGCTTATCAATATTAAATTCTTACCAATATACTATTTTTTAAGTGAACACGCTCCTTCTATCTAATCATTATTCTAGTCAATACATTTGAATAATGATTCTTAACCACTGATAATCTAATGAAAACTATTAACGCTTTTCTCCTAGAAAACCTATCAGGAACATTTTGTATGAAATGTCATTGGCTCATTAGTGTGTTACAGTACATTTATGGACCTCCATGGTCATGGGCCCCTAAATTAATAATTGCCTTTGAAGATTAACTTATTAGTTGCTGTTTATCACCTACAAGAACCACCATGTTAATCTAGGCAACAGTATTTTCCAATGCCCAAGAAAGAAACAGAGGGAGGTAGTAGAGAGGAGGGGGAGGGGAGAGTAGCCAAAAAATTTTTTATCACTGAACACTGGGATCCACCTGAATATTTTATTATCAGTTATCTCTTCTTCAGCATGAACAATGAAAAGTCTAACATTCGGGGATCCCTGGGTGGCTCAGCGGTTTAGCGCCTGCCTTCAGTCCAGGGCCTGATCCTGGAGACCCGGAATCAAGTCCCACATCGGGCTCCCTGCATGGAGCCTGCTTCTCCCTCTGCCTGTGTCTCTGCCTCTCTTTCTTTCTGTGTGTCTCTCATGAATAAATAAATAAAATCTTTAAAAAAAAAGAAAAGTGTAACATTCCACTCTTGGATACTTTTTTACTACCACCTAATACTACTATTTATTAACATGTGAATAAAATGATAAAGGTTACAATGTTTTTAGTTCAACTTTTCACACTTTAGCTTACATAACCTTCAACCTTCTTTCTAAATAATACAAGAGTTAAAGAAAATTTTTTTCTGTTTTAAAAACAAAACCATGGGAGGGAGTCGGGGGGGGTGGGGCACTGGGTAGTACAGTCAGTTAAGTGTCTGCCTTCTGCTCAGGTCATGATTCCAGGGTCCTCGGATGGAGCCCCACATATACCATTTTCTAAAATAAATTTTAACAATTTTAATTAAGATAGGTATTTATTACTTTTGTCAGTCAGGTACTGTACTAAGCACTTGGTCTCTTCACAATCATCATTATTCTGATTTCACAAATGAAGTAAGAAACTGACAAGCCAACTAATTTGTCATAATCATCTAATACACAAGTGATGAAGCAGGACTTGAAGCCACATCAATCTGGCTCCACAGCCACACTCGTAACCACTATACTCGAGTGCAATAGGAGATAAAAGTAAGAGGATGTCTGTAGTTTGGGGGCAAACATTCTGATGAAACCTACAAATTATGCCTAAAATTGTACATATCAATATTTCCTTTGTAATTTAATTCCCATCCACACACTCCAGGTTATAAATTCCTGATACAAGAGTTAAAAGTATTTATCAATGATAAAAATCAACTAAGAGGGATCCCTGGGTGGCGCAGCGGTTTGGCGCCTGCCTTCGGCCCAGGGCGTGATCCTGGAGACCCGGGATCGAATCCCACATCGGGCTCCCGGTGCATGGAGCCTGCTTCTCCCTCTGCCTGTGTCTCTGCCTCTCTCTCTCTCTGTGACTATCATAAATAAAAAAAAAAAAAAAAAAAATCAACTAAGAGTGGGAAAACGTAACTTCCACCTAACGAGGGGTGAAACGCTAAAAAAATTCTATCACTTCTCTGGATTTCATTTTATTTAGTGGCATAACATGCTGCTACCCAGTTGGAGTTACAGTACATAAATACAAAGTTATGACTGAAATGCAACATTTCTCAGCAAATCCTTTGGACTACTGATGCTAACTTTAAATCATTAACATTAGTATTATGGAATATCCAATCGTCTACTCTACCCATAACGAGAGGAACAGCAACCATTCCTAAACTTAGCTATAAATAATTCAGTTGCTCAAGACTCAGAAAAGAGATGCCAATAATGATGCATGTAAAAAAGCTACAATCTTTTGTAGAATATGTGCAAAAACTTTATTGACAAAGAAGGAAAAATCATAAGAAAAAAGGGATATTACTGCAGAACAAATGAGATTTGAAGATAAATTCTATGATCAGCGAGACTGTGAGCCTCAGGACATTTACATTAGTTGCATTCAACATGTTCACTAATTGCACACAAAGCTTCAAACATTCTTTACCCATAAAAATTTTATAAGGACTAATAAATAGGACAGGCACATAAGTAAAAACAATCTTTAGCCAAGACCAGCTAAAATCATATTAAGGGAACAGGAATTTGCAAACTCTTGTTACAAATCTTGATTATAGGGATGCCTGGGTGGCTCAGTGGTTGAGCACCTGCCTTTGGCCCAGGGCATGATCCTGGAGTCCGGGGATTGAGTCCCACATTGGGATCCCTGAATGGAGGCTGCTTCCTTCTCTGCCTATGTCTCTGCCTCTGTGTGTGTGTGTCTCTCATGAATAAATAAAATCTTTAAAAACAAAAAATTCTTGATTATACTAATTACTGTGTTCAATGAACTTTTATTCTTTATATTCTCAATATATGTATTTCTTAAAAGCTGGTCTAATACACCTATTATGCAAATAGAATAAGTAACAAGTGGCTTTCAGAAGAGTCAAAGTGTCCATTCCCACAGCACTGATTTTTTTTTAATAGACTAAGTTTGTTAAAGATCTCTAGCTATGCCATTAAAAATTCTTTAATCTCTCAAAAGAATTACTTTTATTTTATTTTTTTAAAATATTTTTATTTATTTATTCATGAGAGACATACATAGAGAGGCAGAGACACAGGCAGAGGGAGAAGCAGGCTCCATGCAGGGAGCCCGACATGGGACTCACTCCCGGGACTCCAGGATCACACCCTGGGCCAAAGGTGGCGCTAAACCGCTGAGCCACCCAGGCTGCCCAAAATAATTATTTTTAGAATTAAAGCTCTTTCTAAATAATACAAGAGTTAAAGAAAATTTTTTTCTGTTTTAAAAACAAAACCATGGGAGGGAGTCGGGGGGGGGGGGGCACTGGGTAGTACAGTCAGTTAAGTGTCTGCCTTCTGCTCAGGTCATGATTCCAGGGTCCTCGGATGGAGCCCCACATTGGCTCCCTGCTGGGGGGGGGCCTGCTTCTTCTCCCTCTCCCCCTACTCCCCTCCCCAAACCCTGCTCCTAGTGCGCGTGTCTCTCTCTCTCTTTCTCTCTCTCTCTCAAATTAAAAACAAAACCATGAATGGCCTCATGATGAAGAAGGGAAGAAGGGAAGTTATTAAACTGTCATTTAATAACCACATATAGACAACCCAACATTCTAAAAGGGAAATTTCATGACAATGCCAACTTAAAGCACAACTCACAAAGTTAGTCTTTAAAGTACTTAAAGATGCATACCTCTGTGTCCAGGAATTGATATAAGCAAATATTTTGAGAGTATGTTCCTTTCTGAGCTGCAGTCCATCACCACCTTCTATATCTGATACTGAAATAAAGTAGAAAAAACACGTTTTAATATCAGGAACAATTAACGCTAAACCAGTATTAAAGCCAACACTTAAAAAAAAAAAAGGCCTAGACTAAATGCTAATTTTTCAGATATTTTTTTATAGATGTATTGGGGGAGCAAGAGAGAAAATACTTTGCCAGTTATTCTATCTAGTGTTGTCTACTTCAAACCTTCCTTCCGTTATATGTTTTGTGATGCTGGGGCTCTGGAAGTCCCATATTTGGGGAAAATGGAAGCTCCATTTTTCATTTCCAGCTGGCTTTCTGTTAAGATCTTCCTCCTTGCCTACATGGCACTAGAAGACCAGAAGGCAGGAGACCAAAGACATGTTCACTTTCTATATATGAAAGCATTACTCAGCAGCAGCACAGTTTCCAAGTGGCAGCTTCCAATAAGCAATCTCATGGTACTCCTCTTAGAGGTACCACCGGTAGCCGAACAGCATCCTCTCTTTTAAGTCCTACCCCTTCACAGGGCCCACCTCCAAAGTGATTCTAAGTGATTCTTAGATTTTGACAACCAGCTTTCCTTAGTTTCTCCATCCTTTTTGGGAAGACTGGCTGCTTCTTCAGTTATCACAGTTGTTGTCATCATCATCTCTGGGTGTCATCCAGGTTCCATTTGTTCTTTACCTCCAACATTTGTGTAAGTACTTGTCTTTAATAAATTCCCTTTCAATTCCCTGACTGGCGCTTGACTCATGTACTGGCATTTCATATACAATGTGTACTACAATGAAAGGAATCTACAGTTAAATTGAGAAAGGAAAAAGGTTTTCAGAAACTACAGTTTGTCCAAATAAATCTTCTAATGTAAAATGTTTAAGTGTAGAAGATCTGGTCAGCAAATTTTTTCTTTAATAGGCCAGAAAGAAAATACTTTAGGCTTTGAAGGCCAAACAGTCTCTTGCACAATTAGGTAACTGTGCCATAGTATCTTGAAAAGAGCCACACATAATGTGTAAACAAACAAGCATGGCCATGTTACAAAACAAACATCTGAAAGATCAGGTACACTGAACCAAGGTTTGCCAAGTCCATTCTAATTTTTTTCAGACTTTTTTTTTTTTTTCCAGATTTTATTTTAGGGGCACCTGGGTAGCTCAGTCAGTTAAGCTGCCGCCTTCAGCTCAGGTCACGAACCCAGAGTCCTGGGATGGAGCCCCACCTCAGGTTCTCCATTCAGCAGGAAATCTACCTCTCCCTCTCATGCTCTCTTTCAAGTAAAATTTTCAAAAAAAAATTTTTTTCTTTTTATTTTAGAGAAAGCACACGCAAGCATGTGACCAAGAAGCAGAGAGAAAGGGATGGACAAGCATATTCCATGCTGAGCATTGAGCCTGACACTGAGCTGCATCTCAGGACCCTGACATCATGACCCAAGCTGAAATAAAGAATCAGACACTCAACCAACTGAGCCACCCAGGCGCCTTGCTAATTCCATTCTAGACAAAGTCCAACAAGATAACATAACCTTTAAGTCTCTGCAATACCTAGGAGTCATATATGCATTCATTTAAGATTTTGTTTTTTAGCTCTATATATACCAAGTAGTAGATACCCAACTGGTGAAAAGGTAACAGTACCCACCTCATGGAACTTAGTCTAGTGATGAAGAGTAAAGACAAAAAAGAGGTAAAGAAGTAAAAATACTCATACATATAGTGATAAATGCCAAGAAGAAATCACGTAGGGTATTGTGTATCAAATAAGCATAACCCATCTTAGAATGGAGAAGTCAGGAAGAGATTCTCGGAGATGATTTTTTTTTAATTTATTTATGATAGACACACACAGAGAGAGAGAGAGAGAGAGAGGCAGAGACACAGGCAGAGGGAGAAGCAGGCTCCATGCCAGGAGCCTGACGCGGGACTCGATCCCGGGACTCCAGGATCGCGCCCTGGGCCAAAGGCAGGCGCGAAACCCCTGAGCCACCCAGGGATCCCCTCGGAGATGATTTTTAAGCAAAGGCTAGACGGTTAAGAGTTCAGACGTTAAAAACAGAAAGAGATAAATGACAGCATCTCAAGTAAAGAAGTTAACGTTTAAGATCCCTGGGTAGCTTAGCGGTTTAGTGCCTGCCTTCAGCCCAGGGTGTGATCCTGGAGTCCCAGGATCGAGTCCCACATCAGGCTCCCTGCATGGAGCCTGCTTCTCCTCTACCTATGTCTCTGCCACGCCCCACCCCCCGTGTTTCTCATGAATAAATAAATAAAATCTTTAAAAAAACCAAAAAGTTCACGTTTAAAGAAAATCCCCAAGATGATGTGAAAGAATAACCAAGTTAGAAAACTGTGCACAGATCTCAATAACACTAGTTCAAACAGGATCAAGGGAGTAAAAGTACATTAGGTAAGATGGGTCAGAGGTGAGGGAATTAAATATACTTTACATGTGACTTAGTCTAAAAGATTTTAAAAACACTTCAAGCTTACAGGTGCAAACACATATGCATACATATTTGGCAACTACTAAGTATAGTAATGAAAGAAACTGTACAGGAAAAGTAACTACAGTATACTACATGGATCAGCAGTAAGTATTTTACAGGACATTAGTAACAAATACACAATACTAATTCAAAAATAATTGGAAAGGGGTGACAAAGGAAAATACTATTCTCTTCTTCCGTAATTAGATGAAAACAGACCAACAAATTTTCCATAGAAGTCAGTGGAAAATGTCTATAAACAGGGGAGGCATGGTGGCTCAGTTGGTTAAGCAGCTGCCTTCAGCTCAGGTCATAACCCAGGGTCCTAGGATCAAGCCCCACATAGGGCCTCCTGATCAACAGGGAGCCTGCTTCTTCCTCTTCTTCTGTCCCTCTCCCCCTATGTTCTCATTCACTCTGCTCTCACTCAAAAAAAAGAAAAAAATTAAATGTTTGAAAAAATATTAATAAAAGAAAATATCTATAAAAAATAACATTTTTATTATTTAAACACATAAAAGTAAAAGCTAGGGGGAGGGCAGCCCAAATGGCTCAGTGGTTTAGCACCACCTTCGGCCAGGGGCGTGATCTTAGAGACCCTGGATCGAGTCCCACTCTCCTTCCATAGAGCCTGCTCCTCCCTCTGCCTGTGTGTGTCTCTGCCTCTCTCTCGCTGCGTGTGTCATAAATAAAATCTTTAAAAAAAAAAAAAAAAAGCTGGGTGGGGGGAGTAAAACAGAAAGTACCTCTAGGAGAAAGAAAGTGGGACTACTACAAGAGACTGCTGTTTTTTGTTACAAGCCTGGCAACACTATTTGACATTTTACATAAGCATGTATTATTTAATAAAAATTAATACAGGGGCAACTGCCTGGCTCATTCAATAGAGCATGTGACTCTTGATCTTGGGTTTTGAGTTAGAGCCCTCCACTGGATGTAGAAATTATTTAAAACTAAAAGATCTTGGGACGCCTGGGTGGCTCAGCAGTTGAGTGCCTGCCTTTGGCCCAGGGCATAATCCTGGAGACCTGGAATTGAGTCCCACACCGGGCTCCCTGAGAGGAGCCTGCTTCTCCCTCTGCCTGTGTCTCTGCCTCTCTCTCTCTCTCTCATAAATAAATAAAATCTTTTAAAAAAAAGAAAAAAGAGGGGATCCCTGGGTGGCTTAGCAGTTTAGCGCCTGCCTTTGGCCCAGGTCGTGATCCTGGAGTCCTGGGATTGAGTTCTGCATCAGGCTCCCTGCATAGAGCCTGCTTCTCCCTCTGCCTGTGTCTCTGCCTCTCATGAATAAATAAATAAAATCTTAAGAAAGAAGAAGAAAGAAAAGAAAAGAAAAGAAAAGAAAAGAAAAGAAAAGAAAAGAAAAGAAAAGAAAAGAAAAGAAAAGAAAGGAAAGGAAAGGAAAGGAAAGGAAAGGAAAGGAAAGGAAAGGAAAGGAAAGGAAAGGAAAGGAAAGGAAAGGAAAGAAAAGAAAAGAAAAGAAAAGAAAAGAAAAGAAAAGAAAAGAAAAGAAAAGAAAGGAAAGAAAGAAAGAAAGAAAGAAAGAAAGAAAGGAAAGGAAAGGAAAGAAGGAAGGAAGGAAGGAAGGAAGGAAGGAAGGAAGGAAGGAAGAAAGAAAGAAAGAAAGAAAGAAAGAAAGAAAGAAAGAAAGAGAAAGAAAGAAAGAAAGAAAGAAAGAAAGAAAGAAAGAAAGAAAGAAAGAAAGAAAAAGAAAGAAAAGAAAGAAAGAAAGAAAACAAGCATAGGGGAAGGGACAAAAAAAATAAAATAAGAGGAAATCAGAGAGGGAGACAAACCATAGAAGACTCTTAACTCTAACATACAAACTGAGGGTTGCTGGAGGGGAAGTGTGTCAGGGGGCTGGGATAACATGGTGATGGGCATTAAGAAGGGTCTTGAAGTAATGAGCACTGGGTATTATATACAACTGATACTAAACTCTACCTCTGAAACTAATAATACACTCTATGTTAATTAACTGAATTTAAATAATAAATAAATAAATAAATAACCTTGGGGTGCCTGGGTGGCTCAGTTAAGCATCCAAACCTTGCTTTCAGATCAGTTCACAATTTCAATGTCAGATGATTAAGCCCTGCTTTGGGGTCCACACTCTCAATGTAGCCTGCTTAGGATTCTCTCTCTCCCCCTTCCCCTTTGCTCCTCCTCTCACTCATGTTCTCACTCTCTCTAAAACAAGTAAGTAAGTAAATAAATAAAATCTTTTTAAAAGAAGCAGCAACAGCAGCAGCTGATGAGTTAGGGCTCCTGGCTGGCTCAGTCAGTGAAGCATGTAACTCAATGTAAGGGTCATGAATTTGAGTCCAACACCAGGCAGAAAGATTATTTAAAAAGAAAAAAAGATGCTACTAAATTTAAGGCTTGACTCACTAAATAATACAAGATGCAGTCAGAAAATTCTATAAAACACAAATCATAAATACTTTAAAATGTGTCGCCTTAAAGGTAGATCTGTAATTAAAAACACATTTATTTATTTATTTTTTTAAGATTTTATTTATTTATTCATGAGAGACACAGAGAGAGGCAGAGACACAGGCAGAGGGAGAAGCAGGCTCCATGCAGGGAGCCCAATGCGGGACTTGATCCCGGGACTCCAGGATCACGCCCTGGGCCAAAGGCAGGCACCAAACCACTGAGCCACCCAGGCGCCCTAAAAACACATTTAAAAGGCTATTCAGGGTGCCTGGCAGGCTCATTGAGTAGAACATGTGACTCTTAATCTCAGGGTTGTAGGTTCAAACCCTATGGTGGGTATAGAGATTACTTGAAAATAAAATCTTTAAAATAAATAAATAAGTAAAAGGCTGCTCAAAAGGTCAAGTAAATACATATAAGCAATTAAGACGATACTATGCATTTATGAACTTGGATGAACTATTGTCAAACAACATTTAACTATTAATATCTTAAAGGTATCATATTTTTGTATATATTTGCAATTTGTCATAGCAAATTTTAGTAAAGCATCAGAGGAAAAAAAAAGATGTTACGTAAAGCAGTAATAATTAAGAGTAAAAGGCAGGCTTCTGATAAAAAGATCAGTATAAAAACTTCAAAATGTTAAAATGATGGCCAATCTAAAATTTTATACCCAGGTAAACCTCCCTCAGGAGGAAGGGTGAAATAAAATTTTGGACAAATATGTATACTTACCATTGGCAGGCCATGCCTGAATATAAGAGTAAAAAACAGAAATCAAAAGGTACCTCAAAAGAAAAGGTGGAAGGGGGAGTAACAGGAACAAAAAGGGGAAAAATGGTAATGAAGGAAATAAACACAAATAAATCTAAATATATAAAGTGAAAAAAATTTTTAAATATGTATTAGTTTGAGAGCCTTAAAATTCAACTGAAATATGAGACAACATGGAAAATGGCAGAAATAAAGACTGGCATTCTTAAAGTGTCCTGAACTGATACATTAGAGGATTTAAAACATTTACACTAATGACAAAAAACAAAAAAAGCAAACTTCAAAAAAAACTGCAAACTAGGAAGCCTTTGCAGAGTAATCTCTCTGAGCTCAAATGAAAGATTAGTGGAAAATAAATGAAAAGAATGGGCCAAAAAAAGAAAATTGATGCACACATGATTCAAACATATCACTGAACTACTTCTCTCTTACCAGGTTGCAAAAAGTTTAAATAATACCTGGAGTTGGTAAACTCAGGAGGAAATGGGTATTTTCATCAGTGAAAAGACTTTGGCACTATTTACCAAATAGTAGAGAGGGGACAAGGGAGAGGATGGGGGAGAGGGCAGGGCGGGGGGGGGGGGGGGCGGGGGGGGGAGACGACGGGGGTGGCGGGGGAGACGACGGGAGGAGAGAGAAGAAAAAAAGAGCGAAGAGAAAAGAGAGAAAAAAAGAGAAAAGAGAAGAAAAAAGAGAAAAGGAAAAAGCTTTTTATCAACTGGTATGAAATAATCTCCCAAAAAGTGAATAAAGGCAAAAACATTTTTAATTACAAAATTTTATGATTCTAAAAAAAAAAAAAAACTCACAAATTTTTACGATTCTTAAATTTAAAAAAAAAAAGACTAATTGATCATAAATCAAATGTTGAAATTTTAAAGAATTCATTGCTAAAAATAGCAATGGCTGCTGGCATTACAAAAATCACAACATGACATGTGCTCTCTGATGGAATACAACAACACATCCTCTGAAGCTGTCTTGCCAAGAAACCTAATCTGAATCTGATGAAGCCTCTAAATCTAATAAATTACAGAAATAGAATAGACTGAAAACCCCATTAAATAATTACACAAAGACACAATAAGCAACATTCAGACTCAAAAACCTCCGTCTGAATGATCCACAGGATCAGCAGTTTCTTCAACAACTAGCAAAGGAAAAGAAGGAGGATGAGAACCTTGAGATTAAACCAGTCCCAGAGGGCAGCCCGGGTGGCTCAGTGGTTTAGCACCACCTTCAAGCCCAGGGTGTGACCCCGGAGACCTAGGATGGAATCCCACATCAGGCTCCCTGCGAGGAGCCTGCTTCTCCCTCTGCCTGAGTCTCTGCCTCTCTTTATCTCTGTGTCTCTCATGAATAAATAAATAAAATCTTTAAATCAATCAATCAGTCCTAGGGCAGCCCCAGTGGTTCAGTGGTTTAGCGCCACCTTCAGCCCAGGGTACGATCCTGGAGACCCAGGATCAAGTCCCACGTCAGGCTCCCTGCATGGAGCCTGCTTCTCCTTCTGCCTGTGTCTCTGCCTCTCTTTCTCTCTGTGTCTCTCATGAATAAATAAAATCTTAAAAAATAAAAAGAAAAGAAAATAAATCAGTCCTTAAAAAAACAAATCAATCACCAAGACCACTAAGCTATTCTGCTGAGGAATGACTCCTAAAAATTCTTAAAAATGAAAACAGAGGGATCCCTGGGTGGCGCAGTGGTTTAGCGCCTGCCTTTGGCCCAGGGCACGATCCTGGAGACCCGGGATCAAATCCCACGTTGGGCTCCCGGTGCATGGAGCCTGCTTCTCCCTCTGCCTATGTCTCTGCCTCTCTCTCTCTGTGACTATCATAAATCAATAAAAAAAAATAATAATAAATTTTAAAAAAATGAAAACAGAATTACTTATTTTTTAAAAAATTAAAGAGATATCAGTAACTACAAACTGCAGAGCAGCTACAATCTAGTACAGGCAGGTCACTAAACAAAGCACAAAAGTACAATGAACAAATTATTCAAAGAGCCTTAAACTAGAAACAAATCAAGTGTCCAACAGTGAATCAATTTATATACACACATATATGAGAGTGAGCGCACAAATGCATGCATGCGTATCCCCACAAGGAATTCCACTGAGCATTAAAAAGCAACAGACTACTGATACATTAATAAGACAATACCTTATAACCATATGCTAAGTGGGGGAAAAAAAAGATACGATTAGTACATAAAGTTTATTTCCACCTTAGTATAACCATACAAAAGACAAATCTAAGTATGGGTGGCATAAAGCATGTCAGCCAAGAGTGAAGTCATCAAAATAGGAATTTTCTACCATCTTCCTCCCAAAGAACAAGGATTTTAACAATCACCTGTAGAGAACAGTTCCTTTACAAACATCCGGGAGTCCAATGGAAAAGTTCCAGCACACCACTAGAAACGCCCCCACCTAATCCAATATTGAACACATTGAAAGGGGTAAAAAAAAAAAAAACCAGTTTGACTTTACCTGCCATACCCTTTCCCCCATGTCTCCACAGCATAGTGCCAGGAGAGATCTTCTTAATCTGTGATTTCTTCCCTGGGTGTAAGTGAGCACAGAGCTTTCTCAGTTGTGTGGGACACTGTCAAAGAGATTCATTTCATTCTTATTCCACCCAGAATACTGAGGTACACTACATAACTGAGGTACACTACATAACTGAGGGGGAAGGGAGTGGCTAGAAGAACGGTAGGGGTCTCAGAAGACATAAAATAGGATAAAGATCCTACTAACTGCAATGTGGACTTTATTGGGAAGCCCACCAACAAGCTGCCTTGTCTGAGGATGCTGCCAATTAGTAAACAATCAGCCCTAACTCTCTATACATCTAACCCACACATGCTCTCACCTTGTGGCTAGCTCCCTGTGTTCACCCCAAGGGCAGACAGAGAGAGCACAAGCATTTATAGATAGCTAGTGAGCAAATGCATAAAGCTATCTTGACTCTTCAGAACTGGGAGAAAGCAAAAAAAAAAAAAAAAAAAAAAAGAACTGGGAGAAAGCACGCAAACTTGACAATTCAGCACTATCCTACAGAAAGCAAATGAAGAGACTGTCACACTTGTCTTAGCTTTGCATGGTCAAGAGAAGGCATACTAACTTAAGAATACCCTACAAGAGAAAATAAGAAATGACAAACAGGCATACCCATAGCAAAGATCTTGAAAAAACTTCAGATCCCCAACAAGGCTAAGAGAAGGTATAGCTCTCCTGAAGCTAGGCAGTAAAAACTCGAGGGAACATCTTGTCAAATGCAAAATGGCAACTCAAAACTTGAAGCAACATGAAACAAGGAAATATTAGACCACCAAATAAACAGTAATTTTTTGTAACCAACCCCAAAGAAATAGAGATCTGCAATCTGCCTGATAAAGAATTCAAAATAGTTGCTTTAAGGAAGCTCAGTGACCCACAATAAAACACAAAACGATAATTCAACAAAATCAGAAAAGCAATACACATAAAAAAGTGAAGTTTTTAAAGAGATAGAAACTATAAAAAAGAACCAAACAGAAGTTGTATAGCTGAAGAATACAGTGAATGAAATAAAAATGAAATAAAAAGCAGACTTGACCAAGTGGAAGGAACAAATCTGTGAAGTAGAGAGCAGGTAATCTTGAAATTACACATTCCAAAGTAAAAAGAGTGAAGAAAGCCTATGGGAACTATAAGATACCATTAAGAGAAATAATCCATGTATTTTTGGAGGAGACCCAGAAGAAAGGGAAAGGGGAGCAGCAGTTTATTTAAAAAAGAAATAGCAGTGGAGAACTTCCCAAATCTGATTAGAGATTTGGACATTCATGTTCGTGAAGCTCATAGCTGCAAAAAATTTCAACTCAAAAAGATCTCCAATACATAATAATAAAACTATCTCAAAAATAAATAAATAAAAATAAAACTATCTCTAGAAGAGAAAAAGTTCTTTACATACAAGGGAATCCCCACATAAGGCTATCACCAGATTTCTCAGAAAAAAAAACAAAATCTTATAAGCCCAGAGAGAATGAGATGATCCCTTAAGTGCTGAAAGAAAAAAACTGCCAAAAAAGACAGAAAAAGACAGAAACTGCCAATGAAGAATACTTTACACAGCAAAGATGTCCCTCAGAAAGGGAGAAATAAAGACTTTCCCCTGAAAATAAAATCCTAGAGAGTTTAGGGGCAGCCCCGGTGGCGCAGCGGTTTGGCGCCGCCTGCAGCCTGGGGTGTGATCCTGGAGACCCGGGATCGAGTCCCACGTCGGGTTCCCTGCATGGAGCCTGCTTCTCCCTCTGCCTGTGTCTCTGCCTCTCTCTGTGTCTATGAATAAATAAATAAAATCTTTAAAAAAAAAAAAATCCTAGAGAGTTTATCACCAGTACACCTGCCTTAATAGAAAGCTAACAGGAATTCTTCAAGCTGATATAAAAGAATACTTAATTAGTACATGAAAATATAAAACACACTTGGGGCACCTGAGTGGCTCTGTCTGTCAAAGTATCCGCCTCTTGGTTTTGGCTAGTGTCTTGATCTCAGGGTCCTGAGATAGAACCCCAGTTAGTGTGGAGTCTGTGTCTCTCTCCCTCTGCCCCTGCCCACTGTCACAATTAAATAGAATCATATATATATATTTATATATTTATATATATAATATTTATATATTTACATATTATATATTTACATATTATATATTTATATATATAATACATTTATAAAAGTAAGTGTGTGGTCAAATTCAGAATAATCTATTACTGTAATACGGGGGTATCAATCACTTAACTAGCAAAAGCATTAAAGGACAAAACTATTAAAAATAACAATAGCTACAATTTTTTAATGTACACAGGATATAAAGATATTAATGGAAACATCAAAAACAAAACTGAGGGATGGTTGTAAATGGGTAGAAGTTTTGTATGCAGTTGAAATAAAGTTATCAGCCTAACATGGACTGTTATTTGTAAGATATTTCATGTAAACCTCAAGTATCTAAATACACATTAAGCAAATACCACAACTAAAGAAAGAAAAACAACACAGTAAGAGTAGGGGACCCTCAATACTCCATTTTCAGCAATGAATAGATCAGACAGAAAAATCAAAAAGCAAACACTGGACTTGAACTGTATGTTAGAACAAATGGATCAAACAGACATACACAGAAACAGACATCCAAAAGCAGAACAGACCTTCTCTTCAAGTGCACAGAGAACATTTTCCAAGATTAGGTCACAAAATAAGCCATAGCAAATTAAAGAAGACTGAAATCATACAAAGTATCTTTTCTGTTTTACACTATTGTGGTTAGAAACAGTAAGAAGAGGAAAAAAAAATCACAAACTAGTGGGTATTAGACAACACACTTCTGAACAACCAATGAGTCAAAGAAATTGTCCAAAGGGAAATCAAAAAAACATCTTGAGAGACAGAGGTACCTATGTGCATCCAACTCTTGATTTTGGGGTCGTGAGTTCAAATTCCACATTGAGCTCTATGCGTCCAACTCTTGATTTGGGGGTTGTGAGTTCAAACTCCACATTGAGCTCTATGCTGGGCATGAAGCCTACTTAAAAAAATCTTGAGAGGGATCCCTGGGTGGCGCAGCGGTTTAGCGCCTGCCTTTGGCCCAGGGCGCGATCCTGGAGACCCGGTATCAAATCCCACGTCGGGCTCCCGGTGCATGGAGCCTGCTTCTCCCTCTGCCTATGTCTCTGCCTCTCTCTCTCTGTGTGTGTGACTATCATAAATAAATAAAAATTTAAAAAATGAATAAATTAAAAATTAAAAAATCTTGAGAAACAAAAAAGGAAATACAACATACCGAAGCTAATGGAATGAACCAAAAGAGATCCTGAGAGGAAAACTTACAGTGATAAACGCTACAGTAAGAAAAATAGGGGCACCTGGATGGTACAGTTAAGTGTCTGACTCTTGGTTTCTGCTCAGGTCATGATCTCAGGGTTGTAAGATCAAGCCCCATAAAGGGCTCCCCACCAGGCAGGATGTATGCTGGAAGATTCTCTCCTTCTGCCCCAGCAACCTTTTTTCTCTCTCTCACAAAACACGAAAAAACAAAAGAAAAATAGGGGCACCTGGGTGGCTCAGTCGGTTGAGCATCCAACTTTTGATTTCAGCTCTGATCTTGGGTGGTGGGATTAGCCACAACAGGCTCCATGTTCAGAGGGCAGCCCACTTTGGATTCTCTCTTTTCCTCTCCTTCTGCCCCTCTCCCTGCTCATGCATGCATGTTCTCCCTCTCTCTAAAATAAATATCTTAAAAAAGAAAAAGAAAAATCTCAAACCTAACCTTACACCTAGAGAAACTAATAAAGAACAAACTAAGCCCAAAGTTAACAGAAGGAAATAAAGATCAGAGCAGAAATAAAGGAAACAAGACTTAAAACAAAAAAGGGGGGCGGGGGTAGCCTGGGTGGCTCAGGGTTTAACACTGCCTTCAGCCCAGGGCATGATCCTGGAGACCTGGGATGGAGTTCCACGTCAGGCTTCCTGCATGGAAATATCAGTGAGGGCGACAGAACAGGAGAGACATCTAACTCTGGGAAATCAACATGGGGTGGTGGAAGGGTAGGTGGGCAGGGGGTTGGGGTGACAGGCACTGAAGGGGGCACTTGACGGGATGAGCACTGGGTGTTATGCTATATGTTGGCAAATCAAACTCCAATAAAATTATATATACAAATAAATTAAATAAATAAATAAAATATTTTTAAAAATGTTTTTAAAAAACAGAGGGCATGGTTTGGAGAGCATCCAGTTTGGGGAACCAGAAAGTTCACCCATGCTACCAGGCTATACCCCAAGATCCACAAGGACAGAAGCTTCTTTGTTTGGGACCTCAGTCTATGTATCTCTTCATCTGGCTGTTGATTCATATCCTTTAACATCCTTTGTAATAAGTTGGTAATGCAAAAAAATAAATAAATAAAAATTAAAAATAAATAAAAATAAATTGGTAATGCAGTAAGTTAATAGGCTGCCTGAGTTCTGTGTGCTGTTTTAAGAAATTAATTGAAACCAATGAGGGGGTTGTGGAAATGTCTGATTTACAACCAGCAGATAAGAAGTAAAGGTAACAATCTAGGATTACAAATGGTATCTCAAGTGGAGGGGACTGAGCCCTTTATCTATGGAATATCTCAGAGTAAACAGTGTCAGAAATGAGCAGAATTGAGTTGAATTCTTGGACAACCTACTGGTGTCTGAAGTGTGTGGAAGCTTCACACAAACACGAGGTGGAGTTGCATCCATGAACCCAAAATAGCCATATATGACAAGCCCACACTTAACCATCTACTGAATGTGAATGGTTGAAAGCTTACCTTCTTAAGGAGAAGGAATAAAAGAAGAGTGCTCACTCTTACTATTCTTTGTTCAATACAGTACTGGAAAGTCCTACCCACAACAATCAGGTATGAAAAAATAAAAAGCATCCAGACTGGAAAGGAAGAAGTAAAACTGTCTCTGTTTGCAGATGATATGATCTCATATATAGAAATCCTAAAAATTCCACCAAAAAAAACTGTTAGAACAAATGCAATAAAGTTGAAGATACAGTATCAACATCTAGAAATCACATTTCTACAGACTAAAACAAACTGAGAAATAAAACAATCCCACTTATAATAGCATAAAAAATAATAAAATTCATAAGAATAAACTTAATCAAGAAAGTAAAAGGTCTATACACTGAAAACATTAAGACAGTGATGAAGGAAACTGAAGACAGAAATAAATGAAAAGATATCATGTGTTCATGGATCAGAAAAATACTGTTAAAATGCCCATACTACCCAAAACCATCTGTAGATTTAGATTCAATGCAATCCCTCAAAATTCCAAAGGAATTTTTTATAGAATTAAAAAGTTGTCGGGGATCCCCAGGTGGCTCAGCGGTTCAGTGCCTGCCTTTGGCCCAGGGCGCGATCCTGGGGTCCCAGGATCGAGTCCTACAGTGGGCTCCCTGCATGGAGCCTGCTTCTCCCTCTGCCTGTGTCCACCTCTCTCTCTCTTTCTATGTCTATCATGAATAAATAAATAAAAAATCTTTAAAAAGAAAAAGTTGTAAAATTCAAATAAAACCACAAAACAATCCTCAGAACAAGGCTGGAGGCATCACATTTCCTGATTTCAAATTATATTACAAAGCTCTAAAAATCAAAACAGTATGGTGTTGGCATAAAAACAGACACAGAGACCAAAGGAACAGAACAGAGAGGCCAGGAACAAATCCATGCATGTATGGCCAACTAATATTTGTTAACAGAGCCAAGAATACTCAATACATGATGGTGGGAAAACTAGATATCCATAGGTGAAAGAATAAAACTGGATCTTTATCTTACACAAACACAAATTAACTCTAAGTGGGTTAAAGACTTGACTGTAAGACCTAATACCAGGAACACGGGGAAAAAGCAAAGGCACTGGTCTTGCAGGGATTTTTTTTGGGATAGGATACCAAGAGCACAAGCAATGGAAGTAAAAATAGACAAGTAGGACTACATCAAACTAAGCACAAGATGTTAGTCAAAGGGTCCAAACTTCTAATTATAAGATGATTAAATATTTGGAATCTAATGTATGAGCAGGTGGTAGCATGATAACCATGATCAATAATACCGCATTATATGGGGCATCTGGCTGGCTCAGAATATGCAACTCTTGATCGCAAGGTCATGAGTTCAAGCCCCACACTGGGTGTAAAGATTACTAAAAAAATAAATAAATAAACAATTTATAATACTGTATTATAAACTATATGTGTGTGTGTGTGTGTGTGTAAGTTACTAAGAGTAAATCTCATATGTCCCTGCTGCCAAAGCCAAAAAAAAAAAAAAAAAAAGAGAGAGAGAGAGAATTATGTGAGGTGATGGATGTTTAATGTGGTAATCATTTTGCAATGTATGTATATTATCAAACCATCACATACACTGTAAACTTATACAATGTTATATATGCCAATTACACCTCAATAAAGCTGGGGAGAGAAAAGCACATCACCAGTTACAAGAATGGTGGATTGGCAGAAATATTCAATTCTGGTAGTGCTTACATGGGTGTATACATTTAACAAAATGACAAAAGGGTGGAAAATATAGAAGAGATCAAGAGAAAGGAAGATGGTGAAAAGCATACCATTTATGTAAATGGAGGCCCAAAAGATGATGAAAGCATGAGGCAGGATCTCTATCTGAAGAGATAATGGCTACATACTTCTGAAACTAACTGTAAGTCAAACCAAAATCAAGAATAAATTCCAAGCAAATACAAAAACAGATACAGACACGCCAGAGTAAAACTGCTAAAACCTTAAGACCTAAGACAAAAAGAAAAATATTTAAATCAATCAATCAAACAGAAACTTACCTTCAAGGAAGCAAAACTGAGGGCTGACTTCCCAGAAGAAGAAATTTAAACCGGGAGGGGGCTGGGGGTGGGGCCTCAATGAGAGAAGCAATAGTAACTGCCAATCTGTAATTTAATAACCCATTTCAGTGTTTGCTTGTATGAAAATGTAATCATTGACCTTCATTTTAGAAGACAAGCAAAACAGGGAAAAATCATCAACAGCAAAACCACACCAAAAGAAACGCTAAAAGAAAAATGATCCCAGATAAAAGCTCAATGATGAAATAAAGAATGAAAAGCAACAAAAAGGGTAAATCTAAATGAATATTGACCTTATAAATTAATAAGGTCTTAATTTTTAAAATCTAATTAATTAAAACACACTACAACAGCATTACAAAAGACAGGAGTAGTTTAAGTGAAATTGAAAAGTATTCTACGGCTTTGCTACTCAAAGTGCATCCCAAGGACCAATAGCATCAGCATCATCTGGAAGTTTGTTAGGATGAAGAAATTTCAGGCAAAATTCCAAACCGCCAGAGTTGGAATCTGCATTTTAAAGAAAATCTCCAGGTGATTCATATGTACATTAAATTTCCAGAGGCACTATTCTAAAGTCTGAAAAGTAGTAAGGTACTAAAACAGATTGCAGTGTGAGAAACTCACATAATTAAGAAAGGTTCTGGTAAAGAAGCAAACAAGATAAATATGAGAACAAGATGAAGGATTCAGTTTCACTTTTGTTGAAATTCGAAAACAAAGGAAGATACTTAAGTAGAAATGACCAGCATGAAATTAAAGATATTGAACTGATGCGTGGAAAATTAATCAGGATTAGGAACGCACTCAGAAAAAAAAAAAAAAAAAGGAACACACTCAGAATTGTCTAAAAGAGGATAGTACTAGTAGATTGAATCCCTACTTCAAACTTCTTCCGAAAATACATAGCAAAAGACTAAACCTTAGGTAATCTCCACACTTAAAGGATTAGAATAATGCAACCCAGAGTCAGGTAGAAAATTTCAATATGAAAAAAAAAAGAAAGAAAGAAAGAAAGAAAATTTCAATATGCAGCCCAGCAGTTCTGAAACTTTTTGTTTTTATTTATTTATTAGAGAAGCAGAGGGAGTAGCAGGCTCCCCGAAGGAAACCCAACGCAGGACTCCATCCCAGGACCCTGGGAACGGAACCCAAGTCAAAGGCTCAACCACTGAGCCACCCAAGCGCCCCCAAAACTTTGTTTTGAGAACTCCTTTTACATGCTCAGAAACCGAAGACTTCAAAGAGCTTATGTTTACACGATTTTTATCTTTCAATATTTATCGTGTTAAGTTTATAAACAATTCACTGCCGATTTTCGGTTATTAAAAAATTAATGGCTTGATGACAAGTTTCTAAATTTTTAAAAACCTCTTTAGGCTTAATAGAAAACAGCTGTATTCTCATTAACTGCTTCTGGCATCTATCTGTTGCCATATACTGTTTTAAGTATATGAAGTCTATCCTTAAAAAAAAATCTGAAAATGGAATTAGATTTTAGTAGCTTTAACAGATAATTTTGGATATTCTTCTTTGATATTACACCAAAACTCAATGACTGTTAATTTCTTAAAGATTACACTGCAATATGAAATCTAAAACTGTGTCAGTACTGATACATTAAAATCCATCGATCTATCTCACTCTCTGAATAGATCAGCCCATAAATGTTTTTGTAACATCACACAGTGGTGTTACAGAAAATACTGGATCACTAAGTTATGTTGACATACTTCTTTACAGAGTATCAAAAAATTACATCATTAATATTCCCCTCAATCTCCTCAAAACTAAGTACTGGGTAGCTGTCAAACTCAAAGTGACAGGCTCAAAGTGACAGGTACAATTTTTCCAAAATTATAATCTTCTCTTGAAAGCTCAATTTTATCTCTGGCAACTAACACTGTCTTCTTTGAAATGATATGCTTTGCTTCATTCATTCCAGAAAATGTCTGCCAAATACCCAAATCTGGATAACCTTTGAGTCAATCATTCTTTCAAATTAAAATCATTTTTCAGGAAAAAGAGCAGCTTGTTCAGCTTAAAACTCAATCATATGATCGCACTTCCTTAAGACAACCATCTTACACGGCAGTGTGAAGGAGAAATGTTTTACATGTACTTCTCATTTCATCACAGTACATACACATGAAGACATGTACACAAGCGCTGAGATTTAATAAGATTAATTTTCATTGCTTCATCAAGGACATCACTTGCCAAACAGCTAATGCTTGGCGGTGAAGACTATGTTAACTACTCAGTGCCACTAATGTGGGAAGCAAAGGCAAAAGATTTTCCTTACTATTTACAGCCCATTGACAAGTCCTTGAAATAGGCAAAGTGACATTCCTCTAGGAACTCAGCTGCCTCGATGCTAACACTTTGCTAGTGGCAAAAGGTAATCTTAGCTTAACATTATCCCGACATCCCTCTTCCTCCACCCCCAAAATCTTCTAAGTCTTCTTTAACACAGAAAAATTCCTTTGGAGGGCAGCCCCGGTGGCGCAGCGGTTTGGCGCCGCCTGCAGGCTGGGATGTGATCCTGGAGACCAGGGATTGAGTCCCACGTCAGGCTCCCTGCATGGAGCCTGCTTCTCCCTCTGCCTCTCTGTCTCTATGAATAAATAAATAAAATCTTTTAAAAAAAAAATTCCAAAAAAAAAAAAAATTCCTTTGGAAACTTCTACCCCCCAAGATGCATGCTGGCAATCATCCTCCAAGCATATGACCCACCCATATACATCTGAAGGGTCTCACAACTAAGGTTTTATTAAAAATACCTAGCCCCCTCAAGGTCCTGGAAACCTTGCTTCCAAAATTCCTTAGAGACTAAGGCTATCCCTAACCCCTCCCCCACCTTGAAAGTATATAATCAGCCACTCCTCACACCCCCAGTGCAGCTCTTTCTGACCAGGGTCCTGACCCCGCGGCTTTAATAAAACCACCTTTTATTATTCTCAATTTTTTCTTGGCCATTGGCTCTGAACTCCAACCATTTTCTACATCACCACAGCCCTATTTCCTGCAATGCAGCCAACAGTTTTATCTATCATGCCTTTGAGCTATCAGTGAAAATATCAACCAAAAGGCAAATAATGTCTTAACCCCTCAGACTCCCTTCAAAGGCTCCATTAGACCCGCAAGGGTCCAGAGATAACACTCTAAGAACCAATGATGGAGCCAAATGAAGGTAATGATTTAATAAAGCAATATATTAAATAAAAGATATCCTGTTTGAAAAGAGGGAAGTACAACAGTCTCCATTCACACACATGATCTTGTATAAATCCTGAGAAAAATCTAAAGAATCCATAAAAGAAAATTAATAAACCAGTTTCAAAAGGTTGCAAAATACCAATACCAAAATACCAATACCAATGAATCTTGAAAATGTGCTAAGTGAAAGAAGTCAGTCACAAAAGACAATGAGTGAAGGATCTGAAGGGAAATTTCCCCAAAAATAAAACCACAATGAGATACCACTTTATACCCACTAGGATGGCTAGAATAGTCAAAATATCAAGTGTTTGCCTCCATATTCCAGCTGTAAAAAAAAAAAAAAAAAAAATCCCACCAAAGAAACAAATAATGATCTGAAAACCAACCAACCAGTGTTGGTGACGATGTATGAAACCCTCATACACTGCTAAAGGGAATCTAAAGGAGCACCGGCCTTTGGCCCAGGTCATGATCCTGGGGTACTGGGATTGAGCCCCACATCGGGCTCCCTGCTCAGCAAGAAGTCTGCTTCTCCGTCTCCCTCTGCCCCTCCCTCTATCTATGCACTCTCGCACTAATAAATAAAACCTTTAAAGAATGAATGAATAGGGATCCCTGGGTGGCGCAGCGGTTTGGCGCTGGCCTTTGGCCCAGGGCGCGATCCTGGAGACCCGGGATCGAATCCCACGTCGGGCTCCCGGTGCATGGAGCCTGCTTCTTCCTCCGCCTGTGTCTCTGCCTCTCTCTCTCTCTCTCTCTCTCTCTGTGACTATCATAAATAAATAAAAATTAAAAAAAAAAAAGAATGAATGAATAAATAAATGGAATATAAAATGGTACAGCAATTTAAAAAACAATCTCACAGTTTTTGAAAAAGTTAAATGCAATTACTAGCTGACCTAATGATTCCAGTCCTAGACATAGACTTGACAGAAATGAAAACATAAGACTACAGAAAAACTTTTTAAACAAATGTTCAAGGAAGCATTATTCATAATGTTAAAAGAACCCAAATCTGTCAACTGATTAATGGATAAAAATGTGTTATAACCATACAATGAAATATTATTCAGCCATAAAAAGGAATGAGGTACTGATTTGTGCTCCAGCATGAATGAATCTTGAAAATGTGCTAAGTGAAAGAAGTCAGTCACAAAAGACAATATATTATGATTCCATTTACATGAAATATTTGAAATAGACAACTACACAGAGAAAATAGATTGTTGCTATGGATGGAGGATTTAGAGTCACAGTTAAAGGGTATGGAGTTTCCTTTTGAGGTGACGAAAGTATTTTAAAATGGACTATGATGGGGCAGCCCAGGTGGCTCAGCGGTTTAGCGGCACCTTCAGCCCAGGGTGTGATCCTGGAGTCCCAGGATGGAGTCCCACGTCCCGCTCCCTGCAGGGAGCCTGCTTCTCCCTCTGCCTGTGTCTGTGCCCCTCTCTCTCTCTCTCGCTCATTCTCTCTCTCTCTCTCTCTCTCTCTCATAAAATCTTTTTAAAAATAAATAAAATTAAAATAAATAAAATTGACTATGATGATGGTTGCATAATTGTGAATACAGTCAATTAAGATGTACAGTTGGGGAGGCTGAGTGGCTCAGTCAATTAAGCATCTGACTCTATTTCAGCCCAAGTCATGATCTTAGAGTCATGAGGTCTAGCCCCCCCATCAAGCTCCACACTCTGTGGGGCAGTGTGGTGGAGATTCTCTTCCTCCCTCACCCTCCCTCCCTCTCCATCCTCCCCATCTTGCTCACATGCAAGCTCTTGTTTGCAGGACGCTATCTCTCTCCCCCTCTCTAAAATAAATAAACCTTTAAAAATAAATAAGTAAAACAATCGCTTCTTGGCCTTTTGGCTAAGATCAAGTGTAGTATCTGTTCTTATCAGTTTAATATCTGATATGTCCTCTATCAGAGGACAATATATTAAATGGATTTTTGGAGCAGGGAGATGGAATAGAAGCTTGCTCTGTCCACTCCACGCATTGACCTGGTATTGCAGTACTTCCAGGAACGGTAAGTAAGTAAGTAAGTAAATAAATAAAGCAAGCAAGCAAGCAAAAGCGGCATTTCAAATCACTGGGAAAAAGAAGACACTAAGACCACTGAGTATTATTTGGAAAAGGTAAAGTCAGATCCCACTTAATTTAGATCAAAATACATTCCAAACAGATTAAAAATTCAACAAATCCATTAAAAAGCTAGAAAAAAATTAAATATCTGATCTCAGAGAAAAGCCTTTCTAAGTAACAGACGACTCACTCAGGAACCAAATATGTCACAATACAAATAATGCAAATATCCTCAATATCCAAACTCTTGCAGAAACCAAATAGTTTGGGATAGCAACTCTGTTTTTAACCCACTATATGGATTTTTTTAAATAGAATATTTAATGCAAAAAAACAAGCATTCTCAAATACTACTGACAGGGTATACATTAGTATAACCTTTCAAGGTTTTTAGCAATCAGAACCCTTAAATTTTTTTAGCTTTTTACCTAGAACATGATCTGGATTTCTATACTCAAGGACAGTTTCATTGCTTTTTTGCTTTTTGGTTTGGGGTTTGTTTTGTTTTAAACAGGAAAACACTAGTTAAATACGTGTTATATGCAAAAACTAGAAGTAGGCTGCCGTTAAATTCCGTTCTTAGAAGGATATGAGAAAATGACCATTTAAAAAAAGGAAACAGTATACATAACTCAATTTTAGGGACGCCTGGGTAGCTCAGCGTTGAGTGTCTCCCTTTGGCTCAGGGCGTGGTCCCAGGATCGAATCCCACATTGGGCTCCCTGCATAGAGCCTGTTTCTTCCTCTACCTCTTTCTCTGCCTCTCTCTCTGCCTCTCATGAATAAATAAAATCATTAAAAAAAAAAAAAACTCAATTTTATATAGTCACAGAATAGCTAGAATGATATACCAGAATTTTAACAAAGTAATTATGAATGTTTTATTGATGTATACTAGTTTTTTAAAACTTCCTACAACAATCATATACATCACAACCATAAGCACCAAACAATAAGTGAAACAAAGAGAAAACACTGACCAATGTGAAAATTATAGGAGAAAAAAACTCCCCATTTGCTTGGTAAAAGGCAGCCACTGGTAACCTGTGACAATATAGTTTTTAAGCAACAGCAGAAGCCAGATTTCAGAAGCTTCAGGAGAACTTAAGACACTGGAGGAAAAAAGAGACAGCTTAAAAGAGCAAGGTCCTGGAGAAATATAAGAAAATAAACCAGAGACGGGGCACCTAGGTGCCTCAGGGGTTGAGCATCTGCCTTTGGCTCAGGTGGTGATCCTGGGGTCCTCGGATGGAGTCCCACATCAGGCACCCCCAATAGGAAGCCTGCTTCTCCCTCTGCCTATGTGTCTGCCTCTTTCTGTGTCTCTCATGAATAAATAAAATATTTAATTAAAAAAAATAATAAACCAGAGATAATATTTTGTGAAGTTTCAAGAAAGTCATACCAGGGGCACCCAGGTGGCCCAGCAGTTAAGCGTCTGCCTTCGGCCCAGGGTGTAATCCTGGAGACCTGAGGTCAAGTTCCACGTTGGGCTCCCTGCATGGAGCCTGCTTCTCTGTCTGCCTGTGTCTCTGCCTCTCTCCCTGTGTCTCTCATGAATAAATAAAATCTCAAAAAAAAAAAAAAAAAGTCATACTATGTTTACTATTACCACAAAACTTAACTGAAATAACTCATGTCAGTTAATAACACTCTCTCTCTCTCTCTCACACACACACACACAGTTTATCTTATGCTGGCACTTTGTTAGGTGTTTATGTGCATTATCTTACTTAATTACACTTGATAGAGATTTTGTGAGGATTAAGTATCATCCTCATTTCCAAATAAGGAAGAAGTCATTACGAGGTTAAGGAACTTAACCAAAACCAGAGATTTAATAAATGACAGGAATAGCATTTTAACTCAGGTCTATCACATTCCAAACATCAATCAATTACCATCCTACTGCCTCATCCTTATTGGACTCCAACTTTCCTTAAGAGGAGATATACATCTAAATTTATTTCTGTATCTACTACAGTCTTCAGCACAATGCTTAACCAAGTTAAACATTTAATGTATTTTTTTATGTTGAATATATATATCAACAGTGATGGTAAAAAAAAATTAGTGAAGACTTACTTTTTTCAAATAATGTACTCAGTATGTAGAATAAGAAATAGTTTTTTAAAAAAAAAAGAAAAGAAAAAAGAAAGAAAGAAAAAGAAAGGATTTTCAACTTTCCAACTTGGGCCCAGCAGAAAGCCTCCCCACAAAGAAGGGTGGAGAGGAGGGCCATTCTGCCATCAACAAGAGTCACTACAGAACACACTTATTAACATTCACAAGTACATTCACCGTGTGGGCTTCAACAAGTGTGACTCCTGGACACCCAGAGACCTAGAAGTTTGCCAGAGAAGAGAACTCTAGATGTCAACACTGATACCAGTATCAACAAAGCTTTCCAGGCCAAAGCAATAACGAATGTCCCATACCATATCCACATACAGATGTCCAGAAAACATAAAAATTCACAAAACAAATCCTATCTATTGGTTACCTATGTACATGTCATCACTTTCAGAAATCTATAGACAGATCAATGTGGATGAGAACTAATCATTGATTGTCAAAGTTATAAAACCACAAAAAATATATTAAGCTTTCTTTTTTTGGGGGGGCGGGGGGGAAACGAACTGTTTTATCATCATCAACATGGCACATAAGTAAATGAAATCCTGTCAAGTACATGGTGACTTGGGTTTTGTTTCTGCGTCTGTCACTTGGCAAATGAAAATTCCATCTTCAGGATGTTCCACGTCATCCATTTCATACATACACGACGATGCTATTGCGAGCATGGTCCCATCATTACTGAAGGCAAGGAACACAATGCTGGTGGGGTACTGATAGAACTGGCACAGTCGCTTTTTGTTAAATGGATCCCAAATGTTTACAGATCCATCAGAGCCACCTGTGGCAAACATATTGTGGATGTTGTGAAAGGAAATGGCATTGACAGGGTAAATCTGCTCAATACTGTTCTCCTTTAGTCTGTGACACTTGAAGGCATGCTTCTTCTGTACCTCAGGGCTTGGGTCCAAGTACTCAAATGCGACTCGGCCCTCGATAGAGCTTAATACATAACCCTGCTTGTTTGGAAATGCTCGTATGCAGCGAGTCTGGTACTTCAGTCTGGACTCGCGGCGCTGCTGCACATTGCCCATATTCCGTAAGTCCCACACCAAGACTGCAGCCTGCAGTGCCCACAATCAGCTGGTCTCCAGACACTGAGAGGGTACACACATTTTCAGGCTGAGAGAAGGTCCCTGCATTACAAGGAGTTCTGGGATCCCACAATTTATCTGTCTGATCCCAACTCCCTGTCACCATCACATTCACTTCTGGACAGTATTCAACACATCTGATAGGGGCATCGCGTGGGTTCCAACAAGATTTTCTTGATCGGTGTTCAAATCATGCATTTTCAACTGATGGTCTAATCCCCCACTCCAAGAATGTGTTGGATCATAGAAGGAGCAGTCCAGTACGGTGCTGGTGTGCTAGTACTTGAGCCGCATGGAGTTGGCTGGCACATCATAGAGGCGCACTGATATATCCCAGGAGGAGATCAGCAGGAACTGGGAGGTGTTGGGGCTGAACTTCACGGAGGAGATGCTGTCCTCGGGCGCTGGTTCAGGTTGAACTCGTTCGAGCCCATCATCTTGGCCTCCCCTCAGAAGCAACTTGGCCGCCGCTGCAACCTCCTCGCTTCCCTCCGAGCACTCATATTAAGCTTTCAATACAGCATAACGTATTAGATATGCACATGTTTGCTGCCCAGAAACAATCTTACCTTCTTCACACTCACAACATACCAAATTTTGGGGGGAAATTTTTTTTTAGCTATGAGGTTTGAGTGGGATCAGTTTCAAAAATGAGTTATGATTAGTTTAAGCCAACCAAAGCCCATCCACTCAGAGCTCTATTCATGAGTAAGTCCAAAAACATGTAAGCCAATGATATATGAAATGCCATTTGCCATCAAACACAGGTTTCAGAAGAGATTCTCTTTTCCTCTGTATTTTTTAAGATTTTAATTATTTAAATAAAATTATTTTAATTATTTACTCATGAGAGACACAGAGAGGCAGAGACACAGGCAGAAAGAGAAGCAGGCTCCCTGAGGGAAGCCTGATGCGGGACTCCATCCTAGGATCCGGGATTATGACCTGAGCCAAAGGCAGATGCTCAAACACTAAGCGACCCAGGTGCCCCTCCTCTGTATACTATATACACGATTTTCGGGACGCCTGGGTGGCTCAGCAGTTAAGCACCTGCCTTCAGCTCAGGGCGTGATCCCGGGAGTCCCGGGATTGGGATCGAGTCCCACATCGGGCTCCCTGCATGGAGTCAGCCTACTTCTCCCTCTGCCTATGTCTCTGCCTCTCCCGCTGTGTCTCTTATGAATAAATAAATAAAATATTTAAAAAACAAAAACATGATTTTCAAACAGTGGTATACAGATGGTGAAGTAGCCATTTCTGCTACCATGAGAAGAGCCAAACTGAGGTCAAACCAAGGAAGCACAGAGAGCAAGCCAAAAAGAAATGAAGTCTTGATATGATAATGTTATGAATCCACAGATAAGGAGTAGACCACACCCAAAGATAGCACACACCTAAACTGCTTATTTATAGCTTAGGGGGAAAAATCCTTTTTTCCACCAAAGAAGTTCTTTTCTTTCTGATCCTTACAGCAAAGTCCTACCTGGTTCAAAAGGTAATTACCAATCTTCCATTTTTAACCCATGGGTGTAAATATCAAGGGATATTCAGAAATTAAAAAATAAACATACATCTTAACAACAAAATTAGGGTTTTGTTTTTTTGTTTTTTTTTTAATCAGTGAAGTACCTTTTTATGACTGGGGGTGGTATGCAGGCTGTCACTAAAGGACTGACAGAATGTGAAATATCCAAGTAGATTCAGAAAGCAGGAAAAACTACCACACATCCAGCCTACCCTTGATTTCCATTCCATTACCAACCTCCAGCAATCTTAAGATTTTTCAGCATTTTAACAATAAGTATTGTTAAAGTATGTGCAAAAGTAAGTACTGATCCTTGTATGTGCAGGCACTATGAAACTTCGTTAATAGGGACGCCTGGGTGGCTCAGTGGTTGAGCATCTGCCTTTGGTTCAGGTCATGATCCCAGGGTCCTGGAATTGAGTCCCACATGGGGCTCCCCACAGGGAGCCTGCTTCTCCCTCTGCCTATGTCTCCTCCTTCCCCTCTCTCTCTCTCTCATGAATAAATAAAAATATTTAAAAGAAAAAAAAAGACCCATAAAAAAAGAAACAGTGAATAGTCGCAACCACAGAATTTGTCTTATAAAATTCAAAAACATAAAACAACAAAAATACCTAACTCTAAACTGTAGAAAATGCTACAAAGGACAAGAACCAGAATTACTTTAGGGGCACTTGGCTGGCTCAGGCAGAGGAGCATGCAACTTTTGATCCCTGGATCACAAGTTTGAGCCCCATACTGGGTGTGGAGAATAAATAAATAAATAATTAAATAAAGTAAGTAAAAACTTAAAAAAAAAAATCAGAAATACTTTACATTGGATGTTCAAGAAAGGCCTTTCTGAAAAAGTAACATTTAGGTTGAGACTTGAAGGCATAGTAAGGTGATAAATACCAGGCATGCATAAAGGCTCATCATGGCAGCAAATAACATCCCTGAGAGAAAGCACAAAACAAGGGAATGAGGCTAGCAGTGGCTACATCACAAATAGTGGTAAACCATTCCACTTCCCTTATTCCCAACAACTATTCGGAGCAGTTAAAGGCCCAATTCAATCTTCCATCTTCCTTGAAACCTTGCCTAATCCACTTACACCAGAATTAATCTCTCCATAGTTCCTTTGTCAGTTTTTCATGAGTTTTCCAACTCCCATCGTCAAGCTTCTCAAAGAGAGAGACAGAGAGAGACAGAGAGACAGAGAGACAGAGAGAGAGAGAGAGAGAGAGAATAAACAGGGAGAGGGAGAAGCAGACTCCCTGCTGAGCAGGGAGCCCAACTCAAGGCTAGATCCCAGGTCCTGGAGATCTAACCTGAGCTAAAGGCAAACACTTAACCATCTGAGCCACCCAGGCACCCCTTCAAAATTATTTATAAAGCAGCTACACCGTGTTCTCCCCAAAAGAAACCTTACATACAACTCCAATTTATAAAACAAATTAAAGTGAATTAATTTATTAATTTTTTAAAAGGGAAAAGGTTCTGAAATCCCCTTCACTTCCGTGAAATAGCAACAATTACATTCCAAGAACTGTTTACAAACCAAAAATCATTACTGAAAATCCTGAAGAGGAAAGAATTAAGGCCAAGATCCTGTGGCTTGCCACCAGTCAAGTCCCTCTAAAACAACAAAAATACATTTCATCTTCTCTACCAGGATGGCATCAGATTCTATCACATTGATATAATCAAAGTAGGTCATACATATAGAATTTCCATGTTTTATCATATTGGTTTCTAAGGCCAAAAAAAAAAAAATGACATTGTTTTAAGTTACTTAGTGTCATGCCAATTTTTTTACCATCATTTCACTCACTACTAAGTGATTATTCAGTAGTGGAAAGTTTCTCTTCTATTTTCCAAAATAATGGGGAAAAAATAACCTAAAACAATACTTGCCAATTTCTGCTCTCCAGGAAACTCAGCTAGAGCTTCACAATCACACACAACCAAAACTGTATCACCTTCACTGGATGTAATCTGCCCAGACCTGGAGATTTTAACTTTTAACACCACTAACAAAACTCTCACCATTCCTCACCAATCTAGAGATTAGATTTCCTCTTAATATAGACTTTATCCTACATGTCTGGCGACTCCTCTTAAAAGAGAAATAGACAGGCACCTGGGTGGCTCGGGTCATGATCCCTGGGTCCTGGGATCGAGTCCCGCATCGGGCTTCCCACAGGCAGCATGCTTCTCCTCCTGCCTATATCTCTGCCTCTCTGTCTCTCATGAATAAATAAATAAAATATTTTTAAAAAGGGGGGGGGGGGTAGAAACAAGGTATGATTAGAATAAAACAACTTTGTTCTGACCAATACCACCACTGCTGTATTATGCCACTCCATCAAACAGTGGGCCCACTAACCCCTTAATGATACTCTTACTTTGAACACAGCTTCAAAACCCCTATTGTCTTACTTAGCATTTTCTTAAGTCTAAATTTATTCTGAGTTTTTGCCCCTATGTTCCTACAATCATCATTGGTTACTGAACCTTTCTCAGTAATCAGAATATGGTTTATGAGTCTGACAAGCAAAATTACCCAGAATAAAAAGTACCTATTTTCTCATGGTGGTTTAGAACCAGTACACTGCTACATTGCTAAAACAGCCCCACAGACCCAGGAGTCAAACTTTAAGACTATAAAGCCAATATACTGATGCACTATTGTTAAGTTTTAGCACACTGTCAAATTTCCTTCCAGACATGCTGTATGAGCTACTCAACAATCTGACTTCACAGACCATATTCAAGGTAATATTCAGACAATAACACAAAGACTTACAAAAACCCAAATGCCCAACAGAGGACTGGTTAAGTTACAGTAGGACCAAATAATGGAAGACTACACTGGAGCCATTAAAAATAATAAAGTGGATGTTAACATAAAAAGATGCCTATATCTTAATAAAAAATGATACAGAAATATAGAGCATGTAACTTGCTTTTTACATAAAATAGTATGTATTAGGAAAGCTATAGATAAGGAAACCAGGAATGACTTAAGAGATGTTTATTAAAACATGGACAATTTCTTTGGTAAGCAGTTTCAGATTTTCCTAATTTTCTTAAAAGTTTTTTTTTTTTAATTTTTATTTATTTACGATAGTCACACAGAGAGAGAGAGAGGGGGGGGGGGGCAGAGACATAGGCAGAGGGAGAAGCAGGCTCCATGCACCAGGAGCCTGACGTGGGACTCGATCCCGGGTCTCCAGGATCGCACCCTGGGCCAAAGGCAGGCGCTAAACCACTGCGCCACCCAGGGATCCCTTTTCCTAATTTTCTTTATAATTTTCTATACTATTTGATTTTTTTTTCCCGAAAAAAGTCTTGCAATGCATCTTAATTTAGAACAGAGTTGCTTAGGGTGAGTATTTTTCATAAGCATATACCTAACAATTCATGAATAAGGTAATAAAAAGCAGTAGATATGATACAGTCCTCACCTACAGCATACTTCAGCCAGAAACTCATACCTAAACCACTACTGATTAGGGGCACCTGGCTGGCTGTCAGTGGCACATGTAACTCTTGACCTTGTGGGTGTGAGTTCAAGCCCCTTGTTGGGTGCAGAGCTTATGTTAAAAAATATTCAAGTTGGGATCCCTGGGTGGCGCAGTGGTTTGGCGCCTGCCTTTGGCCCAGGGCGCGATCCTGGTGACTCGGGATCGAATCCCACGTCAGGCTCCCGGTGCATGGAGCCTGCTTCTCCCTCTGCCTGTGTCTCTGCCTCTCTCTCTCACTGTGTGCCTATCATAAATAAATAAAATTAAATTTAAAAAATAAAAAAAATAAAAAAGATTTAAAAAAAAAATATTCAAGTTATTTTCGATTACAGGCCCAAGAATACTGATTTAACTAGACAATCCCATCTTTCTTCTACAAAAACCTTTCATTACCTAAAATGCTCACCTATCCTCTACAAGGCACTACTTTAGGGATTGGGAAAAGAAAACATGACCCCTGACTGTAAGGGGCTCATCATCCAGCAAGGAAGGCTAATGTTAACTTTAAAAAAAAAGGAATGCCAGAACTCTGGGATCAGGTCCCACATCAGGCTCCCTATAGGGACGAGCTTCTCTACATCTCTCCCTCTCTGTGTCTCTCATGAATAAATAAAACCTTTTAAATTTTTTTTAAAAAAGGAAAAAGGGCTATATAATGAAAGTACATATTCTAAACTAAAGGATATAAGTCATTTCAAGAGAGGTTGGGAAACAGTTAAGAAGGCCTCACCAAAAAAGTGGGATTTGAAGCTAGGAAGAGGAGTTTGGGCCAAACTCTGCTATCATATAGGTCAGGCAGAGAAGTTAGAATTTTATTCTTCAAGCAATGAAGATCTATGATGGTTTAAGCAGGTCTTATGATAATCATATACCGTGTTTTAGAAGGCAACTCTGCAGAAGAAGCTGAACAATAAAAAACATTTTTTAAAGACCTATAATTAAAAACACCAAAACAAACAAACAAAAAAGAACAGAAAAACAGGAACGGGGCGCCTAGCTGGCTCAGTCAGCAGAGCATCCAACTCTCGATCTCAGGGCCCCACACTGGATGTAGAGACTACATTTAAAAAGGTGTGGGGGACATGAAAAAAATGGATGTGGTGAATACGACCAAGAGATGCTATGGTTAATAAATGAGCAACTCGGGGATCCCTGGGTGGCTCAGCGGTTTAGCACCCTGCCTTCGGCCCAGGGCATCATCCTGGAATCCAGGGATCCAGTCCCATGTTGGGCTCCCTGCATGGAGCCTGCTTCTCCCTCTGCCTGTGTCTCTGCCTCTCTGCCTCTCTCTCTGTTTCTCTGTGTGTGTCTAATGAATGAATAAATAAAATCTTTTAAAAAATAAATAAATGAGCAACTCATAAGGTAATCACATAAAACATTAAAACCTGAGAAGTAGGAAAAAATACAGGCAATGTATTAAAAAAATGCAAATAGCCAATAAAAATACAAGTGTTTAAACTTACCAGTAACTGGCTACTACAACTTTCACCAAAATAACACTTTTTCAAGGATAATATACAGTACAAGTGCCCACATTATGCAGACAATGCTTAAATATGGAAATCAGTATATCCTTTCTGAACAACTAGACAACAAAAGATGTTTATATTTTTGACACAGTGATCACTTATATAAACCTAGCTAAAAAAACACAATAATGTAAGTAAAAGATTTATGTACAGGCTGCTCATTTGCAGCATTATTCGTAAGAATTGGAAACATACAATAGGAAAATATTAAGTCTTGTACAAAATGAAATACCATACAGACAAAAAGTATATTTTCAAAACAGGTTAATAAGGAAAACAATCAAACAAAACATTGGGTGAAACAAACTACATGGGCAGCCCGAGTGGCTCAGCAGTTTAGCGCCGCCTTCAGTCCAGGACCTGGTCCTGGAGACCCAGGATCGAGAGTCCCACGTCGGGCTCCCTGCGTGGGGCCTGCTTCTCCCTCTGCCTGTGTCTCTGCCTCTCTCCTCTGTCTCTCATGAATAAATGAATAAAATCTTAAAACAAAACAAAACAAACTACATATTAAACTATATATCTCATTCTCAAAAATGTAAATGTAAAAAATAAAAAATAAAAAATAATGTAAATGTGTGAGTGCCTGGATGGCTCAGTCGATTGAGCATCTGACCTCAGCTCAAGTTATGATCCCAGGGTCCTGGGATAGAGCCCAGAGTGAGGCTCCCTGCCCAGTGGGGAGTCTGCTTCTCTCTGCCCCTCTCAACTCTGCCCCTGTTCCCAGTTCATGCTCACTCTGTCAAATAAAATCTTTTTTAAAAAAAATTGTAAATGTGTACCAAAAATATTTCAGAGCATCAACAGGAATCAGCAGTGGATGATTAGATTTACAGTTTTCAGATGGTCTACAATGAGAATATGCAACGTTTATAATTAAGAAAAATTTAAAAAGAGAGAGGCAACTCATTTTTCTCAGGTCTGTCACATCTTGGTCGAGCCATTATTGAAAAAGTTCCTTTCTCTTTCTGAAAATGTAAAATGTCTTACTAGTACACACTAATACACACATTAGAAATACTTTTAAATCATATATATGGGTATTATCATTAAACATACAAGAAAAATTAATGTTTAATGAATATAGTGCTAAAGCTAATTAACAATTACCACTGACAATGCAGATAACCTACATAACATACTACCTACAAGCTCATAGCCACTTGCTCATACGACAGGACCTTCAAGCTCTGGATGGCTGAATAGGCAGGACCAGGGAAGAAGGACTCTAAGCTCAAGCTCTTTCTTAAGGGCCGTTTTTAAAAGAAAGGAATTGACCTGTTTAGTTCATCATGTTTTTTGCCAATTACCATGTACAGACCCTCAAAAGAATTGGATTTACAGGTCAGCCTCCACTCCAGATAGACAGCCCAATCTCTGGGTGTTGACGAACTCTTTTCATAGTTGAAATTCTAATTCTCATCTTCAAGCCTTGCCACAGACGGTGTAGACATTGTTTTTCATTAATCTTATTAGGGTTAGGGTTAGGGTTTTAGTACTTTATGGTTTCTAAGTTATAAAAATATACGAATTGAAATCATGAACAGGGACGCCTGGGTGGCTCAGCAGTTGAGCACGTCTGCCTTTGGCACAGGGCGTGATCTCAGGGTCCTGGGATCAAGTCCCGCATCAGACTCCGGGTGGGGAGCCCGCTTCTTCCTCTGCCTATGTCTCTGCCACTCACTCTCTCTCATGAATAAATAAAATCTTAGAAAAGAAATCATGAACACTACTTCAAATATTAATTGATTTAAGAGGATATACACTGGGACGCCTGGGTGGCTCAGCGGTTGAGCATCTGCCTTCGGCCCAGGGAGTGATCCTGGAGTCCCGGGATCAAGTTCCACATTGGGCTCCCTGCATGGAGCCTCCTTCTCTGTGTCTCTCATGAATAAATAAAAATCTTTAAAAAAAAAAAAAAAGAGGATATATACTTAGCTAGATCACCAAATAATAATTCATAATTTGGAACTTTGTACTGTAAAATCAGATTTCCGATTTTAAGAAGCACTTCAAATTTTAGAATTAGAGGTCAACCAAAAAAATATTAATGAATTTAGTGCCTATACTCTTAATATCTAGAAATGTATGGTTAATTAAGGGGCTCAATGCTAACAATACTTAGATTCCAGAAATGTATGGTTAATTAAAGGGCTCAATGCTAACAATACTTAGATTCCATTCAGCTACTTAAAGCTTTTAAATTCCTACTACAATTACAATGGCATTATGCCTGAAGTTGTGAAAATAAATACATAAAAATACACTAATTTGGGGGGCAGCCTGGGTGGCTCAGCGGTTTAGCACCGCCTTCAGCCCAGGGCCTGATCCTGGAGACCCAGGATCAAGTCCCATGTCGGGCTCTCTGCATGGAGCCTGCTTCTCCCTCGGCCTGTGTCTCTGCCTCTCTCTCTCTCTCTCTCTCTCTCCCTGTCACTCATGAATGAATAAAATCTTTAAGAAAAAAAATACATACTAATTTTTTATTCTGTCAATTAAACAGGGCACTCACAATAATGTCTACCATTCAAACAGATCATCATAAGGTTTACAAAGCACAGTATAACTGGTAAGAGCATGGCCTTTTTAGCCTGACCTAAGATTAAGTCCTATTCAAATCCTGGCTCCATCAAATACTCATGGGACTCTAACCAAGTCATATAAACCCTAAATATTGGCTCTCTTATCTGAAGAGGGTGATAAGAGTACAGTACCTACCCTACCTCAAAGAGCTGATAAAGTATTCAACACAAACTGCTCAATATTCTGCTTTAAAAATAATGCAAACAGAATTATTCTGCAAATACTGCTATCACAGTATCTTGAGTTCAAGCTTAGATAGGACTACTAGCTAAGTAAGTGACAGGTGACCTTTATCTGGCAAACCACTTAGCCTTCCTGAGATTCAATTTCTTCACCTCTAAAACTTAGATACCAATACTTGCTACTGCCCATCTCCAAGGATAATGAGAGACAAATAACTGGTCTACTTTGTTTAAATGCTACAGTTGGCAAACTGTAATTCACTACACACACCCATAGGATAAAAATCTACATTTAAAGCCATTTTCAGTCTTCTCTCAGAGAAATTTACTTTACCAAGGCAAATAATGACCTCAATTTACTACTAAGCTAGCTATGGTGGTAGTCCAAAGCGTAACTTCAGACCTCCAACTTCTCATCAACACCCAGAAATACTTTGGACTCGGTGAACTGGTTCACAAAAACAGCTAGAAAAGCTGCGTATATACAAATTCAACAGAATAAGCAAAACAATATAAACTTAAAATTATTTCCTAAACTGAATGCAAACCCACAAACAGCACCCAAATTAACTCAATACATTCCTAAACTAAATTCAACCTCACAAAACTGATAGTAGCCAAATTAACTCAACACATCCCAAGCCTTTAAGATGTCCTTTTTAAAAAAATAAAGCACTGAAAGGAAAAGAGAAACTTAAATATGTTGCACTGAGATTGGTTATTCTAACACTACAGCCAAACATTACTCCGAAATGTAATTTTCAAGTTTTAGGATATCTGTCAAGACTATATTTGAAAAGGCGATATGGGGGTCCTTATTATGGGGTTCTTAGCCTGGTTCCTTGGACAGGCTTCAATGGGCCCTTAAATCGCAGGCAAAACTATGTCTGTATACCTGGTGAGAGTTCACAGCTTCAGATTGCCAGCTGGAGCAGAAGTATAAGGTAATATTCTCTCATCAAAAACTGATGACAGAAGCAGACTATAATCTTTTGTTACCAATTTTTAACTAAATTGCATTCTGCCAGATTTTTAAATAAGCATTTGAAGTCCTGTTATCAAAACCTCTGTGCATATCAGATATAAAGCAGTACTACTGCATTCTATCTACCCTTTCATTTAAAGCACAAAATTTCTTTTAAGTTTCATCACTGTTGGTAAATTTGAAAGAAATAGGTTTTTGGTGTGTGTTTTTTGATAATTCCTTTTCAAAAATCAACTTGAAACACATCACCCAAAAATATAATTTTATTTCTTCTCTTGATTAAACTCTTACAGGGCATCATATTGGGAGAAAAATTCTGAGCACATTATTTGGGGACTTTTAAGTCTGATTTTCTAATCAAGGATGAGTTGATCTTCATCTTTGCACAACCTCTGGGGAATAAAGTATAGACTTACTTATTTTGAGCAAAATTTCCAGAAAGAGTTATAACCTACCTCAACAAGTTTTATGAAATTCCAACCATCATGCTTATATCTAGTCACGGATTAATGTTAGTATAATGAGATAAAGTAATACCCTCTGTTCTCAAGAAACTTAAGCATCTTATGTTTGGGATACCAGAACTACACAGAAGAAAAATGAAAACAATTTTAAAACTACAGGAGAGGGAAAGAAAGAAAGAAAAGAAAGGAAGAAATCTGCTTGTAATAGTTTGGTATAACCTACCAATAAAATTGCTGAAGTAATTTAAAAAAAAAAAGCATCATTCTGAGATTAGTGTTTAGAAGGCAAATTTTTAAACTAAGCTTTAAGGGAAATACTAAGAAATCATCCTAAGTATTTTTAGAGATCACTGGCTTATACATAAATAGAAAATCCTTATTTGTTCATTAAGACAGGTTTCTTAGAGGATCTCCATGGCCAAATTCTGTGAACCTGCTTCGACTAACTGTATGTAATTAAAGTAATAAAAGCTAAATTCTACTTCAAGATTCTCTACAAAGTTTCCATAAATCCACTGCATTTTTGAGAGCTTCTAAACAAAGTTCTAGGGGTTTCCCAAATAATTTTCAATAGGAACTTTGATCATGTCTCTTTTCAAAAGAAAACAAAGATTAATAAACTTTAGTTTCTTAGATACTATGTTTAAAGTTGGTTTTCCTAGTTACTTTCAAAATAACTTAAAACACCAAAAAATTATTAAAGTAGTTTTTCCTTATATTAGAGAGCAAAGATACACATTTCCCAACTTAATAATAAACCGTAATTACACAACTTATATGAGATATAAAAGTTTACTGAAGTACTAACGACTTTACCTACATAACCACCATATCATAAACCACCTGCACCAAAAGTAAAAGTATCTCAAAATACATACAAGTTACCTTAAAATTCAAGGAAAATTTAGAATTAACACAAATACTGGAAAGTACAGTTTGAATATGTGCAAAACCTGCTTCCACCTGTCAGAAAGTAAACACACAGTTCAATGTAAACTAGAACCATTCCACTTTTACTATTGCCCTGGGTTATTCAAGTGAAATTCAAGCACATCAATGATCAAGTAAAATTCAAATACAAACAAGAGGACACACTTTACAAAGCCATGGTTTTAAAAGAATGGCATTAGAAAAAGGGGTAGTAGTTTGGAAGTTTTGGGAAATATCAGAACACAAATCCAAAGCCCGCATAAGCAGTTCGTAAATGAGCATTTTCTCAACAATCAAGTTTTCGTAAATTAATCTTTTATCTAATGCACCTCAACCAACTAGGCCTTTGGGCCCAGAAGTAGCTAAGTTGCAAATACAATCTGTTTCTTTAGGCTCAAATACTATCTTACAAAGGTCGGAAATAAAAGAATCTGGCTTAAAAAAAAAAAAAAAAGAAAAAGAAAAATCAGTGTATGCTCTTTAATAATCAAAAGTATAAGAAATAAGGTCTTTCATTCCAGGAGACAGGCCATGAGTATCCTGGGATGGTATCCGTAGTACAGTGCCCTCCTTGATAAAAATCTACCATTTAAAACGGCGAATGGTACACTAAGAAGGAACATCATTAATAAAAATAAAAAAAAATTTTTTTTTTTTTTAATTTTAAAAGGCACGAAGGTTCCAACCGTGGCTACTACAGTTCATTTTCATCTATTTCGGGGCTGGCAGATGGGTTTAATACACCCACACACACACCCCCAAGGGAGGGGAAAACCACCAACCTCCTCCCAGGGAGTTTAATGAAAATTAAGCAGGTAGAAGAGGCCTCCTCGGCAGCACGCTCGAACAGCCAAGAGGGCGGCCGGAGGGCCGAAAGGTTCGGACTGCGGAGGAGAGCCGCGTCCTCGGACCCACCTCCCCTCACCTTCCCGGCAGGGCGAACGCCGCCGGGGCTCATTAGCGCCTTCGTTAATTGACACCTGTAATGAGGAAACTTTCCGAGAGCGGAGGCCGCCCAGGCCCGGCCAGGCCGGAGCTCCGGGGCGGCCCCGCCGCGGGCGCCCAGGTAACCGGGCCGGGCTGGGCCCGAGGCGCCGCGGCGACCGCGCCACCGCGCACCTTCCCGGGGCGCTAGGCCCGCACGCCGCCCGGCCGGGCCGTCGCCTCCCGCAGGCCGCGGCAGCGCGGGGGGCGGCGCGGGGCCCCCCAACCCTGCACCCCCACAGGCCGCCGCCGCCGCGGCTACTTACTTTCATTTAACACCTCCACCAGGTCTGCGCAGTTCTCGCACATCGTTCGGCCGCCGCCCCCCCCCTCCCCCGCTTCGGATCGCACTGACTGATCCCGGCCGGCGGGGGGGAGGGGAGAGAGGCGGAGGAGGGGGCCGGCCGGCCGGCGGGGCGGGGAGGCGACGAGGGCGGGCGGCGGCGGGGACGGGGCGGAGAGCAGGAGTATGGGGGAGGGGGCCGGCGGTCCCCGGAGCGGGCGGGGGAGAGGAGGGGGGCGAGGGGAGGTGCGCAGGCCGGAGGGGCGCGGAGGCGCCGGCGGCGGGGAAGGGGGGGAAGGACGGGGGGAGGGGAGAGGGAGGGAGGGGGCGGGTGGGGAGAGAAGCAGCAGAGTCACTTCACCGACCAGACGCCGCGGCCACCGCTGACGCCGCCGCCATTTTAATAGAGCGTTCGGGCTGCGCTCGGCTCTTTCCGCCCGAGCGAAGGAGCCGACGAGAAACGCCTCGCGCTCTCATTCCTCCGCCTCCCGCCCTCTCTTCGCCTCCCGCCCTCCCACCGCTCCCTCCGCACACACGCCGCTCGCCCCACACCCCGCCGCGGCCGGCTCGCCGCCCTCCCTTTCCTCTTCCGTCCGGCCTCCCCGCCCTCGGTCCACCCCCTCGGCGCGCTCGCCCACCCCGCCCAGCCCGGATCTCTGTCAGCGGCCGGAAGGGAAACGCGAAGCCAGCGCGGCCGCGGGGGGAGTCCGGGTGAGTAGGGGAAGATGGCGGAGGCAGCGGGCGGCTCGCGGTTGCGCGGCGTCGCCCACCGCGGCCCACTGCGCGGGCTGCGAGGCCCAGCGAGCGCCGGGTCACCCGCGCCGCCCCGCTCCCCGCCCCTGCGCTTCGCCATCTTTCCTCCGGGCCCACGAGGACGGCCAGCGGGCGCTTTCTCCCTCCCCGCGCTCGGGGCCGGGGGGGCGGAGGAGGCAGCGGCTCGCGGGGCGGCGGGGCCCGAGCGACGCTGCAGCCCGAGTCGGGGCCCGCGGCCCCTCCCCGCGGGGCTGTGTGAGGATGGAACAGCCCGGGGGCGGCGTCACCTGCATCCGCGTGGATCGCCACCCTCGGTTCTCCGAGGCTCGTCCGCCCTCGAGCAGTCAGACACCTTGACGTGACTAGAAATGGCGGCGCGAGGAGCGCTCACATGGCGTCTCCTCCCCTGTACGCGAGAGGGCCCTGCGCCAATTGCCGGTCCACGGCTCTTCACCTGAAATAGCGTATTTTCGCTCCTCAGCGAAGCGCAAACCGCCGGGGTACTGAGGTGGGGAGAAAAATGAAGAAGAGCAGGTGAGGGAAAGGGGACGCCCGACTCGGGCCGGCCTCAGGAGAACCTCCCTCCCGCCTGCGCCTCACAGCCTCGCCGCCTCCCGAGTGCGGCCTGTTTGACGGAGCTGCGGCTGCACAGGCCCAAAGGGAGGGAGGGTGGGTCCCCGCCCTGGAGGCTGTGAGCCGAGCAGCTCACAGACCCTGTAGGTTCTGTGGAGGTTCTGCCCCGCCGGCTCCCCATGCCGGGCCCACCTCCGCCCGCGCTCTTTACCTGCTACCGCCCGACCCCGATGCCGTCGTTTCTGCCCACCTGTCGACAGTGTCGGTTCGCAGCTGTAGAGCCCGCCTGCCATCATCTTCCCTTCCCATCATTGCTCCAAAACGTGGGTGTCCGCAGACCTGACTTTGCCCCTCCACCCTTCGGCGTCCGTCGCCACCGGCCAACGGGGGAATTTGCCAAACCCAAATTTTGTTTTGTTTTTTTTCAGGTGGCAGCTAGAGACTTGGAACTTCGGGACGAAAGGCGCAAGGAATACTTGTTACTGGTTTAAAACCGTCATGGTAGGGCTGCACCTGTGTCTTGAGCCCTTGCCGGTGAAACGTGAGCAGAAATCTGCAGAGCGGATCTTTGGGACAGAATTGCCCATTACTAATAAGAGAAGGGACAAACTGAGCAGACGTTCGCCTTAACCCTTCTTTCTGTCTGAAACACGGTCTTGATTTACAAAGTGATATAGCATCTGTTGTCTAGTTTTTGGGGTTTTTTTTTTTACAATGAAACCACGAACAGGATAAACCCTAACTATAAAGTTGATAATGCAGAAAAGTAAGGCGTGAGCCTCTAATACATCCTTGAGCGGCAATTCCCCCAGATTGCTTATGTCTGTCCCATTTTCCTTAAGCCACTCTTAGGTTCCCATTATTTGTGGCCAAACACATTCCTGACACAGAAAGGGAGAACAACTACTACCATCCATGTGGAGTATTCCTAGGATGTGTGGAAGCCACAGAATGATCTTAAATGTTTAAGGATGGTTTGCTTCCTGGTTTTGTTTTTCCTTTACAAAGCTAAATGATACTTGATTTAAAATGCTTTAAGGGGAGCCAGGTGGCACGGTCGTTAGGCGTCCCAACGCTTGGTTTCAGCTCAGCGCTTGATCTTAGAGTGGTGAGATCAAGCCCCACATCAAGCTTTACGCTGAGTGGAATCTGTGAGATCTCTCTGCGCTTCCCACTCATGTGCATTCTCGCTCTCTCCCTCCCTGAAATAAATTTTTTTAAAAAATAAAATCCTTTGAGAATCTAGAGTATTATTGTCATAAATGATCATTGCTCCTCAGTCATCACTTCAGGGCTCAACAAACATCTGTAAAGGGCCAGATAGTAAATATTTTAGGCTATATGGACACCCCAACTTTCTCAGCTACTCTGTTAAAAGCAACTGTGGACTATATAGTGGAATAAGTTTGGCTGTGTTCCAATAAAACTTTACTTACACTGAAATTTGAAATTTTGTCCCGTGTCACAAAATACTATTTTTCTTTTGAGATTTTCAACTATTTAAAAATGTAAAACCATTCTCAGCCCACAAACCATTCAGAAACATGTAACTGGCCAGATTTGGCCTGTTGGTTGTAGTTCACTAACCCATTATCTACTCCAACTCCTTGTTAGCACATAAACGCATAGAAGACCATGAAAAGACTGCCTGCCTCCTAACTAGAATCTTAACTCTTCTGTACTGATTTAGTATATGTATCAATAAGACCTTATAGTACATTTGAAGGATGTGCATTCTAAACGTATGGGGCACCTGGGTGCCACAGTCAGTTGGGTGTCCAATTCGATCTCACCTCACATCTTAATCTCTTGGTTGTGAGTTCAGGTCCCACATTGGGGGGCTCCACACTCTATGGAACCTACTTTTAAAAAAGAAGGGGCAGTGCCTGGGTGGCTCAGTGATTTGAGTGTGGACTCTGGATTTCCATTCAGGTCATAATCTCAGGGTTGTGGGGTGGAGCCCAATAGGCTCCATGCTCCGCAGGAAGTCAGCTTGAGAGTCTCCCCCTCCGCCCCTCCCCCATCACACCATGCATTTTCTCTCCCTCTTTATTTTTTTTTCTCCCTCTTTAATAAATAAATAGTGGGATGAAGCAGAATCTATGCTGAAATATTCCTAGATTCTTTTAAATCTTAATTTTCCAACTAGTAATCAGCAATCCCCATACACCTTCAATAGCTAAGATTGTTTTCAATATTTTGTATGCATGTCACCATCTAGTGGTAGAATCCTGCTTTGAGTAAAATTTCACAATCTATGAATTTGTAATTCTTGAGTTTGAGATACATAGGTCATATATTCATAGCTGCTTACCTGAAAACCAGCCTCAACTAATACTGCCAGTGAAATTATTTGTCCTTAGCATTCTGGTTGTAATTATTGAACATAGGATTTTTTCTCAGGTTTGGAATTTAAGCCTGGCTGTTCCTATCAGAGGCCAGAATTATTGCAGAGTTTACTCTTGTCCCTCAACACCCAGGCTTGTCACTGTTTTGTGGAACTTAGAGTCATTATTTAAGGCAAGTATGCTATTTTATTCTTTCCACAGCACTCAGCCAGTTGTTTGTACATAAGCTCAGCAGACTGCTGTTTGGTTCTTACCTTGCTAGAGTGATTATTTTTATAAACAAACTGGATTATAACACTTTCCTGCCTAAAACTCTTCAATATTTCCCCCTGAATTTACATATTTATTTAAGTAATCTCTACACACAATGTGAGGCTTGAACTCACGACCCTGAGATCAAGGGTTGCTTGCTCTTACGACTGAGCCAGCCAGACACCTTCTTCCTGTTGTATTTAGAATAAACTTAACTGGCCCTTGCCCAACCTCTCTGGTTTTTTATTTTTTGTTTTTTTTAAGATTTTATTTATTCATGAGAGACACAGAAAGAGAGAAGCAGAGACATAGGCAGAGGGAGAAGCAGGCTTCATCCCAGGACTCCCAAGATCATGCCCTGAGCCAAAGTCAGACACTCAACCGCTGACCCACCCAGGCGTCCCAGCCTCTCTGGTTTTTAACCTAACCTCACTCTTATCACATTCCAGGCACACTGATCTGCTTTCAAACATAAAATTTTCTCCTGCTCTGGGTCTTGGTGAGTTTTGTTTTTCCTAGCACACACTCTCTTAACTTTGAAGTAGCTAACCTCTTAGCCTCACAGTTTCAACTTAAATATCATCTCAAAAAATAACGCCTCTCCCCTAGAATATTCTAGTACTGTCTACTTCTTTCAGAGATGTTACTATAAATCTCTCTATAATTACTTTATTTCTGTTTATTTGTAGTTGGGAGACACTGGGCTGCAAGTAAACAATTTTTGAATTAAGAACGGCCTAAATGGGGATCCCTGGGTGGTGCAGCGGTTTGGCGCCTGCCTTTGGCCCAGGGCATGATCCTGGAGACCCGGGATCGAGTCCCACATCGGGCTCCCGGTGCATGGAGCCTGCTTCTCTCTGCCTATGTCTCTGCCTCTCTCTCTCTCTCTCTCAGTGTGACTATCATAAATAAATAAAAATTTTAAAAAACTTAAAAAAAACAGCCTAAATGAATAGGACTCATTTTTCTCTTGTAACAGGCAGTAGACAGTCCAGTCTGGGGCTAGTATGGTGGCTCAGGGTTATGGGCCCAACTTCTTTGTTGCTCTCCATTTCACCATCTAAATATTGGCTTGTCACCTCCTGGTGGTAATCTAGCTGCCACCACACTGTTTGCTTTAAAGACAGAAAGAAGGAAAGGTGATGATGGCCTGTCTTGGTTTTGGTTCCCTACAAAGCAGGTTCTGAGACAAGGACACAGGTGGAAAAAGTTTTATTTTGATGTCATCCCAAGAAACATTGGTAAAGATAGTGGAGAAGTGACATAGGAAGTGGGAGAGTAAGTATGCAGTACAAGATTCATTATGAAGCCCTTTAATCCTAAGAGTAACTAGAGCCTAATCTCCCTGGTAAATTCTAAAAGCCAATAGAAAACATGTGCCTTAAAATCATCCTACCCAAAAAACAAACAAATTCATCCTACCCAAGGGACAAGGAAGGCTGGTTATTTACATCTACTCTCCTTAGTCACTGGTTGTTGCTAGGGAAGAGGTTGTGAGCAGTAAAGTAGACTTCTTGCTCGGGCAGCTGAAGAAAACCTTCATAGAAACACAGGTACTAGCAGTTGAAGTCTGGCCACTGTACACTGAAATGATAAGAACGAGAGGATATGGGCAGAGCACTGTGACAGAGTCTGGTACACCCATTTCCCCCCTTCTATCTGCTTCAAATATAGTTATGATAATCTGGAGAAGTAGCAGCCAACCTGAAACAATAAGCCTGTAGGCAAAAAGCAAAAGCCAAGGCATCGAAGATGACAGAGTTGAAAAAAGGCCCGAGATCCTGGTGGCATTGTTGAGCAGCTGAATCAGTGCTAGCACCTGCCTACTTGTTGCTACATAAGATGTTTGGTTAGCTAACAAATGCAAAACTCAAAAGCCAGTATTAGAGTATTTATAGCTCAGTGCAGTCATTAAAAATAGTGTGGCAGTTAGAATAATGCCCCTAACCCTCAAAGATGCCTATATCCTAATTCCCAGAATTTGTGAATGTGGTACCTTACATGGCAAAAGGGACTTTCCAGATAAGGAAACACTATTTGAGACAGGGAAAATTATTTTCTATTCATGTGGGCTCACTTTATTACCTGGGGCTTTAAAATTAGAGAACCATTCCCAGCTTTGTGCAAAGGGAGCTGTAACTACACAAGAATGGTTGGAGACATGCAACATTCCTAGCTTTGAAGATGAAGGAAGTGGGCTATGAGCCAAGAAATGTGGGTGGCCTCCAGAGGCTGGAAAAGACAAGGAAACAGATTCTTCCCTTCAGCCTCCAGAAAGGAACCCAGCCAGCTCTGTCGACACCTTCATTTAGTCCAATGAGACCCGTGTTGGACTACTGACTCAAAGAACTGTAAAATGTTTGTTAAATTTAGTTTTAAGCCACTAAATTTGTGGTAATTTGTTTCAGCAGCAATAGAAAACTAATAGAAGTGGCATGTAGATAAAGAGAACAGGCAGGCAGCCTGGGTGGCTCAGCGGTTTGGCACCGCCTTCAGCCCAGGGCCTGATCCTGGAGACCTGGGATCGAGTCCCACGTCAGGCTCCCTGCATGGGGCCTGCTTCTCCCTCTGCCTCTGTCTCTGCCTCTCTTTCTGTGTGTGTCTCTCATGAATAAATAAATAAAATCTTAAAAAAAAAAAGAGAGAGAACAGCATATGTAACACCCTTGAGACAAAATTCTTTGCCTATTTCTAGGAACAAAAATAAAGCCAGTATGACTAGAACATAGTTGCAAGAGAAGGCCCATGCCAGACTTAGAGCACTACAAACTTTAAGATTTTTGCCCAGATCTGGGACATCTGGGTGGCTCAGCAGTTGAGCTTCTGTCTGCCTTTGGCTCAGGGCATGATCCTGGTCCCAGGATCAATGGGGAGCCTGCTTCTCCCTCTGCCTATGTCTCTTTCTCTGTGTGTGTGTCTCTTATGAATAAATTAATAAAATCTTAAAAAGAAAAAAAGATTTTTGCCTAGATCCTAAAAGCAATAGAAAGCTTTTAAGTATGCAAGCAACACAATCAGGTTTTTATTTTAAAATATTCAGACTAATATGTAGAGAGTAGATTAGAGATAGGGACAACTGGGGGTTATTAATATTAATCCAGAAAGATGATGATAGCTTGGACTAGGGTAATATGAAAGAAATGGAGAAAAGGGAGTCCATTCTAAGAGCATTTTGGAGGTGAAAAGAACAAAACTTGATTGATGGGTATGGGCTGTCTCCAGATAAGAGATTTGCCCAACTGGGTAAGTGATGGTGCCATTCACCAAATTAGGGAAAACTTAAAGGAGAACCAGAGAGAGATGGGATCACTAATGACAAGTACTATCTTGGAAATGCTCCATTTGAGGTGCCTGTGAGGTAACCAGGAGTTGTTGACTGGGCAGTTAGAATCCAAAGCTCAAAGTTCAAGACTGCAAGTATAAATACAAAAACAATTCTTAGTATAGTAGATCTTTATTTTATGGGAAAGATAACTGCTATACCTTTAGCATTATAAGTTCCAGGCATAAAGAACAACCAAAGAACCAACCAGTTCCCTCAACTGTCCCCTCCTATCAGGAAAGCAAAAACTTTTCAGAAGCCCCTACAGCTAACTTTAGGTCTTCTTACCTAGAACTCTGTCACGTGGCCACCCTTAGGCCTAAGGAAAGCTTGGAAATCCAACATTTTGCTTTCCAGCCTCAATGGTAGAAGAAGGAAAAACTAGCTGGCAGTGGGTATTGAATTTATTTACAGTATCTGCTACAAATGGTAAATGAAGCCTTGTGATCATACAGAGAGGGAATACAGTGGAAAGAAAAAGACCAAAGAGCCTTGAGGGACTCTTACTGTCTAAAATTTTAGTAGAGGGGGCACCTGGCTGATTCAGTAGGAAGAGCGTGCGACTTTTGATCTCAGGGTTGTGAGTTTGAGCCCCATGTTGAGTGCAGAGATTACTTTAAAAAAAATAAGCTTTTAAAAATAAAAAATAAAAAAAAAAATAAGCTTTTTAAAAATTAAAATAAAATTTGAGTACAAAAGAGAAGCTGCCCCAAAGAGTTGAAAGAATATAGTGGGGAAAGGATTTTTGATACCACTTAAACAAAACAAGTAGTACTCAGAAAGGATGAAGATGACAATTGTTGAATGCTTAAAAGTCAACTAAAATGAGATCTACAAAATATTCATTAGATTTAGTGCATGGGAGGTCATGGGGAAGGAATTATGGACATTGAAGCCTCATTACAGTAGACCGAAGACCAGAAACTATTAAAATAGGAAACTATTTTAAGACTTTGGACTGTGGGGGATCCCTGGGTGGCTCAGCGGTTTAGTGCCACCTTCGGCCCAGGGCCTTGATCCTGGAGACCCGGGATCGAGTCCCACATCGGGGTCTCTGCATGGAGCCTGCTTCTCCCTCTGCCCGTGTCTCTGCCCCGCCCCCCATGTCTCCTGAATAAATAAATAACATCTTTTAAAAAAACAAAATAAAAGACTTTGGACTGTAAAGGTGGAATAACTAGATAAGGAGAAGACTAATGTGTGTAAATGCTAGCAGAAACACAAAAATAATAGGTAACTTGTACATACGGTGCAACAGACACTGTTCTGAGCACTCGTTTAATTCTCACAACCACCTCGTGTAGTATGTTCTGTTGTTCTATTTTCCAGAAGAGAATAATGAGGAGGAGTTGAGACAGAAGGTGATGATCCTAGAATAAAGAAGTCACAGTGGTTGCTGTAAATTCTCAGAAGTTGAGGAACATGGCACCATTTCACAGGTGGAAGGATTGACTTTCGAGAATGGGGAAGAAGGAAAAGATGGGTACCCACGTGTGTTAATTTGATGAGTTGAGGGAGTTCCCATCAGATGACTTTGGGTTTTTTCCCCAAAATAAGAGCCAAAGTCATTTGGAGACAAGAAGGCGGCAGGATTATGAGAGACTGAAAGTTCTATGGGTTTGAAATGGAAGTTCTGGAGAGCAGAGGAAACTAACTGGAGAAGTGTGAGTGTTTCCAGGGGTGGATGAAAGTTTGGTAGAGCTTGGGTTTAGGTCATGAACTCCTGAGTGATGCCAGTCTCCCAGAGTCTTTATGTCTAGTTGTCCCTGTGCAGTGAGCAACTGAACAGATGCCATCTACACCTTGGACATCCTAGATTTGTATGTTTACTATAGCAGGATAGCAATAAAGTGTCTTTTTAACAAGACAGTTTTCCAACATGTGGAAGCATGTTGAGGAAAAAGTGTCTTTTCTTTTCTTTTTTTTTTTAAGATTGTATTTATTCGAAATAGAGAACAAGCACAAGGAAGGACAAAAGGAAAGGGAGAAGTAGACTCCCCGCTGAGCAGGGAGCCTGATGTGGGGCTTGATCCCAGGACCCTGGGATCATGACCTGAGCTGAAGGCAGAGGCTTATGTGACTGAGCCACCCAGGTGTCCCATCTTTTTCTAATTCCTACAAAGGTTAGCAGAGATAACAGAGTCTGCACTGTGTAGCTCCAACAGTTTCCCAGGTTTTACGTAACACCTAACAAATTACAAAACAATATAAGAATGAGTAAGTCCGGGCTGCCTGGGTGGCTCAGTCAGTTAAGTGTTTGCCTTCAGCTCAGTCATGACCCCAGGGTCCTGGACGGAACCCAGCATCAGGCAACCTGCGTATCAAGGTGTCTGCTTCTCCCTCTCCCTCTGCTCCTCCCCCCGGCTCCTGCTCGCTCTCTGTCAAATAAATTAATTTAAAAAAAAAAAAAAAAGATCGAGTAAGTCCCTCACTTGCCTTTGTCCCTACTAAAATATTCAAGACAGCAAATAAACTTCGTGTGTGTGTGTGTAGTCTATAAATTTTTTTGAAGTCTATAAATTTGGATGTCTCTAGCCATTGCTTCTTTTCTTGTCTTTCATAGTACTTTTCTATAACTCATTCTTTATAAAACAGGTGAAATATCTAAAAATGATATTCTCTCCCTGCCACAAAATCATTTTTGTAAGCGGTTTTGTATCAAGTGCATATATTTTTAAAAGACTGTTATTTATTTGAGGAGGGGGGACAGAATGAGCAGTGGGGAGGGGCAGAGAGAGAGAGAAGCAGACACCTCAGGAGCAGGAAGCCTGGGACCCAGAGATCGAAGGCTGCCGCTTAACTGCTGAGCCTGAATGGGACCCCATCGAGTGTATATTTTTAAGATAATAATTTTTAAATGACCTTAAAAAGAGATACAAAGGTTTTATCTTGGCATGAGAGTTAGTAAGTGGATGTTTGTGAGAAGCCTGGATGGTGGAGAGGTATTTTTCCTAAGTTAGGACAGCTCATTATAAGTAAGCCTTTAAGTGTTTTTTTCTCCTCCACAATTTATAGTGTTTCTGAGTGGCCTCTTAGGACCATATTCATAGAACTCTAAGAGTTGTAAGAAATATTAAAGTCAGTCAGATCTGGAGTCTCTGAACCCTTTTGTCTGCATAATACAAAGTAATCTTGAAAAAGTATGTATCCCTTGCATACTTAAATTTGGCATCTAACATTTTTCATCATAACCTTAAAGACCTAAAGAAGATGTGATTTCTGACATAAATATTAGAATTTTAAATAAAACTGTTTCAGGGGCACCTGAGTGGCTCAGAGGTTGAGCATCTGCCTTTAGCTCAGGTTGTGATCCCGGGATCCTGGGATTGAGTCCCACATTGGGCTCCCCGCATGGAGCCTGCTTCTCCCTCTGCCTGTGTCTCTGTCTCTCTCTGTGTGTCCCTCATGATTAAATAAATAAAATCTATTACAAAAGTAATAAAGAAAACGGTTTCAACTCTTTTAAATATATCTAGTGAAGTACAAAAACCTAGCAACTTAATTTAATACAATCATACATTTACAATGGTCCTGGAAGAAGCTCTTCACTTTACTTCCTTTACATCATTTTGCTCTAAGATAATATACTAAGTATATAACATCTATAAGACAAAAAAACAAGAACATCCTATGAAAGTATGATACTTTTTTTTTTTTTTTTTTTTTTAGGAGAAGAGAATGAGGATGAGCGAACAGGGGCAGAGGAAGAGAGAAAATCCCAAGCAGATTCCAGGCCAAGGGTGGACTCTGAGATCATGACCTGACCTCAAATCAAAGGTCAAGAGTCAGATGCTTAACCAACTGACCCCCTAGGTACTCTGGGCATGTGACTCTTGATCTTCAGGTCGAGAGTTCAAGTCCCATGTTAGATGTAGAGATTATTTAAGTAAATAAACTTAAAAAAAAAAAAAAGAACTGGTTATTATGTGAGATATTTCTAGAAAGTATTCTCTTTGGTTGGTATCCAAGACAGACTGATATATGTCAAATTTCATCTATGATTCAGGGAAAAATAATTCAGTTTTATTTTACCTGGCCTTATTAGGAGATGCTGGGCACCAGCCACAGGAACATAAAAAACAATGGATCTTTCAGTGTGTGTAAAGCAACTGAGAACTTAAAAAGTATATCAAATTACTGATCAGCATGTTAAGGACCATTATTTTTCTTTTCAAGATTTTATTTATTTGACAGAGAGAAAGAGAGCACTGTGGGCGGGTGCAGAGGTCCAGGGAGGAGCAAGCTTCCTGCTGAGAAGGGACCTCACCGCCCCCCCCCCCCCCCCCCCCCCGCCCCCGAAGGAGTCTATTTCAGGACCCTGAGATCATGACCTGAACCAAAGGCAGACACTTAACCTACTGAGCCACCCAGGCGCCCTGAGGACCATTTTTAATAGATGTTAAATTATTTACCACAACCCAAGTGAACAGCAGAGTACATTCATGAATTGAACTTTGCTACAAATTAACATTCACCCTAGAAATTGTTTATGGTCAACCTTTTCCCTCTCCTTCCATCTCTCTTCATTACTGCACCTTTTTTCTTAATTTTACTTTTACTCTTTATGCTCCCATTCTATGCTTTTTACTCTCTTCTCTGTATACTCTTTTTTCCTTGATTGAAACCTAAACAAATATTTCTTCATGTGGGTAAAACCGAAGTTTTTTGAGCTTCCATATATATGAGACTGTTTCTCCTTTTTTAAAAAATTTCCTCTTATTGTTAGAAGCTTAATAGAAATTCGTTCAAACTACTGCTTTCATTAGAATTAATGTCTAGGTGTGCCTGGGTGGCTCAGTTAAGTGGCTGTCTTGCCCTCAGGTCATGATCCCCGGGGTCCTGAGATCCAGCTCCACTTGGGGCTCCCTGCTCAGCGGGGAACCTGCTTCTCCCTCTTCCTCTGCTCCCCCACTCATGCTCTCGCTTGCTCACTCACTCTCTCTCAAAATCTTTAAAAAAAGAATTAATGTCTAAAAATATTTCTGAAATGTGCTATCACTGCTTTGTGTTTGTTGTGTGGGTTTGGTTGGATGAACTGAAGCAAAGGAGGCAGGGAACCTTAGTCAATGAACTCAGTAAAACCACACTTCTAGAGATTTCTTTTTCTCCTTTTTAGTGTAAGGAGGTAAGGCAAGTTAAATAGAAAGCAGGGCACCAGGACAATTATAACAAAAAATTCATTTAAAGATCTCTGTAAAGGTAGAATTTATGTCAAAGGAGCTTCTTTACTTTTTTTTTCCCCAAGATTTTTTTTTTTTTGAGGTCCCTGGGTGGCTCAGTCAGTTAAGTGTCTGCCGTTGGCTCAGGTCATGATCCCAGGATCCTGGGATTGAGCCCCAAGATGGACTCCCTGCTCAGCGGAGAGTCTGCTTCTCCCTCTCCCTCTCCCTCTGCCACTCCCCCTGCTTGTACTCTCTCACTCTGTCAAATAAATAAATAAAATCTTAAAAAAAAAAAATGGCTGAAAGGACAAGTGCTTAGTCTTTCTGGGAGAAAAATGTTCCTAATCTCATATCATTTACCAAAAATGCAGAATTAAACTGTAAAGTTACTAAAAGAAAATACAAGAGAAAATAATATAATGTTAGGTTGTGGAAGGCCTTTACTCTAGGCATGCCATGAAAAACATAATCCATAAATTGATAGATTTTATTACATTTTAAAAATTCCATATAGCTGGGGCACCTGGCTGGCTCAGTTGGTGGAGCATGCAACCTTTGATCTGGGGGTCATGGATTTGAGTCTGCATGGTGTGTAGAGATTACTTAAAAATTTAAAAAAAATTTTTTTTAATTTTAATATATATATCTAATCACCATAAATAAAATTGGAGAAAAAAACCCACACAAACTGAGGAAACTATTCTAACATTAAAAATACTATTCTACTTGTACAAATAAATACAAAGTATAAAAACCTAAATAAGACAAAAAATAGGCTGCCATAAGTTGGAAACTTTAAGTAAAAGAATTCAATCTCAGGCACCTGGGTGGCTCAGCTGGTTAAGCACCTGCCTTTGGCTCAGATCATGATCTTAGGGTCCTGGGATCCAGTCCTGCTTTGGGCTCCCTCCTCAGCAGGGCGTCTGCTTCTCCCTCTCCCTGCTGCTCCCCCCTGCTCGTGCTCTCCCTCCTCTACCCTTCATGCTCTCTCTCTCAAAGAAATATTTTTTAAAATTTCAATTTCATTAGATAGTATGAAAGAAAATTTTTTAATAATAATTCCTGGCTTGGGCTGAGGTAGAGAGAGATCACAAACTGTAATACAATATTGATGAGAATAAAAAATTGGTTCAGCTTTTCTGAAGAGAAACTTGGCAATGGGCATTAACATCTTTAATTTTTATATATGCTTTGGCCTAGAAATTCTGTCCAGTAATTTATCTAAGGGCAGCAAGCTCAGACTTAGTTATAAAAATGCTCATCAAAGCTTTGCTCAAATAGTAAAAAAGCTGGCAACCATCTAAATGTCTAGTAGTAAAGAAATTATTGAGTAAATTATAATGTGTCCATGCAAAGAAATATCACGAAAATAGATGTTGTATAGTATTTAACTACCTGGAAATATGTTATAAATAATGCATACAAGTTTTTTTTTAATGTATGAAACAATATAAACTATATGGTTCCACTCTATTAAAGAAGACTAGAAACAATGGGTTAACAGTGGGTTTGCAGTTAACTTTTGTTGGATGGTTACAGTTATATTTTTTTTTCTTTTTGCCTATCTACCTTTGGCATACATTCTACAATGAAGATATCTTACTATCATAATTTTAAAACAATAGAAGTTCTTGTTAATGCTTAAACTACACGAATAAAGCCCGTAGTTCTATTGGGATTCAATTAGGGGAATATAAGCACTATGAGTATTATAAACTAATGGATTCATCATAAGAACAAGAGTATCCATAACTGTGGGAAAAGCAGGGAAAGACTGTGGACTCTCCATCTGGTGGTAGAAGTGGAGTCACTATTGCTCAGCAAGACTCACAGGCGAGAACTAGAGCACAAATCCAGGAGAAAAGGACAAGCTGGAATCCTTGTCTCTCACGATCTATAATCAAGATAGCCTTCAGAGAACAGCAGTCACTGCCTCGCTTCCACCACCCATTTCTTTATTATTATTTTTATTTTTAAGTAATCTCCAAATGCAACGTGGGACTCAAAACCCCAAGATCAAGAGTCGTAAGCTCCTCCAACCAAGCCAGGCAGGTGCCTCACCACCACCCATTTCTCACCAAATCTTTTTTGGACAATTCTGACTGAGAACCATTCATGTAAGGGTGATGGGCACTTTTTAGACAATTGGTCATTGTAATATTCCAAAGGCAAATAATTTTTAAGAACTCATTACAAATTCCCATCTACTCCAAAATATTTCACAGCAAATGTTTTATTAAGCTTCTTTGTGTTAGTATTGAAAAAGCAGATGCTCAACCACATACCATCTGTGTAGTGTGGGGCAAGTCTTAATTTGTGTCAGTTTCCTAACCTGTAAAATAGGGAAAATAATCAAATTCATGTGAGAGGAGATGTGAGAATTAAGTGAGATAATATGTATAAAATATATTTGACACGGGGCACCCGGATGGCTCAGTAGGTTAAGCATCTGACTCTTGATTTTGCCTCCAGTCATGATCCCAGGGTTGTGAGATCAAGCCCCGCCTTGAGCTCCACACTCAGCTAGGAGGCTACTCTAGATTCTCTCTTTTCCCCCTCCCCAAGCTCACATGGACTCTCTCAAAATAAATAAAATCTTTAGAATAAATTTTTAAAAATTAAAATCATCGGGATCCCTGTGTGGCTCAGCGGTTTAGCACCTGCCTTTGGCCCAGGGTGCGATCCTGGAGTCCCGGAATCAAGTCCCACGTCAGGCTCTCGGCATGGAGCCTGCTTATTCCTCTGCCTGTGTCTCTGCCTCTCTCTCTCTATGTCTATCATAAATAAATAAATAAATAAATAAATAAATAAATAAATAAATAAATCTTTAAAAAAAATTTAAAATCATCCTGGATCAATGGGCTTAAATAAGGACTTTTTGAGGCCAACCAGGACATGTAGCAACACATGGATGGACCTTGAAGACATTACACTAAGTGAGATAGGGATGCCTGCATGGCTCAGTGGTTGAGTGTCTGCCTTCGGCTCAGGTTGTGATCCCAGGATCCTCGGATCAAGTCCCACATGGAGCCCCTGTGGGGATCCTGCTTCTCCCTCTATGTGTCTGCCTCTCTCTGTGTCTGTCATGAATAAATAAAATCTTAAGAATAAAATATACTGAGATAAGTCACTAGGAGACTTATATATACGTCAGATGGAGAAAGACAAATACTGTATGATACCACTTATATGTGGAATCTAACAAAGCCAAACTCGGGCAGCCTGGGTAGCCCAGCGGTTTAGCGCCGCCTTCGGCCTAGGGTGTGATCCGGGATCGAGGCCCACGTCAGGCTCCCTCCATGGAGCCTGCTTCTCCCTGGGCCTGTGTCTCTGCCCCTCTCTCTCTCTCTCTGTGTGTCTCTCATGAATAAATAAATAAAATCTTTTAAAAAGTAATAAAATAAAAAATAAAAAAGCCAAACTCCTAAAAACAGAGTAAAAACGGTTGCCTCGTGCTGGGATGTAGGAATAGGAGAGATGTTGCTTCAGAGTACAAACTAGTAAGTAACCTGCAACTAGTAGTAAGTCCTAGATATCTAATGCACATAATGAATCTAGACAATATTGTATTATCATATTCTCATCTTCAAACTTGCTAAGATACTAGATCTTGATTATTCCAACTAAAAAAAGTCATGATAATTATGTAACATGCTAGAAGTGCTATTACTACAATGGCAATCATATTGCAATATACAAATGTATGTCAACATGTACACTTTAAATTTACACAATGTTATATGTCAAATAAAAAATAAAAATTAGTAATTAAAAAAATACTAAATTGATTCAACAACCTTCTAATGGGTTGCAAACCAGTGTTTCAAAGAAACATTGGTAATGGGACGCCTGGGTGGATCAGCGGTTGGGTGTCTTGCCTTTGGTTCAGAGCGTGATTCCGGGATCCCGGGATCGAGTCCCACATCGGGGTCCCTGCGAGGAGCCTGCTTCTCCCTCTGCCTATCTCTGCCTCTCTGTGTCTCTCGTGAATAAATAAAATCTTTAAAAAACAAAACAAAAAACATTGGTAAAGTAACACCTTCATGTTACAGATAAACTGTCAGTTCCCGTTTTGCAAAATTTTGTAAACTAATCCAATACAATAACACAAACATTTTTATCAATCTCTCTGCTCTATTAAGTTCTTTATCCATATTTGCTTTTTTTAAAAAAAAATATTTTATATTCATTTAAAGACAGAGAAAATGCAAAGTGGTAGTGGATGGAGAAGAGGAGGAGGGAGAGAGGGCGGGCAGGGGGGAATCTGAAATGGACTCCTCACTCAGTGCAGAGTTGCACGCAGGGCTTGATCTCATGACCATGAGATTACGACCTGAGCTGAAACCAAGAGTTGGATGCTCAATTGACTGAGCCATCAAGATGCCCCCATATTCACTTTACTTTGCTTAGGGAAATAAAATAAATATTTCCTAATTCCATTAGTTCTTGCCCTCCCAATTATCCCAAGTAATCATAATCTCTTATCTAAATATGGCATTTTTTCCACACCCAAATATGTCTTCATACTATTAATACAAAGGATTATATAAATTTTTAAAATATAGCACAATTTGTTATATTCTTCAAGTTTTATGGAGATGGTATACAAATTGTTTTTTTTTTTCTCAGCATATTTAATGATTGATTAGCCCTATGCATGGCTTGAACTCAGGTACCTGAGATCAAGAATCCCATGCTCTTCCAACTGTGCCAGCCAGGCACCCCTGATCCATTCATTTTAAACTCATGTATGGGGACACCTGGGTGGCTCAGTGGTTGAGCGTCCGTCTTTGGCCCAGGGCATGATTCTGGAAACCCAGTATCGAGTCCTGCATTGGGCTCCCTGCGAGGAGCCTGCTTCTCTATGTCTCTGCCTCTCTCTCTGTGTCTCTCATAAATAATAAATAAATAAATAAATAAATAAATAAATAAATAAATAAATAAAATCTTTAAAATAAACTCATGTATGATGTCCCGATATATGAATTTATCAGTTTGGGCATTCCCCTGTTGGACATTTTTTTAAAAGACATCTAAATATCTAAAGCTGTAAACCTACTACCTATACAAGAATATCGAAGCAATAAAGATAAAGCCAAAGTAAAAACTTAACTGGTACCAGTAGCAACAACTACATAATTAAAGGGTAAGATACACAGGGATCCTCCTAAGAGGCAGTTTTCTACTGTGATGGGAATCGAAATGGCAGAAATGCTGCAAACATTCCTTGGATGTCACTGTGGCAGGAGATCAATTTATCAATGATCATCATGATATCTTAGGATGAGTAGCTTGAAGTAACAAGTTTATAGAAATTACATCCTGAATTTTATCATATTGAAGCAACGGAGGCCATATTTCCACACGTAACTACATCCATTATAAGTGACAAATGCACAAACTCTTTGGTCCAAATATTCTGTTCCGGGCAGCCTGGGTGGCTCAGCAGTTTAGCGCTGCCTTCAGCCCAGCGTGTGATCCCGGAGACCCAAGATCGAGTCCCATGTCAGGTTCCCTGCATGAAGCCTGCTTCTCCCTCTGCCTGTGTCCCTGCCTCTCTCTTCTCATGAATAAATAAATAAAATCTTAAAAAAACACACACACACACAAATATTCTGCTCCTAGAATTTTATTGTTTGTATATACTCACACACATAGAAGTCTCTTCCGGGTAATGGCAAAAAGGAATTAGCAGTCACCTCTGGGACACATACTGTGCTAAAAGCTTTATATATATTAACTTATTTGATCATTATCTTTTGTGTAGGTATCATTTCCATTCTAATTTTTAAAGACTTTGAGAGAAAAAAACAAACGACTTTGAGAGAGAGAGAGAGAGAGCACGAGTGGTTAAGAAAGGGAGAAACAGGCGCCCCATTAGCAGGGAGCCCAGTTCAGGCCTCAATTCAAAGACCCTGGGATCATGACCTAAGCTGAAGGCAGACACCCAACTGAGCCATTCAGGTGCCCCTTAATTCCTATTTTATAGCTGTTTGGAGAAGTTAAACAATTTGTTCTTATAGATCGATCACCATAATAAATTTCTTTATGGTAAAACCAACAATTTAAAAAAATATTTATGTATGGTCAGAAAAGAAAGGGAAAATATTTGTAAATTATCTCCGGGTGAAAGACTAATTTTTATAAAGACCTACTATAAATCAATAAGAAAAGACCCAACAAGGGGCCCCTGGGTGGCTCAGTGGTTGAGCGTCTGCCTTTGGTTCAGGGCGTGATCCCAGGGTCCTAAGATTGAGTCCTGCATCAGGCTCCCCTCAGGAGGTCCGCTTCTCCCTCTGCCTATGTCTCTGCCTCTCTCTGTGTGTCTCTCATGAATAAATAAATAAAATCTTAAAAAAAAAAAATTACTTCAACATGTGTGAAGTGACATGTATACATTCATTGTGGCATAGTTTATAATAATAAAAGATAAAGTGCATGCTGATCAATAGGAAACTCATTCATGACACATTAATACAATAGAAAAAAACTCTGTAACTATTACTCCCAAAGAGAAATGGTTATATACACTAACATGAAAGCAGCTCCAAGAGGTATTGTTCAGTATAAAACAGAATAAAACAATTTACAAAACAGTATGTAACATATACTGCTATTTTATCAAATACAAGGTCAGAGGAGAACATATCTATATATTTGCTGATTTGTACACAGTATCCATGGAACTATTTACAAAGGATAACACTCACTGGTTTTCTCTAAAGACAGGAAATAAGGCTGCGGGACTGAGGTAGAGTGGAAACTTCCTTTCCATTATATTCTTTGTGCCTTCTTTATTTTCCAGCATGGATTTTTTTTTTTTTTTAAGATTTATTTATTTCAGGGGATCCCTGGGTGGCTCAGTGGTTTAGTGCCACTTTCAGCCCAGGACGCGATCCTGGAGTCCCAGGATCGAGTCCCACATCGGGCTCCCTGCAGGAAGCCTGCGTCTCCCTCTGCCTGTATCTCTGCCTCTGTGTGTGTGTGCCTCTCATGAATAAATGAAATCTTTAAAAAATTTGTTTTAGAGAGAGCAAGATCACACATGCACGAGCAGGGGGAAGGGCAGAGAGATAGGGAAAGAATCCCAAGCATACTTCCCACTGAGCAAGGAGGCAAGTTGAAGCTCCAACTCACCATCTAGAGATCATGACCTGAGCAGAAATCAAGTCTGACACTTAACCCCCTGAGCCACCCAAATTATCGATTCAGAAAAACACACTGATTTTTAAATGTCAAGAATCTTGGGACACCTGAGTGGATCAGTGGTTGAGTGCCTTTGACTCAGGGCATGATCCCAGGGTCCTAAGATCGAGTTCCGAGTCAGGCTTCTTGCGTGGAGCCTGCTTCTCCCTCTGCCTCTGTCTCTCTCATGAATAAGTAAATAAAATCTATTTTTTATTTTTTTTAAATAAAATCTTTATTTTTGTTTATTTTTTTAAGATTTATTTATTTGTGATAGACACATAGAGAGAGAGAAAGAGGCAGAGACACAGGAGGAAGGAGAAGCAGGTTCCATGCAGGGAGCCCGACGTGGGACTCGATCCCGGGACTCCGGGGTCGTGCCCTGGGCCAAAGGCAGGTGCCAAACCACTGAGCCACCCAGGGATCCCCTAAATAAAATCTTTTAAAAAAAATCTATCAACTAATATTCTCTGCATCTCCTATATTTCCTGTTTTCTATTCCACTTCCTTCCCTTTCTCCACCATAAATCTACTTTAGGCTTTTAGGCTTTACTGTCATTGAGAGTGAGGTTGGAAATTTTTTTTTTTTTTTTTTTTGGTATTACATTCAGAGATGGAATTTAGTGACTCATCAGTTGCATGTAATACCTGCTGCTCACTACATTGTGTGCCCTCCTTAATGCCCATCACCCAATTATCCCTTCCTCTCTCCCACATTCCCTCCAGCAACTGTTTCCAAGAGTTCAGCGTCTCTTCTGGTTTGCCTCCCTCTCAATTTTTATTTTATTTTTCCTTCCCTTCTGCTATGTTCATCTGTTTCTTAAATTCCATGTATGAGTGAAATCATATGGTATTTGACTTTCTCTATTTTACTTAGCATAATACCCTCTAGTTCCATCCATGTAGCTGCAAATGGTTAAGATTTCATTCTTTTTGATGGCTCTTTCCATATTTTGGTTATTGTGGACGTTGCTGCTACAAACATTAGGGTGCAGGTAGGTAGGTGCCCCTTTGAATCACTATGTTTGTATCCTTTGAATAAATACCTAGTAGTGCAATTGCTGGATCGTAGGAGAGTTCTATTTTTAACTTTTTGAGGAGCCTCCGTACTGTTTTCCCGAGCGGCTGCACCAGCTTCACTCCCACCGACAGTGTGAGAGGGTTCCCCTTTCTCTGCATCCTCGCCAACATCTGTTGTTTGTTGAGTTGTTGATGTTAGCCATTCTGGCAGGGGTGAGGTGGTATCTCATTGTGGTTTTGATTTGTATTTCCCTGATGCCGAGAGATGTTGAGCATCTTCTCACGTGTCTGTCATTTGTATGTCTTCTTTGGAGAAATGTCTGTTCACGGTTTCTGCCCATTCCCTGACCGGACTTTTTGTTCTTTTTGGGTGTTCAGGTTCGTGGGCTCTTTATAGATGTTGGATACTAGCCCTTTACCTGATAGGACATTTGCAAATATCTTCTCCCACTTCATAGGTTGCCTTTTAGTTTTGTTGACTATTTCCTTTACTGTGCAGAAGCTTTTTATCTTGATGAAGTCCCAATAGTTCATTTTTGGTCTTGTTTCTTTTGTCTGTCATTGAGGGATCTTACTAGTCATCAGGACATCCCACTTGTACACTTTATTGTAGCCTAGAAACTACCTGGAAACCCCTGAGGTCCTCCTAGTGCAGATTTTTAACATGACACTTTAACTCCTTGAGCAATCTGGTGAAGGCTGTGGACTCCTGAGAAAATAAAATATATAAGATTATAAAGCAAACCAATCATACTGAAACAAAGTTATACTTTAAAAAAGATTTGAAAGAATGCACGAGTGTGCGAGAGTGGGGGAAGGGGCAGAGAATCTTCAAGCAGACTCCCCACTGAGCATAGAGCTCAACCCAGGACTTGATTCCACAGATTGTGAGATCATGACCTGAACTAAAATCAAGAGCGGACACTTAACCAACTGAGCCACTCAGGCACTCCTATAAAAATATTTTTAAGATGTTATTTGTGATATGGGAACATGTTTATTAATGCATTAAATAATAAGCTATAGCTGGGAGTTAATAACTATGGTAATTTGGGGGGCATCTGTCTAGCTAAGTCAGTAGAGCATGTGACTCTTGATCTCAGAGTTGTGAAGTTCACGCCCAATATTGGTGCATAGATTACTTAAAAATAAAAATCCTAGCGGATGCCTGGGTGACTCAGCCCAGTCAAGCATCTGCTTTCTGCTCAGGTCATGATTTCTGGGTCCTGGGATCGAGCCAAGTTTTGATATTTTATTTTGATATTTCAAAATATCAGCAGTAACTAATTTATGTGACCTATTGCATCAAACACTGTCAGCTTCATTGTCCTTTAAAAAGTCCCTCCTAGATCTAGGTAGGTTGCCTTCCCTACTTAGTGCTTGGCTGGTTATCTGGTGATTTCTCTTCAGCATTATCCTGGGAGACAGCTTTGCTATGCTCTGGTGTCAATGTCCTGCTTTCTGTATCCTTTTTTATTGCCTCGTTTTGGTGGAGTGTATCCTCCAATTGTTTCTGAGAAAGATTCTATGGGAGGAAAATTATTTAGATCTTTAATTTCTAACAATTCAATATTCTGAGGTTCATATTTGATTTGCTGAGTAAAGAATTCTAGGCTGGGAATCATTTTCTTTCCTAATTTTGAACTTCCCTGTGTTAACTACAGAGCAGTCTGTTCTGATTTGGGATTCTTTCTGTGACTTGCATTTCTCTCTGGGAACATGTATATAGTATTGTTTCTTTGTTCTAATGCTCTAAAATTTTACAACATACACTGTTGCGGTCCACTTTTCATCTTTCATTTGGTGGGCACATTCAATTTGCAAATTGATGTCTTTCCAATCTGGAAAATTTTCTTGAATCCTTTCTTTGATTATTTTCCTTCCTTCCATTCTCTCTGTCCATGCTCTTTAGAAATTATAAAACTTTTGAAGTGGTCCTCTAATTTTCTTGATAGTTTCTTAGTTTCCATCTTTCTGTCTCTTTATTTTGGGGAGATTTCCCCAATCTATCCTTCAACTCTTAAATTTGTGTTCTTTCATTCGGAAAGCTTTTTTTGTTCTCTAAACTTAGTACTCACCTTTGTTGTTTGCAAAAACTCTCAACTCTGAGGGTATGGTTAATAGTTTTCTTGTTTCTTCACTTTTCTTACTTGTGCATAGTCTCTATTTTTCTATTTCCTATGGACAGCTCACTCATGAACTAGTTGCAAAAAACATCAGAAATAGAAAACTTTCTTCTTATAGCTAATAGCTGGCTAATTATTTCTTCTCTGAGAGTCTTTTTTATGTTAAGGTTTTGAGAGTGAGCTAGACAGAACACAAATGGGGACAGAAGGAGAGGGAGAAGCAGACTCCCTGCTGAGCAGGAAGCCTGACACTGGACTCAATCCTGGGACTCCAGGATCATGACCTGAGCTGAAGGCAGATCAACTGACTGAGCCATCCAGATGTCCCTCTGGGAGTCTTTAAAAATATAACATGGGGTTCCTGGGTAGCTTAGTCGGTTGAGCATCCAACTCAAAGTAGTGAGATCAAGCCGTAAGTCAGGCCCCTTACTAGGCAGGGAGTCTGCTTGGGATTCTCTCCCTCTCCTTCTATCCCCCCCCCCCCCCAGCTTCTGCTCTCTCTCTAAAATAAATAAATATTAAAAAATAAAGTTAATAAAAATAAAAATAAGGGTGCTTGGGTAGCTCAGTTCATTAAGTGTCTGCCTTTGGGTCAGTTCATGATCTGAGAGTCCCAGGATTAAGACCTGGATCGTGCCCTGTGCTCAGTGGGGAAGCCTGTTTCTGCCCCTTCCCCTGCTCCTTCCCTCTCAAATAAATATGAAAAAAATAAAAATAATTTAAAAACAAGCACCATTTGTAATGCTTAGGGGAACCTAAAGGACAGGTAGGCCAACTTCACAGCTCAGGAAGTTGCTTCCATCTCTTAGTGTCCTTGATGATGACGACTCAGCTGGGTCTGAGGAGTGACTCAGCGATGGACTCAGGGATGAAAGGATTTCTTGTGGACCCTCGCCAATAGTCTGGAAAACAAGGGGAGGAGTACAGCACTTATTTACGTGTCTAAGAGCTGCATGAATCATAAAAAGGAGAAACATATTTAGGAATAATTTGCTCTTAACTGTTTGAGTATATTGAATAAGGCTGACCTCATTTTGAATATCTGATCTCATTAGTATAAGAGACCCAAGACCCAGGGGAAAGGACATTCTGGGTCAGAGACTTCAGTAAGGGTAGCAAGTACAGAGAGTTTATGTTCAGACTGGATCTCTTCTGTATTCCTCCCGGCATACAAAATATAGTGTATCCCAGCGTGTGTAAAACTCTGATCTTGTTCAATGGGCTAACAGAAGACAGACTTCATAAATTAGGTGCATGTTGACCTACAGGAGGCTCTAAAGAAATTCTACTGTGAGAGGACAAAGGAAGATTTTTTTCAGAAGTAATCTCTACACCCAATGTGGGGCTCAAACTCACAACTCTGAGATCTGGAGTCTCATGATCTGCCAACTGAGCCAGTCATACACCCTAAAGAAAGATTTTTGAAAGTGGAGCAAATGCTTCCATGTCAGAATAGAAAGGTCTAGGTTAGTTGGCAAACTCTGGGGAAAAGATACAATTTTCTCAAGCATCCTAACAGAGAACAGTGGTACTATTTGGGTATTAGGTTAATTAGAGTGGATAACAGCAAGGACTTCAGAATTTTAAACGGATACTCATTTTTCAAAAAGCAATGGAAATGAAAGATTTCCCATATAAACTTTACCAACTCTTAGATCCAACTCTTGCCCCTCAACTTGTCACTTCTCTCCTTTAAGGAACTTGGGTTTTCATTTGTAAAGTCAGGATATTAGTTTTGGTAGTTTCTTTTTACTTCTCTTGAAAGTCAACTGGACATAACGATTAGTAAAAGACAAGTAGTAGATGGTTTTGACTGCCATCCTGTATAGTGAGGCTGGGGTCGGTGAATGACAGAGGCAGCTGTCACTGCCACAGGAGTGATTTCATTGGCATTATTAGTACTTGAACGCTTAGGCAAGACTTCACTTTTACCAGTAAATCAACTGCTTTTTGTCGTTTACTTGCACTTAAGACATTTTGAACTTGTGGTAGAGGATAGCAGTTTCATTTTACTCTCCCCTTTCTTCTTAAATAGAATGCCAATTTGATTCAGAACAGCATTCAGCTTCAAGATTGTTATTTCTGAGCTTCTCTTGCTGGGTGGGGTATGGAGATGTACTTGAAAGTGTTCTGTGAGTTTCTGAGACTTTAAAGTCTTACAAGCAGAAGCTTTCTTCCTCCTATCTAGAATGCAGATGTAGTAGTTGAAATTCCTGCACCCATATATATTTAAGATTTTATTTATTCATGAGAGAGAGAGAGAGAGAGAGGCAGAAGCAGGCTCCAAGCAGGGAGCCCGATGTGGAACTTGATCTCAGGACTCCAGGATCAGGCCCCGGGCTGAAGGTGGCACTAAACCCCTGAGCCGGGATCCCTGGGTGGCGCAGCGGTTTGGTGCCTGCCTTTGGCCCAGGGCGCGATCCTGGTGACCCGGGATCGAATCCCATGTCGGGCCCCCAGTGCATGGAGCCTGCTTCTCCCTCTGCCTGTGTCTCTGCCTCTCTCTCTCTCTCTGCGACTATCATAAATAAATAAAAAATTAAAGATAAATAAAAATAAACCCCTGAGCCACCCTGGCTGACCTTCTGCACCCATATTTGATATTGATATATAAACCTTGTCAAGAACCCTCGTGATAATCATAAAGCTGAACTTCATGAGTTCTATATTGTTAACTCTAGACCTTACTGACACAAGGACAAAATAAACATTGGCATCATTACTTCTTGTTACACGGAGGAAAACAGAAAACATGCTAAAATGCTTATAGCAGGGGCACCTGGGTGGCTCAGTCCATTAAGCATCTGCCTTCAGCTCCGGTCATATCATCAGGGTCCTGGGTTCCAGGCCTAAGGCAGGTTCCCTGCTCAGTGGGAGTCTGCTTCTTCCTTGCCACCCCCCACCCACCCCGCCTCGTTTTCTCTCAAGTAAGTAAACCTTTAAAGAAACGTTTTAACAACATTCTCTTAAATACACAGTAGTACCACCTTACCTGTGGGGGAGTATGTTCCAAGACTCACCCAATGGATGCCTGAAACTGCAGACAGTACTGAATCTATATATACTGCTTCTTCCTTTACCTACATACCCTATGATAGAGTTCATTTTCTAAGTTAGGCACAATAAGTGGCTAACGATAATAAAATGGAACAATTATAAACTTATGCTGTAATAAAATAAATGTGGTCTCTCAAATAATCTTATTGTACTGTACTCACCCTTCTTGTGAGATGTCAAAATGCTTATGTGATGAGATGAAGGGAAATGACACAGGCATTGTAATGTAGCACTAGACTACTACTGACCTTCTGACGATTGGTCAGAAGGATCACCTGCTTCCTGACTCACCTGCTTCCGGACTGCAGTTGACGGCCAGTAACTGAAACCATAAGTGAAACCCAGATAAAAGGAAACTACTGTATAATCACTTATTTTGCAAGCTAGTGTTTTTTCCTAGGGCCAATAGTATTAATTTTTAAAGGTTACGAGCATTGAGGTAGGGCAGGGGGGCTTTTGTCAATCTGGGTAATAGATGCTGTGAAATATAAAATACGCTGTAATACATGTGAAAAATGATGACATTTCTAAAATAGAATTTGAAAATACCAGATATAAATTTTAAGTAAAATACTATCACTGAAATTAAAACTCAGTAACTATAAATGCAAAAAGCATGAACCTAAACTGGGACTCCCAGTTGGAAAAACAGTGTAAGACATTCTCAGGAACTGCTGAGGAGACCTGAACATGGACTAGGTATTATGGAATTACTGTTAATTTTCCGAATTTACTCAGAACATCTCACAGTCGGAAAGCATAAAAGATGGTAAGGGAAACTTTAACAATAGTATTTCTCAAAAGTATTACTTAGAGGGGACAGCTGATCCAGTTGGTAGAGCATGTGACTCTTCATGTCAGGGTTTTTCTTTTATTTAAAGCTTTTGTGTTTCATTCTTTTTTTTAAAGATTTATTTATTCATGAGAAACACAGAAAGGCAGAGACACACAGGCAGAAGAAGCAGGCTTCCCACAGGGAGCCAGATGTGGGACTTGATCCTAGATCCTGGGATCATGTCCTGAGTCAAAGGCAGATGCTCAACCACTGAGCACCCTTGCATCCCATGTCGGAGTTTTGAATTCAAGCCTCATGATGGGTACAGAGATTACTTAAAAATAAAATCTTAAGAAGAAAAAAAGTACTACTTATAAATAGTAATTAGATATACTTGTTTTTAACCACTTAAATATTTAAGTATTTGTTTTAATACATTAAAGTGCACATGGGGGGCAGGGGGAGAGGGAGGGGAATAAATTTCAAGGAGACTGCATGCTCAGTGTGGAGTCCAACCTGGGATTTCATCTCACAACCCTGAGATTAGGACCTGAGCTGAAAGCAAGAGTCCAACATACAACCAACTAAGCCATGCAGATGCCCCTATTTTTATTTTTTAAAGTAAGCCTTACATCCAACGTGGGGCTTGAACTCACAACCTTCAGATCAAGAGTCATGTGCTCTACCAACTGAGCCAGCCAAGCGCACCATGACTGTTTTATGAACCTCTTTTTCATGGAGGTTTAACATTCATGTTTTGATAGAATGAATTATGCTGTTACCTTTTTTGTAGGAATCCCAACACATACACTGCCAAATCAGACCAATTAGGTCCACTATGTATTCTAATGTTCTTTTTTCTTAAACTCCTTCCCTAGCTCTGTTGGCTTCAAACGTGGTATCTGTATCCTAGGTAAGAAAGCCTACCAAAGTAACTAGACTCCAAGTGAGGTAAGGAAAAGCCTGTGAAGCTGAGCTCACACTCCACTTACTTACTAATTTTCAAATCTAAGAGCACATCAACTCCAAGATGTACCAAGAACGACAAAACACTGTTAATTCTGACAATGTACTTGACCTTCTTGCAATGCAGGAATTGGTTATAGCAGCCTCTTTCTTGCAATTTCAATCTATTCACACATTTCTCATGAATAAAAACACACTGCTCGGAATCTGGTAGGCAATTCCCTGCATTACAGCTTCTGGGAAGCTCCCCTCCTTAGGGCCCAAGAAAAACTTGGTTGCCACTTTGCAAGAAAATATGGAATTGTTGTCCTTCCAACAAGAACATCAAATTTGTCCTGCTGCTTCTGTGCACCTTTTTTCGTACCCAGAATTGTTTTATTTTGATGTTGGACCATCCTTTTGAAGATACTTAGCAATTAAACTAATGCTCACAAACAGCTATGATTAAGGTCACATGTGGACAGGCAAAGACATGCTACTGGCGTTGCTGGGACACCAGAAACTGTAAGATGCCGCGGACTGTTAAGTTATATTCCAATTTCATAAGAGCTAAAATGTGTAGAAAAAAATGCACCTTAGTGAGGTATGGTGTCAGACATATTGTCAAATTTGTCTAAATCCTAACCAACCATCAAGGAGACTCAGCTTGTGTGATCCCATTTTTCAAGTTCAAATGACTTACCCAAGATTCTCCAACTAATGAGTGTCTAAACCAGGATTCAGACCCAATTAACTATGCAAGGTAATTCCAGTACCCCCAACTCCCCCACAACCTGTAACAATTCAGACTAACTTGTTTCCAAGAATTAAAAAGCACTATGTCAAACAGCTGAAGTGGACAGTTAATCAGAGTGCTGTCAATTACCTCGAGGGTGACCCAATTATGATCAACGTGCAATTAAGCAAGAAATGCCTAAGCTAGACTTAATTTGCTATCACTATGGTCTTCTCTGGTTTGGTCAAATCTCTTTGCTGAAGTTAAACCACTTCATGCAGGGACTGAACTATGGGATAGAACACACCTCTGAGGAGAGCTTTGTGCCGGAGTTTAATGTTTCTAGTTCAAAGGATCTATGTATTTTCCTTGAATGTGTTTAGCTTTTATAAACACTGAAGAGATGATTCTTTTACGCTATAACTCTAATTACTTGTGTTCAAGTAATTCAATGTATTCAAGGTATACATTTAACATTTTGTGGAGTTCAAAATAATATATTTAAAGTACATGACAGTAACAAAAATCAGAAGGGGAAACAGAGGTAAAGTATTCTAATCCATTATCTTCATTTCATGATCTAGGATGGCTTCTCTAGTTCTTACCATCATATCCATGTCCCCTTTTACTCTGAAGGTTTTTATCAGAAGTTTTTAATCACTTCTGGTTTCATTTCAGTCAACTTGGTTGCATGTGAAGTTGGGAAATGTCAGTCAGGAGGCTTAAGTACCCAGTTATAATACAGTGGTTCAATTATTAAAACAAATGAGTAATATATATACTGAGGGAGAATTATCAGTTAACATGACATTGTCCTGAGGCCTGTACACAATTTTAGAAAAAAAAAGATGCAAATTTACTCTCGGCAGTAGCTGAATCCCCGTTGCCAATCATCTCTAATTCAAAGCCGACTATCCTGGTTTCAAAGCCAAAGCTTGTTTTCTTGCAACATCTAGAACATACCAAGAAAGCAGGGGGTAGACAGTGGATGTGCTAGAAGATAAGAAAATGGCGTATGATCATTGGCAGCCACGGTGACAGCTACTCAAATAACAATATGCATTTCATAGCTGTATCAAAACCAATCAATCTGAACCTTAAGTCTTGGGAAATCCCAGAAAACCTCTTAAAAGCTGCTTTTAGGGCAAAAACAGTACTTAAAACCAAATAAAAAATTTTAACAGCTAAAGTTTGAAACAAAGTTTCCCAATGTTGTTCTTCGAATACATTTAAACTTTTACCATTTACCTCCTAGAAAGAAGTTTCACACAGGATTATATCCTACTGAAGTAATAGTTTTGCCAAAGCCTATAAAGTTGGAGTACAGCAATTATACAAAATCGCTGACTCTGCATGAGCACGAGGCTCTTCAAATGCTTAGGTTTTAGTCTAGGTTTATAGAAGGTTAGATTCAATCCTCTGGAAACAGGTTCATCCAAGCTAGTTTCTTTTTTCTATTTCCTTAGTTCTACTCCCTTTCACGTTTTATAAGACATCTACACATTTCTCCCCTTCTTCCTACCTTTCCAAGGGGTTAAGGTCCCTTTCTAAGGGCTATATCTGACAAGAATACAATTAATCAAGAATATTTACCACAGCTTCTTACACCTGTGTGTTCTTGTGCTTTTTATCTGTTACACATAACTCCTCACCAGGAAATAAGATGCTTTAAAGGCAGATAAAGCAAGTCACACTGTCACAGAAGGGATTTGGATCTTGAGAACAAAAGGGAGAGACTGGAGCCTGGAGCAAGTTTGATTTACCTAACTGGGCCATAACTCTCAATAACCCAGAGATCATGTTTATACATCAACAGGTGTCCACTTTACTTAAAAATGTTACCTAACACGTAACACACATATAACCACTTTAATGTAGGAATAATTTCGAGCCAATAAAGGAAAATAAATGTAAACCAAGTTTATTTTGCTTTTTAAGTAGTGTTCTTAAAGCACTACAGCTTGGTAAACAATGTAAATTAGTATAAGTCATCTCAAAAGCCAGAGTTTTGTTTTGTTTGTTTTTTAATGAGTTGTTAAAAAGATGCAGCCTATTCTAACAGGATAAATATTTTTAACCATTTCACTTCGAGTTAATGAAGGCTCACAAATGAGCAACACTCCTCATTGAGGAAAACAAAAAGCTGTTGTCGACAAGCGACAGCACACACACACAAAAACAAAAAGAACTGTGTAAAAATAACTAACTGTGTTCCCATATTTTTTGAAGTCGCTTTACAATGGGATGATATGCACATGATCTTGCTGCAAACTTGCCATACAGACTCGTAATACATGTAGTCTAGACAAACGATTCAGTCCAAGAGGTGCTAACTTCAGACAATGCAGCACTAGAATTCTCTTAACAACGCAATTTGTTTTACTCATTATCTTTTCTTCTAGACTGAAATACAGGCTAGAAAGAAAATGCTCCCTAATTAAAAATTGATATTGTTTTTACAGGAAAATTGTGTAATTTTGCATTAGAATTTACAAGTATATGCTCAAATTAAATTTGCCTCCTCCCCCCATCCCAGCCACAAAATGGGCATGAAGTAAAATTTTTAAAAAATGCCTTAATTTTTAACTTCATGCAAACTAAATAAAGATGACCAAAACAAAAGCTTAAAACAATGGAAGGATATTTCACAGAAAATTTCTTATACAAAAAACACATAAGAAAAAGGGCCACTAGGTGACATTTTAATTTACAAATTGGCATCATTTTGGTCGACAAATATCCAGATGCTGTTTTCTTCTGCTAACAAGAGTTGCAGAGAGGGGGGAAAAACCCAACCAAAAAAAGGAAGAAAAAAAAAAAAAAAAGAAAAAGAAAAAACCAGCATGACTTCTTAGTTTAATCACACATTTCTTCTGGAATTTCATGTGGATTAAGGATGCCAGGGACAGACATTTGAAGTTTATGTTTCTCTTCCTGAGCCTGTCGAAGGGCTGTTTCTCTTTCTTCCAAAAACAGATCAGATGTATCTTCACCTGCAAACTCCTGTGACAACAAGATAGTTAAGTGTTAATATAACCAACTTCAATTTTGGAAAATGTCCTCCTGGGAGGGGTGGAGGAGGAAGATAGATAGAGAAGCACCTCCCTGTTTTGTCTACACAATGATAAAACCTATCCTTCAATTGGTTGGGTTAATATTATAGTGTATGTATTTTTAAAGATTATATATGTATTACAAACAAAATGCAGGGGGGTAGGAGGAGAGGGAAGAACAAGCAGGCTCCCTGCAGAGTGCAGAGCAGGGTAGGGGGGTTTAATCCCAGGATACCATGCCCCAGAGATCATGATCTGAGCTGGATGTTCAAGGTGTCCCTAAATTATAGCATACTGATACAATTCTGTGTAGCTGAATTAAAACCAAAGGTGTTAACTGAGGAAAAAAAGTTTATTAAAAAGGCATAGTGCAATGTCATATATAAAATATACTTCCATAAGACAAGAGATTTAAAAAGTTGTTTCTCCTACAACTAATGATAAAGTTTAGCTACATTGTGACTATATAGCTGTTTTTTAAATATTTTATTTATTTATTTATTCGAGAGAGAGAGAGAGAGAGGCAGAGACACAGGCAGAGGGAGAAGCAGGCTCCCTGTAGGGAGCCGGACGTAAGACTTGATCCCGTGTCTCCAGGATCAGGGCCTGGGCCGAAGGCGGCGCTACACCGCTGAGCCATCCCAGACTGCCCTATATAGGAATTTCAAGTAATTTTCACTCTCTTTGGCATTCTCTACTTATGACATAGCTAATATGTTTACAATTTTTAAAAAATCTATTTATCTTGGAAAAAAAATCTGAGTATCATGTACGACCAATCCTTATTTAACCTTCACCAGTAAGGTAATCCATCAACTTACAGATGTTACATTACTTTTAAATTTGTTTAAAAGAAAGTAATACAAGATAATTTCTTCTTCCCATAAATTTAAATGAAGCATTGTGTAACAGCAGCAGAAAGAAGTGGATTATCTGCTAATTTGTCTTAATTCCCTAAAATGGATTACTAACAAAATGGGTATGAAATCCCCAAAGGGGCAATCAGTGTTTCTTTTCCCATAATGCACAATTTAAAAATCATCTATAGGATGACATGACCATATTCCAAGACATTTTGATCATCCAAAATGAGTTATATTAATAACAAGTTTCCAAAAACATTTGTAACGCATCATGTTCTCAGCGATGACTTAGGTTTTCACTGTGTATCAGTCTAGGACTAGTAAGCTTGAATACCACTCAAAAATCCCATTCATTTTGCTTTAACAAAAAGTGGTAAATTATACAATCCAACAACTAAAACATACCAAGTACAAAGCACATACCTTTATTTGTACTAGGAAATCCCTAAGATGTTCCTTGAAAGCAGGAATATCCTGATTTAAGCTGAAAAGCCCTGTCACAAAGAGCTTTACTTGAGCACTGCAAAACAAAACACAACGATTAAATATCACTGTTTTTTAACGGAAAAATATAGGTGTATTAAAAAGTGTATTTACTCTTGTAGATGAGGGAATGCAGATTTAAGGAGATTTGCCACATATTCCTGAATGAACATTTGGTTGTTAACTGGATTTCCAGGATTTAATGGTGTACTTATTTTTCCTTCTTCAACCAAATTAAACATATATGCCAGTATTGACGCATGCATTGTCAAACCTGTTGATAAGAAGAACATCATTAACTCCACAGTTAATAACCACTTGAACACTTAAGATTTTCATGGCTATAAATTCTTACCAGCAGTATGTGAGGTGTCTGTCACAACAGAAAATATATGCTGAAGAATATCACAAAAATAAGTTTGATAGAAACTCTGAGCTGCAGCTTCTTCTTGTGCAACATTTTGTAAGAGTGTAAAAAGTATCTGTAAGCCTAAAACGTACAAAAACACCAACGAAGTTATTACAGCCGGTTAACATTCACACAGAATTTCCACTATTCAACTATTCTGATTCAAAAGCCATTCTTAACCCTCTTTCCACTAGTGACTAACAATTATTTGCCTAAATTACCTTGAATAATGGGAGTTCATCTAGCATCAATGTCTGCTTATAGATTACACTAATAACCATTACCAACTTTTCACTATATCTGAAAGTTTAGTAGATTCTCTCCAAATCAACTCTAAAAACAGCATTACGAAAATACAAGTATATTACATAAACCAGTTTCTATTTAAAAATAAAAACTTATCTTGAAGATGTGGTTTTCTCCTTTTTTTGACCCTTACAGCACAGAGGAAAAGCAGATGGGGAAAAGGAAACATTGGTATGGATGTGGAGAAGTAATGTCGCTCTACTTTAAATTTTACACTCATCTCCCTGTAAATCAACCATATACCTGTGGACTCAACCATAGAAGAGAGGATTCAACTGCTTTTAGTATTTACTTAGACCTACATATGCCACAGATGTACTCACACAAAACCCACATAACAGTGCTACCTAATTCCTTCAGATCTAAGTTTAAGAGCCTGTGGATTTTAAGATGAATGAATAGAAAGGGTATTTAAATAAAAGGACGTGTATTTACCTGTATCTGCAACATTCCTCATAGTATGTTTGAAAGCCCAAATAATGGAATCCAAAACAAGTTTAAATTGTGCAGGTGGTATTGCCAGGAATGCTGGGAAACAATGAGAATTGACAGCCTGAAGTAGTAAGAAAAAGTTTGTTCTGTGTTCAGGATATTCTTCAAAGTCCTATAAACAAAAGATAAGAACAAAATAAAGTTTCAATGCCTTAATTATGTTTAATAAAAAAGAAAAAGTAAATCCTAATTTAGTATAAAGCTTTGGAATTGTTAATTTTTTTTTTTTATGATAGTCACAGAGAGAGAGAGAGAGAGAGAGAGAGAGAGGCAGAGACACAGGCAGAGGGAGAAGCAGGCTCCATGCACCGGGAGCCCGACGTGGGATTCGATCCTGGGGCTCCAGGATCGCACCCTGGGCCAAAGGCAGGCGCCAAACCACTGCGCCACCCAGGGATCCCCAAAGCTTTGGAGTTGTTAATCGACCCCATCCAATGTATGTAAGATATAGGTTTCCTGATCAGCAAACCTGAAATCAACACAATTTGCCTCTCATGGAAAATGTAAGTACCACTGATTACACAAATGAATTACTAAAAATAAGGACTACGAGGTCCCATTATAAGGAGTCAAAACGCATAAAGAACATATTTTCAAGTTACTCTTAAGAAAATTACTACCATGTTATGATACGGACTTCAAGATCACAAATATAGATCCGAGAATTTTTAGCTACTGTGTAAATTTGTAGACTTAGATCTACATTTTCCTGTCTTACTTAATACATTTCCCCATTTCTAGTGTGTGTGCATGTGTGTATATATATATACATATACATTACTGTACATACAGTTTTTGTGTAAATTTACTATTTTGCAGTTAAGATTGTTTTAAGATTTGAGAGAGAGTACATGTGAATTGGGGGGAGGACCAAAGGGAGAGAATCTTCAACAGACTCCTTGCTGAGTGTGGAGACTAGACTTGGTGTGTTATCTCCCCATTCTGAATTCAAGATCAAGATCAAGACCAAGCGGAGACCAAGAGCAGAAGCTCAATCAACTGAACCATCTAAATGGCCAAAGATCTTTTTAATAGTAAATACATTTGGTTTTAAGATTGTATTTATTCATGATAGAGAGAGAGAAAGAGAGAGAAAGGGGGGCAGAGGGAGAAGCAGTCTCCACACAGGGAGCCTGACGTGGGACTCGATCCCGGGTGTCCAGATCACACCCCAGGCCGAAGGTGGCGCTAAACCACTGGGCCACCAGGGCTGCCCAATACTTTTAAATATTTTTAAATAGTACTTCTCTGGTCTAAATGTTCAAATATTTAAACTAGTTAATCCCATAGCTATCATTTATGCTTTCAAGACTTACAAGGATACATAATGCAGAATTTCCCATACTGAAATGTAAACCACATACCTTATTTATCATATTCAATGTGCATTCAAAAACAGCATCAAATATTTGAGGTATTTCAGCTGTTATATGTCCTCCTAACTTGTTGACAATAATAGCCATAGTACTAAGCACTTCTGGTTCTCTAGCAGCTGGTACATTTCTCTGATAATCAATGAGAACTGCATCCAATAAAGGAGGAACAAAATTTTCAGCTACCTGTTTAAAAAAAAAAAAACTTTACCTAAGTTTTATCCTATGCACTTGCTTACCATCATAAACAGCTAGGTCAATGTTATATTGAAATTTAGGTTGAATATCTGCTTAAAACTGGAAAATCCCACGTTTTAATTAAAAAAATTTTTTTTAAAGATTGTTTATTTGACAGAATGAGAGCAACAGGCCGCCCACTGAGCAGGGAGCCCAATGTGGGGACTCAATCATAAACCTTGGGATCCTGACCTGAGCCAAACACAGTTGCTGGACCAACTGAGCCACCTAGGTACCCCTAGAAAATCCCATTTTTTAATTTGGTTTTGGACATTAATTCTTTTTACCAAAAGAAACCAAGGAATTATAATAGGCTGGGAAGAGCCACAGATATATTGATATTTCAAATCTAATTGCTAAGATTAAACTAAGGCCCAAAATGAAGTTACTGGCTACAAGTTACTATGGCAGGGCCAGGATTTTAGGGATATGGTATATGGGATAACTTACCTAAAAGAAAAGAAAAGCCCTCCTAATCAATACTACATTAATTTTGTCAATGAAGATCTATAAAAACCAAGCAGCGCATATCTAATACAAAGTAGACATCCATTCAATGATTTTTATTAAGCTTAGTGAATGCTAACTGGTAAATACTTTAATAAACAAAACCCAAAGCCACCACTTACTCTTGTACAAGGAATTAGAACTGTACCAGGAAGACCATGAGTTTCCATGAGTCTCAGTAAACAGGGTCATATTAAGGTGTAGCTTATGTGTCTTTCTTTAATAGGTTCTTTATTACCACATGGACAATAAATATAAACAGTGTTTCTTGTAACTGAAGGTCACTAGTGTTAGTAGTGTCCTACTTACTATATATAATACAAGTCTAGTAGAATTTTTAAGGATAAGCACAATTATTTTTCCAATAACCCACTTGATGTCTTAGACCAGAACTGTTCTCATTTTACTTTTAACACTTCAGTAATTCTTTCCTAACAAGATGGATCTTAAGTGTGTTTTCGAGTATTTTTTTTTAAAAAAAAGATTTTATTTTTTTATTCATGAGAGACGCAGAGACACAGGCAGAGGGAGAAGCAGGCTCCATATGCAGGGAGCCTGGTGTTGGACTCGATCCCGGGTCTCCAGGATCAGGCCCTGGGCTGAAGGCAGGCGCCAAACGGCTGAGCCACCCAGGCATCCCTGTTTTTGAGTATTTTTTAATTCACCGCCCCATTCAATACAAATCTTGGTTACAAAATGATACCCTCTCATTATTATCACTGATACTCCTAAAATTTGCCCAAGCTACTCTAAATTGTGAATTTCACATTCCTTTAATTCATCTTATCTTTGTCCAGTTTTCCTTTTTTAAAAAATTTTTTTAAAGACTTTATTTATTCATAGAGACAGAGAGAGAGGCAGAGAGAGAAACAGGCACCATGCAAAGAGCCTGATAAGGAACATGATCCAGGGTCTCCAGGATCACGCCCTGGGCTGCAGGTGGCACCAAACCGCTGCGCCACTGGGGCTGCCCTCCAGTTTTATTTCTTAAAAATTAGGATTTTATTGATTTATTCATGAGACACACAAGGAGGCAGAGACATATAGGGAGAGAGAAACAGGCTCCACACAGGGAGCCTGATGTGGGACTTGATCTCAGGATTCCAGGATCATGCCCTGGGCCGAAGGCAGGCACTCAACTGCTGAGCCACCCAGGCGTGCCCTCTTGTCCAATTTTAAATACATTTCTGATGTCATAATACACTACTTAAAAATCTTTCAACATTTATTATCTTGAGAATTCCACAACTGTCTTCTGAACAAGTTCCCTGAAAAATATCTTATTTGTTGGAACAAACGCAACAGCACACTTGTCAACCAAAGATTAACATGATAGATTCTTTGTAATGTACAAGGATCAAGACAATCAGTGGTAGAATAAATTAAAAATACAGGCTTTAAAAAATAATAACCCAAATTTTCCCATGTTAAGGCATATATGGAGAATAGCTGAGTTTCTGAAACCATTTTCTATTCTGGAAATGATTAAAAACTTAAAAAAAATTAAGAGTAAAAGAGATTTCTAAGCATTCCACTGGGAAAGCCCTTACTCTCACTTCAGAGCCAAATTAATGACAGCTTTGTAAACTGCTCTGAAGAATCATGAAGAAACAAAAAAATTTCTCCCAAATGTCTACGTATCCACAGGGGGCGAAAAATGACCCAAGCTACCTTATTAAGTATCACCTTGTTAGTGTCCTCCAAAAACAGCAATTTCTTAGGAACACGGTACATAATATTTTCAAGTATTCAAGGACTCAAAAAATAGGTCACTGTAAAATATATTTCCCTCGAAATTACCTTTAAATGAGCTATGTGCATAGACCAGAGAATACAGCATCAACTTAAAAAGCAAAACATTTCACTTACCATCTGTGGATCATTGGACCGGCTCACCCAACCGGATATTAACTTTAAAGTTTCCCTTTTTACCGTTCGCATACTTCTAATCAATGGTTGCTTTGTAACCATCTCGCCTAAAAAAATACAATCCAGTGAAATCTAACTTGACAACTACAACTCTACATTGGCAGTTACATGTACTTCAGATATAATAGCTCCCATTTACCACCCAAAGGCATAAAGACAAGGGCACAGAGATGAATGTACTGGGAAAATAAACGAAGACTAATTTTACAAGGAAAAGGTGTATGCAACTCGTTAAAAATAATTGTCATTTGGAACATTGGGAGAGTTAACTTAAATCTTTGAGAAATGAACATTATTTACACTAAGACTGAATGGAAAAAAAATTTTTTTAAAGATTTCGTTTATTCATGAGACAGAGAGAGAGAGAGGCAGAGACACAGGGAGAGGGAGAAGCAGGCTCCGTACAGGGAGCCTGACGTGGGACTCGATCCCGGGACTCCAAGATCAGGCCCTGGGCTGAAGGCGGCGTTAAACCCGAGCCACCAGGCTGCCCAAGACTGAATGTAAAATTGATTTGCTATTCACAATTCCACAAAAATTCAGAATCACTTACCATTAGCTTGGATAGCTGCTGAAATATTTTCACTGAGGCACTTGTATACATTAAGCATATCTAAATAAATTCTCCCAAGTTGAATTACAAAGGGGTGTCCGACAGCTTTGCAGGCTCTAACATTTGTTTTCAATATGCTACCAAGCTGCTTTACAGTTTCCGGATCTTTAAGTATATCCACATTCTGTGAAGGACAAGTAATAAATTTCATTTATCACATGAAAATTTAAAGCAAAAAATACTACCCACACTTACTCCAAAATCACTACCACATTTACAATGCAAAGTAGGGAAACACAGAAATCTTTATTACCTGTAGCTACAACTATGAATAGATTAACATTCCCAATATACCGTCAAATCAGAAAAAAAATTACAGTATAGTTTTTGTTACTTTTGAAAATAACACGGTCTTCTTGAATTCCATTTGAACTTTGATAAAAAGGAGTAGAACTTACTTTGGTTGCCTGCTGGATTATGCTATCCCAAACCTGATTAGGGAGTAGCATGTATTTTTCTATCAAATGTTCTTGTACTGTTTGGTCTGTTTGTGCACCAATCATGTACCCCACAGCTTCATAAAATGTATGGACCTATGTAAAATGGCAGACATTTTATGTTTATGCATCATAAGGATAACCACATACAACCAACTTACATATGTATTAGACCTTCTTTTGTGAGTCTGAGAAACAACTTACATTAGGTAAGAAAATAGCCTAATAAACTTCTAGCTAAATTTTTGCCCTACAATGAAAACTTAATGACTCCAGCAGAGATGTGGGTTGGGGGGATAGGTGATATAGGTGATAGGGAGTAAGTAGTGCACTGGGTGATATATGGAATTGCTGAATCACTATATTGTACACGCATAACTAATATAATACTGTATGTTAACTATACTGGAATTTAAAAAAATTTAACCATAGATGTATGTTAAATGAATCCAATGGTGTTACTCTATTGCCATTTATGAATTCTGAGTAAAAGAGTAGTCATGAAGTGCCTGGGTGGCACAGTCAGTTAAGCATTCAACACTTGGGTTTTGGCTTGGGTCATGGTCTCATGGTCCTGAGATTGAGCCCTCCCACCCACCATGTACTCTTACTCTAATAGACCTTTAAATAGGAAGAAAAAAAATAGTCATTTTCTTTTCTTTGGGTGGAGACTGGGTCGAGGGGGGAGAGAATCTTAAGCAGGTTCCCGACCCCTGTGAAGCCTGATCTCATAACCCTTGAGACCATGACCTGGGCCAAAATGAAGTGTTGGACGCTCAACCAACTGAGCCACCCATGTGGCCACTGTAGTATTCATGGTCTATGAATATGCATACTACTACGATGCTCAGTGCTCTACGTACCTGCTGAGGTTGAAGATCACAAATTATAGTGTTGATATTGTTCAAAATTTCATCAATAAATGGCATTACTTCTCCAACCTGAACCTGAACAAAATGCCTGCGGCATTTCTGAGCTATTTTAATAAAAGTATCACAAGCCATGTCTTGGACTCCATCATGGGTCTCTAACAAAACAAAAATATTATCAAAAAATTTCAAGAAAACTTGGGGTTTCTTTTGTTCAATAAATATAAATAGCTGAATAATAAGGATTTACCATGCATGAATTCAAACAACTTGTTAACTACAGTCTTCAAAAACTTCCAGTGAGCTCTTAAAAATCTTGGATATTGACCTACTATGTACATGATATTTGATGCAATAATAGCTTTATTATCTTTGCCTCTTTTCTGTTCACATAATCCTAAAAGATCCTGTAAAATGAGAGCAATTTCAGTCATTTATAATAATACAATTTAGTTACCCAAGAGCTCAGTTCACATGTAGTACCCCTGCATACCTTTATAACAGTAACAAGAAAGCGTTTTTCATCCTCTTCATGCATTGCTCCACTAATGGAGCCTATTGCCCAACACAATGTATTCAAATTTTTCCATGACCACTCTGTACCATTCACTTGATTGTGAAGCTTCTCAGTCATTATTCTTTCTGTATCTACATAATCCAGATGAGTAAGATAAACTACAAAAGAAGGGAAAAGGTTCCAAAAGTTCAAATTCTAAACTATGAACAAAAAAAATTTAATAAAAAATAGCACAATAAAAGTGATTATTAACAGATTCAGAAAAGTATGCGCCATTTCTTAGTTATTTCCACCCCAGAAGAGAATTAAAAAGATCAAACCGGCAGGATTTTTTGACTCACCTAATGTTTCTCTCATATTCTTATACAAATTAATGGAATCTGTATCCTTCATGAATTCTCTGACAACTTCTCCTTGATCATTTTCTACAACCAATACTTCTTCAGGTTTAGCCATACGACTAACCATCAATAAACGGACCTGCTCAAACAAGAAAAATCTATTACATCTTTGAAATAAGCACTTCACACTTTAGACCAACATACCCCCAAAACTATTCCCACAATACAGAACAGAAACATTACGAAATGCAATTTGAGGGGGCACCTGGATGGCTCACTCTGTTACATGTCTGCCTTTAGTGCAGGTCATGATCTAGGTGTCCTGGATCAAGCTCCAAATCGGGCTCTCTACTCAGCGTGGAGTCTGTTCCCTCTCTCTCAAATAATAAAATCTTAAAAAATGTAATTCTACAACAATGATTTCCATGCGTTATTTATCACGAATAAAACATATACTATTAACTTTCCTGTTGAGAGTGATTCATTACGCCGGTCGGTGATCTTTTAATTTGCATTTCTAATAAACTCACTGGAATGCAATCTGCTTCTACCAAAACACTATGGTTCTTAAAACAATCCTTCTCAATTTTCTAGCTTCGAAAACATGGACAAGTTGTTGGATGCTCTTTTTCTACCTTTTATTTAGATTATAAAAGTCAAAATAAAATAAAACCCACTATTTCATTAAGTCTTCAAAATTACAGCAAGAAACAGGAGTAGCATTCACCACCCACTTTATTGTTACCTTGGATAACACGGGCAAATATAGCTGCCTCCTGGGAGGAACATCAAAATGTTGACTTCCGGATAGCAATGGAGAAGCAGATGTAGAGAACGGGCTCTCTCTATAAAGCTCAGCTGCCAAGTGATTCCAGTACTCAAGACAAATCTTGAAGATTTCAGTTTCCTCCACTTCTGATACCAACAACATATAATGAAGGGCCTACAAAGAACACCGGAAATATTAAAAATAATCCCTTACATTATTTTTTTTACCACAAATTGCCTGCCATTTGTTATGTTAATAGGATAAAAATTCATGTTTCATTTTGCACAATTATGAGGTTTCATTATTCATCTAATGGACTAGAAATTCTCTAGGAGCAAGTTGTACTTTCTTCAGACATGTTCTACAACACTTCGAAAATTTTGTGTATTTTTTGGTCAATACACATGTTAAAAGTTCCCTAAAAATGTATGGATATTTTTTTTTTTTTTTAAATGTATGGATATTAAGGGACATTCGATACAAATACTCAAAAGGTTTAAACAATCTATATGTCTATTGATTCATGAATGGGTATACAAACTAGGATACAATACAATGTATTGTTCTGTTATTCAGCTATAAAAAAGAAATACTGGTACATGCTGTAACACGAATGAACTTTGAAAATACACTACGTGAAAAACACTAATTACAATACACCATATACTAGGAGTTCACTTACATTAAAGGTTCAGAATAGATAAATCCATAGGGAACAAATTAGTGGTTGCTAGAGGCAGGAGAAGACCAGAACGAAGGACCTATGTATTTCAATGGGTACATCACCCTTTGCGGGTGATGAAAACGTTTTAGAAGAGAGGACACTTAATAATTCTGTGACTTTCACTAAAGTTGTACACTCTAGAACCGGTTTTATATTACATGGATTATACCTCAGTTTCTAAACAACATCTTTAGACTTTTCATCTCAGAAATGTCTGAAGACCCCTTAGGAATTGAATTGTGATTATCAATTATTGATCTGGCATTATGCAGAAAACAGAACAAATTCAGCTTGTAATTCAAAATTAACAGATTTTATGCACTGACAATAGGTAAGAAGAGGTCACAAGTACAAACATCTTATTAATTTTAAAAGACTTTATTTTCTTCATGAGAGACACAGAGAGAGGGGCAGAGACATAGGTAGAGGCAAAAGCAGGCTCCCCAACTGAAGGCAAATGGTCAACCACTGTGCCACCCAGGCATCCCTATTTATTTTTTTTTAAAAAAGGTTTTACTTACTTCAGAGAGAGGAAAGACAGAGAGAGAGAGAGAAAGAGAGAAGACCCAGACAAGCATGCGGGGAGGGGGGAAGAGACACATGACAGAGGAAGAAAGATACTTTTAAAAAGGATTTATTGGGCAGCCCGGGGGGGCTCAGTGGTTTAGTGCCGCCTTCAGCCCAGGGCGTGATCCTGGAGACCCAGGATTGAGTCCCAGGTCAGGCTTCCTGCATGGAGCCTGCTTTTCCCTCTGCCTGGGTCTCTGCCTCTCTCTGTCTCTCATGAATAAAATAAAATATTTAAAAAAATAAAAAGGATTTATTTATGAGTGATGCATGCACAAGAGTTGGAAGTGGGGTAGAGGGAGAGAGACAAGCAGGCAGGGCTCTATCTCAGGATCCTGTGCTGAAGGCAGACTCTTAGCCAGCCATCCAAGTGCCCCAAAGGTACAGACATTTAAAAAAGAAAAGGTAGACATTTTACAACAAAGGCATTTTTATAACAAGGCATTTTTGAAAGAATTTTCATTATATAAGAATTTCAGAAGCCAAAGGCTCCACAAAGCCTACCTCCATGAGTGTTTCCCTGAGATTTAACCTTTTCTCTATAAGTTGACCATGTTCCTTAAGAAAGGTGCAGAGAAACAAACTGAGATTTTGAATAAAGTTCTGTTCATCATCTTTTCCATTTGAGTATGCAAGTCGAATATTGGTATTTAAAGGAAGCATCTACAAGTTTAAACAGGGACCATTAGTCTGCATCTTAAAAAAAAAATCAACAAAAGATATTACCTTTAAGTACTAAGATTTCACCACCTTGTTACTGATATTATAAGCCAGACTTAAGATTATTTTTCACTAGGAATCCATAGTCAGTTTACACTATAGCATTTTTGTGTTCTAGTGGTTTTTAAAAATGTTACAAACAGTAAGATTTCACAAAGTATCTTTTCATTTTTTCCCTGTATCAGACTTTTCCTTCCTTAGTGTTATTAAAAAACAAGAACATTTAAGTAATTCATTTGGATCACTAAGGTAATGTATTATGGTTAACACTCTAAACAATTTCATATATACCTAATCAAGACTGTTAATATACAATCTCTTCATTTTGGAGTCAAAGTCAGAAACAAGAGGTAATATTAAACCCCAGGTTTCCAAGCTTCTAAAAAGTCTATGTAAATAAATTCCTAGGATACTTCCAGAATCTCTATTTCAAGGAATTTCCAAATGTTCATTAAAATGTCTGCCTAATCTTATTTTAATAAATATACACTGTATAGCGATCAAATGAAGTAAAAAATATATAATGACAATAGTTATGATTAGTTATGACAGGACAGTACAACTCCAACCCAAATTTTTATAAGGCATTAAAATGGTTTGCTCAGATCTTAAGAGTGTTGTATTACCTGTTTTAGCTGCATCATTGTCAGTGTAAATAGCGTTACAAATTGTTCCTCATATTGGCTTACACTTACACCAGCAATCTCAGTGAGGCACTTCAGAGAGACATTTCGAAACATTGGAACATTCAGGAACTATTTTAAAATTTTAAAAAAAGGAAGCAAAAAATAAATGGCCTGTAATACTTTACTTAACAATTAAGAAAAATAAAGTTTTTAACAATCAGGATCGTAAGAGGGGAAAAAAAATCAGATCAATCGATGGATATTTTGTTTTGCACATATATAGAGGAAATTTCATTATCTACCCAACAAACAGTAAATGCTTTAGGAAAAAACTGAGCCTCTTCTGATCTGTCTTCAGACATCTAAACACAAAGTCACTTAGTAATTTTCCCAGGACCCATTTTAGGACTTTTAACGACATCATATTTTATGTATAGTCTAAAAAAGACCCAAGATTTATAACTGCTTAGGATTTTAGGAGATGGGCGATACACATACGATTAACAAATGTATGGTAAAACTGGCTCTTTCATATTCTATTTGTTAAGAAAGTATGAAAATGGCATACCACTTATGGATGGCAATTTGGTAAGCATCAAAAAGCCTTAAATGGATTATGTTCATTGATCTGACAATTATATGTATAAACATTTATGCAAAATAGACAGGTACATAAATGCTGTATTACTTAATGTTTCCTCTTGTACCACTGACAATAGCAAAGTTATATATATACATATGTATACACTGTCCACAGTAAACTGTCTCCAATATTGTAAATTCATATATTAGAATAATGTATTACCTTATCAAGCCCTAAACTACAAAACCTCAAATGTTAAGTTATAATAATCTTCTCAATTAAGCATACAAATTTATTCCTTCTATTTGCCAAGAAAACATCTGGAAAGATAATACAACCTATTGATAAGTGGTCGTCTCTGGATGAACAAGTATTAAGAGTTTACAGAGGTATTGCATGCTGCTGCTTAAAAAAAACAAAAAAACAAAACAGGAAAGAAACCAGACCTTCCATTTTATAGCCTTTTTTTTTCTCATTTTATAGCCTTAACCTTACCTTACTGTGACCTATATAGTAAACTAAAATCAAATCCCTTAATACCTGTTCACAAGGAATTCCTGAGAGTTTGACCATTACACAGATTAACTGAAACTAAAGAAAAGTTCTTCTAAGCAGTTTCTCATATTAGACACAACACTGGTTAGTTATGCTTATAAATGCAAGCTTTTCTAGAGCAAAGACCATTAGAAATTAAAAATATATGAAAAAAAAAAGAAAGAAATTAAAAATATATGGAACTATCCAGTGATAAGAACTGAGATGTATTCACTATACCTTATAAATTAACGTGCTGATTAACTTGGTCTCAAAAATATATCCCAGTGGAATCCAATTCAGAAATCTGAGCAATGTTTCCAAAGTTGCATGTACAAGTGGAGCATTTTGGGAATTTTCCTATAACAAAAACATACTTGTAAATAATCCTCTTCATATAATTATGTGTTACTTTTAAAAAATAGTATCAAAAGCACTTACCATCACAAACTGACACAGCTGAAAAATTTGGGAGAACTCATTGCACATGCTAAAAAAAAGAAGTGATCAGTTTAGAAGTCACAGAGAAATTATTTACATACTAACAAAATTACAAAAGATTTCAGTAATTTGGTCATTAAAAACTCCAGTTACTATTTAAACAGAAGTATCAACAACTTCATCAAATGTTACAAAGTTGCTAAAACTACCTGTAATATCACTCTCTCAAAGATTATCCATAAAGAAGAGGTTCCTGTCATCCTTAGTCTAATCTGAAATAATTTCAGTCTGCTCTTTTTTTTTAAGATGTTAAATCAAGATAGTTGAAACAAAACTCTGTCCAAACTAGAAGAGGGGGGTATGTATACGTGCTTATTTATCTCTCAAATCCTACAATGTGGTTATACAAAGAAACAGAGTTAAAATTATGAATACAGACGTTAGCCTGAATATATAAAGGTGAAATACCGCTGTGCCCTAAAGACCACAACAAATTTTTATTATTTGAAGTGAAAGAAAAGAAAGCGGCACATTCTCAAGATGCATGGCTGGTAACAAATCAGTTGCCATTTGGTTCCAAGTCATTTCTTAGGCTTATATTTAAGTAGTCAACCGTTTATATACAGATCCCAAAGGTTTCTGGGAATTCCTGACTGACCTAGACTTCTTTTGCATGAGAAGTATAAAGTTATTGAGCTGTGACAATGAAAGTGTGATATCCTACCTTTATCATCACACATACTTTTCAAACCTCCATATTTAGAAGATTAGGTCTACTCTAAGACTATTTAAATTTGTACTAAAAAATAATTAAAAGTAATTTAACACATTAACAATCACAATTTCTCAAAAAAATATAATCACCTCCAAATTCCTTTAAATCTCTTCAGGAATAATTTAGAAATTCTAAAACAAAAAAAATTACTTGCCTGTCTTTTAAATGCTTTGCTTTCACTTGAGTTATCTGTCCACTAGAGAAATCAAATACTTCTTCACTCAAGAGTTTAAGAATCACCATATTATTCTGACAGAGACTTTCACTGGTCCTACTTGCTCCAACAATGTCACTGATAAAAGTTGGCCAGTGTTTTGGCCATTCTTGTTTTAATATCTAAAATAAAATAGATGTTAATTTAGTTTCACTTCTCAATGGCAAAACAAACTTCAAAGAACTTGTGTAATACTATAAGCAAGAGTTAGTAACACCCACTTTTCATTTTCTCCTCCTTGACTAAGAAAGGAAATGTGTCATCCTCTATAGAATAAATTGGATAAAGTAGAACACAGATAAAGTTTTTGGCTTCAAATGCCCAGAACACCTCTCAGTTATCCCAAATGATCTAGTCTGGTTCTTTTTATTAAACAGTTTAAGAGAGTCTTGAACTCACACCCAAGATCAAGAGTTGCATACTCCACTGACTGAGCCAGCAGCCATGCACCTCAGTCTAGGCTGTCCTAATAATGTGCATGTGTATCAATATTAGTCAGACACAGATGTTCAAATTATCCTAAGTAGACTCAAAGTAAAACTTTTTTTTTAAAACATTTTATTTTATTTATTTATTCATAGAGACACACACACACACAGAGGCAGAGACACAGGCAGAGGGAGAAGCAGGCTCTATGCAGGGAGCCTGATCCCGGGTCTCCAGGATCATGCCCTGGGCTGGAGGTGGTGCTAAACCCGCTGAGCCACCAGGGTTGCGCTCAAAGTAAAACTCTTAAGCAATAAAAAGGTGATTGACAGTGAGAGCCATTTTCTTTGGGTGGAATCTGAGCCTTGAAATGTAATAGTATCTACACAAATTTCTAAGAAACAGCATTACAATTGGGGATAGAATCATCACTGACGAAAATTGGATTGTATTTCAAGTCTGTACTGTGTATTTTGTATATTAGGGTTTTTCCTAACCCAATTACTCCCCACCTTTTTTTAACAAGAGCTAATTTTTTTTTCCCAATAAAGATTTTATTTATTTACTCATGAGACCCACAGAGAGGCAGAGATACGGGCAGAGGGAGGAGCAGGCTCCCTGTGGGGAACCTGATGCAGGGCTCAATCCCAGGACTCAGATCACAACCTGAACCACAGGCACACTCTCAAACCACTGAGCCACCCAGGTGCCCCCAAGAGCTAACTAATTTCTTTGTACTCCTCCCTCATCCCAAAGGTAGGCTAACAACAAATGTCCTCAGTATAAATATCAGTGTGACTTAATGAATGAAAACCCACATATTTTCATGACTTAAATAGAAAAATCTATTTTTTCTCAATTATTTTTTAAATATTATTTATTTATTTATTAGAGACACACGGCGGCGGCGGGGGGTGGGGGGTGGGGAGCAGAGACAGAGGCAGAGGGAAAAGCATGCTCCATGCAGGGAGCCCGATGTGGGACTTGATCCTGGGTCTCCAGGATCACACCCTGGGCTGAAGGCGGCACCAAACCGCTAAGCCACCGGGGCTGGGTTGCCCCTCACACACCAATTAATGTTCTCAAGAAAATGTTCTATCATAGTATGTAAATAAATAGTTTTGAAGTTGAGACTTTAGAAAGTGTGAAAAAGCATTAAGGAATGAATTCAAAGAGAGATAACATGGAAAGGAAATCTGCATAGTAACAGGCAAATGAGAAAGCTCTTTAACAAGTCTGATCCATATTGGAGCCACAGAAGTGATGAGTTTATAGTATCTGGTGTTTTCCACCATAGCAAATTTACAATTTCAAATGTGAAACAGTAGATTAACTATTATAGTTATTATAAAAACTACTAGTAGTACTACTTCAGGATGTTAGTCTAGTTACTTGATAAAAGTACGTTTGAATATTTTTTTCCACTAATCAGCCTGAGTAAAGCATTTAATTAAGGAAAATAATGAATCGAGTCAAAGCTTACCTGAACAAGAATCATATTTAATTTCCCAATATACACCTTTTCCTTCTAAAAAAAAAAAAGTTTAGATTAGAAGTCTGAAACAGGTTTAATAAGAACATAAGCAAAGAAATCCCTTTGAGAAAAATAATTAGAGCTACTGTAAATGACTGTTGTGCATGTTTGTATGCCTGTTGTAAGTAGATTTAAGTTCAAGATTTAATATTTAAATGATTTTACATTCTCACACTAATCTTCAAAAATGGTCTTACCTCTACACAAGTTGGGTCAGATGACGTCTTGATAATGAGGCCAACAACGTATTTTTTAATTCCTATTAAAAAAAGTATTCAACACTTTTAGAGCATGCTAATAAATCTTCAGTAACAACAACAAAAACTGGGGGAGATAAAAGTAAAGTCAGATAATAAACCCCAATCCCATCAGCAATACTGACATTTTTTTTAAAGATTTATTTATTTATTCATGATACACAGAGAGAGAGAGAGAGAGAGAGAGAGAGAGGGGCAGAGACACAGGCAGAGGGAGAAGCAGGCTCCATGCAAGGAGCCCAACGCGGGACTCAATCCCTGGACTCCAGGATCATGCCTTGGGCCAAAGGCAGGCGCCAAACCGCTGAGCCACCCAGGGATCCCCAATATTGACATTTTTTAATGCCAATTGTTTTCGTGCACTACTCCTTTGAAGTTTTAATTTGTTACCTTTACCAAATATAGGTTTAACAATTACAAATTATCATCTAAGATGTTCTTTAATGCTATACTTGTTAAACATACCAAAACACAATTTAAAAAAAAAAAAATACAAGGGACTAGTATGTTGTTCATTTATTTAACACACACAAAAATTTATTTTAAAGGGTTGAAACGACAAAACCCCTGAAGATGTAATTTTGTAAGCACTATAAAGTTCATGTAAAATATTTCTATATCAAGATCAGATGTTACAACATTAACGTAATCCTGGAAATACGACTTTTAACTAGTCCTCCACTACAATATGGAAGAAGGGTTAAGGAGAAAGCTTGGTTTCTAATGTTATTTACTTAAAGAATATCTTAATAAAACCTATTCTTTACTTATTTGGGGGGGGGGGGCAAATAAAGGGAGAGAATTTTAAGCAAGCACCACACTCAGAATCAGGCTCCAGACTCAGAACAGGAATCTGAGATTCTTTCTCCTCCTCACGCACGCTCCTTTTCTCTTGTAAGTAGATAAAATCTTTAATGAGTCAAATGCTGAAACAACTGAGCCACCCAAGCACCCTGGTCCCCTAAGTTTTAAAGTTATACTGTAAACCCACATTAACATACCCGAGGAGTTTGAGAAGTAGGATCCCTAAATAAATATTACTATATAAAATAAAGATTGGTCTCACATTTGTTTAATTAGCTACCAAATGATCTATGATGATCTTCTTTCAGAGCAATCTGATTTCTGAAAATACAGCTAAGACTTTCTGGAACTATGTCCCCTAAGCCTGATCCAATAAATCTGGAACTCTGGATTCAAATTTTCATGGAGGAGGGATTTGCTAAGAAATTTACCAAGTGTGTGTGTGTGTGTGTATATATATATATTACAAATGCAATAAAATGCTGATTTGATTGTAAAACTACCTTAATCCCGAGTTAAAGTAGTAAATTTATTCCCTTTCATTTGTACTTCAAATAGGAATTATAGCAAAACTACTCATTTCCTTTCATATATTTCAAATAACTAAACATTTAAAACCATTAATTATGAAGATAATTTCTTTACTATGGAAAAACTTTATTAGTATAATAATGTCACATGAGGGCTATCAATCAATGGAAAAATGTAATGTCAAGTATCAATATTCATAGTTTAAGACACTTGAAAAACTGCTAGGTGCCAAAAATTTAACTGGTTTTTACATACCATCCAATTTTAAACTAGGTCATTTACATTTTTAACAGTTCTACTAGGCAAAAACCGCAATACTAAATGTTACAAATGAGAACCACCAATGAATGGCTAAGGAGAATGGCTAAATCTTTCAGAAGAAATAAGATACCAGTGTAGTCAAATTACTTCCCAAGATCTGACGAAAAAAACATTAATTCTGTAAACAGAAAAGCGGCAGGAACCACCAGCTAATAAACGCTAATAAATGAATAATTAAATGTACTGGTATCATTTGCACTGTGTCATGGTGGACTGAAGACATCACATGTTGTGGTATCTTGCCAAAAAAATCATGAGAAAGCAGACAAACCTAAATTGAAATACACTCAACAAAACTTACTGACCAGAACTCATCAAAAGTGTCCAAGACCTATCAAGTAAGGATTAAAAACTGTCATAGATTAGGAGACTAAAATGACCCAACTAACCAAACAGTAAAACAGAAAAGGGACATTAGACAGAAAACTTGTGAAATCTGAATTAATGTCCACAGTTAATAGTACTGACCAATGTTTGTCTTACGGCTTTGATAACTTTATTCTGCTTGTAAAGTTGTTAATATTAGAATAAGCTAAAAGGTGTGCATTCTATATTTTTGGGGCAACACTTCTAACTAAAATTATTTCAAATGAAGAGACTTTGTGAACACAAAAATCAGGTCTAGTTTTAGTAAGACAGTAAAAAGGGAAACAATTAGGAAAATCAAATGTATTTATTTTTAAGATTTTATTTATTTATTCACGAGTGGCACAGAGACAGAGGCAGACATAGGAGGGAAAAGCAGGCTCCATGCAGGGAGCCTGATATGGGACTCGATCCCAGGACTCGAGGATCACGCCCTGGGCCAAAGGCAGGTGCCAAACTGCCGAGGCACCCAAAGATCTCCGAATAAAATTTTAAAAGAAAGCTTCTATATACCTAAAATTAATATTATGACAACTATAATTTTTTTTAAAAAGCTAAATTATACCAATTATTTAGGGTAGCCCACAAAACAATCCCACATATCAAGAGTATCTAAAATATTTAACCAAAACATAATTCTAGTATGGTTTGCCCTTCTGTTCTTTACACATAAATTACTATCACTAAGGCCTCTTTAAAAAATTGAGGAAATGGCAGTTCTAAGAAAAAAAAAAACAGTAATAAGAAATCCCTCTGAAACCTTTTAACATGGGAAACATATAGCCATGAGAGATTTAGTAGTTTTCTTCTTATCTGTCATTAGGAATGAGGACAATGTCTAAAACTACTATTGCTGCCTCTAGTTGAGATATATATTTGGAGGCCTTTCTCAGCCTCAGAGAACCTGAAAATAGGATCAGAGATCCGTCAACTCTTCTGTTACCAATTAAATCAATTAAGTATCTTCTCCCTCTCTTTTCAGAGGCTTCTGAGGTTCTCCTGTAGATGGAGCAAAGGGTAAAAGATGAAAACAGGGAAAAAGTGAAATAATAAGAAAAGGAAGCTTCCCATAGACCATACAATCTTAATTTAATGTCACTCTACAATGATTGTACTTCAGTCCCTTCAGAACACTGGAACAACACCTTTTCTAATCAAGTACTACGGCACATAAAAATGTCTGTCTAGAATCTACTAGTAGTACAAAGTTTAGGTCAGTAAGTACTTTAACTTCTTTCCCAAATCCTTTCCCATGGATTACCCAAAATTTAAAAGATGAGAGCAGCTCAATTAAGAACAGTTTTACATTTTAAGAAAAAAAGAGAAAATACACAAGAGTCATGCTTATCAGGGAAGAAAAGCCAAATGTGTAGAAGCAGCAGGAAAAGCTCAGCTTTTGAGACTTAACAGTGACATTCAAATAAATTTCTTAAAACAATGTACTACCTAAAGAAGTCATTAAAACATTACAATCTGTAAAAATTAAAATTAATTTATTGGTTTCCTACTATTCTAAAAGTGTAAGTGAAGAAGCTGAAATATTTTTTCTTTTTCAGAGGGAGAGAGGATGGAGGGACAAAGGGTGAGCAAGAGAAAGAATCCTAAGCAGGCACCAGGCCCAGTGTAGTGCCCAGCATGGGGGTCCCGAGATCATGACCTGAGCCAAAATCAAGAATTTGGATACTTAACTGAGCCACCCAAGCGCCCCTAGGATATTTCTTCCAGTAGCTTTCTAAGCTCCTCTTTGGGAATCAAGAAAATTTGACACGTACATATACATAAAGATTTAAATTTTTTTTTATTTAATCAGAAACATTGCAAGTTCTTGTTGCTCAATCATCAAGCTTTTCAAAGGATTCATAAAATCATTAACATTTTTTAAAAATTTAGTTCTTATATATAATCTCTATACTGAACATGGGTGGGTGGGTGGGGGGAGTCCAAACTCAATACTAAAATCAAGACTCATATGTTCTACCAACTGAGCCAGTCAGGTGCCCCTCACTTAACTATGTTCAAAGAGAGAGTGAGTGTGTGTGAGCATGTGCGCGCACCACCAAGAGCACAGGGAGGAACAGAGGGAGGTTAAGAGAATCTCACGCAGGATCGGAGCCCAGTGCAGCTCAGTATCTCAACCCTGAGATGACTTGGAGCTGAAATCAAGAGTCCGACACTTAAGCAACTGAGCCACCTAGGCACCTCAATATCTTTTATATGTAGCCTCCTCATCCTGTTCTTCTCAATTTGAACAAAAAGTCACCTCAAAAGCTTTAATTAACCTTCAACTTATTGAAAAGTGATATAAGGGGATCCCTGGGTGGCTCAGCAGTTTGGCGCCTGCCTTTGGCCCAGGGCGCAATCCTGGAGTCCCGAGATCGAGTCCCGCGTCAGGCTCCTGGCACGGAGCCTGCTTCTCCCTCTGCTTGTGT